>NC_069509.1:140687043-141887043 GCF_027579735.1 Bombina bombina | reverse complement strand
TATTAACCCCTTAAACCGCCAAAACCCATAATGCAAATAACTAATTAAATTACTAAGCCCCCTACTCTTCAAATGGGGCTAGTTTTTTCTTGAAAGGTCAAATCCACCCTAACCTCAGCCTGAATAAAGGAATATAGTTAAACAGAATAGAATTATTTTCAAGCTATATTTCTGTATTGCTTGGAAGAACTAGTAAAAGGGCAGTACATTACATAACCACTAAGAATGGTCTTAAGGAATGTACAAATTACACATTGTATGTAACAAGAAAATTTAATAGCCTTGATATAAAAATTCCTGTAGATATAATAAAATAACGTATTCAAGGCTGACCCTAGTATTAAGCAGCCCACTCCTCATTCCAACTTTAATAGACTTTTTCTTTTCTACTAAACACATTAAGCTTAGTACTCAAGGACTGCTGATGCCTTACACTGTATTTCAATGTGTTCATGTCTTTGTATATAAAATACATACATTCCTTTTTCTAGATATAACACATTTTACAAACTATTCTTTAACCCCTTAACGACTGAGGACGTGCAGGGTACGTCCTCAGAAAAAAGGCAGTTAATGCCTGAGAACGTACCCTGCACGTCCTCAGTGTGGAAAGCAGCTGGAAGCGATCCTGCTCGCTTCCAGCTGCTTTCCGGTTATTGCAGTGATGCCTCGATATGGAGGCATCCTGCAATAACCTTTTTAAGTAATCCGGTGCAGAGAGAGCCACTCTGTGGCCCTCTCTGCACCGGAGATCGGTTGCTCCCTGTGTTGGTGGGTGGGAGCCGGACCGGGAGGCGGGTGGCGGCCATCGATGGCCCTGTGGATGTGAAGGGGGGCGGGATCGTGGGCGGGGGTGGCTGGGGGCGCGCACGGGCGCGCGCGCGTGCACGGGAGGGTGGGGGCGGGCGCGTGCACGGGGAGGGAGCGGGTGGGAACCACTACACTGCAGAAAATGTGGAAATAAAAAAGATAAAAAAATTGAAAATTAAAACAATCAGCAAGGTGGTGGGGGTTTGTCTGTGGGGGGGGGGGGGAAGCTACACTACAGAAAAAAAAAAACAAACAAAAAAAAAGCACTTTTTATTGTAAACTGGGTACTGGCAGACAGCTGCCAGTACCCAAGATGGCCCCCAATAAGGCAGAGGGGAGGGTTAGAGAGCGGTTTTGGGGGGGATCAGGGAGGTTGGGGGCTAACCCTTTTATTTTAGTACTGGCAGACTTTCTGCCAGTACTTAAGATGGCGGGGACAATTGTGGGGTGGGGGAGGGAAGGGAGCTGTTTGGGAGGGATCAGGGGGTGGGATGTGTCAGATGGGAGGCTGATCTCTACACTAAAGCTAAAATTAACCCTGCAAGCTCACTACAAACTCCCTAATTAACCCTTTCACTGCTAGCCATAATACACGTGTGAGGCGCAACAGGATTTAGTGGCCTTCTAATTACCAGAAAGCAACACCAAAGTCATATATGTCTGCTATTTCTGAACAAAGGGGATCCCAGACAAGCATTTACAACCATTTGTGCCATAATTGCACAAGCTGTTTGTAAATGATTTCAGTGAGAAACCTAAAATTGTGAAAAATTTTACGTTTTTTTTTTAATTTGATCGCATTTGGCGGTGAAATGGTGGCATGAAATATACCAAAATGTGCCTAGATCAATACTTGGGGTTGTCTACTACACTACACTAAAGCTAAAATTAACCCTACAAGCTCCCTAAAAGCTCCCTAATTAACCCCTTAACTGCTGGGCATGATACACTTGTGGTGCGCAGTGGCATTTAGCGGCCTTCTAATTACCAAAAAGCAACGCCAAAGCCATATATGTGTGCTATTTCTGAACAAAGGGGATGATGAAAATAATGGTATCTTTAGAAAGTCCATTTAATGGCGAGAAAAACGGTATATAATATGTGTGGGTACAGTAAATGAGTAAGAAGAAAATTACAGCTAAACACAAACACCGCAAAAATGTAAAAATAGCCTTGGTCCCAAACGGACAGAAAATGGAAAAGTGCTCTGGTCACTAAGGGGTTAACAAGTTCTAGATATATTCAGTAAAGGGTGATCATTTTATAACTGCCTTGAACTTTATCAAATTTGCTTTCTTCCTAGGTGGGCATCTGGATCACTACATGGTAGGAAATAATGCTGCCATCTAGTGCTCTTGCAAATGAATAGCATTCTTGCAAAAAACTGCTGCCAAATAATGCTTTAGACTAGACATGTGCGGTTCGTTTCGGATTAATTCGGAAATTCGGTAAATTCGGTAAATTCGGAGATTCGGATCGATTCGGATTTCCGAATTAAAATACTTCCGAATCTACCTAATGAATCAGAAATACCTGCCGTATCTCCGAATAAATCCGAATTAGCTCGTTAAGATTCGGCATTTCCCCATAGGAAACAATGGGAGTTTCGGCTGAAAAAAAACTAACACCGCAGCCCCATTGTTTCCTATGGGGAAACACTAAGTCTGCACCTAACACCCTAACATGTACCCCGAGTCTCTAAACACCCCTAATCTAACACTTATTAACCCCTAATCTGCCGCCCCCGCTATCGCTGACACCTGCATTATCTTATTAACCCCTAATCTGCCGACCCGATATCGCCGCCGCCTACATTATAGCTATTAACCCCTAATCTGCTGTCCCTAACACCGCCGACCCCTACATTATAGTTATTAACCCCTAATCTGCCTCCCCCCAACGTCGCCGCAATCTAACTACAAGTATTAACCCCTAATCTGCCGACCGAATATCGCCGCCGCCTACATTATAACTATTAACCCCTAACCTGCTGTCCCTAACACCGCCGACCCCTACATTATAGTTATTAACCCCTAATCTGCCTCCCCCAACGTCGCCGCGATCTAACTACAAGTATTAACCCCTAATCTGCCGACCGAATATCGCCGCCGCCTACATTATAACTATTAACCCCTAACCTGCTGTCCCTAACACCGCCGACCCCTACATTATAGTTATTAACCCCTAATCTGCCTCCCCCAACGTCGCCGCAATCTAACTATAAGTATTAACCCCTAATCTGCCGACCCGATATCGCCGCCGCCTACATTACAGCTATTAACCCCTAACCTGCTGTCCCTAACACCGCCGACCCCTACATTATAGTTATTAACCCCTAATCTGCCCCCCCCAACGTCGCCGCAATCTAACTACAAGTATTAACCCCTAATCTGCCGACCGCAAATCGCCGCCACTATAATAAATGTATTAACCCCTAAACCGCCGCACTCCCGCCTCGCAAACACTATAATACATTTTATTAACCCCTAATCTGCCCTCCCTAACATCGCCGCCACCTACCTACAATTATTAACCCCTAATCTCCCGCCCCCATCGTCGCCGCTACTATAATAAGGTTATTAACCCCTAAAGCTAAATCTAACCCTAACACTAACACCCCCTAACTTAAATATAATTTAAATAAAACGAAATAAGTTTACTATAGTTAAATAAATGAATCCTATTTAAAACTAAAGACTTACCTGTAAAATAAACCCTAAGATAGCTGCAATATAACTAATAGTTACATTGTAGCTATTTTAGGATTTATTTTTATTTTACAGGCAACTTTGTATTTATTTTAACTAGGTACAATAGTTATTAAATAGTTAATAACTATTTAATAACTACCTAGCTAAAATAAATACAAATTTACCTGTAAAATAAATCCTAACCTAAGTTACAATTACACCTAACACTACACTATCATTAAATTAACTAAATAAATGAATCATATTTAAAACAAAATACTTACCTGTAAAATAAACCCTAATATAGCTGCAATATAACTAATAGTTACATTGTAGCTATTTTAGCATTTATATTTATTTTACAGACAACTTTGTATTTATTTTAACTAGGTACAATAGCTATTAAATAGTTATTGACTAATTAATAGCTACCTAGTTAAAATAATTACAAAATTACCTGTAAGATAAATCCTAACCTAAGTTACAATTAAACCTAACACTACACTGTCATTAAATAAATTAACTACAAGTACCTACAATTATCTACAATTAAATAAACTAAAGTACAAACCCCCCCCACTAAATTACAAAAAAAAACAAACACTAAATTACAAAAAATAAAAAAATATTACAAGAATTTTAAACTAATTACACCTAATCTAAGCCCCCTAATAAAATAACAAAGCCCCCCAAAATAAAAAAAAGCCCTACCCTATACTAAATTACAAAAGTTAACAGCTCTATTACCTTACCAGCCCTGAACAGGGCCCTTTGCGGGGCATGCCCCAAAGAAAACAGCTCTTTTGCCTGTAAAAAAAAAACACAATCCCCCCCCCACATTACAACCCACCACCCACATACCCCTACTCTAACCCAAACCCCCCTTAAATAAACCTAACACTACCCCCCTGAAGATCTCCCTACCTTGAGTCGTGTTCACCCAGCTGGGCCGAAGTCTTCATCCGATGGGGCAGAAGAGTACATCCAGACCGGCAGAAGTCTTCATCCAAGCGGGGCAAGAAGAGGTCTTCCATCCATCATACAAGTACCAAAATACAAACAAACACTAAATTACCAAAAATAATAAAATATTACAATAATTTTAAACTAATTACACCTAATCTAAGCCCCCTACTAGCTATTAATATAGCTTCAATATAACTAATAGTTACATTGTAGCTATTTTAGGATTTATATGTATTTTACAGGCAACTTTGTATTTATTTTAACTAGGTACAATAGTTATTAAATAGTTAATAACTATTTAATAACTACCTAGCTAAAATAAATACAAATTTACCTGTAAAATAAATCATAACCTAAGTTACAATTACACCTAACACTACACTATCATTAAATTAACTAAATAAATGAATCCTATATAAAACTAAAGACTTACCTGTAAAATAAACCCTAATATAGCTGCAATATAACTAATAGTTACATTGTAGCTATTTTAGCATTTATATTTATTGTACAGGCAACTTTGTATTCATTTTAACTAGGTTCAATAGCTATTAAATAGATATTGACTATTTAATAGCTACCTAGTTAAAATAATTACAAAATTACCTGTAAAATAAATCCTAACCTAAGTTACAATTAAACCTAACACTACACTATCATTAAATAAATTAACTACAAGTACCTACAATTAAATGCAATTAAAAAAACTAAACTAAAGTACAAACCCCCCCCACTAAATTACAAAAAATAAAAAAATATTACAAGAATTTTAAACTAATTACACCTAATCTAAGCCCCCTAATAAAATAACAAAGCCCCCCAAAATAAAAAAAATGCCCTAACCTATACTAAATTACAAAAGTTAACAGCTCTATTACCTTACCAGCCCTGAACAGGGCCCTTTGCGGGGCATGCCCCAAAGAAAACAGCTCTTTTGCCTGTAAAAAAAAAACACAATCCCTCCCCCCACATTACAACCCACCACCCACATACCCCTACTCTAACCCAAACCCCCCTTAAATAAACCTAACACTACCCCCCTGAAGATCTCCCTACCTTGAGTCGTGTTCACCCAGCCGGGCCGAAGTCTTCATCCGATGGGGCAGAAGAGGACATCCAGACCGGCAGAAGTCTTCATCCAAGCGGGGCAAGAAGAGGTCTTCCATCCATCAGAAAAGTACAAAAAAACAAACAAACACTAAATTAGCAAAAATAATAAAATATTACAATAATTTTAAACTAATTACACCTAATCTAAGCCCCATACTAGCTATTAATATAGCTACAATATAACTAATAGTTACATTGTAGCTATTTTAGGATTTATATTTATTTTACAGGCAACTTTGTATTTATTTTAACTAGGTACAATAGCTATTAAATAGTTAATAACTACCTAGCTAAAATAAATACAAATTTACCTGTAAAATAAACCCTAACCTAAGTTACAATTACACCTAACACTACACTGTCATTAAATTAACTAAATAAATTAATCCTATATAAAACTAAATACTTACCTGTAAAATAAACCCTAATATAGCTACAATATAACTAATAGTTACATTGTAGCTATTTTAGCATTTATATTTATTTTACAGGCAACTTTGTATTTATTTTAACTAGGTACAATAGCTATTAAATAGTTATTGACTAATTAATAGCTACCTAGTTAAAATAATTACAAAATTACCTGTAAAATAAATCCTAACCTAAGTTACTATTAAACCTAACACTACACTATCATTAAATAAATTAACTACAAGTACCTACAATTAAATACAATGAAATAAACTAAACTAAAGTACAAAAAAAACAAACACTAAATTACAAAAAATAAAAAAAATTACAAGAATTTTAAACTAATTACACCTAATCTAAGCCCCCTAATAAAATAACAAAGCCCCCCAAAATAAAAAAATGCCCTACCCTATACTAAATTACAAAAGTAATCAGCTCTATTACCTTACCAGCCCTTAAAAGGGCCTTTTGCGGGGGCATGCCCCAAAGAAAACAGCTCTTTTGCCTGTAAAAAAAACACAATCCCCCCCCCCACATTACAACCCACCACCCACATACCCCTACTCTAACCCAAACCCCCCTTAAATAAACCTAACACTACCCCCCTGAAGATCTCTCTACCGTGTCTTCACCCAGCCGGGCCGAAGTCTTCATCCGATGGGGCAGAAGAGGACATCCAGACCGGCAGAAGTCTTCATCCAAGCGGGGCAAGAAGAGGTCTTCCATCCATCAGAAGTCTTGATCCAGGCGGCATCTTCTCTGTTCATCCATCCGGAGCGGAGCGGCAGCATCCTGAAGACATCCCACGCAGAGCATCCTCTTCTTTCTTGATCCGACGACTAGGTGACTGTACCTTTAAGTGACGTCATCCAAGATGGCGTCCCTTGAATTCCGATTGGCTGATAGGATTCTATCAGCCAATCGGAATTAAGGTAGGAAAAATCTGATTGGCTGATTCAATCAGCCAATCAGATTCAAGTTCAATCCGATTGGCTGATCCAATCAGCCAATCAGATTGAGCTCGCATTCTATTGGCTGATCGGAACAGCCAATAGAATGCGAGGTCAATCTGATTGGCTGATTCCATCAGCCAATCGGATTGAACTTGAATCTGATTGGCTGATTAAATCAGCCAATCAGATTTTTCCTACCTTAATTCCGATTGGCTGATAGAATCCTATCAGCCAATCGGAATTCAAGGGACGCCATCTTGGATGACGTCACTTAAAGGTACAGTCACCTAGTCGTCGGATCAAGAAAGAAGAGGATGCTCTGCGTGGGATGTCTTCAGGATGCTGCCGCTCCGCTCCGGATGGATGAACAGAGAAGATGCCGCCTGGATCAAGACTTCTGATGGATGGAAGACCTCTTCTTGCCCCGCTTGGATGAAGACTTCTGCCGGTCTGGATGTCCTCTTCTGCCCCATCGGATGAAGACTTCGGCCCGGCTGGGTGAAGACACGGTAGAGAGATCTTCAGGGGGGTAGTGTTAGGTTTATTTAAGGGGGGTTTGGGTTAGAGTAGGGGTATGTGGGTGGTGGGTTGTAATGTGGGGGGGGGTATTGTGTTTTTTTTTACAGGCAAAAGAGCTGTTTTCTTTGGGGCATGCCCCCGCAAAAGGCCCTTTTAAGGGCTGGTAAGGTAATAGAGCTGATTACTTTTGTAATTTAGTATAGGGTAGGGCATTTTTTTATTTTGGGGGCTTTGTTATTTTATTAGGGGGCTTAGATTAGGTGTAATTAGTTTAAAATTCTTGTAATTTTTTTTATTTTTTGTAATTTAGTGTTTGTTTTTTTTGTACTTTAGTTTAGTTTATTTCATTGTATTTAATTGTAGGTACTTGTAGTTAATTTATTTAATGATAGTGTAGTGTTAGGTTTAATAGTAACTTAGGTTAGGATTTATTTTACAGGTAATTTTGTAATTATTTTAACTAGGTAGCTATTAATTAGTCAATAACTATTTAATAGCTATTGTACCTAGTTAAAATAAATACAAAGTTGCCTGTAAAATAAATATAAATGCTAAAATAGCTACAATGTAACTATTAGTTATATTGTAGCTATATTAGGGTTTATTTTACAGGTAAGTATTTAGTTTTATATAGGATTAATTTATTTAGTTAATTTAATGACAGTGTAGTGTTAGGTGTAATTGTAACTTAGGTTAGGGTTTATTTTACAGGTAAATTTGTATTTATTTTAGCTAGGTAGTTATTAACTATTTAATAGCTATTGTACCTAGTTAAAATAAATACAAAGTTGCCTGTAAAATAAATATAAATCCTAAAATAGCTACAATGTAACTATTAGTTATATTGTAGCTATATTAATAGCTAGTAGGGGGCTTAGATTAGGTGTAATTAGTTTAAAATTATTGCAATATTTTATTATTTTTGCTAATTTAGTGTTTGTTTGTTTTTTTGTACTTTTCTGATGGATGGAAGACCTCTTCTTGCCCCGCTTGGATGAAGACTTCTGCCAGTCTGGATGTCCTCTTCTGCCCCATCGGATGAAGACTTCGGCCCGGCTGGGTGAACACGACTCAAGGTAGGGAGATCTTCAGGGGGGTAGTGTTAGGTTTATTTAAGGGGGGTTTGGGTTAGAGTAGGGGTATGTGGGTGGTGGGTTGTAATGTGGGGGGGGGGGGGGATTGTGTTTTTTTTTACAGGCAAAAGAGCTGTTTTCTTTGGGGCATGCCCCGCAAAAGGCCCTGTTCAGGGCTGGTAAGGTAATAGAGCTGTTAACTTTTGTAATTTAGTATAGGGTAGGGCATTTTTTTTATTTTGGGGGGCTTTGTTATTTTATTAGGGGGCTTAGATTAGGTGTAATTAGTTTAAAATTCTTGTAATATTTTTTTATTTTTTGTAATTTAGTGGGGGGGGGTTGTACTTTAGTTTAGTTTTTTAATTGTATTTAATTGTAGGTACTTGTAGTTAATTTATTTAATGATAGTGTAGTGTTAGGTTTAATTGTAACTTAGGTTAGGATTTATTTTACAGGTAATTTTGTAATTATTTTAACTAGGTAGCTATTAAACAGTAAATATCTATTTAATAGCTATTGTACCTAGTTAAAATAAATACAAAGTTGCCTGTACAATAAATATAAATGCTAAAATAGCTACAATGTAACTATTAGTTATATTGCAGCTATATTAGGGTTTATTTTACAGGTAAGTCTTTAGTTTTATATAGGATTCATTTATTTAGTTAATTTAATGATAGTGTAGTGTTAGGTGTAATTGTAACTTAGGTTATGATTTATTTTACAGGTAAATTTGTATTTATTTTAGCTAGGTAGTTATTAAATAGTTATTAACTATTTAATAGCTATTGTACCTAGTTAAAATAAATACAAAGTTGCCTGTAAAATAAATATAAATCCTAAAATAGCTACAATGTAACTATTAGTTATATTGAAGCTATATTAATAGCTAGTAGGGGGCTTAGATTAGGTGTAATTAGTTTAAAATTATTGTAATATTTTATTATTTTTTGTAATTTAGTGTTTGTTTGTATTTTGGTACTTGTATGATGGATGGAAGACCTCTTCTTGCCCAGCTTGGATGAAGACTTCTGCCGGTCTGGATGTCCTCTTCTGCCCCATCGGATGAAGACTTCGGCCCGGCTGGGTGAACACGACTCAAGGTAGGGAGATCTTCAGGGGGGTAGTGTTAGGTTTATTTAAGGGGGGTTTGGGTTAGAGTAGGGGTATGTGGGTGGTGGGTTGTAATGTGGGGGGGGGATTGTGTTTTTTTTTTTACAGGCAAAAGAGCTGTTTTCTTTGGGGCATGCCCCGCAAAGGGCCCTGTTCAGGGCTGGTAAGGTAATAGAGCTGTTAACTTTTGTAATTTAGTATAGGGTAGGGCATTTTTTTTATTTTGGGGGGCTTTGTTATTTTATTAGGGGGCTTAGATTAGGTGTAATTAGTTTAAAATTCTTGTAATATTTTTTTATTTTTTGTAATTTAGTGTTTGTTTTTTTTTGTAATTTAGTGGGGGGGTTTTGTACTTTAGTTTATTTAATTGTAGATAATTGTAGGTACTTGTAGTTAATTTATTTAATGACAGTGTAGTGTTAGGTTTAATTGTAACTTAGGTTAGGATTTATTTTACAGGTAATTTTGTAATTATTTTAACTAGGTAGCTATTAATTAGTCAATAACTATTTAATAGCTTTTGTACCTAGTTAAAATAAATACAAAGTTGCCTGTAAAATAAATATAAATGCTAAAATAGCTACAATGTAACTATTAGTTATATTGCAGCTATATTAGGGTTTATTTTACAGGTAAGTATTTTGTTTTAAATATGATTCATTTATTTAGTTAATTTAATGATAGTGTAGTGTTAGGTGTTAGTGTAACTTAGGTTAGGATTTATTTTACAGGTAAATTTGTATTTATTTTAGCTAGGTAGTTATTAAATAGTTAATAACTATTTAATAACTATTGTACCTAGTTAAAATAAATACAAAGTTGCCTGTAAAATAAAAATAAATCCTAAAATAGCTACAATGTAACTATTAGTTATATTGCAGCTATCTTAGGGTTTATTTTACAGGTAAGTCTTTAGTTTTAAATAGGATTCATTTATTTAACTATAGTAAACTTATTTCGTTTTATTTAAATTATATTTAAGTTAGGGGGTGTTAGTGTTAGGGTTAGATTTAGGTTTAGGGGTTAATAACCTTATTATAGTAGCGGCGACGATGGGGGCGGGAGATTAGGGGTTAATAATTGTAGGTAGGTGGCGGCGATGTTAGGGAGGGCAGATTAGGGGTTAATAAAATGTATTATAGTGTTTGCGAGGCGGGAGTGCGGCGGTTTAGGAGTTAATACATTTATTATAGTGGCGGCGATTTGCGGTCGGCAGATTAGGGGTTAATACTTGTAGTTAGATTGCGGCGACGTTGGGGGGAGGCAGATTAGGGGTTAATAACTATAATGTAGGGGTTGGCGGTGTTAGGGACAGCAGGTTAGGGGTTAATAGCTATAATGTAGGCGGCGGCGATATTCGGTCGGCAGATTAGGGGTTAATACTTGTAGTTAGATTGCGGCAACGTTGGGGGAGGCAGATTAGGGGTTAATAACTATAATGTAGGGGTCGGCGGTGTTAGGGACAGCAGATTAGGGGTTAATAGCTATAATGTAGGCGGCGGCGATATCGGGTCGGCAGATTAGGGGTTAATACTTGTAGTTAGATTGCGGCGACGTTGGGGGAGGCAGATTAGGGGTTAATAACTATAATGTAGGGGTCGGCGGTGTTAGGGACAGCAGATTAGGGGTTAATAGCTATAATGTAGGCGGCGGCGATATTCGGTCGGCAGATTAGGGGTTAATACTTGTAGTTAGATTGCGGCGACGTTGGGGGAGGCAGATTAGGGGTTAATAACTATAATGTAGGGGTCGGCGGTGTTAGGGACAGCAGATTAGGGGTTAATAGCTATAATGTAGGCGGCGGCGATATCCGATCGGCAGATTAGGGGTTAAATAATGTTATTATAGGGTTTGCGATGTGGGGGGGCCTCGGTTTAGTGGTTCATAGGTAGTTTATGGGTGTTAGTGACTTAGTGTACTAAATGGGTGTTAGTGTACTAAAAACATACCGAATTTCGGAACGGAATAGAGCCGAATTCAGCCGAATCCGAATAAATCCGAAACGAATTTATTCGGATCCGAATAAATCCGAAACGAATTTATTCAAATTTTGCCGAATCAGATTCGATCCGAAACGAAATTCTAAAAGTCCGAATCGATCCGAACCGAAAACGAACCGAATTTTTTAGCGGTGCACATGTCTACTTTAGACATGTGCATGAAGAACATTTGAAAATAAAAGTAAAATTAGAAAGTTGTTAAAGGGACGGTCTAGTCCAAAAAAAAACTTTCATGATTCAGATAGGGCATGTAATTTTAAACAATTTTCCAATTTACTTTTATCACCAATTTTTCTTTGTTCTCTTGGTATTCTTTGTTGAAAGCTTAACCTAGGAGGTTCATATGCCAATTTCTTAGACCTTGAAGGCCGCCTCTTAAGAATGCATTTTAACAGGTTTTTCACCACTAGAGTGTGTTAGTTCATTTTTTTCATATAGATAACACTGTGCTCGTGCACGTGAAGTTACCTGGGAGCCATCACTGATTGGCTAAACTGCAAGTCTGTCAAAAGAACTGAAATAAAGGGGCAGTCTGCAGAGGCTTAGATACAAGATAATCACAGAGTTAAAAAAATATATAAATATAACTGTGTTGGTTATGCAAAACTAGGGAATGGGTAAACAAAGGATTATCTATCTTTTAAAACAATAACAATTCTGGTGTAGACTGTCCCTTTAAAAATGCAAAATGTTATTGCATATACAATGTTTCACAATGCATAATGTACTATCATTATTGATTTCTTTTTTTAATTTAACCCTGAAAATGGTAGTGTTTATTTTCCCCCAAAAAAGAAGTTAGGGCTAGATTACAATTGGAACACTACATTATTGCACGCCAGCAAACGGGCAAATTAGCCCATTTGCGGATGCACAATAATTAAAAAGTCATTCCAAGTGACTGGGTATTGCTACCTTGCGCTTGTGGTAGCAATTAGCGCTCAGAAATTTAATCAGAGATCTGATCTCTGGTTAATTTCCTAAAAAGTGCACCAGATGCCCAAAAATACCAACTGCACTAGGCAGTATTTTGGGGGTAAAGTGGGCGGGTGTTAGAAAAAAACGGCACTGAAAAGTGCCTTTACATTGTAGTCTATGGGAGCTGTGTGTTGCCTGTATATATATATATATATATATATATATATATATATATATATATATATATATATATATATATATATATATATATATATATATGTATATATATATATATATATATATATATATATATGTATATATATATATATATATATATATATGTATGTATATATATATATATATATATATATGTATATATATATATATATATGCTTATATAAATATGTATGTTCTATATGTGTATATAGATTTACCTCCTTCACTGTAAGAGGTTCTGATGCCGTACCCCCTTTACTGTGCAAGGTTCTG
Organism: Bombina bombina; assembly: GCF_027579735.1. NCBI lineage: Eukaryota > Metazoa > Chordata > Amphibia > Anura > Bombinatoridae > Bombina > Bombina bombina. Next base: position 141,873,991 of record NC_069509.1, on the reverse strand, counting down.
ATGCCGCCTGATGGCATCAGAACGAGTCTCCCGTTGGAGCCTATGGAAGCACGCTCTTGTGAGCCCAATGATTCCCAGCAATTGCTGTTAACTTGTAATACCAGCACACATAAGCGTGCACTGGTATTACAAAGTGGAGCACTAATATCGCTTTCTTTAAAGCAATATTTAGCGCTCTACTTGTAAACTGGCTCTTAAAGTCTTGAGTAAGAATGAATTTCTATATGAGAATTAGCTACTGTTTTATGGATGGTTGATGAATTTTTTTAATAGTTTTACATTAAATAATTATGTCATGTACACAAGAGTTATGTTAGTCCATCACAAATTAAAATTAAATGTGTTTGCAAACAAAGGCCATTTTTCTGATGTTGCTATTTAGCAGCAAAATGTTAAATGAATTGGATGGTGTACTGTGATATTAGCTTCCATTTTCATTATGTTTATATACTTTCTGGATCTGTTGTACAAATACAGAACAAACATGGTAGTTTCTAGAATATTTACATTAACTCTCAGTTTAAAGGGACATAAAACTCAAGATTTTTCTTTCATGATTCAGACAGAAAATCAGGCACGTAAGCTCAGGAGTGTGCACGTGTCTGCAACACTATATGGCAACCTTTTTCAATAATGTTATACATTAGCAAGAGCAATAGATGACAGCACTATTTCCTGTCATGTAGTGCTTCAGACATTTGCATGATACCTATCTAGATATCTCTTCAACAAAGAATAACATGAGAATTAAACAATCTTGATAACAAAAGTTAATTGGAAAGTTTTTTAAAAAAAATTGTATTCTTTATCGGAATCATGAAAAAAACAATTTGGCTTTTATGTTCCTTTAAAGTGACATTAAACCAAAGATTTTTATTTCATTATTCAGATAGAGAATGCAATTTTAAGCAACATTCCAATTTACTTCTAATATCTAATTTGCTTCATTCTTTAGATATACTTTGTTGAAGAAATAGAAATGCACATGGGTGAGCTAATCACAAGAGGCATCTATGTGCAGGCACCAGCAGTTACTGAGCCTACCTAGATATGCTTTTCAGCAAAGGATATCAAGAGGATAAAACAAATTAGAAAATAAAAGTAAAATAGAAAGTTGCTTAAAATTGCATGCTCTTTCTAAATCATGAAAAAATACATTTGGGTTTCATGTCCCTTTAAGGTATTAAAAGGCTTTTTTGGCACATGCGCTCTTCGCCTGTGACTGACTCAACTGCAATAGATACATACAATATTCAATGCATTTTACTATCAGTTTCCTTTATATCAGAATCCTTTAGTTAGTTTGTATATTGTGATTCATGGTTTAAAATAAGATGTTATATATTATGATGCATTCTTAATTACTTTAATATATAAAATTAAGGATTTAATCCATTTTATCTTATATACAAAGTAGTATAATGACCTGTCTTAAAAAAACATAAGGCATAATTATTAATTCTATTTTTGTTGTATTTAAAAGAGTGACGTCAATACAGACATAAAAGTTTTTAAAGATTTTTAATGACAGATCATATTATTCAGTAATCTTGAATACCACCTGTATACCACCTTTTTTAATCTATTTGTTAACTTTTGAATGTGGCCTCTTACAGATGCCTTCAGTCTCCCATCATCACAACCTTTTTTCTAACTTTATTACATTTATTGTATAGCCAATAATAAATGTAGCACTTACTTTATAGACACTGTTTTAAAGGCACAGTCTAGTCAAAATTAAACTTTTTCTGGTTCAGATAGGGCATGTAATTTTAAACAACTTTACAATTTACTTTTATCATCAAATTTGCTTTGCTCTATTTGTATTCTTTGTGGAAAACTAAACCTAGGTAGGCTCATATGCTAATTTCTAAACCATTAAACGGCCTCTTATCTCAGTGCATTTTGACAGTTTTTGACAGTTAAACACTGCTAGTTCATGTATGTCATATAGATAACATTGTGCTCACTCCCATGGAGTTAATTAAGAGTCAGCACTGATTGGGTAAAATGCATGTCTGTCAAAAGCACTGAGATAAGGGGAGGTCTGCAGAGGCTTAGATACAAGGTAATCACAGAGGTAAAAAGTGTATTACTATAACAGTGTTGGTTATGCAAAAGTGGGAAATGGGTAATAAATGGATTATCTATCTTTTTAAACAATAACAATTCTGGAGTTAAAGGGACATAATACGCATATGCTAAATCACTTGAAACTGATGCAGTATAACTGTAAAAAGCTGACAGGACAATATCACCTGAGCATCTCTATGTAAAAAAGGAAGATATTTTACCTCACAATTTCCTCAGCTCAGCAGAGTAAGTTCTGTGTAAAAAGTTATACCTCAGTTATTGCTCAGCTGCAGGTAAAAATAATAAAAAATGAAGAAATGAACAGCAGCCAATCAGCATCAGCAGTGCTGAGGTCCTGAACTCTTTTACTGTGATCTCATGAGATTTCACTTAACTCTCATTAGATTTCATTGTAAACTTCCTTAAGCTGAATAGGGAAATAAGATGAGTGTGTACAAAAGCTCGCTCCTTCTGCTGTCCCGGGACAGACATACTGATTTGCTGCTTAGAAGTCCTTTACAATAGGATGTGGCTACTGAGAAACTTTTGAGGTAAAATATCTTCCTTTTTTACATAGAGATGTTCAGGTGATATTTTCTAGTCAGCTTTTTACAGCTATAGTGTATCACTTTCAAGTGTTTAAACATTTGGTTAGTATGGCCTTTAAGCTCTACCATGGGCCACTCATGCTCAAAAGCTCCCTACCACCCAGATACTCATTAAACCACATATACAATTAGTGTAAATTTAGAAAAGTATGATAAGAGAAGGTAAGGCACAGAGAGTGATAAGAGAAGGTAAGGTGTGAGAGAGTGAATAAAAAAACTATATTCTCCAATTTGCTTTTGAATCATAACAGACACTGCAACAGGTTGTTCTCGTGCCTCAGACTGTTGCTATGAAATGAATCACATGTTTCATGCTCTTTATTTTATGGTCAAAGTTAAATCCCATCATTATTTTTTAATTTAGTGTTCCTTTAAGTGTTGAGGTTGTAGTTATTATTTTTTTCTGCATTGCTATTGGTTCACGTTTGATATGCCAGATATTATAGCGCTGCAGAATCTGTTGTCGCTCTACAAATACCTGATAATAATAAAATAATAATAATATTATGAAATGGAGTTTTCATGCAATTATACCTGTATATGTTTATGGCAAGAACTAAACATTTGTGTAAAATATAGATGAAGTGGGGATCAATACATTTTGAACATGATCTCTGCTTTTCAATATGACTCCTTGGCAACCTCACAAGACCATTATGTACAAACCTCACATTTATGTCTCCATGAATTAACAGGTAGTGAAAGAGTCTGTTTTCTCCAACATTGGTGTGTCCGGTCCACGGCGTCATCCTTACTTGTGGGAATATCTCTTCCCCAACAGGAAATGGCAAAGAGTCCCAGCAAAGCTGGCCATATAGTTTCTCCTAGGCTCCGCCCACCCCAGTCATTCTCTTTGCCGTTGCACAGGCAACATCTCCACGGAGATGGTTAAGAGTATGTGGTGTTTAGTTGTAGTTTTTTTTTTTTATTCTACTATCAAGAGTTTGTTATTTTAAAATAGTGCTGGTATGTACTATTTTACTCTGAAACAGAAAAAGATGAAGATTTCTGTTTGTGAGAGGAAGATGATTTTAGCAGACAGTAACTAAAATCGATTGCTGTTTCCACATAGGACTGTTGAGATGAAGTAACTTCAGTTGGGGGAAGCAGTTAGCAGACTTTTCTGCTTAAGGTATGACTAGCCATATTTCTAACAAGACTGTGTAATGCTGGAAGGCTGTCATTTCCCCTCATGGGGACCGGTAAGCCATTTTCTTAGTCTCAAACAGAATAAAGGGCTTAATATGGGCTATAAAACTGGTAGACACTTTTATGGGCTAAATCGATTGCTTTATTTGGACATTTTATACATGTTTATGCTGATAATTCACACTTATAAACTTGGGGAACGTTTTTTAACGTCAGGCACTATGTTAGACACCTTTTCCAGTCAGGAAGGGCCTTCCCAGTTGTAGGCTGAGCCTCATTTTCGCGCCATTACTGCGCAGTTGTTTTTGAGAGCAAGACATGCAGATGCATGTGTGAGGACCTGAAAGTAGTTGGAAAAGTTCCTAGAAGGCGTCATTTGGTATCGTATTCCCCTCTGGGCTTGGTAAAGTCACAGCAAAGGCTGTAGCTGGGACTGTATAGGGGTTAAATCTGTAACCGGCTCCGGTTTCGTTATTTTAAGGGTTAAAGCTCTGAAAATTGGTGTGCAATACTTTTAATGCTTTAAGACACTGTGGTGAAAGTTTGAACAATTCCTTCATATTTTTTCACATATTCAGTAATAAAGTGTGCTCTGTTTAAAATTTAAAGAGACAGTAACGGTTTTGTTTTAAAACGGTTTTTGTGCTTTATTGACAAGTTTAAGCCTGTTTAACATGTCTGTGCCTTCAGATAAGCTATGTTCTATATGTATGAAAGTCAATGTGTCTCCCCCTTCAAAATTGTGTGATAATTGTGCCATAGCGTCCAAACAATGTAAGGACAGTACTGTCACAGATAATGAAGTTGCCCAAGATGATTCATCAGATGAAGGGAGTAGACATGGTTCTACATCATCTCCTTCTGTGTCTATACCAGTTTTGCCCACGCAGGAGGCCCCTAGTACTTCTAGCGCGCCAATGCTTATTACCATGCAACAATTGACGGCTGTAATGGATAACTCCATAGCAAATATTTTATCCAAAATGCCTGCATATCAGAGAAAGCGCGATTGCTCTGTTTTAAACACTGAAGAGCAGGAGGGCGCTGATGATAATTGTTCTGTCATACCCTCACACCAATCTGAAGGGGCCATGAGGGAGGTTTTGTCAGATGGGGAAATTTCAGATTCAGGAAAAATTTCTCAACAGGCTGAACCTGATGTTGTGACATTTAAATTTAAATTAGAGCACCTCCGCGCACTGCTTAAGGAGGTGTTATCTACTCTGGATGATTGTGACAACTTGGTCATTCCAGAAAAATTATGCAAGATGGACAAGTTCCTAGAGGTTCCGGTGCACCCCGACGCTTTTCCTATACCCAAGCCGGTGGCGGACATAGTGAATAAGGAGTGGGAGAAGCCCGGCATACCTTTTGTTCCCCCTCCTATATTTAAGAAATTATTTCCTATGGTCGACCCAAGAAAGGACTTATGGCAGACAGTCCCTAAGGTCGAGGGGGCAGTTTCTACTCTAAACAAGCGCACTACTATTCCTATCGAGGATAATTGTGCTTTCAAAGATCCTATGGATAAAAAATTGGAGGGTTTGCTTAAAAAGATTTTTGTACAGCAAGGTTACCTTCTACAACCCATTTTGTGCATTGTTCCTGTCACTACAGCAGCGTGGTTCTGGTTCGAGGAACTAGAGAAGTCGCTCAGTAGAGAGACTCCATATGAGGAGGTTATGGACAGAGTTCACGCACTTAAGTTGGCTAACTCTTTTATTTTAGATGCCGCTTTGCAATTAGCTAGATTAGCAGCGAAAAATTCAGGGTTTGCAATTGTGGCGCGCAGAGCGCTTTGGCTAAAGTCTTGGTCAGCGGATGTATCATCCAAGACAAGATTGCTTAACATCCCCTTCAAGGGTAAAACTCTCTTTGGACCAGAATTGAAAGAGATTATCTCAGACATCACTGGGGGAAAGGGCCACGCCCTCCCACAAGATAGGCCTTTCAAGGCCAAGAATAAGTCTAATTTTCGTTCCTTTCGTAATTTCAGGAACGGACCGGCCTCTAATTCTGCATCCTCTAAGCAAGAGGGTAATGCCTCACAGTCCAAACCAGCCTGGAAACTGATGCAAGGCTGGAACAAGGGTAAGCAGGCCAAGAAGCCTGCTACCGCTAACAAAACAGCATGAAGGAGTAGCCCCCGATCCAGGACCGGATCTAGTGGGGGGCAGACTCTCTCTCTTTGCTCAGGCTTGGGCAAGAGTTGTTCAGGATCCCTGGACGCTAGAAATAGTTTCTCAGGGTTATCTTCTGGAATTCAAGGAACTACCCCCAAGGGGAAGGTTCCACATGTCTCACTTATCCTCAAACCAAATAAAGAGACAGGCGTTCTTGCATTGTGTAGAAGACCTGTTAAAGATGGGAGTGATACACCCAGTTCCAATGACGGAACAAGGAATGGGATTTTACTCAAATCTGTTCGTAGTTCCCAAAAAAGAGGGAACCTTCAGACCAATTCTGGATTTAAAGATCCTAAAGAAATTTCTCATGGTACCATCGTTCAAAATGGAAACCATTTGAACGATTCTACCCACTATCCAGGAAGGTCAATTTATGACTACCGTGGATCTAAAGGATGCGTACCTACATATTCCTATCCACAAAGAACATCATCAGTTCCTAAGGTTCGCCTTTCTGGACAAACATTTCCAGTTTGTGGCCCTCCCATTCAGATTAGCCACTGCTCCAAGGATTTTCACAAAGGTACTCGGGTCCCTTCTAGCGGTTCTAAGACCGAGGGGCATTGCAGTAGTACCATACTTGGACGACATTCTAATACAAGCGTCGTCCCTTTCAAAAGCAAAGGCTCATACAGACATCGTTCTGGCCTTTCTCAGATCTCACGGATGGAAGGTGAACATAGAAAAAAGTTCTCTGTCTCCGTCAACAAGAGTTCCCTTCTTGGGAACAATAATAGATTCCTTAGAAATGAGGATTTTTCTGACAGATGTCAGAAAGTCAAAACTTCTAAGCGCTTGTCAAGTTCTTCATTCTGTTCCACGTCCTTCCATAGCTCAGTGCATGGAAGTAGTAGGGTTGATGGTTGCAGCAATGGACATAGTTCCTTTTGCACGAATTCATCTAAGACCATTACAACTGTGCATGCTGAAACAGTGGAATGGGGACTATACAGACTTGTCTCCAGTGATTCAAGTAGATCAGAAGACCAGAGATTCACTCCGTTGGTGGCTAACCCTGGACCACCTATCCCAGGGAATGAGCTTCTGCAGACCAGAGTTGGTCATTGTCACGACCGACGCCAGTCTAGTGGGCTGGGGCGCGGTCTGGGAATCCCTGAAAGCTCAGGGACTATGGTCTCGGGAAGAGTCTCGTCTCCCGATAAACATTCTGGAACTAAGAGCGATATTCAATGCTCTCAGGGCTTGGCCTCAGCTTGCAAAGGCCAGATTCATAAGATTCCAATCAGACAACATGACGACTGTTGCGTATATCAATCATCAGGGGGGAACAAGGAGTTCCCTGGCGATGAAAGAAGTGACCAAAATAATACAATGGGCGGAGGATCACTCCTGCCATCTATCTGCGATCCACATCCCAGGTGTGGAAAACTGGGAAGCGGATTATCTGAGTCGTCAGACATTCCATCCGGGGGAGTGGGAACTCCACCCGGAGATCTTTGCCCAGTTGACTCAATTATGGGGCATTCCAGACATGGATCTGATGGCATCACGTCAGAACTTCAAGGTTCCTTGCTACGGGATCAGATCCAGGGATCCCAAGGCGACTCTAGTGGATGCACTAGTAGCACCTTGGACCTTCAACCTAGCTTATGTGTTTCCACCGTTTCCTCTCATTCCCAGGCTGGTAGCCAGGATCAAACAGGAGAGGGCCTCGGTGATCTTGATAGCTCCTGCGTGGCCACGCAGGACTTGGTATGCAGACCTGGTGAATATGTCATCGGTTCAACCATGGAAGCTACCTTTAAGACAGGACCTTCTTGTTCAGGGTCCATTCGAACATCCAAATCTGGTCTCCCTCCAGCTGACGGCTTGGAGATTGAACGCTTGATTCTATCAAAGTGTGGGTTTTCAGATTCTGTGATAGATACTCTGGTTCAGGCCAGAAAACCGGTAACTAGAAAGATTTACCATAAAATATGGAAAATATATATCTTTGGTGTGAATCCAAGGGATTCCCATGGAATAAGATAAAAATTCCTAAGATTCTTTCCTTTCTGCAAGAAGGTTTGGATAAGGGATTATCTGCGAGTTCTCTAAAGGGACAGATTTCTGCTTTATCTGTCTTACTGCACAAACGACTGGCGGCTGTGCCAGATATTCAAGCATTTGTTCAGGCTCTGGTTAGGATCAAGCCTGTTTACAGACCTTTGACTCCTCCCTGGAGTTTAAATCTAGTTCTTTCAGTTCTTCAAGGGGTTCCGTTTGAACCTCTACATTCCATAGATATTAAGTTGTTATCTTGGAAAGTTTTGTTTTTGGTTGCTATTTCTTCTGCTAGAAGAGTTTCAGAGTTATCTGCTCTGCAGTGTTCTCCGCCCTATCTAGTGTTCCATGCAGATAAGGTGGTTTTGCGTACTAAGCCTGGTTTTCTTCCAAAGGTTGTTTCTAACAAAAATATTAACCAGGAGATAGTTGTACCTTCTTTGTGTCCGAATCCAGTTTCAAAGAAGGAACGTTTGTTACACAATTTGGACGTAGTCCGTGCTCTAAAATTCTATTTAGAAGCTACAAAAGATTTCAGACAAACATCTTCTCTGTTTGTCGTCTATTCTGGTAAAAGGAGAGGTCAAAAAGCGACTTCTACCTCTCTTTCCTTTTGGCTTAAAAGCATCATCCGATTGGCTTACGAGACTGCCAGACGGCAGCCTCCTGAAAGAATCACAGCTCACTCCACTAGGGCTGTGGCTTCCACATGGGCCTTCAAGAACGAGGCTTCTGTTGATCAGATATGTAAGGCAGCGACTTGGTCTTCACTGCACACTTTTGCCAAATTTTACAAATTTGATACTTTTGCTTCTTCAGAGGCTATTTTTGGGAGAAAGGTTTTGCAAGCCGTGGTGCCTTCCGTTTAGGTAACCTGATTTGCTCCCTCCCTTCATCCGTGTCCTAAAGCTTTGGTATTGGTTCCCACAAGTAAGGATGAAGCCGTGGACCGGACACACCAATGTTGGAGAAAACAGAATTTATGCTTACCTGATAAATTACTTTCTCCAATGGTGTGTCCGGTCCACGGCCCGCCCTGGTTTTTTTAATCAGGTCTGATTAATTATTTTCTCTAACTACAGTCACCACGGTACCATATGGTTTCTCCTATTTTTTCCTCCTGTCCGTCAGTCGAATGACTGGGGTGGGCGGAGCCTAGGAGAGACTATATGGCCAGCTTTGCTGGGACTCTTTGCCATTTCCTGTTGGGGAAGAGATATTCCCACAAGTAAGGATGACGCCGTGGACCGGACACACCGTTGGAGAAAGTAATTTATCAGGTAAGCATAAATTCTGTTTTCTTTATATGGCAACTTAACATTTGTCTTGAAACTATTACTTCAGACAAAAAGCATTATTTAATGAGTTTGCTGAGGATATTACATTGCATACTGTATTTTTACCCCTGGTAGGTTTTCAGTCCATAGATTGTTTGTCAGTTGAATAACATAGTCCACATTCATACGGTTATTGACTGTGTGAAACAAAAGCAAACCAGTTTCCTGGCCAGGGGCAGGATAAAAACTAGCATTAGGTGGTGAGACTAAAGTTGTATCATAACGTCAAGCTTGAATTAATGGCCGAGTGGCTGCGCTTGCCATAAGCCCTTACTGTAAAAAAAGTGTAGAGCTAGCGTAACATTCTATAGATAGAAAAACTAAGTGTGAATTATAAATTTTAATATAAGTGAATATACCATACACAAAATAGCATAAAGGATATAAATTCCTTGGGCTAAAACGTTTCTGTAGGTTGCTTTTCTTTTTTGGGATTAGGAAGTTTCACCAACAGGAAAGGAAAAAAACAGGGAAATAGTAGAACACAGTTTGCACTAGTAGCAGATATAATTAGTAGCAGATATAATTTAACAGTGCATTTATTGTTGCTAAATGGGACTCCTATTTCAAGCATCATGAGAATATCATTGCCTTCCGCCTATCACATTTGCGTATGAATAGAAATCACATTTCATTTAGATTGTATTATGTCAATGCTCAATTTAAACACAAAGCATATTTGTGAAGGGTAGGTAGTGAAGTGGGGTACTGTGTGATTACGGCACACCTTATCTATATCAGCCTTTCAGGGCATACAACTGGCATTAATATAGCCTATACCACATATATAAGCAAGGGGAAATAGGCAACATAGCAGCATTAATGACATAGCAATTCACATACTATGTTGTTACGACAAATTATATTTTATGTTAGCCTCTTAAGGGTTCACAGCTGACATTAACACAGCCATTACTGACAATACGACACAGGGATTTCGGCAACATAGTATTACTCCAAAACAAAAAATGCTGTTCCTCATGGGATGTTATGAGGTTATCTGGATAACATAGCAAAGACTGACCGCATTGAAATTGGAGTAAATGGTTATATTACTATATTATGAGTTGGACACTATTTAACTGTTGGCTGTTATTACGCAGCAAATTACAACAAGCCATGAGCAATATATAAAATGTTTTTATTAAACCAGACTACCCTTACCACAATAGGTGGGTAATTTCATGTGTATAAGCATAAAACTCTATATACATTGTTGCATAACAATATACTTCACAATATTTTTATTAAAGTGTGATCTCAATGAAGCTTTCAAGCTACCCGACAGTAACAGTGACACAATAATTGGATAAACCTGATTGCAACACAGCATTGCTATATTAAAAGCTATCACCTAATCCTGTTGTTTCCAGCCTAGTTGTTATGTGTATAAATACATCATCTCGCACACGTTGTTGCAACTCATATATGATTACTATTCCACGTCGGTGCAATAGTGGTTACCAGGCAGTATCTGTTGTCTCACAGATTGATAATCTGATTGCCACCCAGGACCTCTTGTCATACAGCCGGTATTCACCCTTATTGTTTCTCCCCATTTACTTTAGCCCTGCAGGCATTTATTAGCTGCACCTATGACATGATCAACAGTGCTAGTACCCCAACCCCACTGTGATCCTTATATTGTACCCACTTCTGTTAAAATATTTTCTAGAGGGAGACAGGCTCAATGATTTATTTATAGTTTTGTGGTTCTTTTGATACTCCAATACATAAGACCCAATATTATTATCAATTACCACATTTATCCTTTAATTGGATGCAGCCTCTCAGTGTTGATTTTAATATTTCTGTATGTTTCGTAATTTTGTTTTAACCGACGTAATAAAAGTTATATTTTAACTATCGACTGGAAACCTCCTTTCCGTGAAGTCTGGGCATAGAGTGCTGTGTTTGCATTCTTTTTGTGGATTCCTCAGTATCCACGTTTTTTGTTCTACAGTTTGTATCAAGTATAATGACTAAAACTATAACTTATGTTTTCTCTTGTTAAGTGTATCCAGTCCACGGATCATCCATTACTTATGGAATATATTCTCCTTCCCAACAGGAAGCTGCAAGAGTCCACCCACAGCAAAGCTGCTATATAGCTCCTCCCCTAACTGCCATATTCAGTCATTCTCTTGCAAGCCTCAACATAGATAGGAGGTCGTGAGAGTCTGTGGTGCTTTCTACTTAGTTTATTCTTCAATCAAAAGTTTGTTATTTTTAAATGGCACCGGAGTGTGCTGTTTATCTCAGGCAGTATTTGGAAGAAGAATCTGCCTGCGTTTTTCTATGATCTTAGCAGACGTAACTAAGATCCATTTGCTGTTCTCACACATTCTGAGGAGTGAGGTACTTCAGAGGGGGAATGGCGTGCAGGTTTTCCTGCAGATAAGGTATGTGCAGTAAAATATTTTTCTAGGAATGGAATTGACTAAGAAAATACTGCTGATACCGAAGTAATGTAAGTAAAGCCTTAAATGCAGCGATAGCGACTGGTATCAGGCTTATTAATAGAGATACATACTCTTGTAAAAATGTGTTTTAAAACGTTTGCTGGCATGTTTAATCGTTTTTTAACATATGTTTGGTGATAAAACTTATTGGGGCCTAAGTTTTTTCCACATGGCTGGCTTAAATTTTGCATAGAAACAGTTAACTGAAGCTTCCCACTGTTGGCTGTGGCAGTTTGTTGTGTCTGTTTTTAAAAACGTCTATGTTTTTTTTTTTTTTATCTGTTTTTTGCATTAAGGGGTTAATCATCCATTTGCAAGTGGGTGCAATGCTCTGTTACCTTATTACATGTACTGTAAAAATTTCGTTTGTTTTACTGCCTTTTTTTTCACTGTTTTTAAAATTTTGACAAAATTTGTTTCTCTTAAAGGCACAGTAACGTTTTATATATTTGCTTGTTAACTTGATTTAAAGTGTTTTCCAAGCTTACTAGTCTCATTATTAGTCTGTTCTAACATGTCTGACATAGAGGAAGCTCTGTGTTCATTATGTTTTAAAGCCATGGTGGAACCCCATCTTAGAATGTGTACCAGATGTACTGATTTCATGTTAAACAATAAAGATCATTTTTTGTCTTTAAAAACATTATCACCAGAGGATTCTGTCGTGGGGGTAGTTATGCCGACTAACTCTCCCCACGTGTCAGACCTTTTGACTCCCGCTTTAGGGACTCACGCTCAAATGGCGCCAAGTACATCAAGGGCACCCATAGCGTTTCTTTTACCAGGGGATTCTGTCGAGGGGAAAGTTATGCCGACTAACTCTCCCCACGTGTCAGACCCTTCGACTCCCGCTTCAGGGACTCACGCTCAAATGGCGCCAAGTACATCAAGGGCGCCCATAGCGTTTATTTTACAAGACATGGCAAAGGTGGTGAATAATATTCTGGCAGCAGTATTAGTCAGACTACCTGAAATTAAAGGAAAGCAGTTAGCTCTGGGGGTAGATAAAGAGCATACAGACGCTTTAAGAACCATGTATGATACTACCTCACAATATGCTTAGTCTGTGGGTGATTTTTTTTGACTCAGGGAAGATGATTTAACCTGATTCTGATATTTCTACATTTAAAATTTATGCTTGAGAACCTCCACTTGTTGCTCAGGGAGGCTTTGGCTGCTCTGAATGAATGTGTACAATCGCAGGGCCAGAGAAATTGTGTAGACTGGATAAATAATATGCAGTGCCGGTGTGTACTGATGTTTTTCCAATACCTAAAGAGGTTTACTAAAAAAAATTTAATAAGGAATGGGATAGACCAGGTGTGCCGTTCTATTCCCCTCCTATTTTTTAGAAGAATGTTTTCTAATAGTTACCACCACACAGGACTTCTGGCAGACAGTTCCTAAGGTGGAGAGAAGAGTTTCTACTCTAGCTAAGCGTACCACTACCTCTGACGAGGACAGTTGTGCTTTTTAGATCCAATGGATAAAAAATGTTTATTCAACAGGGTTTTATCCTGCAGCCCCTTGCATACATTGCTTCTGTCACTGCTGCTGCGGCGTTCTGGGTTGAGTCTCTTGATGAGGCTTTTCAGTTAAGCGACTCCATTGGATGAATATATTTGACAAGCTTATGCTAGCCAATTCCTTTGTTTTCTGATGCCTTGTTCATTTGACTAGACTAACGGCTAAGAATTCTGTTTTTTACTATACTGGCGCGCAGAGCGCTATGGCTTATATCATGGTCAGCTGTCGTGACTTTAATAAATAAGCTACTTAACTTCCCTTCAAGGGGCAGACCCTATTCGGGCCTGGTTTGAAGGAGATTATTGCTTATATCACTGGAGGAAAAGGTCATGCCCTTCCTCAGGATAGGTCTAAATCAAGGGCAAAAAAAAAAAAAAGTCTAATTTTCGTACCTTTTAAAAACTTCAGGGCAGGTGTGGCATCCTCTTCCTCTAAGGCAAAACAAGAGGGAATTTTTGCTCAGTCCAAGGCGGTCTGGAGACAATCGGACCTGGAACAAAGATAAGCAGGCCAAGGAGCCTGCTGCTGCCTCTAAGGCAGCATGAAGGAACGGACCCCTATCCGGTAACGGATCCTATAGGGGGCAGACTTTCATTCTTTGCCCAGGCGTGGCCAAGAGATGCCCAGGATCCCTAGGCATTGGAATTTATATCCCAGAGATATCTTCTGGATTTCAAAGATTCCCCCCCAAAAAAAGGGGAGATTTCGCCTTTCACAATTATCTGCAAACCAGATAAAGAAGGAGGCATTCTTACATTGTGTACGAGATCCATCCAGTTCCAAGAGAGGAACAGGGACAGAGTTTTTACTCAAATCTGTTTGTGGTTCCCAAGGAGAGGGAACCTTCAGACCTATTTTGGATCTAAAGATCTTAAACAAATTCCTCAGAATTCCGTCATTTAAGATGGAAACTATTCGTACCATCTTAACTATGATCCAGGAGAGTCAATAGAGGACTACAATGGATTTGAAAGATGCTTATCCTCACATTGTGATGCATAAAGATCACCATCGTTTTTCAGGTTTGACTTTCTAGACAGGCATTACCAGTTTGTAGCTCTTTCCTTTGGGATATCTACAGCCCCAAGAATCTTTATGGAGGTTCTGGGGTCGCTTTGGCGGTCCTTAGACCGCGGGGCATAGAAGTGGCCCCTTATTTAGACGACATCCTGATACAGGCGTCAAACATCCAAATTGCCCAGTCTCATACGGACGTAGTACTGGCATTTCTGAGATCACATGGGTGGAAAGTGAACAAGGAAAGAGTTCTCTATCCCCAATCTCAAGGGTTTCCCTCCTAGGGACTCTGATAGATTCTGTAGAAATGAAAATTTACCTGACGGAGTCCAGGTTGTCAAAGTTTCTAAATTTCTGCCGTGTTTTTTCATCCCATCCGCGCCCTTCGGTGGCTCAGTACATGAATGAAATCGGCTTAATGGTAGCGGCAAGGGACATAGTACCGTTTGCACGTCTACATTTCAGACCGCTGCAACTATGCATGCTCAGTCAGAGGAACGGGGATTACACAGATTTGTCCCCCTGTTAAACCTGGACCAAGAGACCAGAGATTCTCTTCTCTGGTGACTATGTCGGGTCCATCTGTCCAAGGGTATGACCTTCCGCAGGTCAGATGGGACAATTGTTACAATAGATGCCAGCCTTTTAGGTTGGGATGCAGTCTGGAACTCCCTGAAGGCTCAGGGATAGTGGACTTAGGAGGAGACCCTCCTTCTAATAAATATTCTGGAACTGGGAGTGATATTCCATGCTCTTCAGACTTGGCCTCAGTTAGCAACTCTGAGGTACATCATACTCAGTCGGACAATATACACGACTGTGGCTTACATCAGCCATCAAGGGGGAACAGAAGTTCCCTAGCGATGTTAGAAGTCTTACAATAATTCACTGGACAGAGACTCACTCTTGTCTATCAGTGTGACAGACCCTTCTGTCAGGACTGAAGGAGTTAATTGTGTTTAGCTAAGAAACTAATTTCTAAAGACAGAGTTGCTGGCTCCAGCTATAATCTAATTAGTGCTAAGCATTCTATTGTTTGATCACCTCCAGAGAGAAAACGCCTAAGTGATAAGAAGGGCCAAGAGTGTCTTGTGGTTGCAGTGTTTAAGTAATATAATTCTATTGTATCATGTCAAAGGGCTTGTTCCCTCCATGTAATGTACAACAGTCTTTCAACCCCCATCTGGGGTCAAAATCTGTATAAATACTAGGCATCTAGCCTTTAATAAATGTCATTCTGTTTTAAACCTGAAAACTGGCTGGGTTGTGAATTGCTGATTCCCTATGCAGGACATTGTTCATCTGGTATTAACCTTGGTATCCTGTTGGTACCGTAACAATTGGTGGCAAGCGACGGAATGAACCTTATCGCCCAGAAGAGCAACTACACAAGCCAGTAACCTCAGGAAGAGGGGGATTATTACAATACTGACTAAGATGGAAAAGAGAAAAGTAAATTTTGCAGCTTTTAAAAACTTCCTGGAAACAGAAGGAGAGATTGATGGGTACCTTGCGGATTTTGAGAGGCAATGTGCACTACACAAGGTACCCGCAGAGGACTGGGTCACGATATTATCTGGAAAATTATCCGGCCGGGCCAGAGAGGCTTTTCGGGCCATTCCAGATGAGGAAGTCAGGGATAATAATACGGTAAAAGAGGCTCTGCTCTCCAGGTATGCGGTTACACCGGAGGCATACCGGAGGCGGTTCAGAGACACTGTTAAATTAGCTGGAGATTCCTACCTTGAGTGGGCATGTAAGGTGCACCGCACAGCAGCTCACTGGATAGCGGGGTGCCAAGCCATATCTGGGGAAGAGGTGCTGCAGCTATTCCTGTTGGAACATTGCTTCGACAAGTTACCCGCAGGAGTTCGAGAGTGGGTTCGGGACCGTAAACCCTCCACCCTGCAGGAAGCGGCTCGCTTGGCAGATGAGTATACGGATGCCCGCAAACTGGACACTGCTACCACTAAGCCCCCTGCTAGAGTGGAGTACAGACCCCCAGTCACCCCAGCAGCTGCCAGTTACCAAACCCCGGCGCACCGCTATACCACACGGCCTCCGGCCACGAACTACCCTCAGAGAGCCCTGTTCAATTTGCGGGGCTACTCACAACCGATTCGATGCTTTGGATGTAAGCAACTAGGGCACAAAAGACCAGAGTGTCCCCTAAACGCAGCGAACCAAGCGCAGTCCTGGAGAAGACCTGCCGGCGGAATCCCACGTAATCCTCAGCCTGCGGCCCGCTACGTAGAGGCGCAAGAATGCTGGAGCATCCTACATGAGGCAGACCTTGTGCAAGCTGCCCACCGGAATAACCGGCAACTGGTTAAAGTGAATGGGAAGAAGGTCAGTGGTCTACGGGATACTGGTGCTACCATGACCTTGCTTCAAAAGAACTTGGTGTCTGAGAAACAGTACACTGGAGACACTGTGGCTGTGAGGGTAGCAAGGGGCGATGTGTTCAGCCTACCTGTTGCCAGGGTACATTTGGATTGGGGAGTGGGCGCTAGACCTGTGAATGTGGGGGTCAAGAAGGACTTACCTGCTGATGTTCTTCTTGGAAATGACTTGGCCCCCCTTGTTTCTGCCTACGCTCCTATGGGTCCCGCTGATGTTAACTCTGTGACTACCCGTGCCCAGATCCGTGCAGCAGAGACTGACCCACCTGCTGCTAAGCCCCAGGACGCTGAGCTCAGTAAATCTCTATCCGCTATTGATATGTGGAGGTCCCGTTACAATGCGCTGATGAAGGAGAAGAGGAGCGCAGAGGAAAAAGCACGTTTAGAACGTGAATCTCTGCTAGACAAGCTGCACCGACAGACTGCAGAAAACACCAGCTTGAGAGTGGGACATGAAACCTTAAAGACAAACTTAGCGACACTTGAGGAGAAGCTGACGCTGGCTCATAGTGAGGTGCAGCAACTCAAGGGCACCCTATGTCAGTATGAAGGGATTGTGGATACCTATAAAGAGCAGGTACAGAAAACTCGTAAAGAAGCTGATGGGATTTTGAAGGACTGTTTAGCCCTAGTCTGGGCACTGAGGAAGTTGAACCCTTCTTTGTATGGACAGGAATTCTCTCTCATAACGGGAATACAGATGGATTGTCCTGGCAAACTGACATGCCTACCACCTCCTAGTCCGGTCATCCCCAGGTTGACCCGCCAAAGGGTCAAGCCGGGTCTGCCGGAGTGTTCCACAACGGGGGAGATATGTGACAGACCCTTCTGTCAGGACTGAAGGAGTTAATTGTGTTTAGCTAAGAAACTAATTTCTAAAGACAGAGTTGCTGGCTCCAGCTATAATCTAATTAGTGCTAAGCATTCTATTGTTTGATCACCTCCAGAGAGAAAACGCCTAAGTGATAAGAAGGGCCAAGAGTGTCTTGTGGTTGAAGTGTTTAAGTAATATAATTCTATTGTATCATGTCAAAGGGCTTGTTCCCTCCATGTAATGTACAACAGTCTTTCAACCCCCATCTGGGGTCAAAATCTGTATAAATACTAGGCATCTAGCCTTTAATAAATGTCATTCTGTTTTAAACCTGAAAACTGGCTGGGTTGTGAATTGCTGATTCCCTATGCAGGACATTGTTCATCTGGTATTAACCTTGGTATCCTGTTGGTACCGTAACAATCAGCTATCCATATCCCAGGTGTTGAGAACTGGGAGGTGGATTTTCTAAGTCGTCAGACTTTTCTTCCGGGGGAGTGGGATTTCCTCCGGAGGTCAAGACCAAGCAGGAGAGGGCTTTGGTGTTTTTGACAGCGCCTGCGTAGCCACGCAGGACCTGGTATGCAGATCTGGTGGACATGTCATCCTTTCCATCACGGTCTCTGCTTCTGAGACAGGTCCCTCTACCTCAGGGTCCTTTCAACCATCTAAATAGAATCAATCTGAGATGGACTGCCTGGAGACTGAACGCTTGATGTTATCAAAGCATGGCTTCTCCGAGTCAGTCATTGATACCTTAATACAGACATGAAAGCCTGTCTCTAGGAAAATTGAACATAGATATGGTGTAAATATCTGATTGTTATGAATCCAAGGGTTACTCATGGAGTAAAGTCTGGATTCCCAGGATATTATCTTTTCTCCAAGATGTTTTTGAGAAAAGGGTTGTCAGCTAATTCCTTAAAAGGGGACAGATTTTTACTCTGTCTATTTTTTTGCACAAGCGTCTGGCAGGTATTCTAGACGTTCAGGCATTTGGTCAGGCTTTGGTTAGATCCAAGCCTGTGTTTAAAACTGTTGCTCCGCCATGGAGCTTAAACCTGATTCTTAAGGTTCTTCAAGAAGTTCCGTTTGAACCTTTTTTGTTCCATAGATATCAATCTTTATCTTGGAAAGTTCCTTTTGGGTAGCTAATTCCTCGACTCGTAGAGTCTCCAAGTTATCTGTGTTACAATGTGATTCTCCTTATCTGGTCCTTCGTACGGATAAGGTAGTCCTGCGTACCAACCTGGGTTTTTTCCTAAGGTAGTATCTAACAAGTACATCACTCAAGAGATAGTTGTTCCATGCTTGTATCCTAATCCTTCCTCAAAGAAGGAACGTCTATTACACAATATTGGACGTGGTTTGTGCTTTAAAGTTTTACTTACAAGCTACTACAGTTTTCATCAAACGTTCACCTTGTTTGTTGTCTATTCTGGCAGAGGAGAGGTCAAAAGACTTCAGCAGCCTCTCTGTCTTTTTGGTTAAAAAGCATAATTCATTTAGCTTATGAGACTGCTGGACAGCAGCCTCCTGAAGGGATTACAGCTCATTCTACTAGAGCTGTGGTTTTCACTTGGGCCTTTTTTAAATGTGGCTTCTGTTGAACAGATTTACAAGACGGAGTCTTGGTCTGCGCTTCATACTTTTCAAATTTAACAAATTTGATACCTTGCTTCTTCGGAGGCTATTTTTGGGAGAAAGGGTTTTTTACAGGCAGTGGTAACTTCCGTTTAAGTACCTGCCTTGTCCCTCCCATCATCCGTGTACTTTAGCTTTGGTATTGGTATTCCATAAGTAATGGATGATCCGTGGACTGGATACACTTAACAAGAGAAAACATAATTTATGCTTACCTGATAAATTTATTTCTCTTGTAGTGTATCCAGTCCATGGCCCGCCCTGTCACTTTAAGGCAGGTAATTTTTTCATTTGAACTACAGTCACCACTGCACCCTATGGTTTTTCCTTTCTCTGCATGTTTTCGGTCGAATGACTGAATATGGCAGTTAGGGGAGGAGCTATATAGCAGCTTTGCTGTGGGTGGACTCTTGCAGCTTCCTGTTGGGAAGGAGAATATATTCCATAAGTAATGGATGATCCGTGGACTGGATACACTACAAGAGAAATAAATTTATCAGGTAAGCATAAATTATGTTTTTCTGAGCTATTCATTCAGCTATGTATATTTTTGGCTTGTATTAAATGTGTTTGTTTCACAGATGCACCAAATGTTTAATAATATATAAATGTATACTCATCTAATAAAAAAAAATAAAAGAAAAATAAAATTAGACAAATGGTATAAATCACATATTTGGGGGTTTGCGTTTACAAGAGTACACTCCAAAGACTTATAAGTCCTTAAATAACCTTGTCTTTGTGTTATATTATAGTGTCCAGAATGTCCTTTCAGTCCCACCTCCCTTCCTCTAACTTACGTTTCACTGACTCTGTTCAGGGAAGAACGATTAGTAGTAAATTGATCATACTTAGATTGGGCAAATGTAATTAGTGGAGTCCCTCAAGGATCAGTCCTGGGCGCTGTTCTTTTAAATATTTTTATTAATGACTTGGCGTAAAGATTAAATAGTATCATCTGCAGAAATAGAGATGTTGTGTAAGGTGATTAAGTTAATGAAGTATGTAATTGCTTTGCAAAAATTGGAAGAATGGGCTGGAAAATGGAAAATGAGACGGGCCACAAAACTGTGCTATAGAGAAATTAGACTATGAGATGTTAGTCAAACTAGGTCTGTTTTCTTTAGAAAAGATGCTTGAAAGGTGATATGATTACTTTATGTAGATATATCCAAGGCCCATATACAGAGTTGATAGAACTCCTCTTTATTCCAAGGCAATTGTTTTGTTACAAGAGGTCATAATTTATGGCTAGAGAAAATTAGGCTTAATTTTCAGCAATGTTAACATTTTTTCACATTTAATATATATTAAATATAACTTAATATAAGTTTGGCCAGGTAATACAGATGTAATATAAATTTTGCATAGGAAATTGAAATGGCAAAATATCTTAAAGGGACTTTACACACTAAGGGGCTCATTTATCAAGCTCCAGATGGAGCTTGAGGGACCGTGTTTCTGGCGAGCCTGCAGGCTTGCCAGAAACACCAGTTATGAAGCAGCGGTCTAAAGACTGTTGCTCCATAACCTGACCGCCCCCCTGCTGGCAGCCGATTGGCCGCAAATCTGCAGGGGGCGGCGTTGCACCAGCAGCTCACAAGAGCTGTTGGTGCAATGCAGAATATGGAGAGTGTATTGCTCTCCGCATTCAGCGAGGTCTGGCAGACCTGATCCTCACTATCGGATCAGGTCCGACAGACCTTTGTTAAATAGGCCCCTCAATATCTTTTTAAGCCCTGTATTGAAGTTATTTCCCACCTCCCTTTGGTAATGAGTGCTGCTATGTTAAAATCTAGCTTTCATTGCATTCTCCTTGAGATACCTGCAGTGACAACTAAGTTTCAATAATGTGGCACCTATATTTAGAGTGAGGTGTTGTAGTAGAAATAAAAAAGCTTAAGAAGTGATATATAGAATCTGTACATGTTTTATTTTCTGTTAAATAATGTGGGATCCATGTGCTAAGCAAAATAAGCTGATTTTGAGCCCTTGCAGGGCAAGCTTGCACATGCGAGACTGCTTCCTTCAATGTAAAAAGCAGCAGTATTAGACCACTGCTTCCTACACTCTCCGCCACCTCTGACAGTTTCAAGCTTGAATTAATGGCCGAGTGGCTGAGCTTGCCATAAGCCCTTACTGTAAAAAAAGTGTAGAGCTAGCGTAACATTCTATAGATAGAAAAACTAAGTGTGAATTATAAATTTTAATATAAGTGAATATACCATACACAAAATAGCATAAAGGATATAAATTCCTTGGGCTAAAACGTTTCTGTAGGTTGCTTTTCTTTTTTGGGATTAGGAAGTTTCACCAACCGGAAAGGAAAAAAACAGGGAAATAGTAGAACACAGTTTGCACTAGTAGCAGATATAATTAGTAGCAGATATAATTTAACAGCACATTTATTGTTGCTAAATGGGACTCCTATTTCAAGCATCATGAGAATATCATTGCCTTCCGCCTATCACATTTGCGTATGAATAGAAATCACATTTCATTTAGATTGTATTATGTCAATGCTCAATTTAAACACAAAGCATATTTGTGAAGGGTAGGTAGTGAAGTGGGGTACTGTGTGATTACGGCACACCTTATCTATATCAGCCTTTCAGGGCATACAACTGGCATTAATATAGCCTATACCACATATATAAGCAAGGGGAAATAGGCAACATAGCAGCATTAATGACATAGCAATTCACATACTGTGTTGTTACGACAAATTATATTTTATGTTAGCCTCTTAAGGGTTCACAGCTGACATTAACACAGCCATTACTGACAATACGACACAGGGATTTCGGCAACATAGTATTACTCCAAAACAAAAAATGCTGTTCCTCATGGGATGTTATGAGGTTATCTGGATAACATAGCAAAGACTGACCGCATTGAAATTGGAGTAAATGGTTATATTACTATATTATGAGTTGGACACTATTTAACTGTTGGCTGTTATTACGCAGCAAATTACAACAAGCCATGAGCAATATATAAAATGTTTTTATTAAACCAGACTACCCTTGCCACAATAGGTGGGTAATTTCATGTGTATAAGCATAAAACTCTATATACATTGTTGCATAACAATATACTTCACAATCTTTTTATTAAAGTGTGATCTCAATGAAGCTTTCAAGCTACCCGACAGTAACAGTGACACAATAATTGGATAAACCTCATTGCAACACAGCATTGCTATATTAAAAGCTATCACCTAATCCTGTTGTTTCCAGCCTAGTTGTTATGTGTATAAATACATAATCTCGCACACATTGTTGCAACTCATATATGATTACTATTCCACGTCTGTGCAATAGTGGTTACCAGGCAGTATCTGTTGTCTCACAGATTGATAATCTGATTGCCACCCAGGACCTCTTGTCATACAGCCGGTATTCACCCTTATTGTTTCTCCCCATTTACTTTAGCCCTGCAGGCATTTATTAGCTGCACCTATGACATGATCAACAGTGCTAGTACCCCAACCCCACTGTGATCCTTATATTGTACCCACTTCTGTTAAAATATTTTCTAGAGGGAGACAGGCTCAATGATTTATTTATAGTTTTGTGGTTCTTTTGATACTCCAATACATAAGACCCAATATTATTATCAATTACCACATTTATCCTTTAATTGGATGCTGCCTCTCAGTGTTGATTTTAATATTTCTGTATGTTTCGTAATTTTGTTTTAACCGACGTAATAAAAGTTATATTTTAACTATCGACTGGAAACCTCCTTTCCGTGAAGTCTGGGCATAGAGTGCTGTGTTTGCATTCTTTTTGTGGATTCCTCTGTATCCACGTTTTTTGTTCTACAGTTTGTATCAAGTATAATGACTAAAACTATAACTTATGTTTTTCTGAGCTATTCATTCAGCTATGTATATTTTTGGCTTGTATTAAATGTGTTTGTTTCACAGATGCACCAAATGTTTAATAATATATAAATGTATACTCATCTAATAAAAAAAAATAAAAGAAAAATAAAATTACAAGAGCTGTTGGTGCAATGCGGAATATGGAGAGTGTATTGCTCTCCGCATTCAGCGAGGTCTGGCAGACCTGATCCTCACTATCGGATCAAGTCCGACAGACCTTTGTTAAATAGGCCCCTCAATATCTTTTTAAGCCCTGTATTGAAGTTATTTCCCACCTCCCTTTGGTCATGGGTGCTGCTATGTTAAAATCTAGCTTTCATTGCATTCTCCTTGAGATACCTGCAGTGACAACTAAGTTTCAATAATGTGGCACCTATATTTAGAGTGAGGTGTTGTAGTAGAAATAAAAAAGCTTAAGAAGTGATATATAGAATCTGTACGTGTTTTATTTTCTGTTAAATAATGTGGGATCCATGTGCTAAGCAAAATAAGTTGATTTTGAGCCCTTGCAGGGCAAGCTTGCACATGCGAGACTGCTTCCTTCAATGTAAAAAGCAGCAGTACTAGACCACTGCTTCCTACACTCTCCGCCACCTCTGACAGTTACCAATAAAACGAGTGTTGCATATGGGCAGTGGACTACAGGATTTGCTGCCAATTCTTTGTGAAGCCATGCAGACTGTTTTTTAAGTTGGAACCTTGTCTGTTTACATGACCCTTGCTACATGGGGCCCTGTGTACTGATATTAAAATGCATAAGAAGAACGTATTTGCATCTTTTCCATGGAGTATCCATTATTCCTACAGTGGATATAAAAAACCTACGTTCCCTTAAAGACCATTAAATAAAGTAGAATTGCATTATCAGCTATTACATTATAAACAGAAAATTCAATAGCACTTACTGTAAATTTGAAGCGAGCAGTATATTTTTCTTTTTTCTGACACATTTCAAAATGTAGTTCAACTTGCCAGCCCCTTTTATCATGTAACAACCATCAGCCAATCAAAAACTCACATACGTGTAAATTGTAAACTCTTACACATTCTCAGTAGCAGCTGGTGCCTTAGAAAGTGTGCATATATTTAAAAAGACTGTGCACAATTTTTAATGAAAGGAAATTGGAAAATCTCTTAAAAGTGCATGCTCAACCTGAATCATGCGTTAATTTTGACTTGAGTGTCATTTAAAAAAATTTCAGGTTTTTGAAATGTAAAGACAGAAGAATGTTAATGTTATACTTTTTCCATCTGTAATGTGATCTTACAACAAGCAAACTAAAAAAAATAGTTAATTATTAAAAACATTAAAAAAAACTTCAACACCCTGAGGGCATAAGTCTGCACACTTTTTGGAGTTCAGTTTTGCTGTTTTGGCCACTCTGGAGGGGATTTATAATATTGTTCTTATAAATGTATCAAAATATTTTTTATGATTGTGTCTACACAATGTTTTCTAGCATTATGGTCTACATGTAAACATACTGCTGACTATGGAGAAAAATAATGATATAAGGTAGAAGACAGAAAGGTATGTTGATGAATACTTCCAACATTAATTAATAAATCTGTTCACAGAAATGGAAACATAAAAAGCACTACCATTAAATAAATCATATCAAGTTATGTTTTACTTGGAGTAAGCCAGGGTACAAAAACAGGTTACATTTTGGTGTTAAGGGGTAAATGTAACAGTTGTGCTATACCACAAAGGGGAGGAACCCACTGCTGTAAAAAAAAAAAAAAAACAGTTTAAAATTCACAAAAAAGGAAGACATCATTACTTTCAAGAAAAAAAAGAAAAATGACACTGAATAGCCTGAGGAAACAGCCCCTGAGGGGCTGAGAAACGCGTTGCTATGTTTTTCAATAAAGATATTTGTTTTTATGATACACTTGCTGCTGTATGGAATATTTTCATGCCGGTTTGTGAAGCTTTGGCGAGGATTCTGTTTGCCTAGAGAGTGGTCTACTGGGCGACTGAGAAGTCCCAGCTTGCTGTTACTGCACCTGGAGGTGCAGTACTTATTGTAAGTGTGACCTTATATTACCTTTACACTTGATTGGACTGTACTAGGCTATGGTAGCTCTTTTTTTGTAACTCCTTACAGACACCTATGATGTATTGCTGACCAAGCCGGCATTTATGTGCCCTGCGTACCTTTTACAGTGAGCTGGACCACTACAAAGTTCCAGTCTGCCCCGCTAGCACTATTCGGTGCGCTGTGTTTGTGTGTACCCTTTCTCATATATTTTAATATCCATCCGCCTGACGGTATTTTTCTTCAGAATTTCGCATCCCAGGGACTGACCATCCTTTATCAGAGAGTGGCCACAAAATTGGAATCCTAAAGACTTTATCACTGTATTTTTTGTTTGTTTTGTTATAATCTGGTAATATTTGTTTTGTCATATATGATGTTTTATAATTTTGGATCATTTTTTATATGTATATTTTATAGCAACTATCACTTATATATGTTTTTAGTAGTATTTACTTAGGAAGCGCCCCCTAGGGGATTGATGCCTAGTTGCATTTCTCCCTCACATTTATTTTCTATCATTACTTTCAAAACATTCTGTGGATAGATTAAACCAAAATTGTGTATTTTGAAAGGAATATATAAAAATATATGCAGAGAAAAAATGCACAGCACACCAACATCAAAATGTTATCCAAAAAGTAAAGTAAGGTGAGGATGTACCATAGTTTAACCCCTTAGTGACCACAGCACTTTTCAATTTTCTGACCGTTTGGGACCAGGGCTATTTTTACATTTCTGCAGTGTTTGTGTTTAGCCGTAATTTTCCTCTTACTCATTTACTTTACCAACACATATTATATACCGTTTTTCTCGCCATTAAATTGACTTTCTAAAGATACCTTTATGTTTATCATATCATATAATTTACTATCTACTAACTTTGACCCCCAAAATCTGTTACGCATCTACAACTACCAAAAAACACCCATGCTAAATAGTTTCTAAATTTTGTTCTGAGTTTAGAAATATCCAATGTTAACATGTTCTTTGTGTTTTTTGCAAGTTATAGGGAAATAAGTACAAATAGCTCTTTGCTATTTCCAAACCATTTTTTTTTTTTCAAAATTAGTGATAGTTACATTGGAACACTGT
The DNA here is from genome assembly GCF_027579735.1 of Bombina bombina. Classification (NCBI taxonomy): domain Eukaryota; kingdom Metazoa; phylum Chordata; class Amphibia; order Anura; family Bombinatoridae; genus Bombina; species Bombina bombina. The sequence goes on along the minus strand of NC_069509.1, from coordinate 141,847,742 downwards.
TGATATCTGTCAGGAATCCCTGAATAACCCTTCACATGTATATGACACAATTTCACAGCCAAATGCAATCAAATAAAAAAAATGTTCACTTTTTCACAAACTTTTTCACAAACTTTAGGTTTCTCACTGGAATTATCTCCAAACAACTTGTGCAATTATGGCAAACATGGTTGTAAATGCTTCTCTGAGACCCCTTTCAGGAATAGCAGACATATATGGCTTTGGCATTGCTTTTTGGTAATTAGGAAGCCTCTAAATGCCGCTGTGCACCACATGTGAATTACTGTATGCCCATCAGTAAAGGGGTTAATTAGGGAGCTTGTAGGGTTAATTTTAGCTGTAGTGTAGTAGACAACCCAAAGTATTGTTCTAGGCCCATATTGGTATATTTCATGCCACCATTTCACCACCAAATGTGATCAAATAAAAAACATTGTTCACTTTTTCACAAACTTTAGGTTTCTCACTGAAATTATTTACAAACAGCTTGTGCACTTATGGCACAAATGGTTGTAAATGCTTCCTATTTGTTCAGAAATAGCAGACATATCTGACTTTGGCGTTGCTTTTTGGTAATTAGAGGGTCGCTAAATGCCGCTGCGCACCACACTTGTATTATGCCCAGCAGTGAAGGGGTTAATTAGGTAGCTTGTAGGGTTCATTTTAGCTTTAGTGTAGAGATCAGCCTCCCACCCCCTGATCCCTCCCTGACCCCCCTCAAACAGCTCTCTTCCCTCTCCCACCTCACAATTGTCACCGCCATCTTAAGTTCTGTCAGAAAATCTGCCAGTACTAAAATAAAAGGCATTTTTTTAATACTTTTTTCTGCAGTGTTGGATCCCCCTTAGCCCCCAACCTCCTGGATCCCCCCCCCAAGCAGCTCTATAACCATCCCCCCTCTACCTAGTTTCCACCATCTTGGGTACTGTTTGTTAAAAAAAAAATATGCCTTTAGGGTTAATAAATAAATAAAACCCCAATTTTCTGTAGTGTAGCTGCCCCACTCAATACCTTACCCAACTCCCCCTACCAGATCCCTTGCCCAACATTGATCCCCCCTCCCACTCCCTCCTTCTCATACAAGTTAATGGAAATGTGGCACATGCACGTCCCCCCATTCCTGCCTCCCTGTGCACACTCTGGACAGGATACAGAAGGTAACCTTTGATGGGCCGCCCACCCGCCTCTCTATTATGGCCCCCACCCACCATCGATCGGCACCATCGATGGTCAAAGCAGAAAGAGCCACAGAGTGGCCCTCTCTGCATCGGTGGGTTAAAAAGGATATTGCAGTAATGCCTCAATATCAAGGCATCACTGCCATACCCTGAAAGCATCTGGAAGCAGTGCTTGAAACCCCAGAGAACATGTCAGGCATGTCCTTAGTCATTAACTGACACGCAATGTAGGACGTGCCTGACAAAAAAAAAAACATGGGTTTCATGTCCCTTTAATGACTAAGGAGTCATTAAAGGGACATGAAACCCATGTTTTTTCTTTTGTGTTTTCGAAAGAGCATGACATTTTAAACAACTTTCCAATTTACTTCTATTTTCTAATTTGCCTCATTTTCTTGATATCCTTTGTTGAAAAGCATATCTAGATAGGCTCAGTAGCTATTGATTGACGGCTGCACACAGATGCCTCATGTGATTGGCTCACCAATGTGCATTGCTATTTGTTCAACAAAGGATATCTAAAGAATGAAGCAAATTAGATAATTGAAGTAAATTGGAAAGTTGTTTAAAATTGTATTCTCTATCTGAATCATTAAATAAAAAATGTAGGTTTCATGTCCCTTTACGGCTGCTTTCCTTTCATAGAGCCTATATAGATTATGGTCATTGGTTGAAAAATTAATTTCCAAGTTTATGAAGACATTGTTAGGCCATCTGTCTGCCTAATGAAGTTCAACAGAAGTTGAGTGATGCAACGGGACAATTAGCCAAAGCACAGGAGTAAATAAACAAAATCATCAAATCAACATTGGTCTCAGCTTGAATGATCCAAATATCCTCCTGATGTTTTTATAGAAAAGAGAACACAGAAGCCCAAAAAGGTCAATGTGAGTAGCTAGGTCACTGATATAGAAGTTTCCTTACAGATTCCTTACAGATTACAAGTGGAGCGCTAATTAATGCTCCTGCTCGAACATTAACAGTGATAGAAGTTCGGCTCCTTGGGTTGCGCTCGTATTATGAGTTAAAATGTAACTGTTTCACTCTTGTGCTAACCCGACAATTGCAAAAAGCTGAATTTAGAAGTTAGAATTTCACATGCATGTTCACGTAAATCCCAATAAAAGTCAATGCAGTAATTCCAACTCGAACTAACCAACATAAAAATATGAATATTTCACATTCCAATGTTCTTCACATTGAAGAATGCATTTATTCATAAATACTGTATATATTTCTACATATATATGATAGTATGTTGGTACAATATATATCTATACCTATATATATATATATATATATATATATACATATATATATATATTTATTTACAAGTACAGAGAATATATTCTACTATGTGCAGAACATAGGAATGTGAAATGTTTACATTAAATAAACAGAATAACACTTTATTAAATATGAGTATTGCATAAATAGGATTTTACATGTTTTCATCTACTTAACTGCAAAGGGCTCCAATGCAGTTATATATACACGTCTATGTATGTGTGCATATGTATTTATATGTTTCTATGTTTATATATGTTTGTAAATACCTGTATACACATATAAATACATATGTACACATATATAGACATATTTATTTATATATATTTATATATATATATATATATATATATATATATATATATATATATACTGTATATACACACAAATACAGATACATCTTTAGGCATGTATATGTATATGTATGTATCTCAATGTGAAAGCCTTTTGTCTGCTTTTTTTCTTTCTAACACCCGAGATCTCATATCTTTAAGCCTTTATAACTTTTGTGTGCAATATTTTATTTTAAGAATTTTTATTAGATGGTGTTATTATGAATGTAACTGTTCTTTGTAATGTATTATGTGTCTTGTGCAACTTTTTTGTTCCGCAAAACAGTTAACCAGAGGTCTGAGGACACGTTAATCATTCTAGCAATTGTGCCCAAGTGATTGTGTGTACTTTCAACTCGTAATACCTGACAAGTGCAAATACCAAAGATAAACCTCTTATCTCTTGCGCGCAAACGTTAGAAATCCATTTGTAATCTGACATTATACTGGGTATAGCTATTATTTCTGATCTATTTTGTTTTTGTTTGCTTGTTATTGTTTGTTTTGTTTTGTGTGCCTATTTTCGGTTTGGTTTAATATAATTTGCATTGTCCTTTAACTGAATTTAAGGTTTTAATTAACAATAAATGTTTTCTATATGTTATCTATGTGGAACACATTCTGCTTTTTAACGGAACATAATTTTTCAGATTTAAAAGTTCTATCTTCTAAATATAACAAAACAAATCCAGAGGAATCTTCAAATTTGTAGTAATTATAGCAGAAAGTGCTATTTTCTACAAAATTCTATTTAGGCTTAAACATTCAAAGCAATAAAAGTTAATAACTGATAAAGAAAATTATTTGTAGTTAGTGTGGCTCATTATCATTCTTATAATGAACAATGCAACTACAGATTATTTAATGCTCAATTCTCTGTTGCAACATTGCAACTAAAATTTTTAACTTTTTTGTCATATGAATATACAAAGATTCGTTACCATGAATGTAAAAAATGGGAATGAGAATAAAATTAAAGCAAAAATAAACAAAATGGAATGATCAGCTATGGTAATTAACAAAAACAATAAATCAAGGTTTACTGATAAGTTATCTAATGACAAGAATATATATATTAGACATGTGCATTCATTATTGGAAGAATCAAAGAAAACAATGAAAATGTCATTTTCATTAGACTCTTTGCTTTACTGAAAACTAAAACGTCAGAAAATGAAAAAAACAAAAACAATATTTTTGTTTTCGGTTGGTGGATGCTGTTTTTTATGATGCAAGCAGGCATTATCCAATGGATGCAAACCAGGGAGAAGCAGCGTAATAGATTGACAGTTTCTATCCTCCTATCAGTGGAAGCCTGTGACATTTTCTAGCCAACCAGCTTTCTTAGGGGGAGGGAGGGAAGTGAAAGGGCAATTTTTAACTTATTCCAGAGCTGATAGTGCTCAGAGGCTCAGATCTGGGAAAGAACTGGAGGAAGCTATGGTGAGACACACCTGGGGATTTTTTTCACAGTAGCAGCATAGCAATGCTGTTATTATTATTATTATCGGTTATTTGTAGAGCGCCAACAGATTCTGCAGCGCTAAATGCTGTTGGTACTGTTACATTTTTAAGTGAGTCTGTCACACATAATGTTTGTGCAACTCTGGTTGAAGGTTGTGACCCAAACAATTGAAACGTACTGCCAGCAGCCACTGATGTTCTTGTGGCTCCTGCAGTAGCTGCTGGGGAAAGAAAGGTTATGCAACCTTTTTTTTTTTTTTTTTTTTAAAGATTTTAGTTGTCACTCAAGAGGAAAATACTATTTGGCAGACTTAGAACAGACTTAGAACTCTGTAATGAAGTCATAAAAAAGATAAATGTAAATGTAGAGTGAATAGTGGAGAACTTAAGAGACATCTATTCAAACTGTGTACTGATCAGTGATAATAGTCCCTCAACAACTTTACTAACTAATCAAAGAGATTATTTCTCTGCATTTTTTTTTAATTAAAAATAATTATTTGCTTCTGGCAGAAACTATTTTAACATAGTATAAAATAACTAAGTGCAGCATCAGATCAAACATACTCAAACTGGAAAAGTAAATTTTATAGTGCAAAGCCAGCAGCCAAAAGGGTTAATTCATTTTTAAATGAAAGTGGGCATGTGAGAATGAGAGAGTGTGTGTGGTGAGTAAAAATGGCTGTTGGTTGATGCAATACTTTAGTGTTGCTGACAGTGCAAGAGTAAAGCCACTTTGCGACAATTCAACCAATGACAAGTACGTGTGGTAATGGGATTGTGTGTAAAATGTGGCACAATTAGTGATGTTGCGAATAGTTCGCCGGATAGTTCCCGGTTGACCCTGTACCTCACAGTCAGAAGACACATTGCAGCCAATCAGCAGCAGACCCTCCCTCCCAGACCCTCCCACCTCCTGGACAGCATCCATTTTAGATTCATTTGGAAGCTGCATTCTTAGTGAGAGGAGGGACAGTGTAGCTGCTGATTTAATAGGGAAATCGATAGCTAGGCTAGTGTATTCAGTGTCCACTACAGTCCTGAAGGACTCATCTGATCTCTGCTGTAAGGACAGCACCCCAAAAAAGCCCTTTTTAGGGCTAGAATATCAGTCTGCTTTTTTTTTTTTCCTGTGTAATCTAATTGCAGTTGCCTGCCTGCCTGCCAGCGTGTGTGTCAGGCTCACAGCGTATACTGTGCCCACTTGCCCAGTGCCACCACTCATATCTGGTGTAACAGTAGTGTACATTTAAAAAAAAAAAACACTTTTGACTGTGAAATAATAGCAGACAGCTGCCAGTACCCAAGATGGCCACCAATAAGGCAGATGGGGAGGTTTAGAGAGCTGTTTTGGGGGGAACAGGGAGGTTGGGGGCTAAGGGGGGATGCTACACCACAGCATATGTAAATATGCTAAAAAAAAAAATAATTAAAAACCTTTTATTTTAGTACTGGCAGACTTTCTGCCAGTACTTAAGATGGCGTGGACAATTGTGGGGTGGGGGAGGGAAGGGAGCTGTTTGGGAGGGATCAGGGGGTCTGATGTGTCAGGTGGGAGGCTGATCTCTACACTAAATCTAACCCTGCAAGCTTCCTACAAACTATCTAATTAACCCCTTCACTGCTAGCCATAATACACATGTGATGCGCAGCAGCATTTAGCGGCCTTCTAATTACCAGAAAGCAACGCCAAAGTCATATATGTCTGCTATTTCTGAACAAAGGGGATCCCAGAGAAGCATTTACAACCATTTGTGCCATAATTGTACAAGCTGTTTGTAAATAATTTCAGTAAGAAACCTAAAATTGTGAAATTTTTTTTTTTTTTTTTAAATTTGATCTCATTTGGCGGTGAAATGGTGGCATTAAATATACCAAAATGGGCCTAGATCAATACTTTGGGTTGTCTACTACACTACACTTAAGCTAAAATTAACTCTACAAGCTGCCTACATGCTCCCTAATTAACCCCTTCACTGCTGGGCATAAAACACGTGTGGTGCGCAGTGGCATTTAGCAGCCTTCTAATTACCAAAAAGCAATGCCAAAGCCATATAAATCTGCTATTTCTGAACAAAGGGGATCCCAGAGAAGCATTTACAACCATTTATGCCATAATTGCATAAGTTGTTTGTAAATAATTTCTGTGAGAAACCTAAAGTTTGTGAAAAAGTGAACAATTTTTTTTATTTGATCACATTTGGCGGTGAAATGGTGGCATGAAATACACCAAAATGGGCCTAGATCAATACTTTGGGTTGTCTACTACACTACACTTAAGCTAAAATTAACTCTACAAGCTCCCTACATGCTCCCTAATTAACCCCTTCACTGCTGGGCATAAAACACGTGTGGTGCGCAGTGGCATTTAGCAGCCTTCTTATTACCAAAAAGCAACGCCAAAGCCATATAAGTCTGCTATAATGGCATGCCTGGCACACAGTGTTGGGGCAAGGGTCCATCTGACCACTGATACCTGGTCTGCAAAGCATGGTCAGGGCAGGTATATCACCTACACTGCGCACTGTGAAGCGGGCGTAACCCTTCCACTACCTGATCGATACAACATCATACCTGATGTTTTAAAGCACGTTATTCCAAACAATTTAGGAATGTTAGGTGATTTATGCCCTTTATGGATTAAAACCAGACTCTGCATCAACTATGTAATTTTTCATGGGAGTTTTGCCATGGGTCCCCCTCCGGCATGTGATCAGCCAATCAGCCAATCAGATTTTTCCTACCTTAATTCCGATTGGCTGATAGAATTCGAGGGACGCCATCTTGGATGACGTCACTTAAAGGAACCTTCATTCATTGGGTAGTCGTCGGGGAAGGAGGATGTTCCGCGCCAGAGGTCTTGAAGATGGAGCCGCTCCTCGTCGGATGGATGAAGATAGAAGATGCCGCTTGGATGAAGATGTCTGCCGGTCCGGATGTCCTCTTCTGCCCGGATAGTATGAAGACTTCTGCCGGTCTGGATGTCCTCTTCTGCCCCATTGGATGAAGACTTCGGCCCGGTTGGGTGAAGACGACTCAAGGTAGGGAGATCTTCAGGGGGGTAGTGTTAGGTTTATTTAAGGGGGGTTTGGGTTAGAGTAGAGATATGTGGGTGGTGGGTTTTAATGTTGGGGGGTGGTATTGTGTGTTTTTTTTTTACAGGCAAAAGAGCTGATTACTTTGGGGCATGCCCCGCAAAAAGCCCTTTTAAGGGCTGGTAATAGAGCTGTTAACTTTTTTAATTTAGATTAGGGTAGGGATTTTTTTTTATTTTGGGGGGCTTTGTTATTTTATTAGGGGACTTAGAGTAGGTGTAATTAGCTTAAAATTATTGTAATCTTTTTTTATTTTTTTTTATTTAGTGTGTTTTTTTTTGTAATTTAGTTTAGTTTATTTAATTGTAGGTAATTGTAGGTAATTTATTTAAATAATTTATTGCTAGTGTAGTGTTAGGTTTAATTTTAACTTAGGTTAGGATTTATTTTACAGGTAATTTTGCAATTAGTTTAACTAGGTAGCTATTAAATAGTTAATAACTATTTAATAGCTATTGTACCCTATTAAAATAAATACAAAGTTGCCTGTAAAATAAATATAAATCCTAAAATAGCTACAATATAATTATTCGTTATATTGTAGCTATATAAGGGTTTATGTTACAGGTAAGTATTTAGTTTTAAATAGGAATACTTTAGTTAATAATATTTAATTTATTTCATTAGATTAAAATTATATTTAACTTAGGGGGGTGTTAGGGTTAGACTTAGCTTTAGGGGTTACTACATTTATTAGAGTAGCGGTGAGGTCTGGTCGGCAGATTAGGGGTTAATAAGTGTAGGTAAGGTAGCGGCGACATTGGGGGGCAGATTAGGGGTTAATAAATAAAATATAGGTGTCGGCGATGTTAGGGGCAGCAGATTAGGGGTTCATAGGGATAATGTAGGTTGCGGCGGTGTCCGGATCGGAAGATTCAGGGTTAATTGTGTAATGCAGGTGTCAGCAACAGAGGGGGTGGCAGATTAGGGGTTAATAAGTGTAAGGTTAGGGGTGTTTAGACTCAGGGTACATGTTAGGGTGTTAGGTGCAGACTTAGAGAGTGTTTCCCCATAGGAAACTATGGGGCTGCGTTAGGAGCTGAAGGCTGCTTTTTTGCAGGTGTTAGGTTTTTTTTCAGCCCAAACTGCCCCATTGTTTCCTATGGGGGAATCGTGCACGAGCACGTTTTTCCAGATAGCCGCTACCGTAAGCAACACTGGTATTGAGAGTTGAAGTGGCGGAAAATATACCTTTACGCTCCCTTTTTGGAGCCTAACGCAGCCCTTCAGAGAACTCTAAATACCAGCGTTGTTTAGAAGCAGAGCTAGAAAAAAATGACGCGTAGCTAATGCACCCCTTTGGCCGCAAAACTCTAAATGTAGGCGATTGTCAGCCATGGCAAAAAGAAAGCGGTTTACAAACTGAAATACCCAAATCTCTTGTATGTTAGGATAAATAAAAGTCAAAATAATTTAATGTGTTTTTGCATTTTAAATAAATAATGTATTTAGTGAAGCAGTGAATGTTATTGAAATATATAAGCTAAATCAAATAATATAGTGTAAAAAATAGTATAAAATATTCAATAAGACCTTTTCTGGTTTCAGCTAAAGCTGATACATTATAGCAGCAATTTGAGTTTTGTTGTGATGCCATTTTTTGATTTTAAGGAAATTGAATACTGTACTTTGCATATTATCTAATCCGGGTATAAATGGTAATTTGAAGGTGTAAATATTCTATCACTTTAAACCTATTTTACAATTATTTTAGAGAACGGGGAAAACTACTGTAATCAAGAAACCTGATCTGTAAATAATTATTGAAGTTAATCATTACTGAGTTAGTGGCATGTGAAAGAAGAATGCTAGTATAAATATTACATAATATGTATGATTAAATATAAATTAGAGAAGTATTGAGGTAGGAAGAGAGAATCCATAGTAATATCCTAAAGGCTAATTCTTGAGAATATTTTCATGTATGTTCACATGAATCAGGCAATAGCTAAACTTTCAGATGAGGCAACATACCAAATAAAAAAAAAACATGAAGCTATTATAGTAATTGAAGTTAATTATTATTGTCCAGACTTCTAGTTAACACTGTTCTTCATTATATCAGCATCCTAATTTAATCTTCTAGAGCTGTAATTAGACAAGACTTTGTGAATTATAAAACATGATAGTCTGATAGTGCTCTAGTGTGTTATCACAGTTCCATGAGAACATTTAAAATGATGCAGTACTGGAATAGCATCACTCACTGGTGTGCTGTTTTACATTTACATGATATTATATTATAGACATTTATAATTATGCTGTAATTTGGACATGCTAGCAGCTTTATATTTTTATTTTTTATATACAGTTAAAGGGTGTTTTATTCTACAATGTTAGCTGGACAATGGAACAACAGTGCTGGTTGCTCTGTATGGAAAATATCAGTTAATCTGCCAGTGCTGCCCTTAACGGCCTGGCACTGTTGAAGGAAAAATAACCTATTATGTATGTTATCACCAAGAGCCAATGAGGCTCCATTAGCCATACCCCCCTGAAGAGACGATACTTATTTCCTGCTCATTATCTTTAATGACGGAACAAAAAAAAAAAAGAATCTATAAATGGGAAATGCTATTCAGGTACTGCAACATTTTAACTGTGCTACTTTGTTAATACTTAAATCCTATGATTCTGTTGTAAAAACACTTTCAAGTAGAAACTGAACTATGTACAGTATATATTTCCCTTTAGTAGACTTTTACGATTTAAAAGTGGAGGTAGTTTCTGTTTTTAAAGTGACTTTAAAGGGACATGAAAGTAAAAAATTAAACTTGTATGGTTTAGATAGACCATGCAATTTTAAGAGGCTTTTTAGTTTACTTATTTTATTAAACTTACTTTTACTTGGTATCCTTTCTTTAAAAACGTATCTAGGTAGGCTTGCGAACAGCTATATATTACAGGGAGCTAGCTGGTAATTGGTAGCAACACACATATGTAGGGTTACCCTCCACAAAAATGATAAAATACCTGCCCATTGCCAGATACTAAGAAATATTACATTATAAAATAGGGAGAGCTGAACAAAAGTTTAATGTCACATGTCCTTAAATTAATTTTTTGGGGTCAAAATAAAAAATATGGACCATAGTTAATTTAAAAAATTGAGTAGGAAATTCAAGAATCAATGCCCCCATGCAAGGATCTGATATCCATTTCAAATGGGATAGGCTCTTCCCACACTGTCTGTGAGTTAATTTATTCAGCTGTCCATTGTTTAAATTGTTGTCATTTTCAGTATAAACAGTCATTCAACAGGCAAAAAAAAAGCTATTAGAAATTATAAAATAAAGGCAAATTAGCTATTTGTAATCAGTTTGACGCACAAAATTAATCATTGAGAACATACAGTATTTAAGAAGAAAACTCTTTACAGTGCAATTCCCCTTTAAGAGTTAAAATACTGAATGTTGCTGCAACAACTTTTTTTTTATACAAATGTGTACAGCAATTAGCCAAGAAATAATTCAACTGGTTCAATGAGTTTACTTTTATTTCTATATTTCTGACAGTCTTCAACCTATTTTATTTCTCCATATCTTTGGGTATAAATGAATACACCACTATTTTTTACATTCTGTCATCTGCTTTACAGAAAAGTTAAAAGATAAAAGAAAGGAGTTTCACTTTAAACAGATTGCCATTAAATGTCACACTTAAATCTACAATCCTTGTAAAGGGAATTAAACTAACAAGGTTAAAATAGAACTGAATTATTCATAGATATTCCTAACAGGCTCAGTTCCTTGCATGATAAATTCAGAAACTCATTCTCTTGTTTGTTAACTTGCTTTCAGTTATGGTTCAGTGATGCTAGGAGTGAGATTATATATTTTTATAGCTAGCGTTTCTTTTCTCAAACGCATATCTGGTATTTTTGCTTTTTTATGAATACTATACAATTAATCTGTACCTCTTTAGAAGATATGCTTATGAGCACCATATACTAATATTGGTTTGCCTATCTTCGTGGACACAGTATGCACACTGCCCATATGGTCTATTGTACAAACATTTGCTTTTTCAGTCTGTCCCCTGCTCTCATGTGACCCGCTGTTTGAAACTTGTGGTAAGTAAGCTCACATGAGCAAGCCGGCACTGCAAGTGCTCTATAGCAGCATCTGCTTCTTTGCACATAGAGCCATATATATTATCTTTTTCAAGACAGGAGTAATTTGTCTACCTCGGAACAAAGTTGCGATGTAAACAAATTGAAATCATGTAATTGTGTGATTTCAATGATGGGATTGGGTCAGGGGGAAGTACCTATGAAGCTAGGCACCAGTGGCGGACCTAATGAGTGCCCTGGTGCAAGATTATTTTTGCCCCCCCCCACTGTAATTCTGGAGCCTACTTCCTTTGCACTACAGATGGAGGCAGGTGAACATCTAGTATTTTATGTGCTATGATTTTGTTCTATCACATAAATTTGTATCTTTTAATTCAACTTCATAACAAAAGTTATTTTTCAAAACCCTGAAGATGTGAATATTTTCTAGTGGTTTGAACCATTTAAAGGGATAAAGTCAAAATTAAACTAGGAAGAATCAGATAGAGCATGTCATTTTAAGACACTTTTAAAATCACTTATATTTTTAAACGTGCTTTGTTCTCTTGGTACCCATTGTTGATATGCACATATCTACATAAGGGAGAGCTAGCTGGTGATTGGTGCCTATATACATTTGTTTCTTGTGATTGGCTGACTAGAAGTGCTTAGTTAGCTGCCAGAAGTGCAATATGTTTCTTCAGCAAAGGATAACAAAATAATTAATGACATTTTATAATAAAAGTAAAATTAATAGTTGTTAAAAACCGTACTCTGTCTTGCATACTAATGAGTTCCTGGTCACTAAAATAAAAATCAGGAGGTGATCCTCATCTGCTTTTTAGAAGTAACTGGGTTAAAGCTGGTCTTTAATAAAATTAGAAATGGTCTATAGAAACCATGCAAATCAATGTTTTCTAGATTCCAAAAATGATCCTTTTATAGTGCACTTACACACACAAACATTAAAAAAAAATAAAACTCTAAGTAGAAAGCACACAAAAGACAAAAGCTGCATTTAACACATACATGCAAATTAAATTATAATAGCACAGGTAGTTTAACCATTTGTTTCCATGCACCTGCACCTTTGAGCACATCCCCCTATCAAATAAGTAATTCTACAATAAAGCCCCTTTAAATTTCATGTCACACTAGCCTCTTCAGGGAAGCAAGATAATATGTGTTAATGCAGCAGTGTAAGAGTTAAGGTTGACTCAATGATTACTTCTTACTCAGTGACTGTGATTGAGCTATATACCTGCAGTCATTAGCATAGTCATTTATTTCATGCAGGAATTAAGTTTGGGAGAGCTCAGGTCACTAACATAAAGGGCTACCAGATAAAATAAACAAAAGTTTGTTCCATGGAGAGCTGGTGTTCTGTTGGGAATCCCAGATTAAAGCACTAATTGCAGCTATAGGAAAAGTGATATGCTGTCCCTCGAGTCTGTCCATACTTTACCTTTAGACAACAGTAGCACAGCAGATTCTTGCCCCCAAGATCACCTTCTGTCTCTGCTCTTTTCCTTCCACTGTTGTATCCTAGAGAGCAGCAGGCAGAAGGAACTTCAGCATGGGGAGTATGGTGTACTCTTGCTACTAATCACTGCACTGACAGGGGGGGAGTGGCAATTGTCACAAGGTCCCTGCCAAGTCAGTCCCCACATTAAAATACTGGTTGCTCTTCTAGAATAGGAACCTGGAGGCATCCCTGTCCCTCCATTAGAACCTTATAAGCTCCCTGGAAGCACTGCTGTCCTTACCAGAGATACTGCACATACAGTGGTTCATCTTCTTCAAAAGCAATCAAGACCTGGTCACTGGATCAGGATCAGTTCAGTTGCCAAATGCAGTATTTTTTTCTGCCCCCCCCCTCCCATTGAGCCTGAGACCTTACACCCTCTGTCACTCTGACAACCAAAACCCACTGGAGAGTCCCAATCAATACCTTCCCTCCTGAAACAGCTTCCAGAACGGCACTGTCGAAGTCTAAAAAAAAACAGCGCACTCTATTACATTTAATTTTAAAATCTCTTAGCGCCCTGGTGCAGTGGCACCTCCTGCTCCGCTTATATTTCTGCCCCTGCTAGGCATGACCTCCAGGCCGCAATCTTATTCAGGAAGTGCCTTTGGCTTCAGTACAGCCAAACGGCTAGGATGTTCCATGCCATCCTAACGGCAATAAAGCCCGAACTGAAATAAATCTAAAATGTTATTCTATAACTAATCTTTTCTTGCAATGCATCATTCTATCTAGCATTTATTTAGTGTTTAATGTCCCTTTAACTAATGCTAGAATAAAAGCAATGCTTTTGACAGGTATTGTGATTCTTTGCAAAATTTGTGATTGATAATCATTTTGTTTAGACATATTGACAATAATTTCTGTTTAAAAGTACTTTTGCATTTTAAAATTAATTATTTTCTTCTGTCTTATTTTCCATTATCCAAAACCTATTGAATTTGCCATGGTTGCAGAAAATTCTGTTTGTTTTTACAATATTCTAAAACAGCCTAATTCTTATAAAAAGCTTGCAGAAACGTATGAACGACATTTGTGGAAGCAAAATAATAATGAGGGTTAAGCTGTAAAACAGGTTTCACCTTTCCAATCATTGTGACTCATCTGGTTTATTCCTGGATATATTCTATATTTTAGTACAAGGAAAGAATCTTAAAGGGACATATACTCAACATAAATGATCTATTATCCTTGATGCAACTGTTAAAAAATATGATGTATACCTGGGTGTTTCCTTTAAAACTAAGATCAACTCAACAGAACGAGCAGTTAACACCCAGTTACTTTTTGTTTTTTACTTTTATCTACACCAGTGATTAATTCAAACCTTGATTTGCTTTGATCTTGTCGAATTTCACCATGATCTCACAATAATTCATAGTACACTTCCTTAAAGGGAAATAAAACAGTATTAACTAATATAAGTTTCTAAACATATAATGCAGTCAAAGCTTACCTGAAAAAAGGTTTCTGTTTTAACCCCCATTAACCCCTTTTATTCAGGCATAGTTTTGTTTGCAGCAAGCTCCCCCTGGGCATTTCCATATATGGAAGCTGCTATCCAGGCCATAGCTTCAGCAGAATGCACTTGTGCATTTGCACTGCAGGGGGCAGAGTCACATGGCACCTGACTTAAGCAGTGCATAATATAATGCTGAAGCTTTCACAAAGCATGTGACATTGACCCCATGGAAACGAGAAAGCCTCTTGGCAACAAACAATAGCAGTACCTGCTGTCCCTCCTTCCGCAGACTACACTTGGCAACACTAAAGTGTAAGTAATTTTGCAGATTTTTGGAAATGTTGTTAAAATACGTATAAGCTTTTTTTTTCACACACTGTTTTACCTCAGTTGAACCTTTTATAATATGCACATAACTTAAAAAGTTTTATGGCACTTTAAACTGAGGAGAAAAGTAATCTTCCTTAAAAATACCAGATGCACCTTCCTTTTTGAGGAAGAGAAAAAGACTAATTGGATGTTTAAATATCCTCTACAATGGGATATAGCTACTCAGGACACTTTGAAGTAAATTATCTCCATTTTTCACATATAGATGTTCATTTAATTTTTTCTAGTCAGCTTTATGCATATAGTTGCATCACTATCAAGTGATTTATCAAATGGGTTATGTGTTCCTTAAAGTTTTTTACTGGACAACCTTTAGCAGAAAAGCAAGAATTAACTATACATACAGTAAGAAAGTCAAACCAATGAGAAAGACATTACAGAGAACAGAGACAATAAGTATCCAGTACAATTTTTCTTCCAAGCTTTTCTTCAGTAGCAGGGCATGTATTAAAGGATATTAAACAGTGTTGCTTTTGCAAAAACAAAAATGTTAAATCAAAGTAAACCGAAAAAGAAACAGATTGTGTAAAAAACAACTTACTTGTTTTCTTGTATAATGAGCATATATAAATTATCAGTGTAGCCCTGCCCCCAGTGTGATATGAGAGCTCTTTGAAACTAAGGTTACATTCTCACTGATCTAGGCTTGATCAAGTCTACCTCCCTGGTGTATTCACTTAATAGTAACCAGCCAAGATATTGTTATGACATCAGGGTAAGATAAAACTTCCTGAAGTGGCCCCTCCTCCATGTAAGGCTGTGACAGGAAGTAATGGACATGACACAAATGTAGGGAAATAAATAAATATACAGTAAAATTAATTTAAATACATGAATAATACATAATGCAATTATTTCTATTAAGTATAAGACACAGCTTATTGTTAAGTTAATCTTACATTAACCATGTTTAAATATTTTAATTAGAACACAATATTACCCACTGTATTGCATTTTGTTATTTTCAAACATTTCTAATGTTTTCATTTCTGCTTATTGCATAGTGCTGCAGTTTTGGAGCTATAGTTTAAGCTCAAAGAAAGTTCAACATCAAAATGTGATGGATCTTCTTGATGGGGGATGGTTTTTATGTAGTATTATTTTTGAAGCTTGGTTAGATTATCATTAATTCTTATGTTTCTGTTTTAAAATAATGTATAATTCAAGGTTAAAGTTATATTGATATAAACTATTATAAGTTAATTATAAATAGTTGGGTTAATCTGGAGTTATATCAGATTTTACAGCTATATTGAGCTTGCTTCTTAAAGGGACATGAAACCCAAAAGTTTTCTTTTGTGATATACAAAGAGCATGTCAGTTTAAACAACTTTCCATTTTACTTCTATTATCTAATTTTCTTTTTTCTTTTGATATCCTTTGTTGAAAATTATATATAAATAGGCTAAATAGTGGCTGATTGGTGGCTGCACTTAAATGCCTCATGTGATTGGCTCACCCATGTGCATTGGTATTTCTTCAACAAAAGATATCTGAAGAATAAGCAAATTAAATAATAGAAGTAAATTGGAATGTTGTTTAAAATTGTATTCTCTGAATTATGAAACAAAAAACGTTGGGTTTCATGTGCCTTTAACCTCTCCACCACCTTAGAGGTTACTGATCAAAATCAAACAGGACTGATTAGTTGCACAAGAGCAGTGGAGGAATTGCACAAGAGCAGACTTCTGTAATCATAAATTCAGCATCGCTGGTGGCAAGCTCGAGCAGACAGGTTCCCTGTCTAATAAATACTATCCAGGGATTGATTAACTGAGTCCAAAAATCTAAATAAGCCTAATATGAGTTAATGGTCCTAAAAGTTGATTTATTGATACTTGAAATTATCTTGAGTATTTTTGCTATAACAATAAAAATATTGTATGATGAATTAGGAAAGGTAGGAATCTGAGAATTAGACAAGGAAAAAATATATTTTTGATATAGTTTAAGAACATACAAATTCCTATTGAAAATATTTTGGGTTCCATTTACGAAGCTGCAAATGCAGCTTTGGAGCTCCTTGGGCTGCAAGCTCGAATGTGAACCTTCAGCTGATAGTAAAGAAGCTGCGGTCATCAGACCACTGATTTTTAACCTATATGCAAACTCTGAACGATTGGCCACACGTGAGCAGGGGGCAGCATTGCTGTTTTTCAACTTTAATATCGTTCTCTACCTACCTGCGCCTCCTATTATCAATTTTCTCTCAGTTTAATGTTTTGCTAGTCACTTGAACAACAAAATCAATTCCATCAGAAGTAAAATAATTTCTCAACATACTACCAGTCCCCCCTAAACTACCAGTCCCCCCTAAACCATTTGCCAATGTCCAAACCCCACAAAGCAACAAATTCAGCTCTTTTGCCCCTGTTACTGAGGAAGAAGTTTCTGCCCTTATGACTTACCCTCACCTCACTACCTGTTCCCTTAATCCCATCACTTGATAACTACTGCCTTCCCTCTACTCACATCCTCACACATATTTTCGATCTCTCCCTCAGCACTGGTATATTTCCCTCATCCCTTAAACATGCACTAGTCACACCTATCCTCAAAAAACCTTCTCTGCATTCAACATCCCCATCCAACTACAGCCCTATTTCCCTACTCACCTTGTCTCAAATCTTCTGGAAAGGCTTGTATATACACGTTTATCAAGTTTCCTCACATTAAACTTCCCCCCTTAATCCATTGCAATCTGGATTTCGCCATACCACTCCACATAGACAGCAATCATTAAGGTTACTAATTACCTAATTACAGCAAAATCAAAAGGCAACATGTTAATCCTTCTAGATCTATCTGAAGACTTTTATACTGTTGACCACCCGCTCTTGCTCTAAACCCTTAAATGCTTTGGCATCTGTAACATAGGCCTCTTGAGATTCTCCTCCTACCTGTCTAAGTCCATACTTTTAGTGTGGCCTTCTCTGGTGCATACTCTGCCCCTTTACCACTTTCTGTTGGAGTACCACAAGGCGCTATCCTTGGTTCCCTTCTATTCTAAATTTATACATCATCCTTAGGTTCCTTAATAAACTATCAAAGGTTTTTATATCATTTGTATGCTGATGATACACAAAATCTACATCTCTGCACCAGACCTACCCCCTTCCTTACTAACTCGTCTCACTAACTGTCTCTCTAATATTTAATCCTGGATGTTCTGTCCCTTAAGCTAAATCTCTAAAACTGAGTTTCTTATATTTCCCCCTTCTTCAAAAATCTTTATCACCCAACATTCTATAACTGTTGATAATAACATCATTACCCCAACCCCACATGCCTGATGTCCTGGGGTCACACTTGACTCAGATGTTTCTTTCACTCCCGCATCCAGTCTTTTGCCAATTTATGCCCTTTCCACCTTAGAAACATCTTCAAAATTTACCACTCCTTCACACAAGACAAATCTAAGCTTTTAATCCACTTTCTCATTTTCTCTGATTTTGTGCATTCCAATTCCATATCAACAGGTCTTCTTAGATGCTGTCTATCTCCTTTAAAATCCATAATTAATGTCTGCCAGACAGATTTTCCTTACACGTCACTTCTCATCTGTTGCACCTCTGCCTATCCCTTCACTGGCTTCCTCTAACCTTAAGAATAAAACACAAAATCCTGACTCTGATATTCAAGGTACTCAATAACACTTCTCCCCCATTTATCTCCTACCTCCTCTCCTGATACTCTCTCTTCCGCCCCCTTAATTCTGTTCATTACCTCCTACTCTTCTTTTGTAACCTCTTCACATTCCCATCTACAGGACATCTCCAGATTGGCCCCATCTTGTATCATTCTATGCCTTGCTCCACAAGACTCGCTAGTTTTCAAAATTTCAAGTGCTCTTTAAGACTCCACTGTTCAGGGATGCATACAATATACACTAACATTTTCTTACCTCAGTTTGTCTTCTCCCTTTTTCATCTCCTGAATCCCCTTAGCATGTAAGCCTATAAGCCCAGTTGTTTTATAGATCACCTTCATGAGCACTGATTTACAACAGTGCAACTCATTGCAGGGCCATCTACTCATTTGTCTTCCATTAATGCTACCTTGCATATTCGACCTATGTTTATAGTGCTGTGTAATCTGTTGATGCCCTACAAATAACTAATAATGATAATAATAAATAATATTAATGATAATAAAAAGAAGAAGAACTTGCTTTTCTTCCTGCTTGTAGCTTGGTTCATTTGGGAAATATTTTCTGTATCACAGGAATTTATAACAGCTGTATATAAATTTACAGCAGATGCTGATATCTATATTAATATTAGCAGCAGTAGAAGTTAATATGAGTATTATGTTTCCTCTCCTTGGCTCCTCTAATTCTATAAGACAACATCCGGGTGTTTGTTTCTCCGTATTTGACAGATTTTATAATCATATTTATTTCCTTGCTTGTGGTACTTTTGTGTTTTGCTTCTATTGTGTCACATACCTGTGAATAATACTACCATGAACTCTATTTATTGTCTGTTTGTGAGATCTCGGGAAGCCATATAACACCTGCTGCATGGTTATTATTTCAATGCAGATTTGATTCTGGATTGACTGATATGGGAAGAGAACTACAACAAATACAGTTCAGCTAAAGAATGGTTTCTTTCCAAGAGAAGGTTCACATAAGGGAGGGCTTGTAACAGAGCAGTGAAACCTGCACTGAAATATTGTCTTGGCCAGAAAAAAAAACACAAACCATACTGTAAATTTCAAACTCATTCCTTGTTGGTTTATGAAAATCCTTTTTTTATGGGTTTGTTCCCACACAAAAAAATAAAAATCCAACTCAATACATCCGAGCAACATATACCGAGAAAAGAATGGTAGATGACAGCTCAATAACTGACAGCATATATATATATATATATACACATACAACTGTTTGTCATAATAATAATAATATCATATATATTAGTACATTTTTTAGCTGCCACCTAAAAGTAAAATATTCAGTCCAAAGAAATAAATACCGTATTGTCTTGAGTGTAAGCCACACTTTTCCCCCCTAATTTAAATCTTTAAATATCCCCCCCCCTCCCTCCATCAATTAAACATTTTATGGTCCATAGTGTAGCAGTCCCACCTGCTCTCGCCCCAGTGCACATGCCCGCGTCCGTGCGTGCTCCCGTTGTCCCTGCATACGATCCCGCCCCCCTCTGACATATTTCCCCCAGTGATGGGCCACCCACACACCTCCCTGCAATGGCTCCCACCCACCAACCATCAGCACCATCGCTGGCCGATACAGATAGGGCCACAGAGTGGCCCTCTCTGCATCGGTGGGTAAAAAAGGTATTGCAGTGATGCCTCAATATCGAGGCATCACTGCAATACCTTGAAAGAGGCTGGAAGTGATTATGATCGCTTCTACCAATTGAAACCCCAGAGGACGTGCCAGGCACGTCCTTGGTCTCTAACTGACACCCCATTATCCTATTCACGTATAGGATAAAATTATTAAGCCCATGATTTATAGAGTATTAATAGATAGCAGAATCAGCAAGTACTGCAATAAAAAAGGTGCAAATGCATTAAAAAAGACATTCAATGTGACATTATTAAGTACTCTCAAATAATTATGTGTTAAAGAGAAGCAGTCTGCCAGGAATGAACAACAGCTCAGTGACTTGTTCATTGGCTCGGTTACCACCTGGGAGTAGCATCTTTTCACAGAGGAGATCTTTCCTGAAGTATATCAGTCTGATCCCATCTAACAAGGTCAGTCCATTTAAATGGGCATGTTACCCATATGCTTGAAAGTGATGCAGCATATCTGTAAAAAGCAGACTAGAAAAAAAATCATATGAACATTTCTAAAAGATATTTTTACCTCAAATTTTCACTGTGAGCAGTTATACTTTAGCTACTCTTTTTACTGTCAACTGCATGGTGAAATAACAACCAATCAGCATCATCAAAACTTAGGTCACACTTTTCTTTACTGTGACTGAACAAGTGGAATTTCACCATAATCTCATGAGATTTCATAGAAAAATAAAGTGACCTTGCTGCACATGCCAGGCACACTCTCCCTTGACAGTCCTAAGAAGACAAGCATCCAGATTTGATGCTTAAAGCCTCTTTACAATGGGATGTGGCTACTGAGGAAATCTTGAGGTAAACTGTCTTCCTTTTTCACATTGAAATGTTCCTGTGCTATTTTTTTGTCAGTGTTTTCCAGACATTCTACATTATTTTCAAATGATTCAGAACAAGGGTTAAACAAATCCCTTTAAGCTTCTAAAAAGGAACAGCAATTTAGGTAATATTTTCTCTTGAATCACCAGCCACAGCAAAACCAATTTTCATTTTAACAAAATGCTTCTGGCTGACAGAAGGTTGCATATCAAAAAAGTATCAGTTTTGCTACAACCAACTTATCCACTTATTTTGTTTTTCATCAAACCAGATAGACATGATACTTCAGGAATATTAATTAGACCCTTTTTTTCTTTTTCTAAATTAATTACTTTCTGGTAAACCATTTCCAGGGAATGCATTCATCTTAAATCTTTTTGTAAAGTTACCTCTCCTGACCATCTCCTAATTTCATATATCCAGATACCTCAACTATTAGACATTTTACCCAGCATCATAAACATGTTGTTCAGCAGATGTGACAGGTTTTAGGCTATGGGGCCGATTTAACATGCTGTGAATGCAGCTGTTTCCGTGCAAGACTTCAGGCTCGCTGGAAACATGTGGTGGACAGGAACCATCCCGATCAGATGTGATCGGGATGATTGACAACCCCTGCTAGTGGCCGATTGGCCGTGAATGTGCAGGGGATGGCATTGCACAAGCATTTCACTAGAAATGCTTGTGCAATGTTAAATGCCGACAGCGTATACTGCTGTTGGCATTTAGCGATGTCTGGTGGACATGATCGGCTACAGTGGATCATGTCTGTCTGACATTTGTTAAATCGGCCCCTATGTATTCACTCTCTATGACTATGCTTGTTTGCAGAGACATATGTCATAATGCACTCTGGAGCACCCTTCTATGTACATGTTTTTAATTACCACCCTAACTGCTGAGCCATTTCTGCCCCTGTGCTGAGCTGTTTTGGAGTTTGGAGTTGCTGCTCACATTTAATCCTCACTGTAGGCTATATCTTCTTTGACAAACCCACACATATTATATATTTGGGGAGTTTTCAGCAGACCCAACAGATTCAAACTATAATAATATTTTATGAATATATCATGACATGACAATAAAAAGTGTGCAAAAAATTATATTTTTATTAAAATTTCAAAAAATAAGGTTGCAAACAATCACCAAGATTAAAAGTTATGTGCTAAACCCGGTGCGTAAATAACGCAAACAAATAGCGGTACTGCACTTTCCATAGCGCTGCCATTACAAGTTACAGAACAACCTTCTTGTGCTGTGCATTATGGTGCAATAAGCTCCAGTCCATACCACACAAAAGCCAAGTCCTGACTTGACATGCTCGTGCACATTTTCCCCCATAGACATCAATGGAGAAAAAAAAGCTTTATTTAGGTGTTAGCGATGTGGGGGCAGCGGTTTATGGGTTAATAACTTTATTTAGTGTCTGCGATGTTTGGGGGCGGCGGTTTAGGGGTTAATAACTTTATTTAGTGTCTGCGATGTTGGGGGCGTCGGTTTAGGGATTAATAACTTTATTTAGTGTTGGCGATTTCGGGGGCGGGCGGATTAGAGTTATTTAGACTAGGGGTTTATGTTAGGGTGAATGGGGATTGCATTATATCGATCACCATTCCGCAACCGTAGGTTTTAGTTTTTTTCTGACACCTTTTCTCCAATGATGTCTATAGGGGAAAACATGCACGAGTACGTCAAGTCAGGACTTGTTTTTTTTGCGGTATGGAGCTTAACGCACCATAATGCACAACACAATAATTTTTTTGTAACTTGTAATGGCAGCGCTATGGAAAGTGCGTTACCACTACATTTTTAGTGTTATTTACGCACCGGGTTTAGTGCACAGCTTGTAATCTTGGTGAAAAAAACTACCTTCAAATAAATAAACCTTACCTCTGAAATAAAAAAAACAAGATTAAACTATAAATAAATATAACTATTGTAAAAAACTAAAATAAACTAAAAATAAAAAACATAAAACAAAATGAAAAAATCCTAACGCAACGAAAAAATAAAAAAATAACAGAAAAAAACACAAAATTTAGGAAAAATAAAAAAATCTAAGATTACAAAAATAATAAATTAAATTATTCAAAATAATAAAAATGAAACCTCATCTAATACCCCTAATAAAACAAAAAAAAACACCCCAAAATAAAAACACCCCCTAATCTAACAATAAACTACCAATAACCCTTAAAATGGCCTTTTGTAGGGCATTGCCATAAGTTAAACAGCACTATTATGTTAAAAAAATCACAAAGTACCCCCAACAGTAACCCCCCCACCCAACCAACCCCCCAAAATAAAAAAAAAACCTAACTCTAAAAAACATAAGCTACCCTTTGCCCCTAAAGGGAAATTTGTATGGGCATTGCCCATAAAAGGGCAAATTAGCTCTTTAGTGCCCATTAAAAAAAAAAAATCTAAAAAAAAAAACACACCAAAGAAATAAAAAAAACCTAAGTCTAACCCCAAAATAGGTACTCACCATTCCTGAAGTCCCGCAGTGAAGATATTTTTTTTTTATATGTCATATTTTATTATTAAGGTCGTACAGGAGAAAAAAGAAAGAAAAGGACAAAACCAAAAGTGAAAGCAGATACATAATCGTCATTAGTTTAACAGTCTCTAAACCATATGGTATACAGCTTCATCAGCGATCTCCAACAGTATTGAGTATTTACGCAACATAAGGTAAAATAACAGGAGACATTTATATAAAAAAATAGAGCCTATTACACCCAAACTATTCTCCTGACAAGAAAAAACTTAAACATAATAGCTTCAATGACGGTTAAGTTATGATAAATTGTGCTTTGCTCGATCTTAAATTTTATCAGAAGAGAAAAAAACCTCTAAAGATAGGTGGTAGTTTCTTTATAAGAAAAAGAGTTCCTGGGGGTCGGGGGAGGAGGGAAAAAAGGGGGGGGGGGGAGAAGGGGTGACTTATAGTACTATACATCCTATTCATCTATTCATTTATTTCTACATTTTGGAAGGGGGTCAAAAGCTGCTTTTGTTGGGTACTTTTATATAATTTAATGAAGTCCAGCCATTTTAGGACAAATCTATTTTGCTGTGTTTCTGAGTTATTAGCACAGTCCATCTGTTCTATTATAAGTTGTGATTGTAATAAAAAAAGTTAAATTCTTAATAGTTGGTTCTCTATTCATCTTCCAATTCTTCAAGATAAGATATCTTCCTCCTAGAATCGTTGTATTAATAAAGTCAACATTATATACCTTATCCCTTGCATCCATTAAAAAAAAAAAATATGTTTTAAATGTAGTACGATGTGAGAAGTAAGCACCTTATTTAGCCAAAATTGTGTACGTTTCCAAAATTGCGTTTTCGGGCAACTCCAAAACATGTGGACAAGATCAGCCTCAGAAAAGCTACATCTAGGGCATACATTCTTAGAGCTAGGGTACCATTTACTGATTCTGGCAGGAGAGACATACAGTGTGTTTATAATTTTAAAGTGAGATTCCCGCCATGATGCAGACAGGGTGGTGCTTTCGACAGATATTTACTTTATGTATATCTAGCATTGGAAGGGCTGCACTCCATTTTAAACAAATGTCGAGCGCATTAAGCTCACCCAATTCTTGTACCAATAGCTAATAGAGTGCTTACCCAATTTATAAATAGATAGACCCATTTTTATGCCAAAATGTATCCATTCCATATTACGATCTTTGATAGTTTCAAGATACCAATGCCGGACTTGTAAATATGCATAGAAATCTGTGTTTCTCAGTTGAAAGTGATTTCTAAGATCTTCAAAGGTATATACATTTGAATTTTCGGGGTCCTTGAATTGAATTAGGTGGGTCAGACCCAAAGAGGCCCATCTATTAAATAATGTATTATTAAGACCAGATATAAAGCAAGGATTCCCGGTAATAGGTAATGATTCAGAGATAAAAGGATTACATTTTAAGATAGACCGAATAGACTGCCAAACTTTAATGATATGGAGTGTAGTGTATTTTTTCTTAATCTTATTCGGAATAAATTTGTTATGGCAATGTAGTAAAGCGCTTAGTGAGAAAGGATACATTTACTTTTGTTCCACTTCTAAAAATGCAACATGATTCCCGCCGGTGAGCCAGTCCATAGCAACCTTCGCAAGACAGATTCTGTTATAGATAGAAAATATTGGGAGTGCTAAACCTCCGAATTGTCTTAAATGAGCTAGTTTATGCAAGGCAATCCTCTTTCTACCAGATCCCCAGATTAATGTCCTAATGCAGTTGTCAAGAAATTTGAGATCTGTATTTGTTAAAAGAATAGGAATATTTTGCATTAAATACAGCAATTTGGGTAACACGATCCTCTTGATTAAGTTAATTCTTGCGGTAATCGTCAAAGGCAGATTAGCCCAATTAATCAAGTCATAATAAAGGAGTATAGTTCAGATTGTACCAATTCATAGAATTTATACTATTTTTAATTCCAAGATATGTTATAAATTTTTCTGCGACTTTAAAGGGAGGCACATAATCCATCTGCAGTGGAGTACTTATCCATAATAGCTCTAACTTGGTTACATTGCTATTATAGCCCGAAAAGGACCCAAATTCAGAGATTATATTTAAAATCTTAGGAATCTCTATTTGAGTATTGTAAAGAAATAATAACAGATCATCAGCATATAATAGTAATTTAAGACGTTTATCTCCCAGATAAATCCCCTTTCGTTTTTTTCTAAGCATTATTGCCAATGGTTCAATTGCAATGTTGAAGAGAAGGGGAGAAATTGGACATCTTTGCTGTGTTCCCCTAGTAATAGGAAAAGATTTTGTAGGTGAGCCATTAACCAATAACATTGAAGATGCATTTGTGTTTATGGCCCGGATACAATTTAAAAAGATAGATAACACCTTTATTACCCATTCCCCAGCTTTGCACAACCAACATTGTTATATTAATATACTTTATAACACTTTAAACATTTACATTTCTGCCTATTTCTAAGCCACTATAGACAGCCTCTTAATCACATTCGGCTAGATTACGAGTTTTGCGTTATGAACGGCTCGGTACTAACTTGCAAGTTATTTCCACCGCTCACCTCCCATTAGCGCTGCTATTACAGGTTTTCATAAACCCGGCGTTAGCAGGACATATTGCAGCGTTGAGTTAAATTGAGCTCCATACCGCACTCAAATACCAGCGTTGCTTTGAGCTGGTTTTACGTGCTCGTGCACGATTTCCCCATAGACATCAATGGGGAGAGCCGGCTAAAAAAAAGCCTAACACCTGCAATAAAGGAGCGTAAAGCTTCGTAATGCTGCCCCATTAATTCCTATGGGGAAACAAAAGTTATGTTTACACCTAACACCCTAACATAAACCCCAAGTCTAAACACCGCTAATCTGCCGCCCCTGACATCGCCGCCACCTACCTACACTTATTAACCCATAATCTGCCGCCCCCGGCATCACCGCCACCTACCTACACTTATTAACCCCTAATCTGCTGCCCCAACATCGCCGCCACCTACATTACACTTATTAACCCCTAATCTGCCACTTCCAACATCGCCGCCACTATACTAAAGTTATTAACCCCTAAACCTAACCCTAAGTCTAACCCTAACACCCACTAACTTTAATATAATTAAAATAAATCTAAATAAAAATTACTATCATTAACTAAATAATTCCTATTTAAAACTAAATACTTACCTGTAAAATAAACCCTAACTAGCTACAATATAACTAATAGGTACATTGTAGCTATCTTAGGTTTTATTTTTAATTTTACAGGTAAGTTTGTATTTATTTTAACTAGGTAGACTAGTTTGTAAATAGTTATTAACTATTTACTAGTTATCTAGTTAAAATAAATACAAATTTACCTGTAAAATAAAACCTAACCTGAGTTACACTAACACCTAACCTTTACACTACAATTAAATAAATTACATTAATTAAATACAATTAACTAAATTATAAAAAAAAACACTAAATTAAACAAAATAAAAAATAAATGATCAAATATTTAAACTAATTACACCTAATCTTAATAGCCCTATCAAAATAAAAAATCCCCCCAAAATAAAAAACCCTAGCCTACAATAAACTACCAATGGCCCTTAAAAGGGCTTTTAGCGGGGCATTGCCCCAAAGAAATCAGCTCTTTTACCTGTAAAAAAATAATACAAATAACCCCCCATCAGTAAAACCCACCACCCACACAACCAAACCCCCCAAATAAAATCCTATCTAAAAAAACCTAAGCTCCCCATTGCCATGAAAAGGGCATTTGTATGGGCATTGCCCTGAAAAGGGCATTTAGCTTTTTTTCTTCCCAAACCCTAAGCTAAAATAGAACCCAACTAATAAACATTAAAAAAAAAACTAACACTAACCCCCGAAGATCCACTTACAGTTTTTGAAGACCGGACATCCATCCTCAACGAAGCCGGGAAAAGTCTTCATCCAAGCGGGCAGAAGTCCTCAACAAAGCCAGGAGAAGTCTTCATCCAAGCAGCAAGAAGTCGTCCTCCAGGCGGGCAGAAGTCTTCACCCAGACGGCATCTTCTATCTTCCTCCTTCTGATGCAGAGCATCTCCATCTTCAAGACATCCGGCATGGAGCATCCTCTACATACGGTCCCAGCCGTACACTGAAGGTTCCTTTAAATGATTGTAACAGTCAATAGAATGTGAGCTCAATAATATTGGCTGATTGGATCAGCCAATAGGATTGAAGCTCAATCCTATTGGCTGATTGCATCAGCCAATAGGATTTTTTCACCTTTAATTCTGATTGTTTGATAGAATTCTGTCAGCCAATCGGAATTCAAGTGTCACCATCTTGGAAGACGTCATTTAAAGGAGAATTCACTCTTGAAGAGCCGTGGAAAAAAGAGGATGCTCTGAGCCGGATTTCTTGAACATGGAGCCGCTCCACGTCGGAAGGATGAAGATAGAAGATGCCGTCTGGATGAAGACCTGCCAGTCTGGAGGACCACTTCTTGCCGCTTAGATGAAGACTTCTCCCGGCTTCGTTGAGAACTTCTTGCCACTTGGATGAAGACTTCTCCCGGCTTCGTTGAGGACTTCTTGCCGCTTGGATGAAGACTTCTCTGGGCTTCGTTGAGGATGGATCTCCGGTCTTCAAAAACTGTAAGTGGATCTTCACGGGTTAGTATTAGTTTTTTTTTAAGGGTTTATTGGGTGTGTTTTATTTTTAGCTTAGGGTTTGGGCAGAAAAAGAGCTAAATGCCCTTTTAAAGGCAATGCCCATACAAATGCCCTTTTCAGGGCAATGGGGAGCTTAGGTTTTTTTAGATAGGATTTTATTTGGGGGGTTTGATTGTGTGGGTGGTGGGTTTTACTGTTGGGGGGTTGTTTGTATTATTTTTTTACAGGTAAAAGAGCTGATTTCTTTGGGGCAATGCCCTGCAAAAGGCCCTTTTAAGGGCCATTGGTAGTTTATTGTAGGCTAGGTTTTTTTTATTTTGGGGGGATTTTTTATTTTTATAGGGCTATTAGATTAAGTATAACTAGTTTAAATATTTGATAATTTATTTTTTATTTTGTGTAATTTAGTGTTTGTTTGTTTTTTGTAATTTAGTTAATTGTATTTAATTAATGTAATTTAAATAATTGTTGTGTAAGGTTAGGTGTTAGTGTAACTCAGGTTAGGTTTTATTTTACAGTTACATTTGTATTTATTTTAGCTAGGTAGTTAGTAAATAGTTAATAACTATTTAGTAACTAGTCTACCTAGTTAAAATAAATACAAACTTGCCCGTGAAATAAAAATAAAACCTAAGCTAGCTACAATGTAACTATTAGTTATATTGTAGCTAGCTTAGGTCTTATTTTACAGGTAAGTATTTCATTTTAAATAGGAATTATTTAGTTAATGATAGTAATTTTAATTTAGATTTATTTTAATTATATTAAAGTTAGTGGGTGTTAGGGTTAGACTTAGGGTTAGGTTTAGGGGTGAATAACTTTAGTGTAGTCGCGGCGATGTTAGGGACAGCAGATTAGGGGTTAATAACAGTAATGTAATTTGCGGCAATGTTAGGGACAGTAGATTAGGGGTTAATAATATTTAACTAGTGTTTACGATGCGGGAGTGCTGCGGTTTAGGGGTTAATATGTTTATTATTGTGGCGGCGATGTCCAGAGCAGCAGATTAGGGGTAAATAATTTTATTATAGTGTTTGCGATGCGGGAGGGCCTCGGTTTAGGGGTTAATAGGTAGTTTATGGGTGTTAGTGTACTTTTTAGCACTTTAGTTAAGAGTTTTATGTTACGGCTTTGTAGCATAAAAGCCATAGCTACTGACTTTCAGTTTACAGTACGGATCTTGACGGTATAGGCTGTACTGCTCACTTTTTGGCCGGGCAGGCAAACTCGTAATACAGGTGCTATGGAAGTCCCATTGAAAAAGGAGTTTGTGAAAGCTGTGGTAGTTACGTTGCGTTACGGCAAAAAAAAGTGTGCGGGACAGCTATACCTGCAAAACTCATAACAATGCTTTTTCACTCATACCGCAAAACTCGTAATCTAGCCGATTCTTTTTTATTAGCTTTTCACAACAATAGACTGCTAACTCATGTGGGCCATATACATAGCATTGTGTTCTCTCCCGTAGAGTTGGGCAAGTTAACAGATAATAAATAAATAGCCATGTGATAAGGGGGCTGTCAGAAAAGCCTTAGATACAAGGTAACCACAGAGGTAAAACTTATTTTAATATAACCTTGTTGGCTTTGCAAAACTGGGGAATGGGTAATAAAAGGATTATCTATTTTTTTAAACAATAAACATTTTGGAGTTGACTGTCCCTTTAATAATATTAGAAAACAGCAAAACTGCTGCTATAAGGTGCTCTGGACACACAAGCTCTTAAGCTTTACTAGGTTTGTTTTTCCAAAAATGAATTCCAAGGTAAGCTTAGGAGCATGCATATGTCCTGACCACTATATGGTAACAGCATTGTAACAATGCTTTTAACAATGTTATACACTGTTGCAAAACTGCTGCTATATAGGGCTGCAGACACAGAAACACACACTCCTGGCCTCCCTATGTATGATTTTCAACAAGGGATACTAAGAGAGCAAAGTATACTTGATAATATAAGTACAATCAAAATAGTTGTTTAGTTGTATGCTCTATTGCAATCATAAAGGAAAAATTAGGTTTATATAAAGCTACCTCTCAATCTTGCACCAAACATCCACTATCAATATCTCACTGAGCTAATATTAACCTCTATTGTTCCATTGTTTTAAAGTTCATTATCTTATCACAACTGCAGAGGCTAATTAGGGACAGATATGTAGCAAGGTTAGGCTTGTGAAGTCTGCAGTATAAACTTCTAATTAAACTCAAAATGACCCTATGACACTATGACACTATTTGTGCTCCACTCATAATACCAGTGCACATTGGAATCCATGAGAGCGCACATTCCATAGTCTCCAATGGGACCCTCGTTATGATGCTATAAGACACGGCGCAGAACCTAGCGCAGCGAAGGTGGTAAGTTGCACAGAGATGGTAAACAAAGTGTAA
This sequence comes from Bombina bombina, assembly GCF_027579735.1. Lineage (NCBI taxonomy): Eukaryota > Metazoa > Chordata > Amphibia > Anura > Bombinatoridae > Bombina > Bombina bombina. Next base: position 141,817,261 of record NC_069509.1, on the reverse strand, counting down.
ATATATGTATATGAATATTTACATATATTTACATATATTTATGTGTATTATTATTATTATTATTCTTTATTTATAAAGTGCCAACAGATTCCGCAGCTCTGCCCATGGGTACAAGGATAAAAGTACAACGGAGAAACAATACAATAAGAGACAAAATTTTACAGACAAATACAGGGGGCATTGAGGGCCCTATTCACATGGGAACTTACAATCTAGATGTATATACACATATTAACACATAAATATGTATGTATATATTCATATACATATATATTTTGAGCAATAACACAGTTCCCATAGACAGCAATGTAAAGGCACTTTTCAGTGCCGTTTGTTTTCTAACACCCAACACCGCCAACTGTAAGCTCTTAAAACTGCTTTGTGTAGTTATTATTTAAAGAAAAGAAAATGCTACTTTTTATTTTCATTTTCAAAAGCAACACTACACTTTATTTTGGGAACAAATGGGGGACATTTTTTAAAGTTTTTGGAGTGCTAATTGCTAACGCAAGCTGGTTATTTAACGTGCACCTGTAAATGGGCGAATTTGCCCGTTTACGGTGCACGTTTAATTAGCGGTCCACTTAATTTTTTGGTGAATTAACAGCTGATAGATTTTAACTAATTTAATTTATTTTGGTCTTGTCCCAAATATTTAAACAAGATGATTATTATTATTATTATTAATAATATTAATACTAATATAATTTGAATATTTATTAATTTTTTTTCTTTTTTTTCTTGTCTGTCCAAATAGTATAAGTAATTTTAATTGGTTAGTCTTACAAAATATTAAGCTAATGCTTATCCTTACCATGGTTACTACCTGAATGTTCAGTAGCTTAATATTATTTGTAAAGATATTGGTCGGCTTACCCTTAAAGGGACAGTCAAGTCCAAAAAAACTTTCATGATTTATATAGGGAATGTAATTTTAAACAACTTTCCAATTTACTTTTATCACCAATTTTGCTTTGTTCTCTTTGTATTCTTAGTTGAAAGCTAAACCTAGGAGGTTTATATGCTAATTTCTTAGATATTGAGGACTGCTTCTAATCTGAATGCATTTTGACCACTAGTTCATGTGTTTCATATAGATAACATTGAGCTCATGCAATTGAAGTTACCCTGGAGTGAGCCCTGATTGGCTAAAATGCAAGTCTGTCAAAAGAACTGAAATAAGGGGGCAGTTTGAAGAGGCTTATATACAAGGTAATCCGTGCTGGTTATGCAAAACTGGGGAATGAGTAAAAAGGGATTATCTTTCTTTTTAAACAAAAACAATTCTGGTGTTGACTGTCCCTTTAAATATTTGTAACACTTTTTATTCTATTTTTTTTTTCTATCCCCAAATATATTGGATTCAGACTCCAGTTTAAATAATAGATTGCTGTCTAACTGACTGCATACAAATATATGTAAAATAAATGAATAGGAGATAGCAGTGTATTAATATAAAGGAAAGCTGTGCAACTGGTTGAAGTTGAAAACATCTGTGTCTATAAATGATGGAGGATGAGTAGGTACTTTATATGCATAGAAAACTGCATCTTGGTTTAATAAAAGAACAGTGTGAGATACAGGTATACAGAGCTTTAGAAGCGGTACAAATAACATTGTGTAAGAAAAAAAAACATCTGTGTGATCAGGAAATTACTTCTGTAAACTATACATATGCAAACAAAAAAAAAGAAGAGAAATGAAGGCATGCAAATATTTTCATCTCATTTTGTTACTTTTTTACATAAACTTTCCATTGAAAATAAGTGTCTTTCATTGGTTTGTTTTATCTAAAAAAACACTTTTCTAAGGCCTAGATTTGGAGTTTGGCGTTAGCCGTGAAAACCAGCGTTAGAGGCTCCTAACGCTGGTTTTAGGCTAACTCCGGTATTTGGAGTCACTCAAAAAAGGGTCTAACGCTCACTTTTCAGCTGCGACTTTTCCATACTGCAGATCCCCTTACGTCAATTGCGTATCCTATCTTTTCAATGGGATTTTTCTAACTCCGGTATTTAGAGTCGTGTCTGAAGTGAGCGTTAGAAATCTAACGACAAAACTCCAGCTGCAGAAAAAAGTCAGTAGTTAAGAGCTTTCTGGGCTAACGCCGGTTCATAAAGCTCTTAACTACTGTACTCTAAAGTACACTAACACCCATAAACTACCTATGTACCCCTAAACCGAGGTCACCCCACATCGCCTCCACTCGATTAAATTTTTTTAACCCCTAATCTGCCGACCGCCACCTACGTTATACTTATGTACCCCTAATCTGCTGCCCCTAACACCGCCGACCCCTGTATTATATTTATTAACCCCTAATCTGCCCCTCACAACGTCGCCGCCAGCTACCTACAATAATAAACCCCTAATCTGCCAACCGCAAAGCGCCGCCACCTACATTATAGCTATGTACCCCTAATCTGCTGCCCCTAACACCGCCGACCCCTATATTATATTTATTAACCCCTAATCTGCCCCCCTCAACGTCGCCTCCACCTGCCTAATTAACTCTTATTAAATAAATGATATTTAATTCTTTTTTATTTTTTGTACTTTAGTTAGTTTATTTCATTGTAGTTATTTGTAGATATTGTATTTAATTAATGTATTGATAGTGTAGTGTTAGGTTTAATTGTAGGTAATTGTAGGTATTTTATTTAATTAATTTAATGATAGTATAGTGTTAGGTTTAATTTTAACTTAGGTTAGGATTTATTTTACAGGTAATTTTGTAATTATTTTAACTAGGTAACTATTAAATAGTTCTTAACTATTTAATAGCTATTGTACCTGGTTAAAATAATTACAAAGTTGCCTGTAAAATAAATATTAATCCTAAAATAGATACAATGTAATTATAATTTATATTGTAGCTATATTAGGGTTTATTTTACAGGTAAGTATTTAGCTTTAAATAGGAATAATTTATTTAATAAGAGTTAATTTATTTCGTTAGATTAAAATTATATTTAATTTAGGGGGTTGTTAGTGTTAGGGTTAGACTTAGCTTTAGGGGTTAATACATTTATTAGAATAGCAGTGAGCTCCGGTCGGCAGATTAGGGGTTAATGTTTGAAGTTAGGTGTCAGCGATGTTAGGGAGGGCAGATTAGGGGTTAATACTATTTATTATAGGGTTAGTGAAGCGGATTAGGGGTTAATAACTTTATTATAGTAGCGGTGCGGTCCGCTCGGCAGATTAGGGGTTAATAAGTGTAGGCAGGTGGAGGCGACGTTGTGGGAGGCAGATTAGGGGTTAATAAATATAATATAGGGGTCGGCGGTGTTAGGGGCAGCAGATTAGGGGTACATAAGGATAATGTAAGTAGCGGCGGTTTACGGAGCGGCAGATTAGGGGTTAAAAATAATATGCAGGGGTCAGCGATAGCGGGGGCGGCAGATTAGGGGTTAATAAGTGTAAGGTTAGGGGTGTTTAGACTCGGGGTACATGTTAGGGTGTTAGGTGCAGATTTAGGAAGTGTTTACGCATAGCAAACAATGGGGCTGCGTTAGGAGCTGAACGCGGCTTTTTTGCAGGTGTTAGGTTTTTTTCAGCTCAAACAGCCCCATTGTTTCCTATGGGGGAATCGTGCACGAGCACGTTTTTGAGGCTGGCCGCGTCCGTAAGCAACTCTGGTATCGAGAGTTGAAGCTGCGTTAAATATGCTCTACGCTCCTTTTTTGGAGCCTAACGCAGCCTTTATGTGGACTCTCAATACCAGAGTTATTTTTATGGTGCGGCCAGAAAAAAGCCGGCGTTAGCTACGCGGGTCGTTACCGACAAAACTCTAAATCTAGCCGTAAGAGTTTTCATTAATGCCTGCATCACTTAAAGGGGCAGTCTACTTGATTTTTTTTCTTGTTTAAAAAGATAGATAACACCATTACTACCCATTCCCCAGCTTTGTACAACCAACATTGTTATATTAATTTATTTTATAACCTCTAAAAACCTCTTTAAAAGTATACAGTTTTAGTGTCATAAAGCAATGTGTAACCTGGGCTTCATCCTCCACTGAGGCCAATTAGGAACAGCTATTAATGTGCAACTAAAGTGTGCAACCAATGACAGGAAAAGGGGACACAATACGTAATAAAAGTACATGGCAAAGTTTTTTTGTTTTTAATGATATAATTAAACACTTTATACTGCTACCTCAAAAGCATAGATTACAAGTGGAGCTCAAAAATGTAAGCAGTATGGAGTGTTAACAGTGCTTGTGATAGGGTTATTTCTTACACAAGGAGTTGTATGGTATGTGCTGCAGGTCTAATGTTGGACAGCATGGATGCATAATTTCACTTCAGGTGGCAGATTTCTGAATGACCACACTAAAATAATTAATGTTGCATAACAAAGATGCACAAAGCTGATTGAGCAAAATATTTTTTGTTCAGGTAGTGGAGTTTTTTTTATTTATTTCTATTACATTTTAAAGTGTATTTGAATGCACAATATCAAGTGAAAAAAAGTTAATACCAAGTTTCCAAAAGTGTTAAATAAGAATAGATATAGTGAAAGCACAACAACTTAATGAATGACTTGAAATAGGAGAGCATTGATCACTCTTCCACCTGCTTTGGGAGATATATTAAAGTATGGGGGTGCGCTATATAAGCATTGGGTTTGTTTAAATGCAGCTTTTAATATAAGATCAAGAATTATTGATTATGCGGGTCCAAGCACAGTGTGATCAATTGTGCTTCAATTGTAATCTAGGCCACACTCATTTATATCCCTTTAAGGTCGGTGGTTAATGAATTTAGGAGTAACCTTTTTATTGTGATGATATATGGAGCTGCAAATTACTATTGGTATTGGAGAAACAGTTTAGTTAATTTTATTGCTATATAGGGGGTGCGCGTGGTGCGTTATCTACCCGTAGAATTTTGCTACCCTTTCAGTCTACATAAGTGCACATATGAAACCACATTTCACACATGCAGTGACGTAATGTGTGCGCATACCCAATGAGAGGGTTGCAAAATTTGACAGGGAGGAAAAATTGACAGAACACCGGCAGTAATCCTGAGCTTTCATCACAGAGTCCAGGGCCATGCTAATAGTAGGTTTAGCACGACGGATACCAGAGCCTGCGCTAAAGGAGAAGGTCCTTTAGCGCAGCCTCTGGGATCTGCTGCATTGTGTTCTATTAGCGAAGCCCTGGACTCAGTAAAGAAAGTTCAGGATTAGTGCCAGCTCCCCAATGCACCAGAGGTAAGAATAAAGTGACAGGTGAACCTTTTCAACTGCTGCAAATGAACTTATGTAAAGGTTACCGAATATTCAGTATTTGTTTCATTTTAAATGAAAAGAATACTGAATTGTTCAGAAAATGAATATTCTGAAAACTAAATTTTGAGAGCATTCGTTATGAATAATTAGTCTGTAATTAATTATTTGCTGCTGCACATGCATAGTCTTAAGGTTAGGATTAGGGTCCGGGTTGGGGAAAATAAGGGATGAATTTGAGTAAGGGTTATAGTTATGGTTAATAATATGTATTAGGAAAAGGGATAATTCTTAGGGCTAGATTCATGGTTAATGTTGGTATTAACGGGACAGTCAACCACCACAATTTTTGTTGTTTTAAAAGATAGATAATCTCTAAATTACCCATTTCCCAGTTTTGCATAACCAACACAATTATAATAATGCACGTTTTACCTCTGTAATTACCTTGTATCTAAGCCTCTGCAGACTGCCCCCCTTATTTCAGTTCTTTTGACAGACTTGCATTTTAGCCTGTTAGTGCTCACTGCTCTGTAAATTCATGTCCATGAGCTCAATGTTATGTATATGAAACACATAAACTAACGCCCTCTAGTGGTAAAAAACTGCATTTAGATTAGAGGCGGCCTTCAAGGTCTAAGAAATTAGCATATGAACCGCCTAGGTTTAGCTTTCAACTAAGAATACCAAGAGAACAAAGCAAAATTGGTGATAAAATTAAATTGGAAAGTTGTTTAAAATGACATGCTCTATTTGGATGAGTAATGTTTTTTATGGACTTGACTGTCCATTTAAGGATTAAGATTATATTATAGTTAGGCTACATTTGGGGTTAAGGTTTTGGGACAGGGTTAAGCATTGGGCTAGAGTTTCTATTTTGTATTAAAGTTTGGGTTAAGCATCAGAGTTGGGGTAGGATTTGGAGGTTTGGTTACTTGGTTTAGGACTTAGGATACATATTATTTGCATGAAGTTTAGGGTTAAGCTCCATGAATGCTTTTGATATGTAAAAAGCTTTGCAAAGTCTTCTTAAACACCTAGCGGGTTAAAAAACGTTGTATAATTCCCAAATTTTTCACCTTGAGCATTAACATTAATCACAATATTTCCACAGTTATATTTTTGGCAATGGTAAATGCGCAGCTGCCATATATTCACTACAATTATGTTTCTGATTGGGCTGAGACTAAATGTGACTTTTCATTGGTTACCGTATTAAACAATCTCTTATGAAAAATTTAAAATAGAGCAAACATAATACTTGGATATTTTAGTTAATATACAAGACTACATTTTCTTACATCAGTCTTTCGAAACGTTTCTTCTGAAGAGCTTAGAAGGTAATTTTTCTTGACACTTCAAATAAATATATTTCCACAGACTTACTCTGGTGCTAAACCTTTTCAAACTCAGTTTCTGAACAAGTAAAATGATCTACCAAGTGAGCTGATCAGAAATAGAAAATGTGATTTTTTTTTCGGCGTATCTCAGTAAGCTAATCTGATATAATGTAGTAGATAGTAGTTGGAGACATTAGGAATTTAATTCACAAAATACAAGATTAATAATAAAAAAGTTTCAGACTATGGGCACAATGATCTAAAGGTCTCTGGGCTGGTGAGATTATTTAAAAATGCTCCCCAGTAATTCTATTTCCCTGGTGGAATCATCTAAAGCCACTTTTAACATGTCACTAAGGGGCATATACTAAATTTTCATATGGAAAGGAGATTCATACATTAAAAAAGTGCACAATAAAATGAATATCTTAAAAAATCATACAAAACAAATAATTGAACCTTTCACACAAACATACACAGAAATAAATATATTGTTAAAAGTACAGTATACAGTACTATCAAATTGTTTTTCCCTTAATGTGTTTCCAATTACTTTTTTTACCAGCTGCAGTATAAAATGTATGAGATTTGCTTTTTATGGTTTATTTGTGTACATCAAATAGCTGATTTTGTGTTTTGAGACCACAACCTAATAAAATGGGTTGAGCTTGTAGGTATAATCAGATCTCATTACTTTATCACATGGTGTACATATACATGCTTCTTTATCTTATATCTGTCCGTTAAACCAATCACCAATACTTGGAGAGAACAATAGAAAATTAACATTGTATTACCTTATCTTTTCTATACCCCACTGGGAGTGTACTTTCTTCTGCTGGCTGTGTTTACACATCTTTTCTATAGCTTTGCCTTAAATTGAATGTAAATTTTGATGCTAAAATGCCCGTTTCTTAAAAATTGTATTAAAAACAGAGGCACTTTAATTCATCAAAATTTACATTTCACTCCTGTTGTGAAAAAAAACTTACCTTTTAATTTTAACAGCAGCTCCAGCTTCCTCCACCCATTTTAAAGCCTCTTCCTGGGTCTAAAATGAGGAATCCGGCTTCCTCCAATCACGGCGTTGAATCAGACACTGATTTCCCCGGTGGGGAAGCCGTGATTGGAGGATGACCTATCCATCATTTCTGACATCAGAAATAGCCTGCGATGACCGGAGGAAGATGGAGCTGCTGTCAAGTTTAAAAGGTAAGTTTTTTCACAACAGGATGTGAAAACAGGATGTGAAAATCAAAATGTAAATTTTGGTTAATTAAAGTGCCCCTGTTTTTAATCGAATTTTTAAAAACCGGGCACTTTAGCATAAAAATTTACATTCACTTTAAGGCCAAAAACTTTCAGGATAGGTGGATATACCACAGGCTAAATCAAATATTTCAAATGCCAATATAAGGGTAATGGAAATACTTGTAAACAGTTTAAAACACTCTAGCAGGTAAAGTGGATCATTTGGGAACAAATTGAAATGGAAAAAAATGTTTGAGTAAACTGTCCCTTTAAGGTGCATCAAAAATTGGAACAAAATTGTTTACCAAAAACCGTATTTTCAAAAAACTTAAATTTGGATGGAAATTACACAGAAATAAATCATATTGAATATGCACAGAGAAAATCATTAAGTACACTAGGGGCCCTATCCGATATGCAGCATCTCCCGCAAAAGCCGGCGACGCCAAATTTTGCGCAGCTTTGGTATCACATATACGACGTAGCATACAACTTACGCGCGTATATTTCTGCCTTCGCCCGTATTATTTTTACCCATAGACTGACATGCAAAACACGCGCAGTTTGGTATCCAATATACAGCGTAAGGACTTACGCGCGCAGATTTCAGAAAATCTACTCCATTCTCATCTTGCCACAAATTGCAGGAGCCCTACTCCCTGGAAGCCTTAAGAAACAGATACATTTAAGCAGCATCTCAAGTTTAAAGGGACAGTATACTATGATATTGCTTTTTTAAGGTTTATTTGTGTATTTGAAATAGTCAAATGGATTGAGCTTGTAGGTACTTTATCACATTGTGGACATATACTTGCTTATTTACTTTCAATTGGATTACCTTCATCTCTTTAGAACCCACTGAAGTGTAATTTATTGTAATGCTAACACAGCTTGGCACTGATGCCAAAATATATAAAGGGACAGTCAAGTCCAAAGAAAACCTTCTTCTTTTAAATAGGGCATGTTATTTCAAACTACTTTCAGATTTAATTTGAACACTTGCTTTGTTCTCTTTGTATTCTTAGTTGAAAGCAAAACCTAGGATGGCTCATATGATCGTTTCTAACACCTTCTTGAAGGCTGCCTCTTTGCAATTGTGTTAAACCAATTACACACACCACAACCTCTCACCTGCAGACTTAAAACACCTTATAATGCCCACCCTATCAGTAACATCACTACTATATATACCAATGGGTCAATTTATATTGGATGTGAGATACATTGATTTACATCTTACAAGTGAATATTACTATATGTACCCTTCAGAAACAACTATTGTAGATGGGAGTTATAGTACAAGAATATGTTAGAAACAGGATAATATTACTTTTTTTGGGCCATTTCCACACAGGCCTTATTATATGTTTTAACAATATTAGTGTACTAAAACACCCCTCACATGGATGTGGATGACAATTATATGGTAAAAAAACAGAGGACAAGATTTATGGTGAACTATAAGAATATTATTTTTTTCGGCTTCTTGGATGAGGGGGCAGAGGTGACTGGAGTGGATTTCCTGGTTCTCCTGGTTTGGGAAGCTTTAGTTGATTCTGCTGGAGTGCTGGCCACAGACGAAAGGCTGGAGGCAGTGTCCTGCTGGTGTGTGAAGTGCTCAACCAACACACCCAAGAGTTGGTTTTGTTCCCGCCATCTATTGACCATCTGCATCTGCATATCAGACTGGATTCTCATCATCTTAGACTGATTTTGGACAATTCAATTTAATGAAGCTGCAATGTCCCTCTGCAGCTTGATGCTACACTTGAGTAGCCTCTCTTGGCTCCTATGAAACTTCTTTTGGCCTCTTTGAATGCTCTCGCAGCTTGTTATCAGCCTCCTCTGGAGTGAAATGTATTCCTCGCCCAGGGGAGAATACAGTGGATCTACAGGCTCTTGAGCAGCAGTGATTCTAGGTGCAGGTTCTGCTCTATCTGCTGGTGCATCATGGACAACTTCAGCTGCATCTGCTTCATGGATAACTTCAGCTGCTGGTACTTCATGGATAACTTCAGCTGCTGGTGCTTCAGGGACAACCTCAGCTGCTGGTGCTTCAGGGACAACCTCAGCTGCTAGTGCTTCAGGGACAACCTCAGCTGCTGGTGCTTCAGGGACAACCTCAGCTGCTGGTGCTTCAGGGACAACCTCAGCTATATGCTCATCTGAGGATAGTGGAGCTCTCCCAAGGGAAGCGGATGTTGGAGCTCTCCCAAGGGAAGCGGATGGTGGAGCTTTCCCAAGGGAAGTGGATGGTGGAGTTCTCCCAAGGGAAGCGGATGGTGGAGCTCTCAGGCTGGATTGGTAGTCCCATTGACGACTAGTGTGTGACCACTCAGTCTGTCCAGTTTGCATACCTTGCGACATCCCCTGTGTGGAAAAGCCATGACTGGCCTGATATTTTTGTTGGGGGAGGTAAAGACATTGACCCTTCGTGGCTGACTTGGCTCCCCCTCAAAGCCAAAAGGATATTCCTCAGGCCAGGTATCTTGCCATGGGTTCTATGCCAATGGTGGTGGCATCACTTCTGGGTCCTCAATGGAGGCAATCCAACCCTGCTGATGCCTGGAAGCATAATGTCCATGTTGCTGCCTGAAGACTGGTGGTGGCTGCATGGCTGTGACTGGAGGTGGAGGTGGCAGCATGCCAGTTTGCAGACTGGTGACAGGAGGTTCTGAGGAGGAGTCAAATGATGATAGGGATTAGTACAGTCATATATATGTCCACGTGGGCATACAATATACATTGATACATGCTAGGCACAATACTCATTCTCATGTCAAACTCTATAACATGCATGTGCACAATGTGATTTGTGATATGAGGGATTTTAATCTGCACAGTATACAGGTATGTGTTTCATACAAGAGTTATGTGTACACGTCAGTGATGGAGAAAATGTGTTCTTTAAGTGACACTATGGTCACACAATTTACTTTAGCCTGATGTAGGCACAGAACCTGCTTTCCGAGTTAAAAGTATTGTGATGGCTATAGTGTCCATTCACTGAAAACTCAACATGTGGCTTGTGGCCTGTGTTACTCTGAGACATGTTAGTATTGCACTATCCCTCCTCATATCATGAATTGCATTGTGTTAGGTAGCATGAATGTCAAATCTAATTGTAGATGTTTTTGTTAGTAGGCCAAATACCATGCTCCTCATTGTGTACATGAATGTGTGACATTAAAGGATGTTATATCTCAAATACATATCATACTGGTGTGTGGGATGTTACTCACCAGCATGAGGTGCTGTGGTTGCAACCCCAGAGTCACGAGCCCCTGGAAGTCCAAGGACTGCTGTGATACTCAGGGAGCTGCGTATCATTTCCTGCCATACGTTGTATTCTGCTTCCAAGGGTGGACCACCACCTCTTCCCCTCTGGTTCATGGCTTCCTGGCCCATCTTCTCTTTCACCCACCTCTTGCAATCATTCCACCTTTTTTTAAGTCCCTCGACAGTCCTCCTCTGTGGGGCCACACTGTTTACAGCCTCCTCTACTGCCGACCATGCTTCCTTACGCCTTCGAGTAACGCCTCTGCCCTTCTCCTGGCCAAAGAGGGCACTGTGGTTGTCCATGATGGCCTGGACTAGCGCAACATTCTCATCAAATGAGAAGTTTGGGCATCTCATGCGCTCCTCCTCTGTGGCCACCTGGCTTCCTCCCTGGGATGTCCCTGGTGTCCCTGGTGTGTCCCTGGTGTGGGTTCCTCCCTATCCTCTCCCTCCTCCCCCCTTCTGTCCCCATCTGCACCGTCTATCCCTCTCCTTAATGTGCCTGGTCTCTGGGGCTCTCGGGAATCTCCCCTCCCATCATCCCTTCTAGCTCTCCCTCTCACCACTCCACTTACTCCCTGACGGGGACCCCGCTGCTCCTCCTGTCCACTACAATACTTCTCTCCCTGCCACTCCTCTCCCCTCCTCCCCTCCGCCCTACCTCTCCCTACCATCCTCACACTACACACACTCACACACTCACACTCACTCCCAGTTCAATCACACAGAATCACAACCAAACACTCAGCCTATCACACTGTAAAATTGAAATAAAATGTGTGAGGTGTTAGAAAAAAAAAGTGTTGTGTATTTTGTATATGTATGTATGCAATATGTGTGCAATATGTGAAAATAAGTGTAAGTAAATGTACAAGCTTACCCAAACAACAATCCGACTTAACTAACTATGCTGCGCCTCTCTCACTACTCTTACTAATCCTAAATTCACGGTAGAGTGCTGTAGCTCAATGAACCATCCAAACACACTAAAGAAAATGGCGGCTGCGCATGGGTTTATATATGACTTTTGAATACCGTAATTACATTGCGCAGTTTTAGATGGAGTATCGGGTAATTTTTACGAGTCTTAGCCAAATTTGCATAAAACTACACTTTATTGAGACTTTACATGAACAAAAGACTGGCGTAAGTACTTGCGACAACTAAAATGTGTATTTGCGCACTTTTCGGAACAACGCCAGTTTGTCCTACTTACACTACTTTAGCATCTGATGGCACTGTATACTGGATAGCCCGATGTGTGAGGTGAAATTACGGTCGGCGTGGGTTCCCTCGCTTGCGCTGAAAACTACACCGTATATCGGATCGCGCCCCAGATGTGCAAAAAACAGAAAGAAATTTGTACTTAAAAGTACAAAATACAAAGTGTAATTGTTTTTTTTTTCCATAAAATGAGCTGAGCATGGGGATCTCTCAAATCCCAGCGTAATTATTTAAACATTTCCACCCTATAGGTCTCACTGTTTTTTCTTGCCATTTAAAAGGTGGTGATTTTTTATCAAACTACTCAAAACACTAATTACTCTAAAAACCTATGCATATGAGAATAACTTCAATTGTAAGGTACAGTGCACTGAAAACTGTGTATTTTAATTTGCATTAGGCTTAATATTAAAGTTTAAACATACATTGGTTTCTTTCTATGTGCTTTGCCCTCCATTGTGAACTTTTACATATCAGAGAGCTCTCATTGTTTCTATGGGAGACATCTCGCCACTCACAGGAAAGCCCATTCTGTTTGATAACTTCATGAAGACCCTGTGAGGTTTAACATATTTTTTCAATTTGTTTGCTTGCAGGCCCTTTGTCATCTTGATCACTGACCCTGATAAACCCCCTAACAATTATCATTATACATTTATTGCTATATATTTATCCTTTTAGCCAAAGAATAATCACCCTTGATTTCCCTAATGACATGAAGGCCATTCCCATTGACAGATACTAATTAAGCCTTATATTATTCACTTTAATTCACTAAGATTCTAGGAACTGCAAAACATGGTGTGCTTTATTCTACTCTTTAATTATATGAGTTAAAGATGATGTGTACATACATCACAATAATATTCATATGAGAAAGGCGCTGAGCTATGCTATTCAAGGTTTATTTTGATTAGCCTTATTCTTACATTGTTTAAGGTTTTGTAATGTGTATGTCCTTGTATGTTTGTACTTTTCTGAAGTGCAAGAATCACAGCAATTAAAGGCATATTTTTTGTAGTTTTATGGAAGAACTGTGAGGATCATGGACCCTTGTAGCCTTCAGAAGCCTGTCACAAGATTTCATAGTAATCTGCATTAAAGGGTCATAATACCCAAATGTTTAAACACTTGGAAGTGATGCAGCATAGCTGTAAAAAGCTGACGAGAAAATATCATCTGAACATCTCTATGTAAAAAAGAAAGATATTTTACCTCAAAAGTTTCTCAGTAGCCACATCCCATTGTAAAGGACTTCTAAGCAGCAAATTAGTATGTCTGTCCCGGGACAGCGGAAGGAGTGAGCTTACGTGTAAACTCATCTTTTTTCCCTATTCAGTGTAAGGAAGTTTACAACAAAATCTCATGAGAGTTAAGTGAAGTCTCATGAGATCACAGTAAAAGAGTTCATGACCTCAGCACTGCTAATGCTGGTTGGCTGCTGTTTATTTCTTCATTGTTTTTTTGTTTTGTTTTTTACCTGCAGCTGGGCAGCAGCTGAATTATAACTTTTTACACAGAACTTACTCTTCTGAGCTGAGGAAATTGTGAGGTAAACTATCTTCTTTTTTACATTGAGATGCTCAGGTGATATTTTCCTATCAGCTTTTTACAATTATACTGCATTAGTTTCAAGTGATTTAGCATATGAGTATTATGTCCCTTTAAACTGATGAGGGAAATAAAGTGACAGTGTCTGTACATGCCACATGGATACTACCATGCAAATCATGACACTAGCATCCTGATTGGCTGCTTAAAGTCCCTTTACAGAAGGATGTGGCTACTGAGGACATTTTTAGTTAAAATATCTTTCTTTTTTATGTAGATATGTTCAGGTGATATTTTCTTGTCATTTTTTATGGATATCCCGCATCACTTTCAAGTGCTTCAATATTTTGGTATTAACTTCCTTTAACTGTAAAAATCTATCCTTAGTGCTCTAAACTCAAATTCAGAGCCCATATGCAAAGCAAGTTTTAATTGATCACATTTTGCATTGCATTGTGGGTTGCCCAAATTTTCCAGGCTGGCAGCAGAGATGATTAAAACTTGCTTTACTTTAGGGTTATTGGTATCTGTGTTTATAACAATTATTTTGGATATTTGTGTTTGCAATTTTGAAGTTGACCACCAAAGGCCATTAATTTTCCCATGATACATGCGTGTCTCGATTAATTTACTTTCATTTATACATGCTTTATAAAACAAATATGTAAATATGTAATGAAGTAGTAAAATTTAGTTTATTCATAAGTTTTCTTTCCTGCCACTAAAAGAAGAGTTTTCTAACTACTCAATAAATTAGATACTTTTAACCATATATTTTTATGAGAATAATGTTTCAGTCCCTACATATAAGACACAAAACTGTCCAAGGTAAAGACCCAGATGATCATTTAACTATGTGAAAACTACATTATTTTAATTTATGTATGGTAAGAAAACAACAATGAAAGTTCTATATTTAATCTCCTGACAAGGATTATGGGTGAAACGCACGTAGGCAACTAACAGATCACTCACAGAACCATGTCTAAGAAGAAGCAGCAGTTTGTGTATGCGGTGTATGTGCGAACAAGGGAATTAACCACCCAGTAGCCCAGCAACAAGCCTTGAGTGTGGTTAAAAGTGCAGCATCTGTTCTGTAAAGAGAAAAACGCTGTGAACTTAAGAGACACAGTGGTTTGCCATCCCGTTGCCTTGAAATGTTGAAAAGTTTCCCCTGAAGGCTAAAAGGAAGCCATAATTTTAGCCATAATCCATATACAGACCTGAAGGGAAGTCAAGGTAACATTGTTGCATTTTGAAAATATGTAACGGTCTCTGTTATAATACAAAGGAGTGTAACCATATGAACTCTCTCTATTTGCTGGTGGCAGGCACACGTAAGTCTCTCACAGCTGCAAAAAAATATCATGGCACTGTTTGTTATTTTCAACTGCTTATACAAAATTTGCTTTGATCAAGCTATAAATGATTTTCAACATTCTATGCATAGATGAACTTTCACACTAACCTTTTATGCTGATCAGCTCATTGATATTTGCATGCATGCTTAGAAGTTTTACGTTAAAATTACGAACTTTCCACCTACACAATAATCACATCTGAATTGGATTTTCCAATAGCCTCTTTGACTGGACATTCTGTTTGTGTTTCATATTGAATCTCATTTTTTATAAATATTGTATGATATACTAGTCTAGATAAGTTGTGTATGTGTGCATTGATGAGCCAATCTATCTAATCATGTTTTGGTTGTAAGGAGTTTTTCTAAAAAGTGTGCTGACTTCCCTATCTTTAAGTGAGTGACACCTTAGAGGATGATTTTCACTCTCTTTCTCTCTCTCTCTCTCTCTCTCTCTCTCTTTTCATGTTGTTTATTTTAATGAAAGTTCTATACTTCTGTTCCATAATCACTCACTTGAAATTTGTCTCAGTTCCGCACAATTTCATTATATATTTTTATAATGTAATAGTACCATCTTGTGGTATAAAACACGTTTATTTGTATGTGTGTGTTTGTGTTAGTGTGTGTACATTTGTTTGTGTGCACATTTTTGTTTGATTGTTTACTAAGTTAGACATATATATGATACAGGACACCACTTTATGCACTCATTAACATACAGACTAATATTTGGGACTATAAATCCCAAACCACTACTGAGCATGCCTTGATAAATTTTGTTCAGATGTTTGCGACTTCTCAGTATGTTTGAATCAGTGGAATTTTTAGATTTTGTGCTGCCCTAGGCAATCACATTTCTGCTGCCCCCTACCCCTGCTAAGGTTTTAGGTCTTTTTTGAAAACACAGGATCCACGATGCATGGCAACACATCCGGGTGTACCGGAAATTAAGCTAAAGGTCACCCAAGAGCTCTCACCAAGTCCGGAGTGCCGTAGCAACGGTAGTTCAAATCACACAATGAAAGCCACATACGAACAATGTGCAGGCACTGCCAAGAGTGTCAAAAAAGTAAAAACAGCATTTATTGGTAAAATTAAAAATAAGATTAACCACAGGACATGGAGGCCAAACAGAGGGGAACAGTGTGATGCATTTCGCACCCTCTAGAGGCGCTTATTCATAGACTGAGTGTCAATGTTGAACATACAGCTCTATTTATAGGGCTTATTAACCCTTTAATCAACATCACTAAAAACAAAAATTATTTAAAAACATAGCAATTCATACAGGATAATTAATAATGGGAACAATATATAAAGACAGTGAATAGTGATCACTAATAGTAGAAATAATTCATATCCCTAATTCATCTAAGTTATTATAATTACAAAATTATAAACATATACAAAATAATAATCGTTAAATGAATATAATCCTACTGTTACTTAATCCAGTTGTGTGTTTTCCCTTAACTGGAAATATTGAAAGTACCTAAGTTTAACTAGTACAGAATAATTCACAGATAATCATCAATAAAAAAGTTGATGTCACACTGTTCATTCCTTTTGGATAGCATGTGTGTAACTTTAACATTCAGAACAACTCTATTTTGTCTAAGATTTTATATTTATTACCACCTCTGGGTGGAATAATAGCCGTATCTATTATTTTAATGGACATATCTGCTACAATATGTAAAATAGAAACTGTTAAAGTGTGTGCTAATTTTGATTCTTTGACATAATTCTTCACATCTTTTGTATGTTGCCCAAATCTTTTGCAAGCTTCATGAGAGGTTTTACCTACGTAATAAAATTTACAAAGATTACAGGTTAGAAGGTATATGACACAAGTGGTACCACAATTTGCATAAACATCAATAGAGTATTGCCTGTTATCTACATTTGAGGTAAAACAATCCCGAGTAGAATATTTGAACAGGTATTACAATTTATTGTACTGCATTTAAATTTTCCTTTTTTTGCATAGCCAATCAGTTGTATTTTTTGGGGGTTTATTTCTAAGCAAACTAGGAGATATGGATTGACCCAGGGTCCTAGGTTTCTTTGGAACATATTTACACTTTTTAACAAATGGACACAACATTTCATCATTGGATAGAATATGTATATATTTTTTTTTAGGATTTTTACAATGGTGTCGCATTGTTGTGTGAATTCTGTAATGAATACTATAGCATCTTCAAATCTATTTTCATTACCCTTGTATTTCTTCTTTTATGTGTAATATTATACGTCGTTACTTGTCCTTCGAAGGCTAATGTATCATAGCCTCTATGAGCAAGTCTTTCTTTCAAATCCATAGACTGTTGCTCAGAGAGAGTGTCTAATTTAGTGTTTCTTCATAATCGAAAACATTGTCCCTTTGGTATTGCCTGTATTAAATGTTTCGGATGCTGTGAAAATGCATGAAGTATAGTATTTCCTGCAGTCGGTTTTCTATATGTGCTGGTGATAATATGATTGTTTAAACTTTGAAGACTAAGTTCTAGATAATTGACCATTTCTTTGCTGTAAAGTCCTGTACCCAATTCATTATTACTACGATAATGCATGAAGTCTTTAAATGAATTATTATCCACAGGATATTTCACTACAAAGAGCAAGTCATCAATGTAATGAACAAAAAGTTCAATTCTTTCATACCATGGATTTAATGATGAGTATATATATTTGAGTTCCCACCATGCTACATATAAAGTAGCAAATGCTGGAGTGAATTTTGCCCCCATGGCAAATTGTTGTACCACTTTTGTCATATGAAATAAATGTGATAACAAAAATGATAAAAGGAAAACCAAGTAAAGTTCTGAATCAAGGATATGTCTGTGTCCTCTGGATGAGTTTTTCAGCTTGTTAGCATTCCTCAGTGAGATCCCATAAAAAAGGAAACAGAAAATTGCAACATAGAGTGAATCTGTAATGGCACTTTGAGGAAGTAGTTGTTTTGTAACAAATGACTACTCACATTTGTTGGAGCTTTCCACTAAGCTCAAGGATATGCGCACTCCCACTTTATACTGATGGGAAAACAGTACACTAGGCAAAACTTGGATACAAATTTATTTTAAAATATATAAAAGCGTCACATAAACCTTGATAACACCACAATGTAAGGGTACAAAAGCAGATATGCTGTAACAAATGCTTCAAATCGCCAAACTTGCAAAGAGGTAAATGGATCAGCAGGAGTGTGACCGCCGAAACCAAAACCTTTTTAGGAGCAAGACAATAGCGCTAAGCCCCCAGGTGTCCTGGCTAGTGTAGAGACGCGATAAAACTCAATATAGAACAGTTCAGGGGACTTTGTTCGTTTTAGGCCTTTTTTGTCCATTATATTTTTTGGTCAGATAGAAATGTGCTTTTTGTTTTTATGGCATTTCCAAAATAAATGTACACACACAGTCACAGACACACACATACACACACACACTCGCAGGGTTATACACATACACATGCACACAAATATGCACACACATCTATCTATTGCTACAATATACAGTATCTCACAAAAGTGAGTACACCCCTCACATTTTTGTAAATATTTTATTATATATTTTCATGTGACAACACTGAAGAAATTACACTTTGCTACAATGTAAAGTAGTGAGTGTACAGCCTGTCTAACAATGTAAATTTGCTTTCCCCTCAAAATAACTCAACACACAGCCATTAATTGCTAAACCATTGGCAACAAAAGTGAGTACACCCCTAAGTGGAAATGTCCAAATTGGGCCCAATTAGCCATTTTCCCTCCCCGGTATCATGTGACTTGTTAGTGTTACAAGGTCTTAGATGTGAATAGTGAGCAGATGTGTTAAATTTTGTGTTATCGCTCTCACACTCTCTCATACTGGTCGCTGCAAGTTCAATATGACACCTCATGGCAAAGAACTCTCTGAGGATCTGAAAAAAAGAATTGTTGCTCTACATAAAGATGGCCTAGGCTATAAGAAGATTGCCAAGACCCTGAAACTAAGCTGCAGCAATGTGGGCAAGACCATACAGTGGTTTCAGAGGACAGGTTACATTTAGAACAGGCCTCACAATGGTCGACCAAACAAGTTGAGTGCACATGCTCAGCATCATATCCAGAGGTTGTCTTTGGGAAATAGATGTATGAGTGCTGCCAGCATTGCTGCAGAAGTTGAAGGGGTGGGGGGGTCAGCCTGTCAGTGCTCAGACCAAACGCTGCACACTGCATCAAATTGGTCTGCATGGCTGTCCTCCCAGAAGGAAGCCTCTTCTAAAGATGATGCACAAGAAAGTCCGCAAAAAGTTTGCTGAAGACAAGCAGACTAAGGACATGGTTTACTGGAACCATGTCCTGTGATCCGATGAGACCAAGATAAACTTATTTGGTTTAGATGGTGTCAAGCGTGTGTGGCAGCAACAAGGTAAGGAGTACAAAGACAAGTGTGCCTTGCCTACAGTCAAGCATGGTGGTGGGGGTTTCATGGTCTGGGCCTCCATGAGTGCTGCCAGAACTGGGGAGCTACAGTTCATTAAGGGAACCATGAATGCCAACATGTACTGTGACATACTAAAGCAGAGCATGATCCCCTCCCTTCGGAGACTGGGCCGCAGGGCAGAATTCCAACATGATAACGACCCCAAACACACAACCAAGATGACCACTGCCTTGTTAAAGAAGCTGGGGTAAAGGTGATGGACTGGCCAAGCATGTCTCCAGACCTAAAGCCTATTGAGCATCTGTGGGGCATCCTCAAATGGAAGGTGGGGGAGCACAAGGTCTCTAACATCCACCAGCTCTGTGATGTCATAATGGAAGAGTGGAAGAGGACTCCAGTGGCAACCTTTGAAGCTCTGGTGAACTCCATGCCCAAGAGGGTTAAGGCAGTGCTGGAAAATAATGGTGGCTACACAAAATATTGACATGTTGGGCCCTATTTGGACATTTCCACTTAGGGGTGTACTCACTTTTGTTGCCAACGGTTTAGACATTAATGGCTGTGTGTTGAGTTATTTTGAGGGGACAGCACATTTACACTGTTATACAGGCTGTACACTCACTAATTTACATTGTAGCAAAGTGCCATTTCTTCAGTGTTGTCACATGAAAATATATAATAAAATATTTACAAAAATGTGAGGGGTGTACTCACTTTTGTTGCCAACGGTTTAGACATTAATGGCTGTGTGTTGAGTTATTTTGAGGGGACAGCACATTTACACTGTTATACAGGCTGTACACTCACTAATTTAAATTGTAGCAAAGTGCCATTTCTTCAGTGTTGTCACATGAAAGATAAAATAAAATATTTACAAAAATGTGAGGGGTGTACTCACTTTTGTGAGATACTGTATATATATATATATATATATATATATATATATATGCACTGTATATATAAACAAACTAAGATTTCTTGAAACAATACTTCCCCAAGCACAATACTAGTTGGTGAAAGCCAACCCAACTAAAGGCAATAGCTAGCTGAATAAAAGAAAGGTTTAGAGCTACCTCTAAACTGTAAGCTACATGGGCAATCTCTTATTATATCCCCCCTAGAATGTAAGCTTTTTGGGCAGGGAACTGAACTGTTCTATATTGAGTTTTATCGCGTCTCTACACTAGCCAGGACACCTGGGGGCTTAGGGCTATTGTCTTTAAACTAAAAAGGTTTTGGTTTCGGCGGTCACACTCCTGCTGATCCATTTACCTCTTTGCAAGTTTGGCGATTTGAAGCATTTGTTACAGCATATCTGCTTTTGTACCCTTACATTGTGGTGTTATCAAGGTTTATGTGACGCTTTTATATATTTTAAAATAAATTTGTATCCAAGTGTTGCCTAGTGTACTGTTTTCCCATCAGTATAAAGTGGGAGTGCGCATATCCTTGAGCTTAGTGGAAAGCTCCAACAAATGTGAGTAGTCATTTGTTACAAAACAACTACTTCCTCAAAGTGCCATTAGAGATTCACACTATGTTGCAATTTTCTGTTTCCTTTTTTATGGGATCTCACTGAGGAATGCTAACAAGTTGAAAAACTCATCCAGAGGACACAGACATATCCTTGATTCAGAACTTTATTTGGTTTTCCTTTTAAGATTTTTGTTATTACATTTATTTCACATTTTTTTCTTTGTGATATTCGGTATATTTATTGTACTTTTGTCATATACCTTCTAATTTGTAATCTTTGTAAATTGCAGTACGTAGGTAAAACCTCACGTGAAGCTAGGAAAAGATTTGGGGAACATACAAGAGATGTAAAGAATTATGTCAAAGAATCAACAGTAACAGTTTCCATGTTACTAATGTAGCAGATATGTCCATTCAAATAATAGATAAGGCTTTTATTCCACCCAGAGGTGGTAATAAATATAAAATCTTAGACAAAAAAGAGTTGTTCTGGATGTTATAGTTACACACACGTTATCTAAAGGGAATGAACAGAGAGTGTGATATCAACTTTTTTATTGATGATTAAAATGATCTCTGAATTATTCTGTACTAGTTAAACTTAGGTACTTTCAATATTCCCAGTTAAGGGATAACACACAAATGGATTAAGTAACAGTAGGATTATATTCATTTAGCGAATATTATTTTGTATATCTTTACAATTTTGTAATTATAATAACTTAGATGGATAAGGGCTATAAATTATTTCTACTATTACTGATCACTATGCACTGTCTATATATATTTTTTTGCAATATTAATTATCCTGTATAAATTGCTATGTTTTTAAATGCTCTGTATTTTTAATGATGTTGATGAAAGGGTTAATGAGCCCTATAAATAGAGCTGTATGTTCAACAATGACCCAGTTTATGAATAAGCGCCTCTAGAGGGGGAACAAAACGCGTCAGACTGTTGCCTTCTGTTTGTCCTCCATGTCCTGTTGTAAACTTTATTTTTAATTTTGCCAGTAAACACTGTTTTTCCACTCTTGGCACTTCCTGCACTTTGTTCGTTTTAGGCCTTTTTTGTCCATTATATTTTTTGGTCAGATAGAAATGTGCTTTTTGTTTTTATGGCATTCCCAAAATAAATGTACACACACAGTCACAGACACACACATACACACACACACTTGCAGGGTTATACACATACACATGCACACAAATATGCACACACATCTATCTATTGCTACAATATACAGTATCTCACAAAAGTGAGTACACCCCTCACATTTTTGTAAATATTTTATTATATATTTTCATGTGACAACACTGAAGAAATTACACTTTGCTACAATGTAAAGTAGTGTTTGTACAGCCTGTCTAACAATGTAAATTTGCTTTCCCCTCAAAATAACTCAACACACAACCATTAATTACTAAACCATTTGCAACAAAAGTGAGTACACCCCTAAGTGGAAATGTCCAAATTGGGCCCAATTAGCCATTTTCCCTCCCCAGTATCATGTGACTTGTTAGTGTTACAAGGTCTTAGATGTGAATAGTGAGCAGATGTGTTAAATTTTGTGTTATCGCTCTCACACTCTCTCATACTGGTCGCTGCAAGTTCAATATGACACCTCATGGCAAAGAACTCTCTGAGCATCTGAAAAAAAGAATTGTTGCTCTACATAAAGATGGCCTAGGCTATAAGAAGATTGCCAAGACCCTGAAACTAAGCTGCAGCAATGTGGGCAAGACCATACAGTGGTTTCACAAGACAGGTTTCACTCAGAACAGGCCTCGCCATGGTCGACCAAAGAAGTTGAGTGCACATGCTCAGCATCATATCCAGAGGTTGTCTTTGGGAAATAGATGTATGAGTGCTGCCAGCATTGCTGCAGAAGTTGAAGGGGTGGGGGGGTCAGCCTGTCAGTGCTCAGACCAAACGCCGCACACTGCATCAAATTGGTCTGCATGGCTGTCCTCCCAGAAGGAAGCCTCTTCTAAAGATGATGCACAAGAAAGTCCGCAAAAAGTTTGCTGAAGACAAGCAGACTAAGGACATGGTTTACTGGAACCATGTCCTGTGATCCGATGAGACCAAGATAAACTTATTTGGTTTAGATGGTGTCAAGCGTGTGTGGCAGCAACAAGGTAAGGAGTACAAAGACAAGTGTACCTTGCCTACAGTCAAGCATGGTGGTGGGGGTTTCATGGTCTGGGCCTGCATGAGTGCTGCCAGAACTGGGGAGCTACAGTTCATTAAGGGAACCATGAATGCCAACATGTACTGTGACATACTAAAGCAGAGCATGATCCCCTCCCTTTGGAGACTGGTCCGCAGGGCAGAATTCCAACATGATAACGACCCCAAACACACAACCAAGATGACCACTGCCTTGGTAAAGAAGCTGGGGTATAGGTGATGGACTGGCCAAGCATGTCTCCAGACCTAAAGCCTATTGAGCATCTGTGGGGCATCCTCAAATGGAAGGTGGGGGAGCACAAGGTCTCTAACATCCACCAGCTCTGTGATGTCATAATGGAAGAGTGGAAGAGGACTCCGGTGGCAACCTTTGAAGCTCTGGTGAACTCCATGCCCAAGAGGGTTAAGGCAGTGCTGGAAAATAATGGTGGCTACACAAAATATTGAAACTTTGGGCCCTATTTGGACATTTCCACTTAGGGGTGTACTCACTTTTGTTGCCAACGGTTTAGACATTAATGGCTGTGTGTTGAGTTATTTTGAGGGAACAGCACATTTACACTGTTATACAGACTGTACACTCACTAATTTACATTGTAGCAAAGTGCCATTTCTTCAGTGTTGTCACATGAAAGATAAAATAAAATATTTACAAAAATGTGAGGGGTGTACTCACTTTTGTGAGATACTGTATATATATATATATATATATATATATATATATATATATATATATATATGCACTGTATATATAAACAAACTAAGATTTCTTGAAACAATACTTCCCCAAGCACAATACTAGTTGGTGAAAGCCAACCCAACTAAAGGCAATAGCTAGCTGAATAAAAGAAAGGTTTAGAACTACCTCTAAACTGTAAGCTACATGGGCAATCTCTTATTATATCCCCCCTAGAATGTAAGCTTTTTGGGCAAAATTTCTGATTATATATATTCTTATTCTTATAATACTTCTAAAATAACAAATATAGCCACATAAAAAAGTGCTGCTTCTCCCATAATACGCCCCTGGTTTGAATAAGGTAAATTGAAAACCTTTATACCTCAGATACTACTGCATATTTTTTATTTTATTTTTTGTTTTCCAAACAAAAATAACTACTAGAGAACAAAGTTAATCTGTATGCCACATTCATAAGCATTGCTGCAGCTTTTTACAGTCAATGAAGGTTTCCCAAAAAATTGAATTTTTTTAAAGAAATTAATTCAACCAATCCAAGTATACAAGTACCTGAAATGCAAGGTTTAATATTAAACAATCCAGGAAGCTTAAACTAGACAATGTTAAATAATTTGTCAGTACAACTCTATCAGTATGAAGGGTCTATGCTTAGAGAAAGATAATATAACCAATTCACCATTTTTTTAAGGGAGATACAAATTTGGTGCACTCCAGAGAATCCAAAAGAAGTTGTCTCAAATGCTCTTCAGTGAAGCACTACACTATGTGGCTGTGTGCAGCGACAAGGTGCTGGAAAAAAGCAACCTGATGCACAGTTGTAACAATCTCAGAAACAAACAATTGCACACTTCCGGTCTCGTAGCAAGGACATTAGGAATTTTAAAACAAATAATCCTTTATTTTGTGCATCTTTAAAACAAACCAAATGTCCAGTGATGTTCCTGGTCATACTGAGCACAACATTACAAACATGTTTTGGGCTATCTCTCAGCCCTTGTTCACTGGCCTAACTTAGTGCTCTAACCAGGACATTTTATATAAACCTTAACATTGATTGAAACACCTATAGAAAGGTTTATCTTAAAGAGATCTGTACCATATAATTTTTAAAGGAAAAATGAAATAGGTACAAATATGTTTAAATATTAATGTTCTGTCTAGTATATGCTTATGTTCATGTTGATGACATCTGGTGGTTTCATGTTGCAATTACAGCTTGGTTCCTCTCAAGAATAAAACAGGAAGTGTTAATAAATTTTGTTAATAAAAAGTCTTACTTTCAGTTTCTCAGCAGCCATCTTAGCTTCAAGAAGCATGGAAATCAGCTCTTAACATTTGCCTCTAAATATACATATGCCTGTAAGTTATTTGTTGTTTGCTAAGAGTTCATTGTACATTTGAATTGCATTGCTATTTGCTGTAAGGATTAAATGTAAGCTCTCTGTGTTAGAAACATGTATTATTGTATGTATTGCAAGCACCACGTGTAACTACATATTGTAATTTCAACTTTTCTTATTGTATTGCAGTTTTACAAAATAACTATTCAGAAGTAAAATCAGTTTGGAATAAACACAAAGCTATTTCTGTCTGGTTTGTTAACTAGCTGTCTAGCTATCAGTATTGAGGACAGTACAGTAAAAAGGCAGGCTATATCAGGGGAAGATACAGAACTGCATTGTAAAGTAAAAAAGCATGATATATCAAGGGAAGATATAGGAGCTGCATTGTAAAGTGAGAATCAATAACAAGCAAGATACAAAGGCTGCATTTTAAAGTAAAAAGCAGTAAATAACAAGCAAACATACAAGACCTGCAATTTAAAGTGAAAGCCAGTACAAGTAATTTGCACAAGAACTGCATTTAAAATATTGTGCTACTTTAACCTGATCACTATGAACCAAGAAAAGAGTGTTGATATGACGCAGCAAACTTAAGAGACCAGATCATATGCCTCTGGCTCTAAATATTCAATGCGCTCCAGCAGATCATCAGCCAATTCTGCAGGACTCAGAGCCCGTGCTAAAGCACAAGCAGCCCAGGCACAAGTTTCTTATGCTTAAAAAGAAGCAGACATGATAAAGCAGAAAGCAGCACTAGAAGCAGAGGCAGCAAGGCGCAAAGCAGACATGGAAGCAGAGGCAGCTAGGTGCAAAGCAGAGATAGCAAGGTGTGAAGCTGAAACAGCGCAACGCAAGGCAGAGTTAGAAGCTAATATGCATGTGCTAAAGATTCAAAGGGCAGCAGTTGCAGCATCTGCAGAAGCAGCAGTCTATGAAGCAGCAGCTGAACTAGAAGAGGAACCACTTCAAGATTTTGCAGAAATAACTACCCATGATTCAGTACAAAGGACTCGTGAGTATGTACAGAACCATGCTCTAGACCAAGATAAAACAGAGCATGCTCCTATCCAACATATGTCCAGTATAATGCCACAGTTTCCTGACTCAACATATTTACAGTCTACTCCAAGTATTCCTGACTTGCACCCTCCTTCCCAGACTGACACTGCAAATGTCTCTACACCAAGAGTGCACTTTCAAGAAAGCAGAGGTTATGCTGATCCACAATATCCATCACATTATATGGACTCTCACATATCCCCTCTCAGAAATAGTACATTAGGAACTTCAGAGACTACTGACCTAGCAAAGCACCTGATTCGTCGAGAGTTAGTGAGTACAGGGCTACTAAAATTTGATGATCGACTAGAGAACTACTGGGCATGGAAGACATCATTCCAAGGTGTCACCAGAGATCTTAATCTTACAGCCAGAGAAGAGCTAGATCTTTTGACTAAGTGGCTTGGACCAGAGTCATCTCAAAAGGCTAAGAGACTCAGGTCAGTGCATGTTCATAACCCAATTGATGGAGTTAAAATGGTATGGCAGAGACTAGAAGAATGTTATGGCAGCCCTGAAGCTATTGAGAATGCACTGTTAAAGAAGCTAGAAAACTTCCCCAAAATCTCAAACAAAGGCAACATAAAGTTAAGAGAACTTGGTGACATGTTGTTGGAGGTGAATGCTGCTAAGGCAGGAGGTGTAATGTGTACTGTGCCTTTAAGACATTTATCCCATAATCCTATAAAGTCTAGGTGCTCCCAGAATACATTGCTTGGTATTCTGGTCACACCCTTGTATCAGCCTGTCTTACACTGCTACTGAACTCAGCTGTTTCCTTCCCCCTTCTACTAAGGGATTAACTTCAGCTGGATATCTCCTGCTGTATCTGCCTACCTGGTTGCTCAGTGTTTTCTGACAACACTCTCCCTGCTTCCTGTGCAGTTACCTCTGCTACTACGCTCTATCTCCAGACCTGACAGCCTCACAGAACACCGGGTGACGTCACCTTCAGCTGCTTCCGGTCTCAACCGATCTCAGACTGCATCCTCCATTCTCCTCGTGAGTACAGCGTTTGTGCTGAGACTTCATTGTGATATATTTTTGCTATAATCTGCAGAGTCTTACTTGTATATACATTTACTGTGCAATTAACACACGAATCACCAATGTCATATAAATCTATGTTAACTAGTTTATATATATCTTGTCATACTTGTACTGAGTACTAAAGTTTACTTTGTTGCTTAAAGGAATGGCAATATATAAGCTTTGTATCAATATTAAACCCTTACTCACATCCCCTTATGTTAAGTCATAATATAAGGGGTAATACGTAAGGAACACACACATATGTATATATATATATATATATATATATATATATATATATATATGTATATATATATCAGCAATGCTACATGTTCAAACTTTATTTACAGAAATTCAAGAAAAAGGAGACTTTACTATAACTTTTGTTCATTCAATCATAAGTGTTATTTGGGTCATTACAGGAAATACCAAGCCTCTAAAAAAGAATGATGGATCCCCAGGAGTTATATAATCAAGTACTAACTTTAGGACAAAGAGTAGATCAGCTTAGTCAAGGGCTGAGAGAATTGCAAATTGAGAATCAAACACTTAAGGGAATAATTACTGAAGGTTTGAATAAAATGCAACCTCACTCTGAAAAAATTCCAGAGCCTCCTGTCAGTCCTCCTGATATATTCTCAGGGAATAGACAGCAATACAGACAGTTTTTTAACTCTTGCACACTTTTCTTTTCCTTGAAACCTAAAACATTTCAAAATGAAAGAACTAAGGTTTTAACAATTATTTCTTACTTAAGAGGAGAGCCCAGAGCATGGGCAGACAGTTTATATGAACAGAATGATATTATACTAAATTCTTCAAATGAATTCTTTAAAGCCTTATCTACTCTGTATGAGGATCCACACAGACAGCTCACTGCAGACACAAAATTGAGAGCATTAAAACAAAACAAGAGAGCTGTAGAAGACTATATATTTGAATTTAAGATTTGGCAAAAAGATTCAGAATGGAATGTTATATCATTAAGAAATCAGTTCAGACTGGGACTTTCTGAGCTCATTAAAGATGAACTAGCCAGAATGGATATCCCAGAAGATTTGGAGCAGCTGATGCACTTAGCTATTAAAATAGACCATAGGATAAGAGAAAGGAAAAGAGAAAGGTACACTGTAGATAATCCAACCAGACATACAGGGAGTGCAGAATTATTAGGGAAGTTGGATTTTTGAGGATTAATTTTATTATTGAAAAACATACATGTTCTCAATGAACCCAAAAAACTCATTAATATCAAAGCTGAATATTTTTGGAAGTAGTTTTTAGTTTGTTTTTAGTTTTAGCTATTTTAGGGGGATATCTGTGTGTGCAGGTGACTATTACTGTGCATAATTATTAGGCAACTTAACAAAAAACAAATATATACCCATTTCAATTATTTATTTTTACCAGTGAAACCAATATAACATCTCAACATTCACAAATATACATTTCTGACATTCAAAAACAAAAAAAACAACAAATCAGTGACCAATATAGCCACCTTTCTTTGCAAGGAAACTCAAAAGCCTGCCATCCATGGATTCTGTCAGTGTTTTGATCTGTTCACCATCAAAATTGCGTGCAGCAGCAACCACAGCCTCCCAGACACTGTTCAGAGAGGTTACTGTTTTCCCTCCTTGTAAATCTCACATTTGATGATGGACCACAGGTTCTCAATGGGGTTCAGATCAGGTGAACAAGGAGGCCATGTCATTAGATTTTCTTCTTTTATACCCTTTCTTGCCAGCCACGCTGTGGAGTACTTGGACGCGTGTGATGGAGCATTGTCCTGCATGAAAATCATATTTTTCTTGAAGGATGCAGACTTCTTCCTGTACCACTGCTTGAAGAAGGTGTCTTCCAGAAACTGGCAGTAGGACTGGGAGTTGAGCTTGACTCCATCCTCAACCCGAAAAGGCCCCACAAGCTCATCTTTGATGATACCAGCCCAAACCAGTACTCCACCTCCACCTTGCTGGCGTCTGAGTCGGACTGGAGCTCTCTGCCCTTTACCAATTCAGCCACGGGCCCATCCATCTGGCCCATCAAGACTCACTCTCATTTCATCAGTCCATAAAACCTTAGAAAAATCAGTCTTGAGATATTTCTTGGCCCAGTCTTGACATTTCAGCTTGTGTGTCTTGTTCAGTGGTGGTCGTCTTTCAGCCTTTCTTACCTTGGCCATGTCTCTGAGTATTGCACACCTTTTCCACACGCTTCTTGCGACCCTGTTGACTATTTTGAATGAAACGCTTGATTGTTCGATGATCACGCTTCAGAAGCTTTGCAATTTTAAGAGTGCTGCATCCCTCTGCAAGATATCTCACTATTTTTTACTTTTCTGAGCCTGTCAAGTCCTTCTTTTGACCCATTTTGCCAAATGAAAGGAAGTTGCCTAATAATTATGCACACCTGATATAGGGTGTTGATGTCATTAGACCACACCCCTTCTCATGACAGAGATGCACATCACCTAATATGCTTAATTGGTAGTAGGCTTTCGAGCCTATACAGCTTGGAGTAAGACAACATGCATAAAGAGGATGATGTGGTCAAAATACTCATTTGCCTAATAATTCTGCACTCCCTGTAGAGATGCACACACAAACCCCACTCCAGGAAGGCTAGGTGACGAGCCTATGGATATAGGGGTAATAAGGGGCCCTCTATCATTTGAAGAAAAGCAAAGAAGAAAAGAAAACCATCTATGCCTGTACTGCGCTTCCAAGGAGCATGAAGTCTCAAGTTGTCCTATCCTTAAAAAACCTAAGAAAGGTAAGGGACATGACACAACATTGATTTTCTCTTTTCCTAATGAAAAATTGACTTATACAAAATTTCCTATTTTTCTACAGTGGGAACACCATCAGCATCCGCTTGACGCTGTTATTGACTCGGGAGCTTTCATGTCATATATTGATTCTGATATAGTTAAGATTAATAAAATACCCTTAATAAAAAAAAACATACCTGTGTCAGTACGTTTAATTGATGGCAATCAACTAGAATCAGGTCCCATAACACATGAGACAATACCTTTACTTATGATATCTAATGACCATAAAGAATATATTTCTTTTGATGTTTTAACATCTCCTATTTTCCCAGTGGTTTTGGGATTACAATGGTTGAGATTGCATCAACCTACCATTAACTGGCAAACAAGTAGTGTCACATTTAATTCTGAATACTGTGAAAACACTTGTAACCAGAATTTTACAATCATGACGGTGGCGGAACATCCTATACCACCTGAATACACTGATTTTGAGCTTGTTTTTAGTAAAAAGGAGGCAGAAAATGTACCTCCCAATCGATCTTATGACTGTCCAATAGATTTGATACCAGGTTCTGACATACCTTATGGTCATATTTTCCCCCTCTCAGAACCTGAATTATTGGAATTAAAAACATATCTGACAGATAATTTGCGTAAAGGGTTTATACGTCCCTCGACTTCACCTGCAGGAGCAGGGATGTTCTTTGTACGTAATAAAGATCAAAGTTTAAGACCTATAATAGACTATAGGGAACTTAATAAAAGAACAGTCAAAAATAGATACCCCTTGCCCCTGATACCTGAACTGATTGAAAGGTTGAAGGGAGCAACTATCTATACTAAGTTAGATCTAAGAGGGGCGTACAACCTTATTCGCATGAGACCAGGAGACGAGTGGCTCACTGCTTTTAGAACGCGATACGGGTTGTATGAATATACTGTGATGCCCTTTGGGCTATGTAATGCTCCCGCAACCTTTCAGAGATTTATCAATGATATTTTTAGAGATCTTTTGGATATCTGCATTGTGATCTATTTAGATGATATTTTAATTTATTCATCAAACCTACAGGAACATGTAATGCATGTAAGGAAAGTTCTTTCCAGATTACAAGCTCACCATCTCTATGTCAAACTTGAAAAATGTATCTTCCATAGCTAGGATATAACCTTCCTATGTTACCATATAACACCAGATGGTATATCCATGGATAATGGAAAAGTACAGGTTATCCAAGACTGGCCAACACTTAAAACCAAGAAAGATGTTCAAAAATTTCTCGGTTTCTCAAATTTCTATAGGAAATTTATTAAAAACTTTGCTTCAATATCCAAACCTTTAACATCGTTAACTAAGAGTACTATACCTTTCCTTTGGACACAAAAAAGCTGATCAAGCTTTCCAAACATTAAAAAACAGTTTCACCACAGCACCTATACTGCAATACCCTAATCCAAAATATCACTATATTCTAGAAATAGATGCTTCTGAATATGCAATTGGTGCAATTTTATCTCAACAAGAAACTAGCTCAGCTCCTATACACCCTGTGGCATATTATTCTAGGGTGTTAACTTCATCAGAACTTAACTACCATATAGGAGAAAAAGAATTGTTAGCCATGAAGTCAGCTCTAGAACAATGGAGACATCTTTTGGAGGGCACAGAACATCCTATACAAATCTTTACAGACCACAGAAACCTCCAATACTTAAAGACACATAAGACATTGACAGCACGGCAGGTGCGTTGGAGTTTATTTTTCTCTCGCTTTTCGTATATACTCACGTATAGACCTGCGAGTAAAAATAGAAAAGCTGACATTCTATTGATACTTATGGAAAAACCTCAGATCAAACCATTTGGTTCCGTGATACCAAGAGAATGTTTTACCCCTTGCCTTGGAATAACCATTCCAGCAGAATTACAACTCAAAAGCGAACAGCTTCTTGATGTAACCTATCCAAAGGAAAATTTAATTAGAAAAACCGATGGTTTATACTACAACGGAGATAACATTTACGTTCCTCCACAGAAAAGACAAACTATCCTACAAACCTTTCATGACTCACAGTTATCAGGTCACCCGGGTATACAACATACTTATGATTTGATTAAACGCAATTATTGGTGGCCTAAAATGAGGAATGATGTACAAGAATATGTCTCTCTTTGTGAAACGTGTTCCACATGTAAAATTAATAGGCAAAAACCTTATGGACAGCTACTTTCTTTGCCCATCCCAGAAAGGCCATGGACGCATATAGCAGCTGATTTTATTGTGGATCTACCACCATCTAAATCTTTCAATACCATCTTAGTAGTGGTAGATCTTTTCTCCAAGATGTGCCATTTTATTCCGTAACACAAGTTACCAACTTCTTTGGAAACGGCATCTTTATTCATTCAGAATGTTTTCAAATTACATGGGTTACCTCTGTCTATAACAACTGACAGAGGAACCCAATTTACCTCAAACTTATGGAAGGATCTTTGTAGAACATTAAACATTACTAGACGCTTGAGTACCTCCTTCCATCCACAGACAAATGGCCAATCTGAGCGCACAAATCAATGGTTAGAAGAGTATCTAAGATGTTTTTCCACTCAACAACAAGATAATTGGGCAGATCTACTGCCATTGGCAGAATTTGCTCACAATAATTCCTTGAACTCTTCAACCAAAAGTACCCCTTTTTTTTACCAACTTTGGGTTTCATCCCACTTTCAATTATCTTGAGCAAAGAGAAAATAGTTCCCCAGTCGTTAATGACTTGGTTAATACTATTGCTGAAACCTTCACTATAACTGCAAATCACATACAGGCATCAAAAGACAGACAGAAAAAGTTTTATGATTTGCGGCGCCAACCGTCACCCGAGTACAAACCAGGAGATCTGGTATGGTTGTCCACAAAGCACCTTTGACTGCTCCCTCGAAAAAATTTAATAGGTTCTTCATAGGACCTTTCCCTGTGCAAAAAGTGATCAATCAAAATGCTGTAACTTTGGAGCTGCCTAGTCACTACAAAATACACCCCACTTTTCATGTGTCCCTCTTGAAACTGTACAAATGATTACGAACAGTGGTGGATCAGTTGCCTGTGGTACCTCCCATTGAGCCAGAATGTGAATTTGAAGTACAGAGTATCCTGGATTCCCGAAAGGTGTCTGGGAGATTACAATATCTAATTCGTTGGAAGGGATACACCTCTGACGACGATTCTTGGGAGCCGGCTTCGAATTTATCTGCTTCATGTTTGGTTTCCTTATTTCATCAGCGGAATCCTGAACGTCCTCATCCATGAACCCCAGTGGTGTTCATCTTTGGAGGCGTGATCTGTAATGTGTACTGTGCCTTTAAGACATTTATCCCATAATCCTATAAAGTCTAGGTGCTCCCAGAATACATTGCTTGGTATTCTGGTCACACCCTTGTATCAGCCTGTCTTACACTGCTACTGAACTCAGCTGTTTCCTTCCCCCTTCTACTAAGGGATTAACTTCAGCTGGATATCTCCTGCAGTATCTGCCTACCTGGTTGCTCAGTGTTTTCTGACAACACTCTCCCTGCTTCCTGTGCAGTTACCTCTGCTGCTACGCTCTATCTCCAGACCTGACAGCCTCACAGAACACCGGGTGACGTCACCTTCAGCTGCTTTCGGTCTCAACTGATCTC
Organism: Bombina bombina; assembly: GCF_027579735.1. Classification (NCBI taxonomy): domain Eukaryota; kingdom Metazoa; phylum Chordata; class Amphibia; order Anura; family Bombinatoridae; genus Bombina; species Bombina bombina. Next base: position 141,783,327 of record NC_069509.1, on the reverse strand, counting down.
AGACTGCATCCTCCATTCTCCTCGGGAGTACAGCTTTTGTGCTGAGACTTCATTGTGATATATTTTTGCTATAATCTGCAGAGTCTTACTTGTAGAGTCTTACTTGTATATACATGTACTGCGCAATTAACACACAAATCACCAATGTCATATAAATCTATGTTAACTAGTTTATATATATCTTGTCATACTTGTACTGAGTACTAAAGTTTACTTTGTTGCTTAAAGGAATGGCAATATATAAGCTTTGTATCAATATTAAACCCTTACTCACATCCCCTTATGTTAAGTCATAATATAAGGGGTAATACGTAAGGAACACACACATATGTATATATATATATATATATATATATAATACTCAGAAGGGATTCCACACTCACTATTAACATGCAGCCTCCGGGGTGCACTTTAAATATATAATATAGAAAATAAATCAAGAAAGGCACTCTCCGTATTCACCTAAGTAAAAGTTTTGGTGATGAATACGGAGAGTGCCTTTCTTGATTTATTATATATATATATATATATATATATATATATATATATATCAGCAATGCTAAATGTTCAAACTTTATTTACAGAAATTCAAGAAATAAGGAGACTTTACTATAACTTTTGTTCATTCAATCATAAGTGTTATTTGGGTCATTACAGGAGGCTATTTGCCAGGACTGGCATACTTAGACACAGCTAGTGGCATCAAACCAATTATTGAAAAACTGCCATATAGCCTGCAAGAAAAGTGGATTTTTCAAGGTTCCAAGTACAAAGAAGACCATCATGTCTCCTTTCCACCATTCAGTTTCTTCACCAGATTTATTGTCAACCAAGCAAAGACCAGAAATGATCCAAGCTTCATATTCTCAAAATGCAGCAACCAATTTCCAGTAAATACAGAGAAGACAGGAACAAGGTACAGCAACAGACCAACGGTGTCAGTAAGAAAGACAGAAGTGTCAGCTACTAATGCAACTCCACAAGTGAAAAGCCCTTCGTGGAAATCCATGGAATCAGACAGTCCATGTCCAATTCATAATAAACTACACCCACTGTCAAAGTCTCGTGGGTTCAGAAGCAAGCACATTGATGAACGTAAAGCTTACCTGAAAGAGAATTCTATCTGCTTTAGATGTTATGCATCCACCAGACACATTACCAAAGACTGCAAAAATAACATAAGATGCAGAGAATGCAACAGTGACCAGCATACTTCAGCTTTGCATCCATGTCCAGCTCCCTGGGCAGTAGAGACTCCTTTACCAAAGGGAGAGCAAGGCGGGGAGCAAGAGGAAGCTACTCCACCCACTATTGTATCCAAGTGTACAGAGGTATGCGGGAAAGGGACAAGGCCCAGATCATGTTCCAAGATTTGTTCAGTGACTGTATATCCCTCTAATAAACCTGACTGTTCTGTAAAGATGTATGCATTGTTAGATGATCAAAGTAACCGTTCTTTAGCCAAATCAGAGTTTTTTGATGTGTTTAACATTAGTGGTGAAACATTTTCCTACACTCTAAGAACATGCTCAGGCATTACAGAGAAAACAGGGCGTAGGGTATACAACTTCACTGTTCAGTCTATTGATGGGAAAACACACATAAAACTCCCCACACTCATTGAATGTGACATGATACCTGATGACAGGTCAGAAATTCCAACACCTGAGATTACACAGCATTTCCCTCATCTGAAATCCTTAACAGACCAGATCCCAGCACTTGACCCTAACGCACAAATACTTCTCTTATTAGGAAGAGACATTCTGAAGGTGCACAAAGTACGTGAGCAGATTAATGGGCCTCACAACAGTCCTTAAGCACAACATTTAGACTTAGGTTGGGTCATAGTTGGGGAAGTATGCTTAGGAGGAGCTCATAGACCAGCAGATGTGAACTCTTTCAAGACAAATGTGCTGTCTAGTGGGCGCACATCTCTGTTCAGCCCATGCACTAGCTATATACAGGTAAAAGAGACTTTTAATGCTTGTAAACAACAGTCATACACCCCCCCATTGTGTTATTTAGGAACTGCAACTCACAATGTGGGCAGTTTAGATGATAATGTGTTTTTTACTACTCCAAACGATGACAAACCTGCTATGTCTATTCAAGATGGTATGTTCCTTGATGTAGTTGAAAAAGAGATGTTTATTGATGAAGCAAATTACTGGGTAGCACCCCTACCATTTCGCTCACCTCGTCTTAGACTACCAAACAACATAGAGCAAGCCCAGAAAAGACTCCTTGCTCTACATCGTTCCTTTGTTAAAAAACCTGAAATGAAGGAAAATTTTGTTAACTTTATGCAAAAGATCTTTGACATTGACCAAGCAGAACCTGCCCCACCATTGGAAGCAGGTGAGGAGTGTTGGTACCTACCAATCTTTGGTGTCTATCACCCTCAGAAGCCAGGACAGATGAGAGTAGTTTTTGACTCAAGTGCTCAGTTTGAAGGCATCTCACTGAATGACACACTCCTCAGTGGGCCTCATTTAAATAATACACTACTAGGTGTCCTTTTACGTTTCCGCAAAGAGCAAGTTGCAATTACCACTGATGTACAACAAATGTTTTACTGTTTCATGGTTAGAGAAGATCACTGTAACTATTTGAGATTTCTTTAGTTTCGTGACAATAACCTTAACAAAGAAATTACAGAGTTCAAGATGAAGGTACATGTCTTTGGGAACAGCCCTTCCCCAGCCATAGCAATTTATGGTCTAAGACAAATAGCAAAGCAAGGAAAGAGTGAGTATGGCGAAGATGTAGAACAGTTTATCTTGAGGAATTTTTATGTAAATGATGGACTCGCATCTGTGCCTACTGAAGTTGAAGCAGTCAGTCTCCTACAGAGAGTTAAGGACATGCTCGCAGGATCAAATCTCAAGCTACACAAAGTGGCATCCAACAAAAGTCCAGTAATGGAAGCATTTCCTGCAGATGACAGGGCTAAAGATCTAAAGGACCTTGTTTTAGGTGTCGATCCTCTACCCCTCCAAAGGAGCTTAGGAGTAAGTTGGAACTTACAGACCGACAGTTTCACTTTTCAAGTGTCTAAAGAGGTAAAACCTTTCACACGGAGAGGTATCCTGGCTACAGTAAACAGTCTTTATGACCCACTTGGGTTTGCATCTCCAATCACTATGCAAGGTAAATCTTTAGTCAGAGAACTCTCAACAGACCAATGTGACTGGGATTCCCCACTCTTACCAGATAGAGAAGCTCAATGGAGAGCATGGACGGAAGACCTGATCCATCTTGAAGATCTCAGTATTCCCAGACCCTATGTGCCAGTGTCACTATCTTCCACAGTAAGAAAGGAGGTATGTGTTTTTTCTGATGCTTCTACTGTAGCGATAGCAGCTGTGGCATATCTCAGAGTCATAGACAGTAGCGGTCAATGTCATGTAGGCTTTATTATGGGCAAATCTAAACTAGCTCCAAGACCAGCCCATACAGTGCCACGTCTAGAATTATGTGCAGCTGTTTTGTCAGTTGAGCTAGCTGAACTTATTACTGAAGAAATGGACATTGAACTTTATGCAGTTAAATATTACACTGACCGCAAAATTGTGTTAGGTTATATTCACAATACTTGTTGGAGATTTCATGTATATGTCTCAAACAGAATAATTCGTATTAGAAAATCTACTAATCCAGATCAGTGGCATTATATTAACACCAGTCAGAATCCAGAAGATCATGGTACTAGACCAATTCAGGCAGCTCACCTAAAACATACTAACTGGTTCTCAGGCCCAGATTTCTTACACCAGGCAGATACAAGCGATCAATCTGAAGCTAAAGTATTTGACCTAATTGAACCAGATTCTGACAGTGAGATCAGACCTGAAGTGACAGCTTTAATAACTGAAGTGTATGAACGCCAGCTAGACTCACATAGATTTCTCATATTCTCAAAGTGGAAGTCCCTTGTGAGAGGTATAGCAACACTTATTCACATTTCCAAGTCATTTTCCAGCAGCTCTCCAAAGGAGTCATGTACAGGCTGGCATTGCTGCAAAGGGTTATGCAATTCCTTAGATTTCTTGCAAGCTGAAACAGTGATTATCAAATGTATCCAAACATGGAAATATAGAAAATGGAAAGAGAAACAAAACGTTCAAGAAGGAGATCTTGTATTGTTGAAAGACTCTCAAGTAAAGCGCAATGGATGGACAATGAGTCTTATTGTAAAAGCCATTCCTAGTGGTGATGGTAGAGGTCAAAATCATTAAACAAGGGACTGCTAAATTATACCTTTGACCTGTGTCAGATTTGATTGTTCTTTTTCAAAGTAAAAAGTTATCTGGTTGAATTTAATAATATTTTATAGATCATGTAATAGTGGTATATGTTTATACCAGTCGGGGAGTGTTCTGTCTATTATATGCTTATTATGTTCATGTTGATGACATCTGGTGGTTTCATGTTGCAATTACAGCTTAGTTCCTCTCAAGAATAAAACAGGAAGTGTTAATAAAGTTTGTTAATAAAAAGTCTTACTTTCAGTTTCTCAGCAGCCATCTTAGCTTCAAGAAGCATGGAAATCAGCTCTTAACATTTGCCTCTAAAGATACATATGCCTGTAAGTTATTTGTTGTTTGCTAAGAGTTCATTGTACATTTGAATTGCATTGCTATTTGCTGTAAGGATTAAATGTAAGCTCTCTGTGTTAGAAACATGTATTATTGTATGTATTGCAAGCACCACGTGTAACTACATATTGTAATTTCAACTTTTCTTATTGTATTGCAGTTTTACAAAATAACTATTCAGAAGTAAAATCAGTTTGGAATAAACACAAAGCTATTTCTGTCTGGTTTGTTAACTAGCTGTCTAGCTATCAGTAGTGAGGACAGTACAATTAAACATAAACATATAAAGGCAAAAAGGCAAACATTACCGTACTGAGAAAAAAAGAGAAAAATGTGTTATGACATCTTGTAAAATTATATGTATGATGTATAAAGAAAAATGTAAATGACTGATGTGTAGATATATGTGTGAAAAAAGTATATATGTGTATGATCTTTAAAAAAAAGAAAAAAGAATGGAAATATGCTATGAAAAGATATGAAAGGCAAGGTATGTGTATGTATGTTTTATGTAAAGATGTATAGAGAGAGATATATGAATAACATGTGTAATTGTTCATGTGAAAGAAATGCATATATGAATGATGTATATATAAAAACATTATAAATATATATATATATATATATATATATATATATATATATATATATATATATATATATATATATATATAACTTCTTTCACCCTAACAGAAAAATATCTGCCTTTTGTGATAGTCTCTTTGGCCTTATGGTGGAACAATCTTTTATTGTTGTGTATGTATTTATAGTCATGTCTCATCTTAGAACCTTTTCATTTATCAAGTGATCAATTGTGCTCCAATTGTAATTTATGCCAAACTAATTTATATCCCTTTAAGGTCTGTGGTTAATGAATTTAGGAGTAACCTTTTACTGTGATGATATATGGAGCTGCAAATTAATATTGGTATTGGAGAAACAGTTTAGTTAATTTCATTGCTATATAGGGGGTGTGCGTGGTGCGTTATCTACCCGTAGAATTTTGCTACCCTTTCAGTCCACATGAGTGCACACCTTTTCAACTGCTGCAAAGAAACTTTTCCATTTGTTTTAACGAAAACTTATGTAAATGTTACCGAATATTCAGTATTTGTTTCATTTTAAAATTAAAAGAATACTGAATTGTTCAGAAAATGAATATTCTGAAAACTAAATTTTGAGAACATTCGTTATGAATAATCAGTCTGCAATTAATTATTTGCTGCTGCACATGCATAGTCTTAAGGTTAGGATTAGGGTCCGGGTTGGGGAAAATGAGGGATGAATTTGAGTAAGGGTTATAGTTATGGTTAATAATATGTATTAGGAAAAGGGATTATTCTTAGGGCTAGATTCATGGTTAATGTTGGTATTAAAGGGACAGTCAACACCAGAATGTCTGTTGTTTTAAAAGATAGATCATCTCTAAATTACCGATTCCCCAGTTTTGCATAACCAACACAATTATAATAATACACATTTTACCTCTGTAATTACCTTGTATCTAAGCCTCTGCAGACTGCCCCCTTATTTCAGTTCTTTTGACAGACTTGCATTTTAGCCAATCAGTGCTCACTCCTCGGTAAATGAATGTGAATGAGCTCAATGTTATGTATATGAAACACATAAACTAACACCCTCTAGTAGAAAAAAACTGTATTAAAATTAGAGGCGACCTTCAAGGTCTAAGAAATTAGCATATGAACCGCCTAGGTTTAGCTTTTAACTAAGTATACCAAGAGAACAAAGCAAAATTGGTGATAAAATTAAATTGGAAAGTTGTTTAAAATTACATGCTCTATTTGAATCATGAATGTTTTTTTATGGACTTGACTGTCCTTTAAAGGATTAAGATTTAAGAATATATTATAGTTAGGCTAAATTTCGGGTTAAGGTTTAGGGTTTAGGGACAGGGTTAAGCATTGGGCTAGAGTTTAGCAGCTGCCATATATTCACTACAATTATGTTTCTGATTGGACTGAGACTAAATGTGACTTTTCATTGGTTACGGTATTAAACAATCTCTTATGAAAAATTTAAAATAAAGCAAACATAAGACCTGGATATTTTAGTTAATATACAAGACTACAATTTCTTACATCAGTCTTTCGAAACGTTTCTTCTGAAGAGCTTAGAAGGTAATTTTTCTTGACACTTCAAATAAATATATTTCCACTGACTTACTCTGGTGCTAAACCTTTTCAAACTATCGCCTAGATTTAGAGTTCTGCGGTAGCCATCAAAAGCAGCGTTAAGGGCTCCTAACGCTGCTTTTGGCAGCCCGCTGGTATTTAGAGTCGTGTAGGTAAAGGTCTAACGCTCACTTTCAAGCCACGACTTTTCCATACCACAGATCCCCTTACGCCAATTGCGTATCCTATCTTTTCAATGGGATCTTCCTAACGCTGGTATTTAGAGTCTTGGCTGAAGTGAGCAGTAGAGCCTCTACCCTCCAGCCGCAAAAAAAAGTCAGTAGTTAAGAGCTTTCTGGGCTAACGCCGGTTTATAAAGCTCTTAACTACTGTGCTCTAAAGTACACTAACACCCATAAACTACCTATGTACTCCTAAACCGAGGTCCCCCCACATCGCCGCCACTATAATAAAACATTTTAACCCCTAATCTGCCGACCGCCGCCACCTACATTATTCCTATGAACCCCTAATCTGCTGCCCCTAACATCGCCGAAATCTACATAATATTTATTAAACCCTAATCTGCCCCCCCAATGTTGACGCTACCTAACTACACTTATTAACCCCTAATCTGCCGACCGGACCTCGCCGCCACTATAATAAATGTATTAACCCCTAAACCGCCGCACTCCCGCCTCGCAAACCCTATAATAAATAGTATTAACCCCTAATCTGCCCTCCCCAACATCGCCGCCACCTAACTTCAAGTATTAACCCCTAATCTCCCGACCGGACCTCGCCGCTACTCTAATAAATGTATTAACCCCTAAAACTAAGTCTAACCCTAACCCTAACACCCCCCTAAGTTAAATATAATTTTAATCTAACAAAATAAATTAAATCTTATTAACTAAAGTATTCCTATTTAAAACTAAATGCTTACCTGTAAAATAAACCCTAATATAGCTACAATATAACAAATAATTATATTGTAGCTATTTTAGGATTTATATTTATTTTACAGGCAACTTTGTATTTATTTTAACTAGGTACAATAGCTATTAAATAGTTATTTACTATTTAATAGCTACCTAGTTAAAATAATTACAAAATTACTTGTAAAATAAATCCTAACCTAAGTTACAATTAAACCTAACACTATACTATCAATAAATTAATTAAATAAATTACCTACAATTACATACAATTAAATAAACTAAACTAAATTACAAAAACAAACAAACACTAAATTACAAAAAATAAAAAAAGATTACAAGAATATTAGGCTAATTACACCTACTCTAAGCCCCCTAATAAAATAAAAAAGCCCCCCAAAATAATAAAGGTCCCTACCCTATTCTAAATTAAAAAGTAACCAGCCCTTAAAAGGGCTTTTTGCGGGGCATGCCCCAAAGTAATCAGCTCTTTTGCCTTTAAATAAAATACAACCCCCCCAACATTACAACCCACCACCCACATACCCCTACTCTAACCCAAACCCCCCTTAAATAAACCTAACACTACCCCCTGAAGATCTCCCTACCTTGAGCCGTGTTCACCCAGCCTGGCACCGATGGACCAAAAGAGGACATCCGGAGTGGCAGAAGTCTTCATCCTATCCGGGCAGAAGAGGACATCCGGACCAGCAGACATCTTCATCCAAGCGGCATCTTCTATCTTCATCCATCCGACAAGGAGCGGCTCCATCTTCAAGACCTCCGGTGCGGAACATCCTTCTTCCCCAACGACTAGACGACGAATGACGGTTCCTTTAAATGACGTCATCCAAGATGGCCTCCCTCGAATTCCAATTGGCTGATAGAATTCTATCAGCCAATCAGAATTAAGGTAGGAAAAATCTGATTGGCTGATTGAATCAGGCAATCAGATTCAAGTTCAATCCGATAGAATGCCAATAGCCAATAGAATGCAAGTTCAATACGATTGGATGATTGGATCAGCCAATCGGATTGAACTTGAATCTGATTGGCTGATTCAATCAGCCAATCAGATTTTTCCTACCTTAATTCCAATTGGCTGATAGAATCCTATCAGCCAATCGGAATTCGAGGGACGTCATCTTGGATGACATCATTTAAAGGAACCGTCATTCGTCGTCTAGTCGTCGGGGAAGAAGGATGTTCCGCACCGGAGGTCTTGAAGATGGAGCAGCTCCTCGTCGGATGGATGAAGATAGAAGATGCCGCTTGGATGAAGATGTCTGCCGGTCCGGATGTCCTCTTCTGCCCGGATAGGATGAAGACTTCTGTCGCTCCGGATGTCCTCTTTTGGTCCATTGGTTCCCGGCTGGGTGAACACGGCTCAAGGTAGGGAGATCTTCAGGGGGGTAGTGTTAGGTTTATTTAAGGGGGGGTTTGGGTTAGAGCAGGGGTATGTGGGTGGTGGTTTGTAATATTGGGGGGGGTTGTATTTTATTTAAAGGTAAAAGAGCTGATTACTTTTGGGCATGCCCCGCAAAAAGCCCTTTTAAGGGCTGGTAAAAGAGCTGGTTACTTTTTAATTTAGAATAGGGTAGGGACCTTTATTATTTTGGGGGGCTTTTTTATTTTATTAGGGGGCTTAGAGTAGGTGTAATTAGCCTAATATTCTTGTAATCTTTTTTTATTTTTTGTAATTTAGTGTTTGTTTTTTTTGTAATTTAGTTTAGTTTATTTAATTGTATGTAATTGTAGGTAATTTATTTAATTAATTTATGGATAGTGTAGTGTTAGGTTTAATTGTAACTTAGGTTAGGATTTATTTTACAGGTAATTTTGCAATTATTTTAACTAGGTAGCTATTAAATAGTAAATAACTATTTAATAGCTATTGTACCTAGTTAAAATAAATACAAAGTTGCTTGTAAAATAAATATAAATCCTAAAATAGCTACAATATTAGGGGTTAATACTATTTATTATAGGGTTTGCGAGGTGGGAGTGCGGCGGTTTAGGGGTTAATACATTTATTATAGTGGCGGCGAGGTCCGGTCGCAGATTAGGGGTTAATAAGTGTAGTTAGGTAGCGGCGACATTGGGGGTGCAGATTAGGGGTTAATAAATATTATGTAGGTGTCGGCGATGTTAGGGGCAGCAGATTAGGGGTACATAGGGATAATGTAGGTTGCGGCGGTGTCTGGAGTGGCATATTAGGGGTTAATTGTGTAATGCAGGCATCAGCGATAGTAGGGGTGGCAGATTAGGGGTTAATAAGTGTAAGGTTAGGGGTGTTTAGACTCGGGGGTTCATGTTAGGGTGTTAGGTGCAGACTTAGAAACTGTTTCCCCATAGGAAACAATAGGGCTGCGTTAGGAGCTGAACGCTGCTTTTTTGCAGGTGTTAGGTTTTTTTCAGCCCAAACTGCCCTATTGTTTCCTATGGGGGAATCGTGCACGAGCCCGTTTTTCCAGCTAGCCGCTACCGTAAGCAACGCTGGTATTGAGAGTTGAAGTGGCGGTAAATATGCCTTTACGCTCCATTTTTGGAGCCTAACGCAGCCCTTCAGAGAACTCTAAATACCAGCGTTGTTTAGAAGCAGCGCTAGAAGAAAAAAAACGCGTAGCTAACGCACCCCTTCGGCCGCAAAACTCTAAATCTAGGCGTATGTTTCTGAACAAGTTAAATGATCTACCAAGTGAGCTGATCAGAAATAGAAAATTTGATTTTTTTTTTGGCTTATCTCAGTAAGCTAATATGACATGATGTAGGAGATAGTAGTTTGAGACATTAGCAATTTAATTCACAAAATACAAGATTAGTAATAAGAAAGCTTCAGACTATGGGCACAATGATCTAAAGGTCTCTGGGCTGGTGAGATTATTTAAAAATGCTCACCAGTAATTCTATTTCCCTGGTGGAATCATCTAAAGTCACTTTTAACATGTCACTAAGGGGCAAATACTAAATTTTCATATGGAAAGGAGATTCATACCTTAAAAAAGTGCACAATAAAATTAATATCTTAAAAAATCATACAAAACAAATAATTGAACCATTCACACAAAAATACACTATCAAATTGTTTTTCCCTTAATGTGTTTCCAATTAGTTTTTTTACCAGCTGCATAAAATGTATGAGATTTGCTTTTTATGGTTTATTTGTGTACATTAAATTTTTGTGTTTTGAGACCACAACCTAATAAAATGGGTTGAGCTTGTAGGTATAATCAGATCTCATTACTTTATCACATGGTGTACATATACATGCTTATTTATCTTATATCTGTCCGTTATCCAATCACCAATACTTGGAGAGAACAATAGAAAATTAACATTGTATTACCTTATCTTTTCTATACCCCACTGGGAGTGTACTTTCTTCTACTGGCTGTGTTTACAAATCTTATCTATAGCTTGGCGAATGTAAATTTTAATGCTAAAGTGCCAGGTTTTGAAAATTTGATTAAAAACAGGGGCACTTTGGGGGGCGGAGCTACGCCGTGCTGGGACATGGCTGCAGTGTGAGAGAGCTCCGTAGCTGTCAACCCATCAGAGCCTAAGAACAAACGAAAACTGGGGCCAAATTATATCACAACAAATGTGGAACAGCCCGTTAACATCACCGATCTTATTATTGGGCATGGAAGTGATTTTGCAGGTCCCTACACAGCTTGAAATTGAGAGACATAATTGAAGCGGGCGCCATCTTTGAAACCCACGCTGTAAGCAAACCACAACGGCACTCCACGACTACCTCGCCGCTGCACCTACGCTTGCCCCTATGTGACACCTACCACTAGGCTTAATCCGCAGTGAGAACCGTGTGCCGGGAAGGTAACCTGCAGACAATCGGAGCAGAGGGACAACTGCAAATAACAGATACAGGTACCGCCCGGTAACGAAGGCAATGGGGGTTATGCTTGGGTGCACGCGGGTCATATAATATAGCCTGGACGCCACTACTGGGGTGTTCTGAGGGAAGGCTCGCTCATATTATCAGTCACTACACTGCTCCACTAGGCCCAAGGTCTTTCTAACATAACTACCAACCACGTGGGCGCTGCCATTACAACACAGAGTTGCCGCCACGCTGGGCCCTAATTGAAAGTTCGGAGAGCTCCCTGCCTCATTTCATAAGACTGACATACTGAAACTTCAGGCCCATACAGGCAACAGTGACACACGGTTTCCTCGCTGCAGCTCTGAAGGAACAGACTGGGGCAAAAGCGACATTGAAACTAACTAGATCTGTCGGTTGGTAGCTGCTCATTTTAACATCCTGAACATATTCAACTTAACATAAGCTACAGCTGGTATCGTGGTTGGAGGGCTAGAGTGCAATCCAGATCAGGTCGAACCCACCCTTATACTCTAATAACTTTATTCTACATTTAGACACACGGTTTGATCCAGCCTGAACTAAATTCAACCACAGCAACTCTCATTGGGGGCTTAGAAAGGAGGCTACTCTATCCTAGCACCCACAACTTTGATCCTCCATCACAGTACAGCCCACTATTAACAAAGAAAATGACCTCTAAAAAAGGCAACAAGCCAGAAAAGCCAAATAAAACTTCTGTCCAGACCCCCTCGGTCTCCACATTTTTCCTGACACAAGAAGGCCAAGGACCAGAAACACAGCAAACTTCTGAGGTCCACATAACAGAAACAACCACAGACACTGTAGTAACTCAGAGGGACTCCCTGCTTTCCATCCAGTCTCAGATAGCGAGTCTACCCTCCAAGACAGATATAGAATCACTCAAGTCCTTCATTAAAGATGAAATAAGAGATCTTAAAAAAGACTTAAATGAAATGGGATCTAGGATTGATTACCTAGAAGATGGCCAGGACAACCTAAACAATCTGGTCAGCTCAAACATCCATCAGCTTTCTATACAAGACTCCATCATACAAAACCTGCAGGATAAACTGGAGGACCTAGACAATAGAGGGAGGAGGAATAACTTAAGGATAAGAGGCATCCCTGAGGAGATCCCCCAAGAGCATCTAAAATCTTATGTCAAAGAATTGTTCCAGTATCTGCTTCCTAGATCCCCCCCACTGGCCTCTGAAGACATCGAGAGGATACACAGGGCACTGAGGCCCCCTCAGAAACCCCCAGCACCACCAAGGGACGTTATTCTTAGACTGCTGAAATTCACCACAAGAGAAGAAATCTGGCAGGCTGCCAGATCTAGGCAGTCTATCTCCTTTCATAATCATACATTACAAATTTTCCAGGACTTATGCCCTCAAACTATTCAGAGAAGGAGGGAAATTAGATTCATCACCTCAAAACTTCAGGATAACAATATTAGATACAGGTGGGGCTACCCCTTTAGCCTCATCATTAATCATAATGGATCCCAAATAATCTATAAAAGTTTCAATGACTTAGACACTCTATCTAAAAAGCTTAATATTACTTTTGAGGCTCCCTCAGAAAAAGTTCTAGACAACCAGATTCCACCTGAGGATCGTCGTGGAGAAAGACCTAAAGAACAGCGACCTACTTGGTCCAAAGTCCCAGCAAAAAGATTGAAAACCGGCCCAACTCCCCCACAAGGAACTTGACAACCAAACCTAAAATGGGACTTTTGTTGACTGTGCTTCAATCACTAAATGAGACAAGACCACCAGTGCTAATTTTAATTGGCTTCTATCTTAACCTTTTTTTTTTATTATTGCTTTTTCACCACAGTTCATTCCATTAAGGTTAAAACATATTTGAAGTGCTCCTTTGAAGCACACTTGCTCACAGCTAGATTACTCTCAGGTATTTATAAATTCTCGGAGGCTTATTACAGTTCCCCCTTAAGCTTCTGTTCTAAATGTTACTTATGTTCCACTCTATAATCTCCCCAGTTTTCGCACTAAAATCAGAGACTACTATAAATAATCTCTGATGGTTAATTGACACCACTCGTCCCCCTAGCAAATAGTAAATGATATACCAGATGTTGTACATTTACAATTGCAAGTTAGGAATATGTTCACGAAAATGTTCTTTATTAAGTTTTAAAATAAGTGTCTACAACGCTACAGTTATAATTCTTACAAGATCAGCTAAATGTGATTCACAAATCAGATTCATGTTTTTGAGATGTTGTTGTTATTTATCCTTAGGTATTGATTCTCAAGGGTACGATGCTCGCTCTTCTGTGCTGTTCACTCCGGGAAGCCTTGATGCAGGGTATGTCACGTTCTGGATCTCTCATAACACACAATATGCACCTTCTAACTTCACTCACGCACCATGATAGACGATCCATTACAAATTAAAATAATATCTCACAACGTCAAGGGCCTGAATTCCCCCCACAAAAGGTCTATGGCATTTAGAGAATACAGGAGACTCCAATGTGATATAATTCTTCTTCAGGAAACCCATTTTAAAAGAGGAAGGGAACCCTTAATGTCACTCAATAAATATGGGCAGGTGTTTCTGGCATCAAACTCCACTAAACACAATGGAGTTGGCATTGTTATCAAAAAGAATATCCCATTCTCTCCAATAAAAGTACATAAAGACAAGGGAGGGAGGTTCATTGTAGTGACGGGCAAGCTTTACAATAAAATGGTGACACTCACTAGTACATACGCCCCTAACGTCGCTACACCGCAATTTTATCACACCGTCAAAAAAGCCATTCTTGACTATTCCAAAGGTAGCCTTATTCTGGGAGGGGACTATAATATAGCAATAGATCCGGAGTTAGACTGCTCAAGAGGTGCTTCCTCTGCCCCCCAGAAACTCTTACGCTCATTTAGGGCCCACCTAGCTGACTTAGCGGTACATGATACGTGGAGACTATCCCATCCTACCACAAAAGATTACACATTCTACTCCCACCCCCACCGGGTCTACACGAGAATAGACTACATATTTATTGATGTAACCAGCTTAGAACTAGTCAGACATACAGATATCTCTCCTATAACATGGTCGGACCACGCCCTGGTCAGTTGCTCCCTCAGGTGGCCTACCTCACAAAGACATGATAGGACTTGGAAACTTGACGAAACACTACTTCATGACCCGATCATACCCATACAGATTACCAAGGCACTTACCGACTATTTCACCACAAATAGCACACAAGATGTTACCGCGCAAACTATATGGGAGGCGCATAAGTGCGTGATTAGAGGGGAGATTATTGCATTAAAAGCAGCAAGAAACAAACAAAAAACCCAACTCCTGACTGCCCTACTAAATGACCTGGGCAAATTACAAGATATCCACAAAAAATTTCCAGGTAACTTATCCCTTCTTGCTAGCCTACAACATAAAAGAGACCAGCTCAACCTGCTTTTGGGTCATGAAACCAAGAGGGCGGCGCTGTTTCTCAAAAAAACATTTTATGAAGGGTACAATAAACAGGGCAAATTACTAGCCAGACTATTACGTCAACGCAACAACAAACGCCACATAATGACAATAAAAGACCTTAAAGGGAAGACCTGGTCGACCTCAAGAGACATAGCTGACCAATTTAGAAAATACTATGAAGGGTTATACAACTTAGAGGACGTAGGGTCCAACCCCACTGAACAGGAAATATCTGCCTACTTAGCCCAATTACAGCTCCCATCCCTCACCACAGAACAACAGACGGCCCTTGACTCACCAATTACCCTTAAAGAGGTCAAGGACGCCATATCCTCATTCCCGACAGGTAAAGCCCCGGGACCAGACGGTTTCGGATCGGCGTACTATAATAAATTTAAAAACACCTTGGCCCCTCACCTATTGTCCTACATTCAAGAAATAGATGAAAACAAACCCTTTTCGCCCCTAGCTCTACAAGCCCACATTACAGTCATCCCAAAACCAGGCAAATCGCCTGACGCCATTCCCAATTATAGGCCAATTTCGTTATTAAATTGTGACTTAAAAATTTTCGCTAAAATACTGGCCACTAGACTAAACCTAATTCTTCCCTCCATAATACACAGTGGAAACTACACACACCCCCAAACCCTCAGAGGTGGAGAGATAAAGTATCTGAACTAATTGAACTTGAGGAGTTTAGCTCATACAAAAATAACAATAGAGATCCGTTCATAGAGGCCCAAGCTCTCTGGGATCTCTACCTTTCACACATAAATGAGAGACCAGACATAAACCAGCGACCCGGAGTGGACACGCCGCAGACAGGGCGACCCTTAATGGATACTTAATAGAAAAGTTAGACCTACCTATGTGTTATAATCTAGAGTTTTTCTTTTGTACATCTTTCCGGTCTTTGGGTTTGCTGTTTGGCAAATCCTAGAATAATTTGCTTCCCCTGAAGGGGCATAAAGACACTATTCTTTCCTTTTACTTCATTTAATATGCGAGAATCATTTGTGAAATTTTATATGTTCCACAGGTATAAGCTAAATTGGACCATGTCTTTTCTTTTTTTCTTTTTCATACATTTATGACGGTTTTCTTTTCCATGTGTACCAATTTTTTTTTATGGCTTGTATTATGCTTGATTTATCTTCAATAAAAAGAACTTGGAATAAAAACAGGGGCACTTTAATTCATCAAAATTTACATTTCACTCCTGTTGTGAAAAAACTTACCTTTTAATCTTGACAGCAGCTCCAGCTTCCTCCACCCGTTGCAAAGCCTCTTCCTGGGTCTAAAATGAGGAATCCGGCTTCCTCCAATCACGGTGTTGAATCAGACAATGATTCCCCAGGGGGGAAGCCATGATTAGAGGATGACCTATTTATCATTTCTGACATCAGAAATGGCTTGCGACGACCGGAAGAAGCTGGAGCTGCTGTCAAGTTTAAAAGGTAAGTTTTTTTTCACAGCACGAGTGAAATGTAAATTTTTATGAAATAAAGTGCCCCTGTTTTTAATCTATTTTTTTTAAAAACGTGCACTTTAGCATCAAAATTTACATTCACTTTAAGGCCAAAAACTTTCAGAATTGGTGGGGATACGACAGACTAAATCAAATATTTGAAATGCCAATATAAGGGTAATGGAAATACTTGTAAACAGTTTAATACACTCAAGCAGGTAAAGTGGATTATTTGGGAACAAATTGAAAGGGAAATTTTTTTGAGTAAACTGTCCCTTTAAGGTGCATCAAAAATCGGAACAAATTTGTTTACCAAAAATGGTATTTTCAAAAAACGTAAATTTGGATGTAAATTACACAGAAATAAAACATACTGAAAGTAAATCATTAAGTACACTAGATGTGCAAAAAAACAGAAATAAATTTGTATTTAAAAGTACAAAATACAAAATGTAATTGTTTTTTTTTTTTTTTTCATAAAATGAGCTGAGCATGGGGATCTCTCAAATCCCAGCATAATTATTTAAACATTTCCACCCTATAGGTCTCACTGTTTTTTCTTGCCATTTAAAAGGTGGTGATCTTTTATCAAAATAATCAAAACACTAATTACTCTGAAAACCTATGCATATGAGAATAACTTCAATTGTAAGGTACAGTGCGCTGAAAACTGTGTATTTTGATTTGCATTAGGCTTAATATTAAAGTTTATACATACACCGGTTTCTTCCTATGTGCTTTGCCCTCCATTGTGAACTTTTACATAGCAGAGAGCTCTCACTTTTTCTATGGGAGACGCCACTCACAGGGAAGCCCATTTTGTTTGATAACTGCATGAAGACCCTGTGAGGTTTACCATATTTTTCCAATTTGTTTGCTTGCAGGCCCTTTGTCATCTTGATCACTGACCCTGATAAACCCCCTAACAATTATAATTATACATTTATTGCTATATATTTATCCTTTTAGCCAAAGAATAATCACCCTTGATCTCCCTAATGACCTGAATGCCATTCCCATAGACAGATACTAATTAAGCCTTATATAATTCACTTTCATTCACTTAGATTCTAGAAACTGCAAAACATGGTGTGCTTTATTCTACTCTGTAATTATATGAGTTAAAGATGATGTGTACATACATCACAATAATATTCATATAAGAAAGGTGCTGAGCTATGCTATTCAAGGTTTATTTTGATTAGCCGTATTCTTACATTGTTTCAGGTTTTGTAATGTATGTCCTTGTATGTTTGTACTTTTCTGAAGTGCAAGAATAACAGCAATTAAAGGCATATTTTTTTTGTAGTTTTATGGAAGAACTGTGAGGATCATGGACCCTTGTAGCCTTCAGAAGCCTGTCACAAGATTTCATAGTAATCTGCATTAAAGGGTCATAATACCCAAATGTTTAAACACTTGAAAGTGATGCAGCATAGCTGTAAAAAGGGATGTCTCATAAGATCACAGTAAAAGAGTTCATGACCTCAGCACTGTTAATGCAGATTGGCTGCTGTTTATTTCTTCATTGTTTTTTTGTTTTGTTTTTTACCTGCAGCTGGGCAGCAGCTGAGTTATAACTTTTTACACACAACTAACTCTTCTGAGCTGAGGAAATTGTGAGGTAAAATATCTTCTTTTTTTACATAGAGATGCTCAGGTGATATTTTCCTGACAGCTTTTTACAGTTATACTGCATTAGTTTCAAGTGATTTAGCATATGAGTATTATGTCCCTTTAAACTAAGGAGGGAAGTAAAGTGACTGTGTCTGTACATGCCACATGGATACTACAATGCAAATCATGACACTAGCATCCTGATTGGCTGCTTAAAGTCCCATTACAGAAGGATGTGGCTACTGAGGACATTTTTAGTTAAAATATCTTCCTTTTTATGTAGATATGTTCAGGTGATATTTTCTTGTCATTTTTTATGGATATCCTGCATCACTCTCAAGTGCTTCAATATTTTGGTATTAACTTCATTTAACTGTAAAAATCTATCATTAGTGCTCTAAACACAAATTCTCAGAGCCCATATGCAAAGCACGTTTTAATTGATCACATTTTGCATTGCATTGTGGGTTGCCCAAATTTTCCAGGTTGGCAGCAGAGATGATTCAAACTTGCTTTACTTTAGCGTTATTGGTATTTGTGTTTGCAATTTTGAAGTTGGCCACCAAAGGCCATTCATTTTCCCATGATACATGCGTGTCTGGATTCATTTACATTCATTTATACAAGCTTTATAAAACAAATATGTAAATATGTAATGACGTAGTAAAATTTACTTTATTCATAAGTTTTCTTTCCTGCCACTAAAAGAAGAGTTTTCTAACTACTCAATAAATTAGATACTTTTAACCATATATTTTTATGAGAATAATAATTCAGTCCCCACATATAAGACACAAAACTGTCCAAGGTAAAGATCCAGATGATCGTTTAACTATGCGAAAACTACATTATTTTAATTTATGTATGGTAAGAAAACAACAATGAAAGTTCTATATTTAATCTCCTGCCAAGGATTATGGGTGAAACGCACGTAGGCAACTAACGGATCACTCACAGAACCATATCTAAGAAGAAGCATCAGTTTGTGTATGCTGTGTGTGCGAACAAGGGAATTAACTACCCAGCAGCCCAGCAACAAGCCTTGAGTGCGGTTAAAACTGCAGCATCTGTGCTGTAAAGAGAAAAACGCTGTGAACTTAAGAGACACAGTGGTTTGCCATCCCATTGCCTTGAAATGTTGAAAAGTTTCCCCTGAAGGCTAAAAGGAAGGCACAATTTTAGCCATAATCCATATACAGACCTGAAGGGAAGTCAAGGTAACATTGATGCATTTTGAAAATATGTAACAGTCTCTGTTATAATACAAAGGAGTGTAACCATATGAACTCTCTCTATTTGCTGGTGGCAGGCACAAGTAAGTCTCTCACAGCTGCAAAAAAATATCATGGCACTGTTTGTTATTTTCAACTGCAGTGTGCTTTATACAAAATTTGCTTTGATCAAGCTACAGGGAGTGCAGAATTATTAGGCAAGTTGTATTTTTGAGGATTAATTTTATTATTGAACAACAACCATGTTCTCAATGAACCCAAAAAAACTCATTAATATCAAAGCTGAATAGTTTTGGAAGTAGTTTTTAGTTTGTTTTTAGTTATAGCTATTTTAGGGGGATATCTGTGTGTGCAGGTGACTATTACTGTGCATAATTATTAGGCAACTTAACAAAAAACAAATATATACCCATTTCAATTATTTATTTTTACCAGTGAAACCAATATAACATCTCAACATTCACAAATATACATTTCTGACATTCAAAAACAAAACAAAAACAAATCAGTGACCAATATAGCCACCTTTCTTTGCAAGGACACTCAAAAGCCTGCCATCCATGGATTCTGTCAGTGTTTTGATCTGTTCACCATCAACATTGCGTGCAGCAGCAACCACAGCCTCCCAGACACTGTTCAGAGAGGTGCACTGTTTTCCCTCCTTGTAAATCTCACATTTGATGATGGACCACAGGTTCTCAATGGGGTTCAGATCAGGTGAACAAGGAGGCCATGTCATTAAATTTTCTTCTTTTATACCCTTTCTTGCCAGCCACGCTGTGGAGTACTTGGACGCGTGTGATGGAGCATTGTCCTGCATGAAAATCATGTTTTTCTTGAAGGATGCAGACTTCTTCCTGTACCACTGCTTGAAGAAGGTGTCTTCCAGAAACTGGCAGTAGGACTGGGAGTTGAGCTTGACTCCATCCTCAACCCGAAAAGGCCCCACAAGCTCATCTTTGATGATACCAGCCCAAACCAGTACTCCACCTCCACCTTACTGGCGTCTGAGTCAGACTGGAGCTCTCTGCCCTTTACCAATCCAGCCACGGGCCCATCCATCTGGCCCATCAAGACTCACTCTCATTTCATCAGTCCATAAAACCTTAGAAAAATCAGTCTTGAGATATTTCTTGGCCCAGTCTTGACGTTTCAGCTTGTGTGTCTTGTTCAGTGGTGGTCGTCTTTCAGCCTTTATTACCTTGGCCATGTCTCTGAGTATTGCACACCTTGTGCTTTTGGGCACTCCAGTGATGTTGCAGCTCTGAAATATGGCCAAACTGGTGGCAAGTGGCATCTTGGCAGCTGCACGCTTGACTTTTCTCAGTTCATGGGCAGTTATTTGCAATTTTAAGAGTGCTGCATCCCTCTGCAAGATATCTCACTATTTTTGACTTTTCTGAGCCTGTCAAGTCCTTCTTTTGACCCATTTTGCCAAAGGAAAGGAAGTTGCCTAATAATTATGCACACCTGATATAGGGTGTTGATGTCATTAGACCACACCCCTTCTCATTACAGAGATGCACATCACCTAATATGCTTAATTGGTACTAGGCTTTCGAGCCTATACAGCTTGGAGTAAGACAACATGCATAAAGAGGATGATGTGGTCAAAATACTCATTTGCCTAATAATTCTGCACTCCCTGTATAAATGATTTTCAACATTCTATGCATAGATGAACTTTCACACTAACCTTTTATGCTGATGAGCTCATTGATATTTGCATGCATGCTTAGAAATTTTACGTTAAAATTATTAACTTTCCACCTACACAATAATCACATCTGAATTGGATTTTCCAATAGCCTCTTTGACTGGACATTCTGTTTGTGTTTCATATTGAATTTAATTTTTTATAAATTTTGTATGATATACTAATCTAGATAAGTTGTGTATGTGTGCATTGATGAGCCAATCCATCTAATCATGTATTGGTTGTAAGGAGTTTTCCTAAAAAGTGTGCTGACTTCCCTATCTTTAAGTGAGTGACACCTTAAAGGATGATTTTCTCTCTCTCTCTTTTCATGTTATTTATTTTAATGAAAGTTCTATAGTTCTGTCTATAATACTAGTTCCATAATCACTCACTTGAAAATTGTCTCAGTTCCGCACAATTTCATTATATATTTTTATAATGTAATAGTACCATCTTGTGGTATAAAACACGTTTATTTGTATGTGTGTGTGTTTGTGTTAGTGTGTGTACATTTGTATGTGTGCACATTTTTGTTTGATTGTTTACTAAGTTAGACATATATATGATACAGGACGCCACTGTATGCACTCATTAACATACAGACTAATATTTGGGACTATAAATCCCAAACCACTACTGAGCATGTCTTGATAAATTTTGTTCAGATGTTTCTGACTTCTCAGTATGTTTGAATCAGTGGATTTTTTAGATTTTGTGCTGCCCTAGGCACTCACATTTCTGCTGCCCCCTACCCCTGCTAAGGTTTTAGGTCTTTTTTGAAAACACAGGATCTACGATGCAAGGCAACACATCCGGGTGTACCGGAAATTAAGTCCGGAGTCCGGAGTGCCGTAGCAACGGTAGTTCAAATCGCACAATGAAAGCCACATGCGAACAAAGTGCAGGCACGCCAAGGGTGTCAAAAAAGTTAAAAAAGCATTTATTGGCAAATTAAAAATAAAATTAACCACAGGACATGGAGGCCAAACAGAGGGGAACAGTCTGATGCATTTCGCACCCTCTAGAGGCGCTTATTCATAGACTGAGTCATTGTTGAACATACAGCTCTATTTATAGGTCTTATTAACCCTTTAATCAACATCACTTAAAAACATAGCAATTCATACAGGATAATTAATATTGGGAACAATATATAAAGACAGTGAATAGTGATCACTAATAGTAGAAATAATTCATAGCCCTAATTCATCTAAGTTATTATAATTACAAAATTATAAACATATACAAAATAATAATCGTTAAATGAATATAATCCTACTGTTACTTAATCCAGTTGTGTGTTATCCCTTAACTGGAAATATTGAAAGTACCTAAGTTTAACTAGTACAGAATAATTCACAGATAATCATCAATAAAAAAGTTGATGTCACACTGTTCATTCCTTTTGGATAGCATGTGTGTAACTTTAACATTCAGAACAACTTTATTTTGTCTAAGATTTTATATTTATTACCACCTTTGGGTGGAATAATAGCCATATCTATTATTTTAATGGACATATCTGCTACATTAGTAAAATGGAAACTGTTAAAGTGTGTGCTAATTTTGATTCTTTGACATAATTCTTCACATCTCTTGTATGTTGCCCAGATCTTTTCCTATCTTCATGAGAGGTTTTACCTACGTGATAAAATTTACAAAGATTACAGGTTAGAAGGTATATGACACAAGTGGTACCACAATTTGCATAAACATCAATAGAGTATTGCTTGTTATCTACATTTGAGGTAAAACAATCCCCAGTAGAATATTTGAACGGGTATTACAATTTATTGTACCGCATTTAAATTTTACTTTTTTGCATAGCCAATCAGATGTATTTTTGGGGGTTTATTTCTAACCAAACTAGGAGATATGGATTGACCCAGGATCCTAGGTTTCTTTGGAACATATTAATACTTTTTAACAAATGGACGCAACATTTCATCATTGGATAGAATATGTATGTTTTTTTTTAGGATTTTTACAATGGTGTCGCATTGTTGTGCGAATTCTGTAGTGAATACTCTAGCATCTTCAAATCTATTTTCATTACCCTTGTATTTCTTCTTTTATGTGTAATATTATGAGTTGTTACTTGTCCTTCCAAGTCTAATGTATCATAGTCAATATAAGCAATTCTTTCTTTCAAATCCATAGACTATTGCTCAGAGAGACTGTCTCATTTAGTGTTTCTTCATAATCGAATACATTGTCCCTTTGGTAATGCCTGCATTAAATGTTTCGGATGCTGTGAAGATGCATGCAGTATAGTATTTCCTGCAGTCGGTTTTCTATATGTGCTGGTGATAATATGATTGTTTAAACTTTGTAGAGTAAGTTCTAGATAATTGACCATATCTTTGCTGTAAAGTCCTGTACCCAATTCATTATTATTAAGATAATGCATGAAGGCTTTAAATGAATTATCATCTACAGGATATTTCACTACAAAGAGCAAGTCATCAATGTAATGAACAAAAGTTCAATTCTTTCATACCATGGATTTAATGATGAGTATATATATATATTTCAGTTCCCACCATGCTACATATAAAGTAGCAAACGCTGGAGTGAATTTTGCCCCCATGACAAATTGTTGTACCACTTTTGTCATATACCTTCTAACTTGTAATCTTTGTAAATTACAGTACGTAGGTAAAACCTCACGTGAAGCTAGGAAGATTTGGGGAACATACAAGAGATGTGAAGAATTATGTCAAAGAATCAACAGTAACAGTTCTTATTTTTTAATGTAGTAGATATGTCTATTCAAATAATAGATACGGCTTTTATTCCAGCCAGAGTTGGTAATAAATATAAAATCTTAGACAAAAAAGAGTTGTTCTGGATGTTATAGTTACACACATGTTATCTAAAGGGAATGAACAGAGAGTGTGATATCAACTTTTTTATTGATGATTAAAATGATCTCTGAATTATTCTGTACTAGTTAAACTTAGGTACTTTCAATATTCCCAGTTAAGGGATAACACACAAATGGATTAAGTAACAGTAGGATTATATTCATTTAGCTAATATTATTTTGTATATCTTTACAATTTTGTAATTATAATAACTTAGATGGATAAGGGCTATAAATTATTTCTACTATTAGTGATCACTATGCACTGTCTATATATATTTTTTCCCAATATTAATTATCCTGTATAAATTGCTATGTTTTTAAATGCTTTTTATTTTTTATGATGTTGATGAAAGGGTTAATGAGCCCTATAAATAGAGCTGTATGTTCAACAATGACCCAGTCTATGAATAAGCGCCTCTAGGGGGGGCACAAAACGAGTCAGACTGTTGCCTTCTGTTTGACCTCCATGTCCTGTTGTAAACTTTATTTTTAATTTTGCCAATAAACACTGTTTTTACACTTTTGGCAATGCCTGCATTTTGTTTGTTTTAGGCCTTTTTTGTCCATTCTATTTTTTGGTCAGATAGAAATGTGCTTTTTGTTTTTATGGCATTTCCAAAATAAATGTTCACACACAGTCACAGACACACACACACAGTCACAGACACACACACACAGTCACAGACACACACACAGTCACAGACACGCACACACATGGAGGGTTATACACACACACACGCACGTTATACACATACACACATGCACACAAATATACGCACACATCTATCTATTGCTACAATATACAGTATCTCACAAAAGTGAGTACACCCCTCACATTTTTGTAAATATTTTATTATATCTTTTCATGTGACAACACTGAAGAAATGACACTTTGCTACAATGTAAAGTAGTGAGTGTACAGCCTGTATAACAGTGTAAATTTGTTGTCCCCTCAAAATAACTCAACACACAGCCATTAATGTCTAAACCGTTGGCAACAAAAGTGAGTACACCCCTAAGTGGAAATGTCCAAATTTGGCCCAATTAGCCATTTTCCCTCCCCGGTGTCATGTGACTTGTTAGTGTTACAAGGTCTTAGATGTGAATAGGGAGCAGGTGTGTTAAATTTGGTGCTATCACTCTCACACTCTCATACTGGTCGCTGCAAGTTCAATATGACACCTCATGGCAAAGAACTCTTTGAGGATCTGAAAAAAAGAATTGTTGCTCTACATAAAGATGGCCTAGGCTATAAGAAGATTGCCAAGACCCTGAAACTAAGCTGCAGCAATGTGGGCAAGACATACAGTGGTTTCACAGGACAGGTTCCGTTTAGAACAGGCCTCACCATGGTCGCCCAAAGAAGTTGAGTGCACATGCTCAGCGTCATATCCAGAGGTTGTCTTTGGGAAATAGAGTGTATGAGTGCTGCCAGCATTGCTGCAGAGGTTGAAGGGGTGGGGGGGTCAGCCTGTCATAAGCCGCACACTGCATCAAATTGGTCTGCATGGCTGTCCTCCCAGAAGGAAGCCTCTTCTAAAGATGATGCACAAGAAAGTCCGCAAAAAGTTTGCTGAAGACAAGCAGACTAAGGACATGGTTTACTGGAACCATGTCCTGTGATCCGATGAGACCAAGATAAACTTATTTGGTTTAGATGGTGTCAAGCGTGTGTGGAAGCAACAAGGTAAGGAGTACAAAGACAAGTGTGCCTTGCCTACAGTCAAGCATGGTGGTGGGGGTTTCATGGTCTGGGCCTGCATGAGTGCTGCCAGAACTGGGGAGCTACAGTTCATTAAGGGAACCATGAATGCCAACATGTACTGTGACATACTGAAGCAGAGCATGATCCGCTCCCTTCGGAGACTGGGCCGCAGGGCAGTATTCCAACATGATAACGACCCCAAACACACCTCCAAGATGACCACTGCCTTGTTAAAGAAGCTGGGGTAAAGGTGATGGACTGGCCAAGCATGTCTCCAGACCTAAAGCCTATTGAGCATCTGTGGGGCATCCTCAAATGGAAGGTGGGGGAGCACAAGGTCTCTAACATCCACCAGCTCTGTGATGTCATCATGGAGGAGTGGAAGAAGACTCCAGGGGCAACCTTTCAAGCTCTGGTGACCTCCATGCCCAAGAGGGTTAAGGCAGTGCTGGAAAATAATGGTGGCCACACAAAATATTGACACTTTGGGCCCTATTTGGACATTTCCACTTAGGTGTGTACTCACTTTTGTTGCCAATGGTTTAGACATTAATGGCTGTGTGTTGAGTTATTTTGAGGGGACAGCAAATTTACACTGTTCTACAGGCTGTACGCTCACTACTTTACATTGTAGCAAAGTGCCATTTCTTCAGTGTTGTCCCATGAAAAGATAAAATAAAATATTTACAAAAATGTGAGGGGTGTACTCACTTTTGTGAGATACTATATATATATATATATATATATATATATATATATATATGCACTGTATATATAAACAAAGATTTCTTGAAACAATACTTCCCTAAGCACAATACTAGGTGGTGAAAGCCAACCAACATAAAAGGCAATAGCTAGCTGAATAAAAGAAAGGTTTAGAACTACCTCTAAACTGTAAGCTACATGGGCAATCTCTTATTATATCCCCCCTAGAATGTAAAGCTTTTTGGGCAAAATTTCTGATTATATATATTCTTATTATTATAATACTTCTAAAATAACAAATATAGCCACACAAAAAAAGTGCTGCTTCTCCCATAATACGCCCCTGGTTTGAAGCATAAAAAATAAAGTAAATTGAAAACCTTTATACCTCAGATACTACTGCATATTTTTTATTTTATTTTTTTGTTTTCCAAACAAAAATAACTACTAGATAATAAAGTTAATCTGTATGCCACATTCATAAGCATTGCTGCAGCTTTTTACAGTCAATGAAGGTTTCCCACAAAATTGAAATTTTTTAAAGAAATTAATTCAACCAATCCAAATATAAAAGTACCTGAAATGCAAGGTTTAATATTAAACAATCCAGGAAGATTAAACTAGACAATGTTAAATAATTTGTCAGTACAACTCTATCAGTATCAAGGGTCTATGCTTAGAGAAAGATAATATAACCAATTCACCATTTTTTTAAGGGAGATACAAATTTGGTGCACTCCAGAGTATCCAACAGAAGTTGTCTCAAACGCTCTTCAGTGAAGCACTACACTATGTGGCTGTGTGCAGAGACAAGGTGCTGGAAAAAAACAACCTCTGATGCACAGTTGTAACAGTCTCAGAAACAAACAATTCCACACTTCCGGTCTTGTAGCAAGGACATGAGGAATTTTAAAACAAATAATCCTTTATTTTGTGCATCTTTAAAACAAACCAAATGTCCAGTGATGTTCCTGGTCAGACTGAGCACAACATGACAAACATGTTTTGGGCTATCTCTCAGCCCTTGTTCACTGGCATAACTTAGTGCTCTGACCAGGGCGTTTTATATAAACCTTAACATTGATTGAAACACCTATAGAAAGGTTTATCTTAAAGAGATCTGTACCATATAATTTTTAAAGGAAAAATGAAATAGGTACAAATATGTTTAAATATTAAACATAAACATATAAAGGCAAAAAGGCAAACAATACCGTACTGAAAACAAAAGAGAAAAATGTGTTATGACATCTTGTAAAAGTATATGTATGATGTATAAAGAAAAATGTAAATGACTGATGTGTAGATATATGTATGAAAAAAAGTATATATGTGAATGATCTATAAAAAAAAGAATGGAAATATGCTATGAAAAGATATGAAAGGCAAGGTATGTATATGTATGTTTTATGTAAAGATGTATAGAGAGAGATATATGAATAACATGTGTTATTGTTCATGTGAAAGAAATGCATATATGAATGATGTATATATAAAAAAATTATAAATGTACATATATATATATATCTTCTTTCACCCTAACAGAAAAATATCTACCTTTTGTGATAGTCTCTTTGGCTTTATGGTTGAACAATCTTTTATTGCTGTGTATGTATTTATAGTCATATCTCATCTCCTTTTTATTTATCAAGTGATCAATTTTGTTCTAATTGTAATTTACGCCACACTAATTTATATCCCTTTAAGGTCTGTGGTTAATGAATTTAGGAGTAACCTTTTATTGTGATGATATATGGAGCTGCAAATTACTATTGGTATTGGAGAAACAGTTTAGTTAATTTTATTGCGTGGTGCGTTATCTACCAGTAGAATTTCGCTACCCTTTCAGTCCACATGAGTGCACACCTTTTCAACTGCTGCAAAGAAACTTTTCCATTTGTTTTAACGAAAACTTATGTAAATGTTACTGATTATTCAGTATTTGTTTCATTTTAAATTAAAAGATTACTGAATTGTTCAGAAAATGAATATTCTGAAAACTAAATTTTGAGAACATTCGTTATGAATAATTAGTCTGCAATTAATTATTTGCTGCTGCACATGCATAGTCTTAAAGTTAGGATTAGGGTCCGGGTTGGGGAAAATGAGGGATAAATTTGAGTAAGGGTTATAGTTATGGTAATAATATGTATTAGGAAAAGGGATTATTCTTAGGGCTAGATTCATGGTTAATGTTGGTATTAAAGGGACAGTCAACACCAGAATTTTTGTTGTTTTAAAAGATATATAATCTCTAAATTACCCATTCCCCAGTTTTGCATAACCAACACAATTATAATAATACACATTTTACCTCTGTAATTACCTTGTATCTAAGCCTCTGCAGACTGCCCCCTTATTTCAGTTCTTTTGACAGACTTGCATTTTAGCCAATCAGTTCTCACTCCTCGGTAAATGAATGTGCATGAGCTCAATGTTATGTATATGAAACACATAAACTAACGCCCTCTAGTAGAAAAAAACTGCATTAAAATTAGAGGCAACCTTCAAGGTCTAAGAAATTAGCATATGAACCGCCTAGGTTTAGCTTTTAACTAAGAATACCAAGAGAACAAAGCAAAATTGGTGATAAAATTAAATTGGAAAGTTGTTTAAAATTACATGCTCTATTTGAATCATGAATGTTTTTTATGGACTTGACTGTCTTTTAAAGGATTAAGAATATATTATAGTTAGGCTAAATTTCGGGTTAAGGTTTACGGTTTAGGGACAGGATTAATCATTGGGCTAGAGTTTCGCAGCTGCCATATATTCACTACAATTATGTTTTCTGATTGGGCCGAGACGAAATGTGACTTTTCATTGGTTACGGTATTAAACAATCTCTTCTGAAAAATTTAAAATAGAGCAAACATAAGACCTGGATATTTTAGTTAATATACAAGACTACATTTTCTTACATCAGTCTTTCGAAACGTTTCTTCTGAAGAGCTTAGAAGGTAATTTTTCTTGACACTTCAAATAAATATATTTCCACAGACTTACTCTGGTGCTAAACCTTTTCAAACTCAATTTCTGAACAAGTAAAATGATCTACCAAGTGAGCTGATCAGAAATAGAAAATGTGATTTTTTTCGGCGTATCTCAGTAAGCTAATCTGACATAATGTAGTAGATAGTAGTTGGAGACATTAGGAATTTAATTCACCAAATACAAGATTAATAATAAAAAAGTTTCAGACTATGGGCACAATGATCTAAAGGTCTCTGGGCTGGTGAGATTATTTAAAAATGCTCGCCAGTAATTCTATTTCCCTGGTGGAATCATCTAAAGTCACTTTTAACATGTCACTAAGGGGCATATACTAAATTTTCATATGGAAAGGGGATTCATACATTAAAAAAGTGCACAATAAAATTAATATCTTAAAAAATCATACAAAACAAATAATTGAACCTTTCACACAAACATACACAGAAATAAATATATTGTTAAAAGTACAGTATACAGTACTATCAAATTGTTTTTCCCTTAATGTGTTTCCAATTACTTTTTTTACCAGCTGCAGTATAAAATGTATGAGATTTGCTTTTTATGGTTTATTTGTGTACATCAAATAGCTGATTTTGTGTTTTGAGACCACAACCTAATAAAATGGGTTGAGCTTGTAGGTATAATCAGATCTCATTACTTTATCACATGGTGTACATATACATGCTTCTTTATCTTATATCTGTCCGTTAAACCAATCACCAATACTTGGAGAGAACAATAGAAAATTAACATTGTATTACCTTATCTTTTCTATACCCCACTGGGAGTGTACTTTCTTCTGCTGGCTGTGTTTACACATCTTTTCTATAGCTTGGCCTTAAAGTGAATGTAAATTTTTATGCTAAAATGCCCGTTTTTTAAAAATTGTATTAAAAACAGAGGCACTTTAATTCATCAAAATTTACATTTCACTCCTGTAGTGAAAAAAACCTTACCTTTTAATCTTGACAGCAGCTCCAGCTTCCTCCACCCGTTGCAAAGCCTCTTCCTGGGTCTAAAATGAGGAATCTGGCTTCTTACAATCACAGCGTTGAATCAGACACTTATTTCCTTGGTGGGGAAGCCGTGATTGGAGGATGACCTATCCATCATTTCTGACATCAGAAATGGCCTGCGACGACCGGAGGAAGATGGAGCTGCTGTCAAGTTTAAAAGGTAAGTTTTTTTCATAACAGGATGTGAAAACAGGATGTGAAAATCAAAATGTAAATTTTGATTAATTAAAGTGCCCCTGTTTTTAATCGAATTTTTAAAAACCGGGCACTTTAGCATCAAAATTTACATTCACTTTAAGGCCAAAAACTTTCAGGATAGGTGGGTATACCACAGGCTAAATCAAATATTTCAAATGCCAATATAAGGGTAATGGAAATACTTGTAAACAGTTTAATACACTCTAGCAGGTAAAGTGGATCATTTGGGAACAAATTGAAATGGAAAAAAAAGTAAACTGTCCCTTTAAGGTGCATCAAAAATTGGAACAAAACCGTATTTTCAAAAAACTTCAATTTGGATGGAAATTATACAGAAATAAATCATATTGAATATGCACAGAGAAAATCATTAAGTACACTAGGGGCCCTATCCGATATGCAGCGTCTCCCGCAAAAGCCGGCGACGCCAAATTTTGTGCAGCTTTGGTATCACATATACGGCGTAGCATACAACTTACGCGCGTATATTTCTGCCTTCGCCCATATTATTTTTACCCATAGACTGACATGCAAAACACGTGCAGTTTGGTATCCAATATACAGCGTAAGGACTTACGCACGCAGATTTCAGAAAATCTACTCCACTCTCATCTCGCCACAAATTGCAGGCGCAGGAGCCCTTGCACTGATTAAAAAAACAACGTGTGGGGGCGGAGCCAACTGCCGAGGCAGAGAGACGCACCTTTTTAGAGCTCTGAGTGTTTGTTTAAATACTTTGCTATTTTAAACACAATAAGGAACTTTATATTCAGCTCTACCATCCATTGACCTTTGAAGAGTGAGATGAATACTTTTTTTGGTTTGGAAAATATGGTCTTAGACGCCACATCCATGCAAGAATCTTTCAGGCCTGTTGTGCTATCTATGTGAAGTGGTACGCCATTTTAAAGTTTAACCGCGCTTAGTCACTTGCTCCGGTGATCTACCCATACTATACGCAATGGAGAAGCAAGTCATACTCCAGTTACATGACTTGATGCGCACTATGGATACCCATCAGGGTGAGCTGATGGCAGTACTGAGATCAGCTATGAAGGGAAGCCAAGATAAGCCGACAACCAGTGAGGCCCCAGAACCAACTGGAGGATACATGCCGGACACGCCTCGGGTGCGCTCCGATACACTCCAACGCTCAGAGTTTGTACAACGCGAAATACATCCTAAGCCCTATATGATGGGGTTAACTGGGCTAGCCGCACGAACAAGTCTCCCGCAGCCTATTGCCATTACAACGAAAGAAACGAGTCCTCAACAGCCAGTAAATGAGCTACTGTTTCCAATAACATCCACCGCCAGCAGTAACACAGCGGTCTCACCACTTATGCTTCAGCCAGGCTCTGTAAGTACATCGACGCTGGAATTTGACTTACTTGATACCAGTTTCTGGGCTGGAGCGGGGCGGCATATTGATGCTATGCTTGCACTCTGTGCGCTGCCATTCCCGTATAAGAAACATGCCGCAAGGGAGAGAGGAGACCGGGCAACGGCCATGACATTCCAGTTTGCCACTTTGAAGCCGAAGCGATCACTTATCGCAAATACCGCTCTAGCACAGGAACTAAAGATTGCTAATCCCTCTGATGGAAACATGCTTACAACACCCGCTGTGCGGGGCTGTGCTCATCCCAAGAGAACTGGAGTGGGGTAGCGTATTACTAACTTGACTAGTGCCTGGGGTTCATTTAGAGTCTACTTGCTTGTTTCAGTTTTCAGGATTGAGACCCTAATGAAAGGCTACTATGATGACTATGGGAAATATTACACTTTACTTATCATAATGGTTCTTTGCCTGCTCTCACTAATGTTGGATTATGTGTGCGTCTGCTCTGTCTCCTACTTTTATATTTCTCTTATTCCCCTGGGCCCGGTATTGGTTGCCATTAATCTATTTATATTATTAACACTCTGTGATCAATGCTATATTATGGTCCTATATGTAATTACTGTGTTTACTATCCTCCTCTCAGGGACTGTTGAAATTCTTATGCTACATTAAGGGTGACAGCTATGTGTTCCTAATCACACAATATGTATATATTTTAGCTGAAACACTTGAAACATTAGAATGCACAATATTTGCTGAAGACTCTGAGTGTCTTGATAGCTCCTAACAAGGTTTAAATTGTCACCTTGCTCCACTATAGTGTACAATCCCTGTCAGAATTCCACATTGTTTAATTTTCATGTGTTGTGGTCTAGTTTTTCTGTGCTTCCAGGATCTAGTTATATGCTGGTTTTAAATACATGCTTCAACAGTAGAGCTTTCAATTGTACTGCAACTAAATTCATTTTCTGTCTATATACCACTGTTCAGGGTGGTACTATTACTTATAAATATCACGTAGAATTCGTGCTAGCATCAAAAGGTTTATACTTCTATATTGTCTAGTTACATGGGAGGTCTTATATATTGCAGATTACCACATTAAGTAAGATTGTCTCTGTCTGATTGATAATTGAGGGGTGAACTACTAGTCATGCATTTAACCTGATCTTGATAATCTATCATTACTAATCTATACTTAGGTACCTCAATCTAGCTTAAAAGATATGAGTGGCTGTTTCAAGATGGCTACAAGTGCTATAGTGATGGTCTCCTGTGTATGTGTAGTCTGAACCACCTGTTCGTCTGCGGGACATTATGTGACTCTGATGCATAGTAGGCTTTTAGTTAAAGTTAAATTTAATATGCTATAGTTAAGCATTGTTATATATTGCATGTCAGTTTCTCTTTATATTCCTCCCACGCTACAGGATATACTCAGGGCATTTTATATGGCTAATATGGAAGCCTTGATACTACCGCAAATATTTGAAGGTCTCCTTAAGTTTATATATCTCTACATATTGTTTTGTTTTTTTCTATGCTTCAGCGCAAATTGTTTCTCTATAAAACACACTTTTGAACTTTCGTCAGATTTCTGGAAATACCATCAGCAGCTACCTATTGATGACTGTATAAACTATGCCATGCAAGTAAGGCAACTATTATTAATACATGTATAATGATGTGAATATCTAGCTCTCATTAGACTATTATTGTATGAATAATTAATGATAGGTTGACTATTACTAGTAGTTCCTGGATTGCCCTGATATTGTAATAATCTCTAGTTCCTAGTATTAGCTATGCTTCACATATATCTATATCTTTGATTAGCTCTCTATATTGCATATATTAAGTATCCAGCTGTTACTGTTTGCAATGTGTAGAAATATTAGTTCATTTGCACATGCTCATATAATACTGCAACTACTTTTATCACTGTTTATGCTAGCGCACAGTTTATCCCTTACTAAGTTTAAACATGGCTCCGCCCCCCCACCTCCTTCCCCTATGCACATAGCAGTGCTTACCCGCTGAATATCCCCCTCCCCCTATATAGCTCGGCCCAAGAGTGGCTGATACTCATGTTAAATCTCCACAGACTAACATCTTGATCCTAGGTAAAATACTATTGGAATGTGGAGCTCATACGCTGATAAAATAAAATGAAGTTCTATTTCATCTTGCCTAAGATACTGTCTATCTTCATATCCAGATTTGAAATGTATATGCATATTGCTTACTTAATAATACCTCTGTATAGACAATGTTCTATTTTCTTTGTTGTAACTTTGGCCTCAGGGCGAGTTCTTGTTGTGATGATATATGCTTTAACTTCAATAAAAAAATTATTTTCAAAAAAAACAAAAACAACGTAACTCCCTGGAAGCCTTAAGAAACACATACATTTAAGCAGCATCTCAAGTTTAAAGGGACAGTATACTATGATATTGCTTTTTTAAGGTTTATTTGTGTATTTGAAATAGTCAAATGGATTGAGTTTGTAGGTACTTTATCACATTGTGGACATATACTTGCTTATTTACTTTCAATTGGATTACCTTCATCTCTTTAGAACCCACTGAAGTGTAATTTATTGTAATGCTAACACAGCTTGGCACTGATGCCAAAATATATAAAGGGACAGTCAAGTCCAAAGAAAACCTTCTTCTTTTAAATAGGGCATGTTATTTCAAACTACTTTCAGATTTAATTTGAACACTTGCTTTGTTCTCTTTGTATTCTTAGTTGAAAGCAAAACCTAGGATGGCTCATATGATCGTTTCTAACACCTTCTTGAAGGCTGCCTCTTTGCAATTGTGTTAAACCATTTACACACACCACAACCTCTCACCTGCAGACTTAAAACATCTGATAATGCCCACCCTATCAGTAACATCACT
Source organism: Bombina bombina (assembly GCF_027579735.1). Taxonomy (NCBI): domain Eukaryota; kingdom Metazoa; phylum Chordata; class Amphibia; order Anura; family Bombinatoridae; genus Bombina; species Bombina bombina. The sequence goes on along the minus strand of NC_069509.1, from coordinate 141,748,560 downwards.
ACTATATATACCAATGGGTCAATTTATATTGGATGTGAGATACATTGATTTACATCTTACAAGTGAATATTACTATATGTACCCTTCAGAAACAACTATTGTGGATGGGAGTTATAGTACAAGAATATGTTAGAAACAGGATAATATTACCTTTTTTGGGCCATTTCCGCACAGGCCTTATTATATGTTTTAACAATATTAGTGTACTAAAGCACCCCTCACATGGATGTGGATGACAATTATATGGTAAAAAACAGAGGACAAGATTTATGGTGAACTATAAGAATATTTTTTTTTCGGCTTCTTGGATGAGGGGGCAGAGGTGACTGGAGTGGATTTCCTGGTTCTCCTGGTTTGGGAAGCTTCAGTTGATTCTGCTGGAGTGCTGGCCACAGATGAAAGGCTGGAGGCAGTGTCCTGCTGGTGTGTGAAGTGCCCAACCAACACACCCAAGAGTTGGTTTTGTTCCCGCCATCTATTGTCCATCTGCATCTGCATATCAGACTGGATTCTCATCATCTGAGACTGATTTTGGACAATTCCATTTAATGAGGCTGCAATGTCCCTCTGCAGCTTGATGCTACACTTGAGTAGCCTCTCTTGGCTCCTATGAAACTTCTGTTGGCCTCTTTGAATGCTCTTGCAGCTTGTTATCAGCCTCCTCTGGAGTGAAATGTATTCCTCGCCCAGGGGAGAATACAGTGGATCTACAGGCTCTTGAGCAACAGTGATTCTAGGTGCAGGTTCTGCTCTATCTGCTGGTGCATCATGGACAACTTCAGCTGAATCTGCTTCATGGATAACTTCAGCTGCTGGTACTTCATGGATAACTTCAGCTGCTGGTGCTTCAGGGACAACCTCAGCTGCTGGTGCTTCAGGGACAACCTCAGCTGCTAGTGCTTCAGGGACAACCTCAGCTGCTAGTGCTTCAGGGACAACCTCAGCTGCTGGTGCTTCAGGGACAACTTCAGCTGCTGGTGCTTCAGGGACAACCTCAGCTGCTAGTGCTTCAGGGACAACCTCAGCTGCTGGTGCTTCAGGGACAACTTCAGCTGCTGGTGCTTCAGGGACAACCTCAGCTATATGCTCATCTGAGGATAGTGGAGCTCTCCCAAGAAAAGCGGATGTTGGAGCTCTCCCAAGGGAAGCGGATGGTGGAGCTCTCCCAAGGGAAGTGGATGGTGGAGCTCTCCCAAGGGAAGCGGATGGTGGAGCTCTCAGGCTGGATTGGTAGTCCCATTGACGACTAGTGTCTGACCAATCAGTCTGTCCAGTTTGCATACCTTGCGACATCCCCTGTGTGGAAAAGCCATGACTGGCCTGAAATTGTGTTGGGGGGGGGGGTAAAGACATCGACCCTTCGTGGCTGACTTGGCTCCCCCTCAAAGCCGAAAGGATATTCCTCAGGCCAGGTATCTTGCCATGGGTTCTATGCCAATGGTGGTGGCATCACTTCTGGGTCCTCAACGGAGGCAATCCAACCCTGCTGATGCCTGGGAGCATAATGTCCAGACTGGTGGTGGAGGTGGCTGCATGGCTGTGACTGGTGGTGGAGGTGGCTGCATGCCTGTGAATGGTGGTGGAGGTGGCGGCATGCCAGTTTGCAGACTGGTGACAGGAGGTTCTAAGGAGGAGTCAAATGATGATAGGGATTAGTACAGTCATATATATGTCCACGTGGGCATACAATATACATTGATACATGCTAGGGACAATACTCATTCTCATGTCAAACTCTATAACATGCATGTGCACAATGTGATTTGTGATATGAGGGATTTTAATCTGCACAGTATACAGGTATGTGTTTCATACAAGAGTTATGTGTACATGTCAGTGATTGAGAAAATATGCTCTTTAAGTGACACTATGGTCACACAATTCACTTTAGCCTGATGTAGGCACAGAACCTGCTTTCTGAGTTAAAAGTATTGTGATGGCTATAGTGTCCATTCACTGAAAACTCAACATGTGGCTTGTGGCCTGTGTTACTCTGAGACATGTTAGTATTGCACTATCCCTCCTCATATCATGAATTGCATTGTGTTAGGTAGCATGAATGTCAAATCTAATTGTAGATGTTTTTGTTAGTAGGCCAAATACCATGCTCCTCATTGTGTACATGAATGTGTGACATTAAAGGATGTTATATCTCAAATACATATCATACTGGTGTGTGGGATGTTACTCACCAGCATGAGGTGCTGTGGTTGCAACCCCAGAGTCACGAGCCCCTGGAAGTCCAAGGACTGCTGTGATACTCAGGGAGCTGCGTATCATTTCATGCCATACGTTGTATTCTGCTTCCAAGGGTGGACCACCGCCTCTTCCCCTCTGGTTCATGGCTTCCTGGCCCATCTTCTCTTTCACCCGCCTCTTGCAATCATTCCACCTTTTTTTAAGTCCCTCAACAGTCCTCCTCTGTGGGGCCACACTGTTTACAGCCTCCTCTACCGCCGACCATGCTTCCTTACGCCTTCGGGCAACGCCTCTGCCCTTCTCCTGGCCAAAGAGAGCACTGTGGTTGTCCATGATGGCCTGGACTAGCGCAACATTCTCATCAAATGAGAAGTTTGGGCATCTCATGCGCTCCTCCTCTGTGGCCACCTGGCTTCCTCCCTGAGATGTCCCTGGTGTGGGTTCCTCCCTATCCTCTCCCTCCTCCCCCCTTCTGTCCCCATGTGCACCCTCTATCCCTCTCCTTAATGTGCCTGGTCTCTGGGGCTCTCGGGCATCTCCCCTCCCATCATCCCTTCTAGTTCTCTCTCTCCTCACTCCACTTACTCCCTGACGGGGACCCCGCTGCTCCTCCTGTCCACTACAATACTCCTCTCCCTGCCACTCCTCTCCCCTCCTCCCCTCCGCCCTACCTCTCCCTACCATCCTCACACTACACACACTCACACACTCACACTCACTCCCAGTTCAATCACACAGAATCAAATCCAAACACTCAGCCTATCACACTGTAAAATTGAAATAAAATGAGTGAGGTGTTAGAAAAAAAAGTGTTGTGTATTTTGTATATGTATGTATGCAATATGTGTGCAATATGTGAAAATAAGTGTAAGTAAATGTACAAGCTTACCCAAACAACAATCCGACTAAACTAACTATTATGCTGCACCTCTCTCACTACTCTTACTAATCCTAAATTCACGGTAGTGTGCTGTAGCTCAATGAACCATCCAACACACTAAAGAAAATGTCGGCTGCGCATGGGTTTATATATTACTTTTGAATACCGTAATTACGTTGCGCAGTTTTAGATGGAGTATTGGGTAATTTTTACGAGTCTTAGCCAAATTTGCATAAAACTACACTTTATTGAGACTTTACATGAACAAAAGACTGGCGTAAGTACTTGCGACAACTAAAATGTGTATTTGCGCACTTTTCGGAACAACGCCAGTTTGTCCTACTTACGCTACTTTAGCATCTGACGGCACCGTATACTGGATAGCCCGATGTGCGAGGTGAAATTAAGGTCGGCGTGGGTTCCTTCGCTTGCGCCGAAAACTACGCCGTATATCGGATCGCGCCCCAGATGTGCAAAAAACAGAAAGAAATTTGTACTTAAAAGTACAAAATACAAAGTGTAATTGTTTTTTTTTTCCATAAAATGAGCTGAGCATCGGGATCTCTCAAATCCCAGCGTAATTATTTAAACATTTCCACCCTATAGGTCTCACTGTTTTTTCTTGCCATTTAACAGGTGGTGATTGTTACGGTTGCCTCAAGGCTGGCTGGAAGTTGGACCATAGAAAAGGATGCTCCTAGCGCTCACCAACGGATCTTCAGCACCGTAGACACTATAACTGCTGCGTAGCCACCATACGTAATGCAGACTCTACGAACCACCGCTGCTGGGCTGGTATCTCGCCATCTGCTCTGCACCCTGGACCTACGACCAGGCTCCAGTAGGTGAACCTCTTCCTTCTGTACAGCGAAGCAGGATCAGGAACAAGAGCTCTTACAATAGCTTAGTAGCTAAGGGAGTATATAGAGCATAGCAATCCCTGTAGTGATTATAGCTGTCCCCTACAAACATGAGTCAAAGCTGCAAGTTAAAGGGTCAGAAAAGGTCTGATGTGCTGGAACACACAGCCTGCTTTTTATTAAGGTTACATGCAAAAAAGACACTCTCAGGGGGAGGCACACACACAATCACACATTTGATACATTTAGATAGCGAGACAACGCCCTTTGACAGGCCACCATAGAATTACATTACTTCAGCAGATAACATTACACACAAGAAAACAATGCAGCCCATCTTATCACTACTAGCAGTCTGATTAGACAATGGGAATGTTTATCACTAAACTTAATTAGAGCTGATCCCAGCAAACTTGCATTTAGAATAGGTTCTTGAAGCTGAACAAAATTAACTCTTAATGGCACACAATGAAAACTAATGTTTTTGTAACAGTGCTCCCTTTCTGTGGAACACTCTGCCTGTGTGGTACTTGGTTCAGTAAGCCCTATTTACTGAACCAAGTTGGAGAAGCCAGGGACAAGTTATTTTACAGGTCTGGGGACATAGTCTTAAAGGGGCATTGTTTACCAAAGTCACAATATGTCCCCAGGCGGTTCTTAAAGGGCCATACACACCCAATAAAAGTTAATAGGTTTTCAGGGGCACAATCTTCCAGGGGCCATAGTCATGAGGAAGGAGGCTGGCAAATAGGCTTCTCCAAAATCAAGGGAAGCAGGGCAATTTTCCATTTAAAGGGCCAGTTACAAATAGCAGTTTGTAACATATCTCCCCTTTTGGAGGGAGACTAACCAGGCACCTGACCTTCTGTCGGTCAGTGCCTAAGTTAGTCTCGCTACCCACCCACAAATAAACATTAGCAGCAAAGTAGCCCCCCCACAATAAGTAGTACTGGCCTGTAGGTTCCAGGTTGTAGGATGAAAGTGTAGCATCCTCGGCCTTCCTGGCGCAGCTGGGCAAATAGCTGGTGGTACTTGGGGGGCAGAGGCCAGCGGCACTCTGCCCTGGTGCCAGTGCTTCTGCTGGGGTGAGGGGTTTGCAGGCCAGTCCTGTAACAAGGGGGTCTGTAGGGCAGAGGCCAGCAGCGCTCTGTCCTGGTGCCAGCTCTTCTGCTGGGGAAATTGGGGCATAATCCTGCCGGTGGCAAAGGGAACGTAGGGGTCAGTGGGGGTTAACATCTCCACTGTTAACCCTGGGCCCAAGTTAGGAGTTAGCTGGGGAGGGGGAGATTGGCTTACCTCCTCCTCCTGATACTCCGGTGGCCGTTGGGAAGAGAGGTCGATGCTCTCCGCTCCCTGTGGAACATGCTGCGGCTGGGGAGAGAGACCGGTTGTCTCCTCTCCCTGGAAGGCACACTCCGGCTGGGGAGGGAGGTCGATGCTCTCCCATCCCTGTAGCTGGGTCTGTCGCTGGGGATCTGGGCCGCCTGCCCAGCATCTCTGTAGGGCCGGTAGAGAGACTGCGGTCCCATCTCCACCTGCCTGCTGGGGGTCCTCCCAGGACCAGTCTATGAGGCCTGCTGCCTCTGGTATCTCTGGTTGGGGTTGGGGAAGGAGACCGGTTGTCTCTTCCCTCTGCACGGTATACTGCCGCTGGGGAGGGAGGTCGCTGCTCTCCTCTCCCTGTAATTCACTTTCTCGCTGGAGACCAGGTGTCCATACCCTCAAACTCCACAGTTGGCGCTCAAAGGCTCGTGCCGCTTCGTTCTCAGTATCCAATTCCCGGATGATGTGACTGACTACCTCCTGCGCAGGGTCTGGACCATATCGGACTAGCCGCCTCTTTACCTCTGGAACAAAATCAGTGCCCTCATAGCGACGGATCCGGTTGAGGTGCTCTTCACAGGGTTCTGACCAGTATCTTGTCAGCTCCATGCTGCTGTAGGTAGGGACGCTGCGCAGTGGCTAGCGTTGCCCTCAATAACTCTCCTACGATACCAGTGCTGTTGGGGTGCTGCTCCTTGCGCTAGGACGCTATCCCACTGCTGCCGCCAAATGTTACGGTTACCTCAAGGCTGGCTGGAAGTTGGACCGTAGAAAAGGATGCTCCTAGCGCTCACCAATGGATCTTCAGCACCGTAGACACTATAACTGCTGCGTAGCCACCATACGTAATGCAGACTCTACGAACCACCGCTGCTGGGCTGGTATCTCGCCATCTGCTCTGCGCCCTGGACCTATGACCAGGCTCCAGTAGGTGAACCTCTTCCTTCTGTACAGCGAAGCAGGATCAGGAACAAGAGCTCTTACAAGAGCTCAGTAGCTAAGGGAGTATATAGAGCATAGCAATCCCTGTAGTGATTATAGCTGTCCCCTACAAACATGAGTCAAAGCTGCAAGTTAGAGGGTCAGAAAAGGTCTGATGTGCTGGAACACACAGCCTGCTTTTTATTGAGGTTACATGCAAAAAAGACACTCTCAGGGGGAGGCATAAAATCCCCAATCACACATTTGATACATTTAGATAGCGAGACAACGCCCTTTGACAGGCCACCATAGAATTACATTACTTCAGCAGATAACATTACACACAAGAAAACAATGCAGCCCATCTCATCACTACTAGCAGTCTGATTAGACAATGGGAATGTTTATCACTAAACTTAATTAGAGCTGATCCCAGCAAACTTGCATTTAGAATAGGTTCTTGAAGCTGAACAAAATTAACTCTTAATGGCACACAATGAAAACTAATGTTTTTGTAACAGTGCTCCCTTTCTGTGGAACACTCTGCCTGTGTGGTACTTGGTTCAGTAAGCCCTATTTACTGAACCAAGTGGGAGAAGCCAGGAACAAGTTATTTTACAGGTCTGGGGACATAGTCTTAAAGGGGCATTGTTCACCAAAGTCACAATATGTCCCCAGACGGTTCTTAAAGGGCCATACACACCCAATAAAAGTTAATAGGTTTTCAGGGGCACAATCTTCCAGGGGCCATAGTCATGAGGAAGGAGGCTGGCAAATAGGCTTCTCCAAAATCAAGGGAAGCAGGGCAATTTTCCATTTAAAGGGCCAGTTACAAATAGCAGTTTGTAACAGTGATCTTATATCAAACTACTCAAAACACTAATTACTCTGAAAACCTATGAATATGAGAATAAATTCAATTGTAAGGTACAGTGCACTGAAAACTGTGTATTTTAATTTGCATTAGGCTTAATATTAAAGTTTAAACATACACCGGTTTCTTTCTATGTGCTTTGCCCTCCATTGTGAACTTTTACATAGCAGAGAGCTCTCATTGTTTCTATGGGAAACATCTCGCCACTCACAGGGAAGCCCATTCTGTTTGATAACTGCATGAAGACTGTCCCTGTGAGGTTTAACATATTTTTTCAATTTGTTTGCTTGCAGGCCCTTTGTCATCTTGATCACTGACCCTGATAAACCCCCTAACAATTATCATTATACATTTATTGCTATATATTTATCCTTTTAGCCAAAGAATAATCACCCTTGATCTCCCTAATGACCTGAACGCCATTCCCATTGACAGATACTAATTAAGCCTTATATTATTCACTTTAATTCACTAAGATTCTAGGAACTGCAAATCATGGTGTGCTTTATTCTACTCTGTAATTATATGAGTTAAAGATGATGTGTACATACATCACAATAATATTCATATAAGAAAGGCGCTGAGCTATGCTATTCAAGGTTTATTTTGATTAGCCTTATTCTTACATTGTTTCAGGTTTTGTAATGTATGTCCTTGTATGTTTGTACTTTTCTGAAGTGCAAGAATCACAGCAATTAAAGGCATATTTTTTGTAGTTTTATGGAAGAACTGTGAGGATCATGGACCCTTGTAGCCTTCAGAAGCCTGTCACAAGATTTCATAGTAATCTGCATTAAAGGGTCATAATACCCAAATGCTTAAACACTTGGAAGTGATGAAGCATAGCTGTAAAAAGCTGACTAGAAAATATCATCTGAACATCTCTATGTAAAAAATAAAGATATTTTACCTCAAAAGTTTCTCAGTAGCCACATCCCATTGTAAAAGACTTCTAAGCAGCAAATTAGTATGTCTGTCCCGGGACAGCGGAAGGAGTGAGCTTACGTGCAAACTCATCTTATTTCCCTATTCAGTGTAAGGAAGTTTACAACGAAATCTCATGAGAGTTAAGTGAAGTCTCATGAGATCACAGTAAAAGAGTTCATGACCTCAGCACTGCTAATGCTAATTGGCTGCTGTTTATTTCTTCATTGTTTTTTTGTTTTGTTTTTTACCTGCAGCTGGGCAGCAGCTGAATTATAACTTTTTACACAGAACTTACTCTTCTGAGCTGAGGAAATTGTGAGGTAAACTATCTTCTTTTTTACATTGAGATGCTCAGGTGATATTTTCCTATCAGCTTTTTACAATTATACTGCATTAGTTTCAAGTGATTTAGCATATGAGTATTATGTCCCTTTAAACTGATGAGGGAAATAAAGTGACTGTGTCTGTACATGCCACATGGATACTACCATGCAAATCATGACACTAGCATCCGGATTGGCTGCTTAAAGTCCCTTTACAGAAGGATGTGGCTACTGAGGACATTTTTAGTTAAAATATCTTTCTTTTTTATGTAGATATGTTCAGGTGATATTTTCTTGTCTTTTTTTATGGATATCCCGCATCACTTTCAAGTGCTTCAATATTTTGGTATTAACTTCATTTAACTGTAAAAATCTATCATTAGTGCTCTAAACACAAATTCTCAGAGCCCATATGCAAAGCACGTTTTAATTGATCACATTTTGCATTGCATTGTGGGTTGCCCAAATTTTCCAGGCTGGCAGCAGAGATGATTCAAACTTGCTTTACTTTAGGGTTATTGTGTTTATAACAATTATTTAGGGTTATTGTGTTTATAACAATTATTTTGGATATTTGTGTTTGCAATTTTGAAGTTGACCACCAAAGGCCATTAATTTTCCCATGATACATGCGTGTCTCGATTAATTTACTTTCATTTATACATGCTTTATAAAACAAATATGTAAATATGTAATGAAGTAGTAAAATTTAGTTTATTCATAAGTTTTCTTTCCTGCCACTAAAAGAAGAGTTTTCTAACTACTCAATAAATTAGATACTTTTAACCATATATTTTTATGAGAATAATGTTTCAGTCCCCACATATAAGACACAAAACTGTCCAAGGTAAAGACCCAGATGATCATTTAACTATGTGAAAACTACATTATTTTAATTTATGTATGGTAAGAAAACAACAATGAAAGTTCTATATTTAATCTCCTGCCAAGGATTATGGGTGAAACGCACGTAGGCAACTAACGGATCACTCACAGAACCATGTCTAAGAAAAAGCAGCAGTTTGTGTATGCGGTGTGTGCGAACAAGGGAATTAACCACCCAGTAGCCCAGCAACAAGCCTTGAGTGTGGTTAAAAGTGCAGCATCTGTGCTGTAAAGAGAAAAACGCTGTGAACTTAAGAGACGCAGTGGTTTGCTGTCCCGTTGCCTTGAAATGTTGAAAAGTTTCCCCTGAAGGCTAAAAGGAAGCCATAATTTTAGCCATAATCCATATACAGACCTGAAGGGAAGTCAAGGTAACATTGTTGCATTTTGAAAATATGTAACGGTCTCTGTTATAATACAAAGGAGTGTAACCATATGAACTCTCACTATTTGCTGGTGGCAGGCACACGTAAGTCTATCACAGCTGCAAAAAAATATCATGGGACTGTTTGTTATTTTCAACTGCAGTGTGCTTTATACAAAATTTGCTTTGATTAAGCTATAAATGTGTCATGTTTGCATCCGTTCATCGCCGTGTCGCCGCGGCTCCCGGAACTTCTCTGTGTGTCTGACGTCATGTTGCTTAGCAACATGACGCTTTCTCAACACACCCCTCTGATGACGATTACGCTCCTGCCCTTTAAACAACGGCGGGAGATCTGAATCTGGGCCCGTTTGTTTGCTACCCTTTGGATTGTGAGTACCGTATCTTTCTGATCTTTTGTGTACCGATTTCTGCCTGCCTGACCAAGCCTCTTGCCTAATCCCTACTTGCTGATATTTGGATATAGACTTCTGCCTGCCTGACCTTGCCTGTAGCTTTTACCCTTTTGCTGATACTTGGATGCCGACTCCTGCTTGCCTGACCTTGTCTTTTGCCTATACCTTTTGCTGATATTTGGATGCCGACTTCTGCCTGCCTGACCTTGCTTTTGCCTTTACCTTTAAACCTTATCTTTGATAAACAAAACCTGCTTAAAGGGACATTCTACTTTTACAAGCTGCAAAAGAGAACTTTGCCTTTCTGTTTGTTATAAACCTGCTTAAAGGGACATTTTACTTTTACAAGCTGCACAAGAGAACTTTGCCTTTCTGTTTGTTATAAACCTGCTTAAAGGGACATTTACTTTTACAAGCTGCAAAAGAGAACTTTGCCTTTCTGTTTGTTATACACCTGCTTAAAAGGGACATTTACTTTTACAAGCTGCAAAAGAGAACTTTACCTTTCTGTTTGTTATACACCTGCTTAAAAGGAACTTTTACTTTTACAAGCTGCAAAAGAGAACTTTTCCTTTGTTTTACAAGCCTGTTAAAGAGGACCTATTTCAGAAGCTTCAAGTAAGAGCATTTCCTTTTTGTTCTTTTTACTACTTAAAGGGACGTTTTATCCTTTGTGGCTTTCCTGCATTCTGGAACAATATTCATTTTTGTTTTCTTCTAATCTGCTTCCTGAGTGGGTCACGTCCTGGATATTTCTCAGTGTGCTAGCGTGTGCTTTTCAATTCACGCTAGCAGTTGGGTTACATCCCGGATTGATTCCAGAGCGGCTGACAAAATGATTTTCAACATTCTATGCATAGATGAACTTTCACACTAACCTTTTATGCTGATCAGCTCATTGATATTTGCATGCATGCTTAGAAGTTTTACGTTAAAATTACGAACTTTCCACCTACACAATAATCACATCTGAATTGGATTTTCCAATAGCCTCTTTGACTGGACATTCTGTTTGTGTTTCATATTGAATCGAATTTTTTATAAATTTTGTACAATATACTAATCTAGATAAGTTGTGTATGTGTGCATTGATGAGCCAATCTATTTAATCATGTTTTGGCTGTAAGGAGTTTTTCTAAAAAGTGTGCTGACTTCCCTATCTTTAAGTGAGTGACACCTTAGAGGATGATTTTCACTCTCTCTCTCTCTCTCTCTCTCTTTTCATGTTGTTTATTTTAATGAAAGTTCTATACTTCTGTCTATAATACTAGTTCCATAATCACTCACTTGAAAATTGTCTCAGTTCTGCACAATTTCATTATATATTTTTATAATGTAATAGTACCATCTTGTGGTATAAAACACGTTTATTTGTATGTGTGTGTGTTTGTGTTAGTGTGTGTACATTTGTTTGTGTGCACATTTTTGTTTGATTGTTTACTAAGTTAGACATATATATGATACAGGACACCACTGTATGCACTCATTAACATACAGACTAATATTTTGGACTATAAATCCCAAACCACTACTGAGCATGTCTTGAAAAATGTTGTTCAGATGTTTGTGACTTCTCAGTATGTTTGAATCAGTGGATTTTTTAGATTTTGTGCTGCCCTAGGCACTCACATTTCTGCTGCCCCCTACCCCCGCTAAGGTTTTAGGTCTTATTTGAAAACACAGGATCCACGATGCATGGCAACACATTCGGGTGTAGCAGAAATTAAGTCCGGAGTCCGGAGTGCCGTAACAACGGTAGTTCAAATCGCACAATGAAAGACAAGTCCAGAGTGCCGTAGCAACGGTAGTTCAAATCGCACAATGAAAGCCACATACGAACAAAGTGCAGGCACTGCCAAGAGTGTCAAAAAAGTAAAAACAGCATTTATTGGCAAAATTAAAAATAAAATTAACCACAGGACATGGAGGCCAAACAGAGGGGAACAGTCTGATGCGTTTCGCACTCTCTAGAGGTGCTTAGTCATAGACTGAGTCATTGTTGAACATACAGCTCTATTTATAGGGCTTATTAACCCTTTAATCAACATCACTAAAAACAAAAATTATTTAAAAACATAGCAATTCATACAGGATACTTAATATTGGGAACAATATATAAAGACAGTGAATAGTGATCACTAATAGTAGAAATATATCATAGCCCTAATTCATCTAAGTTATTATAATTACAAAATTATAAATATATACAAAATAATAATCGCTAAACGAATATAATCCTACTGTTACTTAATCCAGTTTTGTGTTATCCCTTAACTGGAAATATTGAAAGTACCTAAGTTTAACTAGTACAGAATAATTCACAGATAATCATCAATAAAAAAGTTGATGTCACACTGTTCATTCCTTTTGGATAACATGTGTAACTTTAACATTCAGAACAACTCTATTTTGTCTAAGATTTTATATTTATTACCACCTCTGGGTGGAATAATAGCCGTATCTATTATTTTAATGGACATATCTGCTACATTAGTAAAATGGAAACTGTTAACCCCTTAAGGACAAGGCCATTTTTCAATTTCTTTCCCTGAAGGACCAGGGCTATTTTTACATTTCTGCAGTGTTTGTGTTTATTTGTAATTTTCCTCTTACTCATTTACTTTACCCACACATATTATATACCGTTTTTCTCGCCATTAAATGGACTTTCTAAAGATACCATTATTTTCATCATATCTTATCAGTTACTATAAAAAAATTATAAAATATGAGGAAAAAATGGAAAAAAACACACTTTTTCTAACTTTGACCCCCACAATCTGTTACACATCTACAATCACCAAAAAACACCCATGCTAAATAGTTTCTAAATTTTGTTCTGAGTTTAGAAATACCCAATGTTTACATGTTCTTTTTTTTTTTTTGCAAGTTATAGGGCAATAAGTACAAGTAGCACTTTGCTATTTCCAAACCACTTTTTTTTCAAAATTAGCGCTAGTTACATTGGAACACTGATATCTTTCAGGAATCCCTGAATATCCATTGACATGTATATATATTTTTTTTTTATAAGACATCCCAAAGTATTGATGTAGACCAATGTTGGTATATTTCATGCCACCATTTCACCGCCAAATGCGATCAAATAAAAAAAATTACACATGTATTATGCCCAGCAGTGAAGGGGTTAATTAGGGAGGATGTAGGGAGCATCTAGGGTTAATTTTAGCTTTAGTGTAGTGTAGTAGACAACCCTAAGTATTGATCTAGGCCCATCTTGGTATATTTCATGCTACCATTTCACTGCTAAATGCGATCAAATAAAAAAAAACGTAAAATATTTCACAATTTTAGGTTTCTCACTGAAATTATTTACAAACAACTTTTGCAAGTATGGCATAAATGATTGTAAATGCTTCTCTGGGATCCCCTTTGTTTATAAATAGCAGACATATATGGCTTTGGTGTTGCTTTCTGGTAATTATAAGGCCACTAAATGCCGCTGCGCACCACACATGTATTATGCCCAGCAGTGCAGGGGTTAATTAGGTAGGTTGTAGGGAGCTTGCAAGGTTAATTTTAGCTTTAGCGTAGAAATCAACCTCCCACCTGACACATCACACCCCAGGATCCCTCCCAAACAGCTATCTTCCCTACCCCATCCCACACTTGTCCCCGCCATCTTAAGTACTGGCAGAAAGTCTGCCAGTACTGAAATAAAAGGTATATTTAAAAAAAAATTAAAAAAATCGTATAGCATATTTACATATGCTGCTGTGTAGGATCCCCCCTTAGCCCCCAACCTCCCTGATCCCCCCAAACAGCTCTCTAACCCTCCCCCTCTACCTTACTGGGAGCCAGTTTAGAAAAAAATGCCTTTTTTTTATATATTTTTTTTTTTTCTGTAGTGTAGCTTCCCCCCCCAATAGAAAAACCACAACCCCCTCCCAGATCCCTTACAATTAACATTTTCTGCTGCCCCCCCCCCCCCCTGTCTCCCATTTATCTATCCACATTTTTCTGTAGTATAGCGGCTCCCACCCACTCCCTCCCTGTGCACACACCCGCCCGCCGCTCCCCGTGCATGCGCGCGTGCCTGTGCGCGCTCCCGACAATCCAGCCCCTGATCCCGCCCCCTCTCTCTTCAATCTTCCATCGATAACCACCCACCCGCCTCCCACGTCGGCTCCCACCCACCAACGATTGCGGCCATCGATGTCGGTGCAGAGAGGGCCACAGAGTGGCTCTCTCTGCATTGGATGGGGGAAAAATGTTACTGCAGGATGCCTTGATATCGAGGCATCACTGCAATAACCGTAAAGCGGCTGGAAGTGATCAGGATCGCTTCCAGCCGCTTTAATCCCCAACGTCGTACAGGGTACGTCGCTGGTCTTTAAAGACCAGGTTGTGTGCGACGTACCCTGTAGGACTCGTGTCGTTAAGGGGTTAAAGTGTGTGCTAATTTTGATTCTTTGACATAATTCTTCACATCTCTTGTATATTGCCCAAATCTTTTCCTAGCTTCATGAGAGGTTTTACCTACATAATAAAATTTACAAAGATTACAGGTTAGAAGGTATATGACACAAGTGCTACCACAATTTGCATAAACATCAATAGAGTATTGCCTGTTATCTACATTTGAGGTAAAACAATCTCCAGTAGAATATTTGAACAGGTATTACAATTTCTTGTATCGCATTTAAATTTTCCTTTTTTTGCATAGCCAATCAGATGTATTTTTTGGGGTTTTATTTTTAACCAAACTATGAGATATGGATTGACCCAGGGTCCTAGGTTTCTTTGGAACATATTTACACTTTTTAACAAATGGACGCAAAATTTCATCATTGGATAGAATATCTATATGGTTTTTTTTTTAGGATTTTTAAAGTGGTGTTGCATTGTTGTGTGAATTCAGTAGTGCATACTAGAGCATCTTCAAATCTATTTTCATTACCCTTGTATTTCTTCTTTTATGTGTAATATTATAAGTTGTTACTTGTCCTTCCAAGTCTAATGTATCATAGCCTCTATGAGCAAGTCTTTCTTTACAATCCATAGACTATTGCTCAGAGAGACTGTCTAAGTTAGTGTTTCTTCATAATCGAATACATTGTCCCTTTGGTATTGCCTGTATTAAATGTTTCGGATGCTGTGAAGATGCATGCAGTATAGTATTTCCTGCAGTCGGTTTTCTATATGTGCTGGTGGTAATATGATTGTTTAAACTTTGTAGAGTAAGTTCTAGGTAATTGACCATATCTTTGCTGTAAAGTCCTGTGAATTAAAGACCCAATTCATTATTATTAAGATAATGCATGAAGTCTTTAAATGAATTATTATCCACAAGATATTTCACTACAAAGAGCAAGTCATCAATGTAATGAACAAAAAGTTCAATTCTTTCATTCCATGGATTTAATGATGAGTATATATATTTCAGTTCATATAAAGTAGTAAACGCTGGAGTGAATTTTGCCCCCATGACAAATTGTTGTACCACTTTTGTCATGTACCTTCTAACTTGTAATCTTTGTAAATTGCAGTACGTAGGTAACACCTCACGTGAAGCTAGGAAAAGATTTGGGGAACATACAAGAGATGTGAAGAATTATGTCAAAGAATCAACAGTAACAGTTCCCATTTTTTTAATGTAGCAGATATGTCCATTCAAATAATAGATAAGGCTTTTATTCCAACCAGAGTTGGTAATAAATATAAAATCTTAGACAAAAAAGAGTTGTTCTGGATGTTATAGTTACACACACGTTATCTAAAGGGAATGAACAGAGAGTGTGATATCAACTTTTTTATTGATGATTAAAATGATCTCGGAATTATTCTGTACTAGTTAAACTTAGGTACTTTCAATATTCCCAGTTAAGGAATAACACACAAATGGATTAAGTAACAGTAGGATTATATTCATTTAGCGAATATTATTTTGTGTATCTTTACAATTTTGTAATTATAATAACTTAGATGGATAAGGGCTATAAATTATTTCTACTATTAATGATCACTATGCACTGTCTATATATATTTTTTTGCAATATTAATTATCCTGTATAAATTGCTATGTTTTTAAATGCTCTGTATTTTTAATGATGTTGATGAAAGGGTTAGTGAGCCCTATAAATAGAGCTGTATGTTCAACAATGACCCAGTCTATGAATAAGCGCCTCTAGGGGGGGCACAAAACGAGTCAGACTGTTGCCTTCTGTTTGACCTCCATGTCCTGTTGTAAACTTTATTTTTAATTTTGCCAATAAACACTGTTTTTCCACTCTTGGCAATGCCTGCATTTTTTTTGTTTTAGGCCTTTTTTGTCCATTATATTTTTTGGTCAGATAGAAATGTGCTTTTTGTTTTTATGGCATTTCCAAAATAAATGTTCACACACAGTCACAGACACACACACACATGCAGAGTTATACACATACACACGCACACACATATACACACACATCTATCTATTGCTACAATATACAGTATCTCACAAAAGTAAGTACACCCCTCACATTTTTGTAAATATTTTATTATATCTTTTCATGTGACAACACTGAAGAAATGTCACTTTGCTACAATGTAAAGTAGTGAGTGTACAGCCTTTATAACAATGTAAATTTGCTGTCCCCTCAAAATATCTCAACACACAGCCATTAATGGCTAAACCATTAGCAACAAAAGTGAGTACACCCCTAAGTGGAAATGTCCAAATTGGGCCCAATTAGCCATTTTCCCTCCCCGGTGTCATGTGACTTGTTAGTGTTACAAGGTCTTAGATGTGGATAGGGAGCAGGTGTGTTAAATTTGGTGTTATCGCTCTCACACTCTCTCATACTGGTCGCTGCAAGTTCAATATGACACCTCATGGCAAAGAACTCTCTGAGGATCTGAAAAAAAGAATTGTTGCTCTACATAAAGATGGCCTTGGCTATAAGAAGATTGCCAAGACCCTGAAACTAAGCTGCAGCAATGTGGGCAAGACCATACAGTGGTTTCACAGGACAGGTTACATTTAGAACAGGCCTCACCATGGTCGACCAAAGAAGTTGAGTGCACATGCTCAGCGTCATATCCAGAGATTGTCTTTGGGAAATAGATGTATGAGTGCTGCCAGCATTGCTGCAGAGGTTGAAGGGGTGGGGGGGTCAGCCTGTCAGTGCTCAGACCATACGCCACACACTACATCAAATTGGTCTGCATAGCTGTCCTCCCAGAAGGAAGCCTCTTCTAAAGATGATGCACACGGAAGTCCGCAAAAAGTTTGCTGAGGACAAGCAGACTAAGGACATGGTTTACTGGAACCATGTCCTGTGATCCAATGAGACCAAGATAAACTTATTTGGTTTAGATGGTGTCAAGCGTGTGTGGCAGCAACAAGGTAAGGAGTACAAGTGTGCCTTGCCTACAGTCAAGCATGGTGGTGGGGGTTTCATGGTCTGGGCCTGCATGAGTGCTGCCAGAACTGGGGAGCTACAGTTCATTAAGGGAACCATGAATGCCAACATGTACTGTGACATACTGAAGCAGAGCATGATCCCCTCCCTTCGGAGACTGGGCCGCAGGGCAGTATTCCAACATGATAATGACCCCAAACACACCTCCAAGATGACTACTGCCTTGTTAAAAAAGCTGGGGTAAAGGTGATGGACTGGCCAAGCATGTCTCCAAACCTAAAGCCTATTGAGCCTCTGTGGGGCATCCTCAAATGGAAGGTGGGGGAGCACAAGGTCTCTAACATCCACCAGCTCTGTGATGTCATCATGGAGGTGTGGAAAAAGACTCCAGTGGCAACCTTTGAAGCTCTGGTGAACTCCATGCCCAAGAGGGTTAAGGCAGTGCTGGAAAATAATGGTGGCCACACAAAATATTGAAACTTTGGGCCCTATTTGGACATTTCCACTTAGGGGTGTACTCACTTTTGTTGCCAACGGTTTAGACATTAATGGCTGTGTGTTGAGTTATTTTGAGGGGACAGCACATTTACACTGTTATACAGGCTGTACACTCACAACTTTACATTGTAGCAAAGTGCCATTTCTTCAGTGTTGTCACATGAAAAGATAAAATAAAATATTTACAAAAATGTGAGGGGTGTACTTACTTTTGTGAGATACTGTATATATATATATATATATATATATATATATATATATATATATATATGCACTGTATATATAAACAAACTAAGATTTATTGAAACAATACTTCCCCAAGCACAACACTAGGTGGTGAAAGCCAACCAGCATAAAAGGCAATAGCTAGCTGAATAAAAGAAAGGTTTAGAGCTACCTCTAAACTGTAAGCTACATGGGCAATCTCTTATTATATCCCCCCTAGAATGTAAAGCTTTTTGGGCAAAATTTCTGATTATATATATTCTTATTCTTATAATACTTCTAAAATAACAAATATAACCACAAAAAAGGGCTGCCTTCTCCCATAATACGCCCCTGGTTTGAAGCATAAAAAATAAAGTAAATTGAAAACCTTTATACCTCAGATATTACTGCATATTTTTTATTTTATTTTTTTGTTTTCCAAACAAAAATAACTACTAGATAATAAAATTAATCTGTATGCCACATTCATAAGCATTGCTGCAGCTTTTTACAGTCAATGAAGGTTTCCCACAAAATTGAAATTTTTTAAAGAAATTATTTCAACCAATCCAAATATAAAAGTACCTGAAATGCAAGGTTTAATATTAAACAATCCAGGAAGCTTAAACTAGACAATGTTAAATAATTTGTCAGTACAACTCTATCAGTATCAAGGGTCTATGCTTAGAGAAAGATTATATAACCAATTCACCATTTTTTTAAGGGAGATACAAATTTGGTACACTCCAGAGTATCCAACAGAAGTTGTCTCAAACGCTCCTCAGGGAAGCACTACACTAAAGCACTAAAAAAACAACCTCTGATGCACAGTTGTAACAGTCTCAGAAACAAACAATTCCACACTTCCGGTCTTGCAGCAAGGATATTAGGAATTTTAAAACAAATAATCCTTTATTTTGTGCATCTTTAAAACAAGCCAAATGTCCAGTGATGTTCCTGGTCATACTGAGCACAACATGACAAACATATTTTGGGCTATCTCTCAGCCCTTGTTCACTGGAATAACTTAGTGCTCTGACCAGGGCGTTTTATACAAACCTTAACACTGATTGAAACACCTATAGAAAGGTTTATCTTAAAGAGATCTGTACCATATAATTTTTAAAGAAAAAATGAAATAGGTTCAAATATGTTTAAATATTAAACATGAACATATAAAGGCAAAAAGACAAACAATACTGTACTGAGAAAAGAAGAGAACAATGAGTTATGACATCTTGTAAAAGTGTATGTATGATGTATAAAGAAAATGACTGATGTGTAGATATATGTGTGAAAAAAGCATATAAGTGAATGATCTTTAAAAAAAAAAAAGAATGGAAATATGCTATGAAAAGATATGAAAGGCAAGGTATGTATATGTATGTTTTATGTAAAGATGTATATAGAGAGATATATGAATAACGTGTAATTGTTCATGTGAAAGAAATGCATATATGAATGATGTATATATAAAAAAATTATTAATTTATATATATATATATATATATATATATATATAAACTTTTTTTCACCCTAACAGAAAAATATCTGCCTTTTGTGATAGTCTCTTTGGCCTTATGGTGGAACAATCTTTTATTGCTGTATATATATATATATATAGTCATGTCTCATCTTAGAACCTTTTCATTTATATAATGTCATTTTTAAAAGCAAAAGTTTTACTTAAAAAAAGAAAAATACTGCCAACATCTAATAACTCCCAAAAATGTATGGATAAAAAAAATCATCTCCAGAGATTGTCAATAAATACAAAGTCAAGTGTCAGTGCTCAGAATTTAATACAGTTTGTTATGAACTTTTAAGCACTCGCTGCTTCAGTTTAATTAAGTCTTCCACAGAAAATAATTCTGAGACTCAGTATGAGGATATACACATACAATAAAATACATGATCAGATAAAATTTTGTTAAAAAAAAAAAGAACCAGGGTGTGATTTCATTATAAGGTAAGGAAATTAACTGTATTTCTGTAAAATTTACTGTTTATGTAAAAAGAATGAAAGAAATATGGTCAGAAAACTTTCTACAGGATTTAATATTTACTGTATGTATATATATATATATACATACATACACACACACACACATATATATATATATATATATATATATATATATATATATATATATATATATATATATATATATATATATATATATGTAAAGCAGATAGAAGGAAGGATGCAGTCACCAGGAATTTCTTTGTAACCTTTTAATGTAATGTTTTGTAAGCTTGTTATTTTGTATGTCTGACGAAAGGGGTAATATCCCAAAACATTACATTAAAAGGTAACAAATAAATTCCTGGTGAGTGCATCCTTCCTATCTGCTTTATATATACCATGGAAGCACCCTAGGTAGCTGTCTGACAAAAACCATGAGTGCTGGCCTACAATTACATTTAAATAACTGTGTATATATATATATATATATATATATATATATATATATATATATATATATATATATATATATATATATATATTAATGAAAAAAAAGAGAGGATGTACAGATGAACCCTTGCCCAGCACAGCCCATATAAATGCCAAATAGCAAAAGCAACAGTTTATCAATATGTGAAAGGCACAACACACCTCATTCCTTATTTTGAGTCAGTTAACAAATAAAATATGCTTACACTGAAGTGGTCTACAGCACTGTAATAAAAGTTTACTTTATTGGCAACTGCTTAAAACGAACAAGTGACATTTCGGGGTTTCCCCCTTAATCATACATAGTTGTATGATCATAGTTAATCATAGTTCTATGATTAAGGGGGAAACTCTGAAACGTCACTTGTTCATTTTAATCAGTTGCCAATAAACAGCTAGATTACGAGTTTTGAGCGCTATAGGGAAAGTAAAGAAAGCAACAAAAGTTGCGTTATTTAACCCCCTTAAGCGCTGCCATTACAAATTTAAAAAAAAACAGCTTCCGCAGGCGATATGGAGATTTTGAGCTCCATACCGCACCAAAAACAAGCAGTGTTTTGACATTCTCATGCACGCTTTCCCCATAGACATCAATGGGGAGAGCAAGCAAAAAAAAAATTGAACACCTGCGATTGCGGAAACAAAAGCTCCGTAACACAGCCCCATTGATGTCTATGGGGAAAAAGAAAATACAGTTTAATCCTAACACCCTAACATAAATCCTGAGCTTAAACACCCCTAATCTTCTGCCCCTGACATCGCCGACGCCTGCCTACAGTTAATAACCCCTAATCTGCCACTCCTGATATCGCCGCAACCTAAATAAAATTATTAACCCCTAATGTGCCGCTCCTGATATCACCTCCACTATACGAAAGTTATTAACCCCTATTCCGTCGCACCCCAACATTGCTGCAACTACAGGGAGTGCAGAATTATTAGGCAAGTTGTATTTTTGAGGATTAATTTTATTATTGAACAACAACCATGTTCTCAATGAACCCAAAAAACTCATTAATATCAAAGCTGAATAGTTTTGGAAGTAGTTTTTAGTTTGTTTTTAGTTATAGCTATTTTAGGGGGATATCTGTGTGTGCAGGTGACTATTACTGTGCATAATTATTAGGCAACTTAACAAAAAACAAATATATACCCATTTCAATTATTTATTTTTACCAGTGAAACCAATATAACATCTCAACATTCACAAATATACATTTCTGACATTCAAAAACAAAACAAAAACAAATCAGTGACCAATATAGCCACCTTTCTTTGCAAGGACACTCAAAAGCCTGCCATACATGGATTCTGTCAGTGTTTGGATCTGTTCACCATCAACATTGCGTGCAGCAGCAACCACAGCCTCCCAGACACTGTTCAGAGAGGTGTACTGTTTTCCCTCCTTGTAAATCTCACATTTGATGATGGACCACAGGTTCTCAATGGGGTTCAGATCAGGTGAACAAGGAGGCCATGTCATTAGATTTTCTTTTTTTATACCCTTTCTTGCCAGCCACGCTGTGGAGTACTTGGACGCGTGTGATGGAGCATTGTCCTGCATGAAAATCATGTTTTTCTTGAAGGATGCAGACTTCTTCCTGTACCACTGCTTGAAGAAGGTGTCTTCCAGAAACTGGCAGTAGGACTGGGAGTTGAGCTTGACTCCATCCTCAACCCGAAAAGGCCCCACAAGCTCATCTTTGATGATACCAGCCCAACCCAGTACTCCACCTCCACCTTGCTGGCGTCTGAGTCAGACTGGAGCTCTCTGCCCTTTACCAATCCAGCCAGGGGCCCATCCATCTGGCCCATCAAGACTCACTCTCATTTCATCAGTCCATAAAATCTTAGAAAAATCAGTCTTGAGATATTTCTTGGCCCAGTCTTGACGTTTCAGCTTGTGTGTCTTGTTCAGTGGTGGTCGTCTTTCAGCCTTTCTTACCTTGGCCATGTCTCTGAGTATTGCACACCTTGTGCTTTTGGGCACTCCAGTGATGTTGCAGCTCTGAAATATGGCCAAACTGGTGGCAAGTGGCATCTTGGCAGCTGCACGCTTGACTTTTCTCAGTTCATGGGCAGTTATTTTGCGCCTTGGTTTTTCCACACCCTTCTTGCGACCCTGTTGACTATTTTGAATGAAACGCTTGATTGTTCGATGATCACGCTTCAGAAGCTTTGCAATTTTAAGAGTGCTGCATCCCTCTGCAAGATATCTCACTATTTTTGACTTTTCTGAGCCTGTCAAGTCCTTCTTTTGACCCATTTTGCCAAAGGAAAGGAAGTTGCCTAATAATTATGCACACCTGATATAGGGTGTTGATGTCATTAGACCACACCCCTTCTCATTACAGAGATGCACATCACCTAATATGCTTAATTGGTAGTAGACTTTCGAGCCTATACAGCTTGGAGTAAGACAACATGCATAAAGAGGGTGATGTGGTCACAATACTCATTTGCCTAATAATTCTGCACTCCCTGTATAAATAATATATATTTATATATATATATATATATATATATATATATATATATATATATATATATATATATATATATATATATATATATATACTGTATATATATACAGTATATATATATAAATTATAAATAGATTATCTTTTATAAATTGAGTAACTCTGTAACTCTGATACACAGCTTAGTGTTTTCAGTATAGCTCATCCCAGAAGCAAAGGGGTTAAGTTCAGACATAATAGCGCATTACAAGGTTCAACGCTTACATGTAACTGATTTAGAAGAAAAGCAACATATCTAAGTTTGTTTTGCTCTGCAAAACACAATGAATGACAACCCTAACTTTATTTTCTATTACTCTTTTATTCACATCCCGACCCCAGGGGCAGTGATCAATAAAACAACATCATGGCTCACTGCCCTTCAGCATGACCTACCAGTGGTGCTATGGAAAAGAGACTCGGGGATACTGTAAACACTTAATTTAATTTCACACATTATTTACTAAGGGTGAGAATTTACAAATCAATTCAATAAATCATGCTCTAGAAAGAGAGGCAGCAGGTTTATCTCCAGATCATTCATCCCTACAGGTATAATTACTGCAGGCAACTCCAGTGCTATAACACAAACCAGATATCTCTCTGACATTACTCTTTGATTTACAGGCATGTTGAATTAGATTGTACAAATTGTATACTCTCCTCTATGCACAGAACCTGCCTTAGAATTGTTTAGAACATGTTTAAATCATTTACGAAGACAGAAGTAACTGTGATAGTTCAGTGATTACAATTCCAAAATAGCAACATTGCAGAAAGTTATTTTATTATTAACTTACAAACTGTGGCCACTACTTATTAATCTATGTGTGGGCAAGGTTGTGTGCGCAATTGTGGGCTAGATTACGTGTGCAACCCCACTCTGTATGGGCAAGGTTGTGTGTGCAATTGTGGGCTAGATTACGTGTGCAACCCCACTCTTGTGGGCAAGGTTGTGTGCGCAATTGTGGGCTAGATTACGTGTGCAACCCGACTCTGTGTGGGCAAGGTTGTGTGCGCAATTGTGGGCTAGATTACGTGTGCAACCCCACTCTGTGTGGGCAAGGTTGTGTGTGCAGTTGTGGGCTAGATTACGTGTGCAACCCCACTCTGTGTGGACAAGGTTGTGTGCAAAATTGTGGGCTAGATTACATGTGCATACCTACTCCCTGCTCGTGTGCTACCAATTGTGGGCTAGATTACGAGTGGAGTGCTATTTATCGCTACCGCTCGCGTGTTAACTTTGCAAGAAGTAACCTTTTTTTTTGCGACTCGGTTAGTGCGCATTTTACAAGTTTTCGCACAAGCGCTAACCTGCAAAAAGCCGAACTTCGAATATAGCGACTGAATTAATGTATTCCCTCACAAACTTTAAAGGAGCGCAAAAAAAACCTTATGCATAAACTCAATCGCGTTTTCTCAAGTGTGCTAACCCGACCAAAATCTATACTTATATGCCTTTTATTTTTCTAACACCTGAGCCCTTATAACTTTTGTTTACATTCATTTTTAGTATAATTTTTATTAGACAATATTATGAGGTGCTATTATGAGTATTAACTGTACTTTTAAATGTATTTTTGATGTGTTTTGTGCAACTTTTTTGACTTACATAACAGTTAACCAGAGCTCTGGTCACACTCTCCCGACACTCATTAAATTCAGTTGCACTCGAGCAAACACATTTACTTTCAACTTATAATATGTGCACTAATTCCAACAGGCGCAAAGACCAATAATTTTCCTGGCTTATCACAACAGTTAGTATGCCAGTCATAATTTAGCCCTGTGTGAGAGCATGGCTTGTTAGTAATTTTAGATGAACAAGTCCTGATTGTCTGACGTTTGCCATGTTTGAGGTTGAAAACACTTGAAATGGCCCCATTAACCAGCTTCATAAATGGGGACAATAACTTGAAACATAGGAAGTTTGATAGGAAGTGAGATATGTAAGCCTCTGCTTTAAAGGGTCATTAACAAGGCTGGATTAGTCAACCAGGATACTAGGAGATTTCCCCATGGGCTACAGCAGCTGGGGCTGGAAAGCTACAATTTAAAGGGGTGATTAATGGATGGAGTTGGGTTGTAGGGTGCCTATAAAAAACTACCTGGAACTTTTATTAATACAAACTGGTATAATTAAATTTGGGGGTAGGAGTATCTTAGAAATCCACTCTGAGAAAAAGGGTGTGTGTGCATTATAGAGACTCAACAGTAAAATAGGGCTGGTCTTCATATGTACCAGGGCTGCTTTCTATTCCCAGTCCGGCCCTGGACATTAAACTGTAAAATATTCTTTTATGTAATGTGTTTCCAAAGATTCTATTTACCTGCCAAAGTAGCAAGAGAGATTGAGACACAGTGCTCTCCACTTTTTAATCCCAGTCCGGCCCTGGACATGGAAATGTAAAATATTCTCTCCTGTATTGGGTTTCCAAAGATTTCTTTTACCTGCCAAAGTAGAGAGAGCGAGAGAGGTTGAGAGAGACAGCAAGAGAGAGTGAGAGAGAGTGATAGAGAGCGAGAGTGAGTGAGAGAGCAAGAGAGGGAGAGAAAGAGAGAAAGTGAGAGAGAGTGTAAGAAAGAGAGAGAGCTCTCTACCATAATTGACATTTAAATAACTATTGACCTTTGTGTATATATAGAGAGATTCATATGCAGGTTCAACCAATTTAAATGTAGGTGCTGTTTCAATCATTGAAATTCAATGAGTGAACTAGCTATTCCCAATACAAAAATTAACCTCAATGATCAATTTCCCAAACATTCCATACTCTACTGCAGGTTTAACAAGCAATTGGGAACATATTAAGGGGAAATAGATGTTACAGACAGTAGAGTGGCTAACCCCTTATACCTTTCACTATCAGATGATTTACAAAACCTCATCCCTCCCTCTCTCCCTCCCTCCCTCCCTCATTTCTCACATCACCATACAGTAGTTACATATGGTCCTTCTCTCTTTTGTAAGATAACTTTTGTAAATCCCATCTTATTGATCAGTATAACTTAAATGTCACACAGGTGTAGATTTATTAAGAGGCGAGCAGACATGATGCGCTGGTGAAATGCTTGTGCAATGCCGCCCCCTGCTCACTGGAGGCCAATCGGGTGCTAGCAGGGGCCGTCAATCATCCTGATCGGATTGGATCGGGATGATTTCAGTCCACCACCTAAAAGGTGGCAGAGAAGTTACGACTGCAACTTCTTAACTTACATTTCAGGTGGACCTGAAATAATGGGGCTCCGAGGCAGCATCCGCTGCTTAATAAATGGACTCCTAAATATGAAATGTAAAAACTGGCTTTAGAGCAGTTGGTCTATCGCGGTGTTGGATAGCAAGCGAGAGTGCGATTCATTTTTTTGTTTTTTCTTTTTAACAGCGAGCTCCATTGAAGTCTATGAGGAGATGAAGTTAACATGGTAGCGATATCCGAAATCCTAAAATAGCTAATTTTTCTAATTGAAACCCATTGTTTAAAGAACATACATTTCAAGTGGCTGTGCCTAAAGGAACAGCAGAACATATCTTATAAGTCCCTTTATTTACAAACAGGTAGATTACGAGTTTTGCGTTACGGCTTTTAACAATGAGAAAAATGACAATTTTAGCGTAATGGCAGGGAATGCATGTAGCTATACCACAAGCATTTTAGCCTGTAATGCAATGTCCATTCTGCACTCAAAAAAGTGTGGCGCCGGTATTACAGGTTGTGCATTCAGGCTAAAATGCTTGCGTTACAGCCTACACGATCCATGCCGCCACCTGAGAGCAGTAGTTATGAGTTTTGTGTTTAAATGTTTAACAAAACTCATAACTAAACTGTTACAAAGTACACTAACACCCATAAACTACCTATTAATCCCTAATCCGCTGCCCACCCAAATCACGACTATTAAAAACAATTTATTAACCCCTAATCTGCTGCCCGACATTGCCGACACTATAATAAAGCTATTAACCCCTAATTTGCCACTCCCTGACATTGCCGCCACTAAATAAACCTATTAACCCCTAAACTTCTGGCCTCCCAAATCGCCACCACTAAATAAACCTATTAACCGCTAAACCGCCTGCCCCCCACATTGCAAAATACTAAATTAAACTATTAACCCCTAAACCTAACACCCCCTAACTTTAAATTCAAATTACAATCTAACTATCTTTTACCCTTTGAGTGCTTGACGGCTCTGAGCCATCACAGAGTTTCCCACTATGGTGCTAACGACCGCTCAGTGCAGTCGCTAGCACTCTCCCACCTTGAGGGAGATCTGGGGGCTCCCAACCGCTCCTACCCCGGTGATCATGCCTGTATAGTGACAGGCATTGCTGGGGCTTCCTGTTTTGCATGGTGACGTTACGCGCAATGACGTGATGGTGTCACCGCACAACTTTATTAATAAAATGGACAAATGTGATAGTTGCTTTTGGAAGAGCAACTTTCAATTTTACCCTAAATGTTGGTGTGAATTTAGCGGCAACGAAAACACTACAAACTGTGGTTTTACCTCAAAGAAAACCACCTATAACTAAAAAGATAGTTGTTAGAATATGGGGATATTTGTATAGTTTGCAGTGCGACCGGAGTAGCTCTGAACCAGATTTACTCAGTCTAAATCTTGCCTAGTGTTTGATACTATGTTAAGATGTTTATTTGATACTGTGTAAAACAAATGCAAGTGTAAGTTTGAATTTACTAGAAGTATAATAATTTCAATCCGTTATATGAAAGACAGATATCTGATATTTAGTAAATAATATATAAGAATTTATTCAAAGTAACTTATAAATACATGCATACAGTAAAAACAATAAAAGCTAGAACTACCTATTATTTTTTGACCGGATCCGGAATTAAAATATAATCAATACAAAACAGTAAGAAATATAATTATTCTAAAATATAATAGCGTTCCTAGAAATGTGTATGTGATATTATTAACTAGAGCAAAAAAGGGGCTTACAGTTTATATGTAGAATCCTGCATATATTGATATAACACACATGAAATAGAAGAGTATGCAAAAATGTATTCGCCCGGGGCTTAAAAAATAAAAGGTACCTTAAAAAAGAAAAAATTCCAAGATGGTTGTACTATACCGGTATAGTTATTCTGTAAATCCTGTTCGTTGAGGCAAACTTTTGTGGAAACCCACCAGGGGGTCTCTTATAATAGTATCCAGAGGGTTAGTATGGCAATAGTTTGTTGCTTTAGTTGTGATCTTTTTGATGATGTGGAGGTTACGATTTTTTGTATCCTTTGTTGGAGGACCCACCAGGGGGTCTTACACAGTCTTTCAAGTGTATTTTATTGTGCAAAATACAATCCTCTCTTTGTTCTTGTTAATTATTTCGTTGGATGTTGTCGGACTTTGTTCTCTAATTCACTTTTGTTGAGCGGTTCGGTTAGAGAAGTATCCTCAAGTTGCCAAACTGTGCGATGTTAGGAGATCGTGTGTATCCTTTGTTGGAGGACCCACCAGGGGGTCTTACACAGTCTTTCAAGTGTATTTTATTGTGCAAAATACAATCTTCTCTTTGTTCTTGCTGATTATTTAGTTGGATGTTGTCGGACTTTGTTCTCTAATTCACTTTTGTTGAGCGGTTCGGTTAGAGAAGTGTCCACAAGTTGCCAAGCTGTGCGATGTTTTGGGCTATGTTTTGAGCTTTTTTGGTTTCTGTGTGACCTTTTTTAAGTATTTGGATTCTTTTGCGGTACCGGAGGGCTCACACTATAGTCGAGTTCTGCTAGATTTCTGACTTGTTTTTTGCTCTCTCATTTGTTGGCGGTCCTCGATCTTTGTACCTTACATAATTTTGTTCCGATAGCAGTTCTACTTCCTTGTCTTGATCTTTAGTGTAGAGCTGCTGGATGTGATTTAGTGCAGATGTAGAAGTTGGAATAAAGTCCTGAGTCTCTGGAGCAGTATGTCTGGACGCGTTTCGGCTGTCAACTGCAGCCTTTTTCATACATAATGCTCCAATTCAGTTTGGCGGTCTTATTTGAACCTCTGGTCTATTCTCCCATTGGTTAAATTTTTACTATGTTGTTGTCTCAGTTTAGATGCAATTATATAGGAACAGTTATTTTGGTATATCCTGATCTTATCTCATATTTATATATAATCAATTTGAACTTAGTACATAAAGATAAAAAATCAAAATAATATTTGGTTGGTAAAATAAGAAAGTTATGGGACCAAGATGATTTTTTATGTCTGAGAATAGATTAGACCTATATTCACGGATGCAGATATTTGTCGATCATATGCTTATAAACGTTATGATGTTGAAAGTGAAGTATAAATTTAAATTTATTTATTTGGAGGTAAAACTTGTTAAATCGATTTATTTAAAAACAATTAAATTGGATTTCTTTTATTACACTTCTAGTCCGTTAATGCTTAGTGGAATCAATTACTTTATGTTGTATTCATTTCTGCATGATCTGCTAGAATGTTGAAGTCTCTTTGGCTAAGCACTATGTATTTCTGTAATTAACAGATAGATGGAACTTTCAGTGGCTATAAGTGCATTTACTATATTAAATAATTTGGGTCTTAGGGTATATTTGGAACAAATCGGTGGAATTAATTAAATTCATTTCATCCTTATTTAAAGTGTCGTTTAACTTTATTGTTTTTGATTAAATTATGTCTGATATTCATAGGTGGATATTAAGATTAGTGATATGGGTATTCTTTCGAGTGGTGGAAATTTGGCTTAGTACTTCAGGAAAGGTGTAATGCTGAAATCAATATTCAATCCTTTTGGTGCCTTAGTCTCTAGTTCATAAATCCACTTGTACTCTAATTTTAATAACTCATTCTCTATATCGCCTCCTCTCCAGTTTTGGTTTATTTTGTCTATTGCAACATATTTGAATTTCTTTAAGTCACAATTGTTACATTTTAAGAAATGTTGTGGTACAGGGAGATCTTTGTTTCTATCCTCTTCTGCGTGCTCTATAGATAGTATATGTTCCCTCACTGTCTCCCTGACAGGTCTAGTGGATTCCCCTATGTATTGTTTTCCACAAAAACATTCAAGAAGGTATATTATATTTTTGTCCGTACATCGGATTTGATGTTTTATATTATATTCTTTTCCGGTGGTGTTGGATTTGAATTTCTTTCTCTTTTCAGAGTGTCTGCAAGATTTGCAGGCAAAACATGGAAAAAAACCTTTTATTTCGTTACCTTTGAGATCTCTATCTGGTTTCTTTTTCTTTTTTAGGTCAGTAGGTGCTAATTTAGTTTTTAAATTATTAGCTCTTCTGTAGATGATTTCGGGTTTTTCACCTATTTGATCCTTTAATTTTTCATCTAATTTAAGTATATTCCAATGTTTTTGTATAATTTTTTCAATTTTCTTGTGGTCTTGGTTATATTGGGTTATAAATGGTAATTTTGGTTTTTCTTTTTTTGTGCCAGTATTTTGTTTATAAATTATTTCATTTCTATCTTTGTTTTTTATTACTTCTATTTGGTTGTCTATAGTTTCACTATTATAGCCTCTTTCAATGAATTTCTTTTTTAATAGTTTTGATTGTTCTATGTAATCTTCTTCTTTTGTGCAATTCTTTCTGATTCTTAATAATTGTCCTTTGGGGATATTGTTTTTCCATTTGCTATGATGGCAGCTCTCTGCATGAATATAGTTGTTACTATCTACTGTTTTGAAGTGTGTCTTACTCTTGATTTGGTTATTTTCAATATAGATCTCTAAGTCAAGAAAGATGATTCTTTCATTACTGATTTCGTACGTGAATTTTAATTTTTTTTCATTTTTATTCATTTTGTTATAGAATTCCTCAAACATTGACTTTTCCCCTTTCCAAATCATTAAAATATCATCTATATATCTTTTGAAGCATACCAGGTTCGCTCCCAATTGTGTGTTTGTTAAAAAATCTGTTTCCCATAGTCCCATAAATAGGTTAGCATAACTGGGAGCGAACCTGGTGCCCATAGCAGTTCCGCAGATTTGATTATAGAAATTTCCTTCGAAGAAAAAATAGTTATGGGTTAGAATATATTTTATGCTTTCTAGTATGAAATCTTTATGTGTTGAAGACATTTCGTTGTCGCTACTTAGATAATGGTCAACTGCTTGTAATCCATCTATATGTTTAATGCAAGTATATAATGAGGAGACATCGCATGTTATAAGCCACATTTCTTCGGTCCATATTATATCCTTTATTAATTTTATTACATGTGTGGAGTCTTTTATATAACTTTCTAGATTTATGACATGCTTTTGAAGGTATTTGTCAACATATTCTGAAAGGTTGGAAGTGAGGGAATTAATTCCCGATACAATGGGGCGGCCTGGTGGGTTATTAATGTCTTTATGGATTTTTGGTAAAGTGTAAAATAGTGGTATTTTTGGAAATTTTGGTAGTAGATAGTCAAATTCTTTCTCTGTTAAAATTTCTTTTGTTAAAGCGTCTGTTAATATCATTTTAAGTTCTAATTTGTAAAAACTGGTCGGATTCCTGATACATTTTTTATAGGTATTTTCATCTAGGATTAGTTCGTTACACATTCTTATGTAATGTTCTTTATTTAGGATGACAATCCCTCCACCCTTATCCGCTGCCTTAATCACAATACTTTGATCTTTTTCCATTTTTTCTAATGTTTCACTTTCTTTTTTTGTTAGATTATTTGTTTTCAATTTGGAGTTGTTCACAATCTTTAATTTTCTTAGATCTTCATTTACAAGTTTCTCAAAAGTTTCTATACATGGGCCTTTTTCGTGTTTTGGGTAGAATGTTGATTTATTCTTGAGGTTAGAATGTATAATACCGTTTGTGTTGTTTGTTTGTGTACTTGTGACTTGTTTTTCTAGTGGTGTTTTGGAAAAGTATCTTTTCAAAGTTAGGTTTCTAACGAATTTTTGTATATCTATATATGTGTTGAATTTGTTTAATTTGTTTGTTGGAGCGAATGTTAGACCTTTATTTAGAATTCTCTCTTGTTCCTTATTTAGGGTGATTGAACTTAAATTAAAGATTCCTTTTGTGGGTTTACTTGTTTGCTCTATTTCTTCTTTTTGTCTCTTGGCTTTATATAGGCCAATTCCTCTCTTTCCTCTCTTTCTGAGTCTTTTCTTTTTCTTATGTTCCTGACTTCTCTTTCTGGTATTATTTCTTCCCTTCTCATTTGCCCTATGTCTAAAAAATCACTGTTATAGTTTGATGCACCCTGGTGATCTATATCTATATTTGACAGTGGGTTGAATCTGTTATGTGTATTGTGTTCATTAGTATCCCTCTTTTTTTGTGTCTGTTGGTAATCTATTTTTGTGTTTTGGTCCCTATGCTTGACACTACCTTCATCCCTTCTATATCTCCAGTATCCATTATGTCTTTCATTCTGTCTGTTCCAATATTGATTAGGTCTCTGATTGTATTCATTTGGTCTGTAATTGTGTGAGTTGTAATGTGAATTTGTGACATTATCTCTTTCTCTATTATGATACGATTGATTTTGTGTTTGATACCCTCTATTGGTATAGCTATCTTTATTCCATCTATCCCAATGTTGGTTTTCATTTGGCTTTCTATTATAATAACTCCCATCGTTATAGTTTTGGTAATGTCTTTTGTGATAGGTGTCATTATCATAATTTGTATATTCATAGTGTTTCTGATCTTGTCTCCTAAATTTTTCCTTATGTGTTAAATTAGGATTGTCCTCTCTTTGTTTATTTCCTTCTTTTATAGTTATGGGATCAGTGTTATCATTGTGTTGTTTATTTTGAAATGTATTAAATCTCCAATTATGTGTGCTGAAGCATAGATTTCCTTCTTTACCTTTGAAGTTAGTATAATCATCTCTGTCCCTTTCAAGTTTTCTTTTTTTGATCTCTATTAATTCTTTTTTGGTTGTTTTTAACAAATCTTGAATAATTTTTTCTCTTTCAAGAAACTCTTTGTCTTTTTTATATAGTTCTAATTTTGTTTCTAATTCATTTATTTGGTTGCCTAATTTAATTAAAGTATCACCTCTAAATTCTTTAATTAATTGCATTAGTTTTATTGATGCTTCCTCTAATATTTCTCTCCATTTTGTAATAAATGTTTCATCATCTATTTTAAATGCACATTGCTTCTTAATCCTCAGACCTCTTGGTACTAGCTTCTCTTCTATGTATTTGTTAAGAGAAGCGTATTCTATTTTTTGTCTCATTTCGCTCAGCAATTTATTTTCTAATTCTCTCATTAGATCTCTTAGATTCTCTGTGTTTTCGTTCTCATGTTTAGTTGTCTCAGTTGGCTCTGTAATTACTCTTTCTTCAAAAATCTCTTCTAAGCTTTCATAAATTGTAGATCTCAATTTGAATAAACCTGATTCTTTACTCATTATATAGTTTGAGATTAACACCAATTAGGGTAATTTCGATAAACACCAATTTGGGGTAATTGAGGTAAAACGATATAGTGGACAAATGTGATAGTTGCTTTTGGAAGAGCAACTTTCAATTTTACCCTAAATGTTGGTGTGAATTTAGCGGCAACGAAAACACTACAAACTGTGGTTTTACCTCAAAGAAAACCACCTATAACTAAAAAGATAGTTGTTAGAATATGGGGATATTTGTATAGTTTGCAGTGCGACCGGAGTAGCTCTGAACCAGATTTACTCAGTCTAAATCTTGCCTAGTGTTTGATACTATGTTAAGATGTTTATTTGAGCAAAAAACAAGTCAGAAATCTAGCAGAACTCGACTATAGTGTGAGCCCTCCGGTACCGCAAAAGAATCCAAATACTTAAAAAAGGTCACACAGAAACCAAAAAAGCTCAAAACATAGCCCAAAACATCGCACAGCTTGGCAACTTGTGGACACTTCTCTAACCGAACCGCTCAACAAAAGTGAATTAGAGAACAAAGTCCGACAACATCCAACTAAATAATCAGCAAGAACAAAGAGAAGATTGTATTTTGCACAATAAAATACACTTGAAAGACTGTGTAAGACCCCCTGGTGGGTCCTCCAACAAAGGATACACAAGATCTCCTAACATCGCACAGTTTGGCAACTTGAGGATACTTCTCTAACCGAACCGCTCAACAAAAGTGAATTAGAGAACAAAGTCCGACAACATCCAACTAAATAATTAACAAGAACAAAGAGAGGATTGTATTTTGCACAATAAAATACACTTGAAAGACTGTGTAAGACCCCCTGGTGGGTCCTCCAACAAAGGATACAAAAAATCGTAACCTCCACATCATCAAAAAGATCACAACTAAAGCAACAAACTATTGCCATACTAACCCTCTGGATACTATTATAAGAGACCCCCTGGTGGGTTTCCACAAAAGTTTGCCTCAACGAACAGGATTTACAGAATAACTATACCGGTATAGTACAACCATCTTGGAATTTTTTCTTTTTTAAGGTACCTTTTATTTTTTAAGCCCCGGGCGAATGCATTTTTGCATACTCTTCTATTTCATGTGTGTTATATCAATATATGCAGGATTCTACATATAAACTGTAAGCCCCTTTTTTGCTCTAGTTAATAATATCACATACACATTTCTAGGAACGCTATTATATTTTAGAATAATTATATTTCTTACTGTTTTGTATTGATTATATTTTAATTCCGGATCCGGTCAAAAAATAATAGGTAGTTCTAGCTTTTATTGTTTTTACTGTATGCATGTATTTATAAGTTACTTTGAATAAATTCTTATATATTATTTAC
The DNA here is from genome assembly GCF_027579735.1 of Bombina bombina. Classification (NCBI taxonomy): domain Eukaryota; kingdom Metazoa; phylum Chordata; class Amphibia; order Anura; family Bombinatoridae; genus Bombina; species Bombina bombina. The sequence continues at coordinate 141,713,815 of NC_069509.1, read as the reverse complement.
TAAATATCAGATATCTGTCTTTCATATAACGGATTGAAATTATTATACTTCTAGTAAATTCAAACTTACACATGCATTTGTTTTACACAGTATCAAATAAACATCTTAACATAGTATCAAACACAAGGCAAGATTTAGACTGAGTAAATCTGGTTCAGAGCTACTCCGGTCGCACTGCAAACTATACAAATATCCCCATATTCTAACAACTATCTTTTTAGTTATAGGTGGTTTTCTTTGAGGTAAAACCACAGTTTGTAGTGTTTTCGTTGCCGCTAAATTCACACCAACATTTAGGGTAAAATTGAAAGTTGCTCTTCCAAAAGCAACTATCACATTTGTCCACTATATCGTTTTACCTCAATTACCCCAAATTGGTGTTTATCGAAATTACCCTAATTGGTGTTAATCTCAAACTATATAATGAGTAAAGAATCAGGTTTATTCAAATTGAGATCTACAATTTATGAAAGCTTAGAAGAGATTTTTGAAGAAAGAGTAATTACAGAGCCAACTGAGACAACTAAACATGAAAACGAAAACACAGAGAATCTAAGAGATCTAATGAGAGAATTAGAAAATAAATTGCTGAGCGAAATGAGACAAAAAATAGAATACGCTTCTCTTAACAAATACATAGAAGAGAAGCTAGTACCAAGAGGTCTGAGGATTAAGAAGCAATGTGCATTTAAAATAGATGATGAAACATTTATTACAAAATGGAGAGAAATATTAGAGGAAGCATCAATAAAACTAATGCAATTAATTAAAGAATTTAGAGGTGATACTTTAATTAAATTAGGCAACCAAATAAATGAATTAGAAACAAAATTAGAACTATATAAAAAAGACAAAGAGTTTCTTGAAAGAGAAAAAATTATTCAAGATTTGTTAAAAACAACCAAAAAAGAATTAATAGAGATCAAAAAAAGAAAACTTGAAAGGGACAGAGATGATTATACTAACTTCAAAGGTAAAGAAGGAAATCTATGCTTCAGCACACATAATTGGAGATTTAATACATTTCAAAATAAACAACACAATGATAACACTGATCCCATAACTATAAAAGAAGGAAATAAACAAAGAGAGGACAATCCTAATTTAACACATAAGGAAAAATTTAGGAGACAAGATCAGAAACACTATGAATATATAAATTATGATAATGACACCTATCACAAAAGACATTAACAAAACTATAACGATGGGAGTTATTATAATAGAAAGCCAAATGAAAACCAACATTGGGATAGATGGAATAAAGATAGCTATACCAATAGAGGGTATCAAACACAAAATCAATCGTATCATAATAGAGAAAGAGATAATGTCACAAATTCACATTACAACTCACACAATTACAGACCAAATGAATACAATCAGAGACCTAATCAATATTGGAACAGACAGAATGAAAGACATAATGGATACTGGAGATATAGAAGGGATGAAGGTAGTGTCAAGCATAGGGACCAAAACACAAAAATAGATTACCAACAGACACAAAAAAAGAGGGATACTAATGAACACAATACACATAACAGATTCAACCCACTGTCAAATATAGATATAGATCACCAGGGTGCATCAAACTATAACAGTGATTTTTTAGACATAGGGCAAATGAGAAGGGAAGAAATAATACCAGAAAGAGAAATCAGGAACATAAGAAAAAGAAAAGACTCAGAAAGAGAGGAAAGAGAGGAATTGGCCTATATAAAGCCAAGAGACAAAAAGAAGAAATAGAGCAAACAAGTAAACCCACAAAAGGAATCTTTAATTTAAGTTCAATCACCCTAAATAAGGAACAAGAGAGAATCCTAAATAAAGGTCTAACATTCGCTCCAACAAACAAATTAAACAAATTCAACACATATATAGATATACAAAAATTCGTTAGAAACCTAACTTTGAAAAGATACTTTTCCAAAACACCACTAGAAAAACAAGTCACAAGTACACAAACAAACAACACAAACGGTATTATACATTCTAACCTCAAGAATAAATCAACATTCTACCCAAAACACGAAAAAGGCCCATGTATAGAAACTTTTGAGAAACTTGTAAATGAAGATCTAAGAAAATTAAAGATTGTGAACAACTCCAAATTGAAAACAAATAATCTAACAAAAAAAGAAAGTGAAACATTAGAAAAAATGGAAAAAGATCAAAGTATTGTGATTAAGGCAGCGGATAAGGGTGGAGGGATTGTCATCCTAAATAAAGAACATTACATAAGAATGTGTAACGAACTAATCCTAGATGAAAATACCTATAAAAAATGTATCAGGAATCCGACCAGTTTTTACAAATTAGAACTTAAAATGATATTAACAGACGCTTTAACAAAAGAAATTTTAACAGAGAAAGAATTTGACTATCTACTACCAAAATTTCCAAAAATACCACTATTTTACACTTTACCAAAAATCCATAAAGACATTAATAACCCACCAGGCCGCCCCATTGTATCAGGAATTAATTCCCTCACTTCCAACCTTTCAGAATATGTTGACAAATACCTTCAAAAGCATGTCATAAATCTAGAAAGTTATATAAAAGACTCCACACATGTAATAAAATTAATAAAGGATATAATATGGACCGAAGAAATGTGGCTTATAACATGCGATGTCTCCTCATTATATACTTGCATTAAACATATAGATGGATTACAAGCAGTTGACCATTATCTAAGTAGCGACAACGAAATGTCTTCAACACATAAAGATTTCATACTAGAAAGCATAAAATATATTCTAACCCATAACTATTTTTTCTTCGAAGGAAATTTCTATAATCAAATCTGCGGAACTGCTATGGGCACCAGGTTCGCTCCCAGTTATGCTAACCTATTTATGGGACTATGGGAAACAGATTTTTTAACAAACACACAATTGGGAGCGAACCTGGTATGCTTCAAAAGATATATAGATGATATTTTAATGATTTGGAAAGGGGAAAAGTCAATGTTTGAGGAATTCTATAACAAAATGAATAAAAATGAAAAAAAATTAAAATTCACGTACGAAATCAGTAATGAAAGAATCATCTTTCTTGACTTAGAGATCTATATTGAAAATAACCAAATCAAGAGTAAGACACACTTCAAAACAGTAGATAGTAACAACTATATTCATGCAGAGAGCTGCCATCATAGCAAATGGAAAAACAATATCCCCAAAGGACAATTATTAAGAATCAGAAAGAATTGCACAAAAGAAGAAGATTACATAGAACAATCAAAACTATTAAAAAAGAAATTCATTGAAAGAGGCTATAATAGTGAAACTATAGACAAACAAATAGAAGTAATAAAAAACAAAGATAGAAATTAAACAATTTATAAACAAAATACTGGCACAAAAAAAGAAAAACCAAAATTACCATTTATAACCCAATATAACCAAGACCACAAGAAAATTGAAAAAATTATACAAAAACATTGGAATATACTTAAATTAGATGAAAAATTAAAGGATCAAATAGGTGAAAAACCCGAAATCATCTACAGAAGAGCTAATAATTTAAAAACTAAATTAGCACCTACTGACCTAAAAAAGAAAAAGAAACCAGATAGAGATCTCAAAGGTAACGAAATAAAAGGTTTTTTTCCATGTTTTGCCTGCAAATCTTGCAGACACTCTGAAAAGAGAAAGAAATTCAAATCCAACACCACCGGAAAAGAATATAATATAAAACATCAAATCCGATGTACGGACAAAAATATAATATACCTTCTTGAATGTTTTTGTGGAAAACAATACATAGGGGAATCCACTAGACCTGTCAGGGAGACAGTGAGGGAACATATACTATCTATAGAGCACGCAGAAGAGGATAGAAACAAAGATCTCCCTGTACCACAACATTTCTTAAAATGTAACAATTGTGACTTAAAGAAATTCAAATATGTTGCAATAGACAAAATAAACCAAAACTGGAGAGGAGGCGATATAGAGAATGAGTTATTAAAATTAGAGTACAAGTGGATTTATGAACTAGAGACTAAGGCACCAAAAGGATTGAATATTGATTTCAGCATTACACCTTTCCTGAAGTACTAAGCCAAATTTCCACCACTCGAAAGAATACCCATATCACTAATCTTAATATCCACCTATGAATATCAGACATAAATTAATCAAAAACAATAAAGTTAAACGACACTTTAAATAAGGATGAAATTAATTTAATTAATTCCACCGATTTGTTCCAAATATACCCTAAGACCCAAATTATTTAATATAGTAAATGCACTTATAGCCACTGAAAGTTCCATCTATCTGTTAATTACAGAAATACATAGTGCTTAGCCAAAGAGACTTCAACATTCTAGCAGATCATGCAGAAATGAATACAACATAAAGTAATTGATTCCACTAAGCATTAACGGACTAGAAGTGTAATAAAAGAAATCCAATTTAATTGTTTTTAAATAAATCGATTTAACAAGTTTTACCTCCAAATAAATAAATTTAAATTTATACTTCACTTTCAACATCATAACGTTTATAAGCATATGATCGACAAATATCTGCATCCGTGAATATAGGTCTAATCTATTCTCAGACATAAAAAATCATCTTGGTCCCATAACTTTCTTATTTTACCAACCAAATATTATTTTGATTTTTTATCTTTATGTACTAAGTTCAAATTGATTATATATAAATATGAGATAAGATCAGGATATACCAAAATAACTGTTCCTATATAATTGCATCTAAACTGAGACAACAACATAGTAAAAATTCAACCAATGGGAGAATAGACCAGAGGTTCAAATAAGACCGCCAAACTGAATTGGAGCATTATGTATGAAAAAGGCTGCAGTTGACAGCCGAAACGCGTCCAGACATACTGCTCCAGAGACTCAGGACTTTATTCCAACTTCTACATCTGCACTAAATCACATCCAGCAGCTCTACACTAAAGATCAAGACAAGGAAGTAGAACTGCTATCGGAACAAAATTATGTAAGGTACAAAGATCGAGGACCGCCAACAAATGAGAGAGCAAAAAACAAGTCAGAAATCTAGCAGAACTCGACTATAGTGTGAGCCCTCCGGTACCGCAAAAGAATCCAAATACTTAAAAAAGGTCACACAGAAACCAAAAAAGCTCAAAACATAGCCCAAAACATCGCACAGCTTGGCAACTTGTGGACACTTCTCTAACCGAACCGCTCAACAAAAGTGAATTAGAGAACAAAGTCTGACAACATCCAACTAAATAATCAGCAAGAACAAAGAGAAGATTGTATTTTGCACAATAAAATACACTTGAAAGACTGTGTAAGACCCCCTGGTGGGTCCTCCAACAAAGGATACACAAGATCTCCTAACATCGCACAGTTTGGCAACTTGAGGATACTTCTCTAACCGAACCGCTCAACAAAAGTGAATTAGAGAACAAAGTCCGACAACATCCAACTAAATAATTAACAAGAACAAAGAGAGGATTGTATTTTGCACAATAAAATACACTTGAAAGACTGTGTAAGACCCCCTGGTGGGTCCTCCAACAAAGGATACAAAAAATCGTAACCTCCACATCATCAAAAAGATCACAACTAAAGCAACAAACTATTGCCATACTAACCCTCTGGATACTATTATAAGAGACCCCCTGGTGGGTTTCCACAAAAGTTTGCCTCAACGAACAGGATTTACAGAATAACTATACCGGTATAGTACAACCATCTTGGAATTTTTTCTTTTTTAAGGTACCTTTTATTTTTTAAGCCCCGGGCGAATGCATTTTTGCATACTCTTCTATTTCATGTGTGTTATATCAATATATGCAGGATTCTACATATAAACTGTAAGCCCCTTTTTTGCTCTAGTTAATAATATCACATACACATTTCTAGGAACGCTATTATATTTTAGAATAATTATATTTCTTACTGTTTTGTATTGATTATATTTTAATTCCGGATCCGGTCAAAAAATAATAGGTAGTTCTAGCTTTTATTGTTTTTACTGTATGCATGTATTTATAAGTTACTTTGAATAAATTCTTATATATTATTTACTAAATATCAGATATCTGTCTTTCATATAACGGATTGAAATTATTATACTTCTAGTAAATTCAAACTTACACTTGCATTTGTTTTACACAGTATCAAATAAACATCTTAACATAGTATCAAACACTAGGCAAGATTTAGACTGAGTAAATCTGGTTCAGAGCTACTCCGGTCGCACTGCAAACTATACAAATATCCCCATTTATTAATAAAATGACAATGTTAAGTATAGAAAAAGGGGCATACTGCTTAGAAGCCTGTATCTCAGGCATCTATGCAGCTACAGACCCCGAAGACTCACCGTTGGAAAGGTAATCGCCTAACATTTTCAGTGTAAGTCTTGGGGATCTGGAAGGAAAAAAAATTAAAACAGCTTAGCACCCAGGTGGGAAAGTGCTTAACATTCAAAGGGTTAAATAAATAAAAACTTACCTGTGAAATAAAAATAAACCTAACATTAAACTATAAATTAACCTAACTTTACTATTCTAATAAAATAAAAAATACTGCCAATTAAAAAATCTAAATTACAAATTTAAAAAAATAACACTACGAAACAAATTAAAAAATCTAAAATTTCAAAAAATAATAAACACTAAATTAATAACAATAAAAAACACTAAACTTACAAAAAGTAATAAACAAAATTATCAAAAATAAAAACAATTACACCTAATCTAATAGCCCTATAAAAATAAAAAAAGCCCCCAAAAATAAAAACACCTCTAGCCTACAATAACCTAAAAAAACTAAAAAAAGAGCATTTTGTAGGGCATTGCCCTAAGCAGCTCTTTTACCTGTAAAAAAAATACAAATTCCCCCCAACAGTAAAACACACCACCCAACCAATCCCCAAAATAAAAAAACCTAACACTAAAATAAGGGGGCATTTGTATGGGCATTCAGCTCTTTTTCAATGGCCTTAAAAGGGCATTAAGCTATTTTTCAAATTGGCCAAACCCTAATATGAAAAAAAACACCCCAAAAAATACCTAACACTAACCCCAGAATATCTACTCACGGTTCCTGAAGTCCGGACATCCATCTCCATTCAGGTAGCAAAAAGTCTTCATTGAGGCGGCGACATCTTCATCCATTGCGGGGGCATCCAGCGCGGAGTGCCCTCTCCTCTTTATATGGTCCCCACCGTACACTAAAGCTTCAATGCAAGGTAGCCGTTTCAAAATGGTGTACCTTGCATTGTTTAAAACAACTAATAGAATGAGAGCTACTGAAATCCTATTGGCTGATTTGAACAGCCAATATGATTTCAGTAGCTCTCATCCTATTGGCTGTTTTGGGGTGTTTTTACTTTGGGGGGCTTTTTTATTTTTATAGGGCTATTAGATTAGGTGTAATTGTTTTTATTTTTGATAATATCGTTTATTATTTTTTGTAAGCTTAGTGTTTTTTATTTTTCATAATTTAGTGTTTATTATTATTTTGTAATTTTAGATTTTTTAATTTTTTTGTAGTGTTAGGTTTTTTTAAATTTGTAATTTAGATTTTTTAATTAGTAGTATTTTTTTTACTTTATTAGAATAGTAAGGTCATAGTGGCATGGCAGAAATTGTGTAATAACCTAGATTGCCTAACACACGTTTCAAATTATTTACCTATTTGTGGCAACCCTAACTTTACACCAGGGCTGTCATATCAGATCTTCAAGGAATGGGAATTAAAAGGTTTGAAATGTATGGGGCAGATCCTGGGAAACACAGGACTCCCAATAACATTTGCAGAATTAGCGGAAAATTTTGATTTGGGGGAACGTGAATTTTATGCTTATCTGCAGGTTAGGCATTATCTTCAAGAGCTACTTTATAGCTATGGAAATAATTGGTCATTAGGGGACATTCAGGTTAGGATAACCAACTATGCGTCAGGAGTGTACGCAATTTCATCATTATACTTACTTATAATGTAAAAACCATCTAATGTCCAGGTCATTGATATGACAGTAAAATGGTCTCCCTATTTCCCGGATATAGATGATCAGACTATTATCGGTAGTTTTAAAATAGCACAACAAAGCTGGGTTCCAACCGTATGGAGAGAATCTCAAATTAAAATAGGCCTTCAGAGGTATCTTACACCGGGTCTGTTATCCAAATGGTATAAAACTAGTATCCTCTGCTCTAGATGTTCTGCAATAAAGGCTGATTTATTTCATTGTCTGTGGGCGTGTCCCAAAATTTTCCAATATTGGAAGAAGATAACCTATTGGATGAATACAATCCTACAGTTGGATTATGAACTGAAGCCCATTGAGATTTTTTTCTTGGTAAAATATCAAGGTATATCCAAAAATGATAGTCTCATAAACACAATTATATTAACGGGACGCAATCTCATCCTTAAACTATGGAAGGCGCGAGAAGCGCCCAAGATATCTCATTTTAAAAAAGCTTTATTAAGCTAACTTACTACAGAACAATTTAATATACCCTACCCACAAGAAGATCATCTACCCATCTTTTTTAAGAAGTGGGAGAATTTCGTTATGTCTCTGCCTTTGGCAAGCCAAAGAAAGGTGATAAAACCATTTTGTGAATCTGAGTTTATCCTGACAAATATATATGCAGGCCGCTTTCCTGGAAGCTGGGTGGAGGACAACGAGTGAGGGTGTGGCAGGGGCATGGACGGTTGGGCCGGTTCGGGAGGGCAGTTTTTTTTTTTTTTTTTTTGTTTTTTTATTGTTTTTTGTTTTTGCTTTGTATGTGTTTGTTGATCCTCGAAGTTACTATTTATTATAGTATAAAGGAAAAAAACTAAATCACAATACAACAGTAAAAAGTTATTATTTCTAGACACTGGAACAAATGAGTTTTGAAACTCTTGATGTTTTAGGTATGCTTTATTGTTATGCATGTATATATTGTGCATTATCATGTGCCATGTAAGATTGTAACTGGCTTTTTTTGAATTTTTTTTACTTCTTTATATGCAATGAATAAAAAAGAAAGATTTTTTAAAAAAAAAAGTAAAAAAAAAAAAAAAAAAACAACTCAAGGTTACTGTGAAAAAGGAATACTATCATCTATATTAATAAATTGTCATAGTAGGGGGAATCTTAATATGAAAGAGGTCAAACTGTCTCGGCCGTAGACAGCCCACCTCCCATCTAGGCAGTAGAGTAGTTAATAATACTAGGTACTCATGTAGCAGTGACAAGACTATCATATCTATAACCTCAAACGGTATCTTCCCTCAAAAAAAAAAAAAAAGAATAGTGAGGTTTTTTCTCCAGTGCCGCTCAGCAGTACGGGAACATCTGCTTAGGTACCGTGTCAGAGGAGTATGCCAGGGCTGAGGATGAGTGTGTGATTTCTGAGCTATGGTAAGAGGGGCCAGATTGTCAAGTACGAATGTAAGTGTAGAATTATAGTGGCAGATAGATTGGTCAGGGCAGGAAAAGGAGGAGAAGGATGAGAGGAGAGGTTTGAGGGAATTATCATGCTGTTATTGATCCAATGACATAATGCTTCTGTGAAGTTTGGTGTGAGGAGTAGGAGGAGGGAGAGTTGTAGGGAGGGATGATATGTTGCAAGTGAGGAGATGGTGGTCAGAAAGAGGAATATGGGAGTTTGTGAAGTTTGAGTGCATCGATAGGTAAAGATCAGGTCAAAGGAGTGACCGTCATTGTGAGTGGGAGAATCAGTCCATTGTGACAAACCAAAAAAGGAAGTGAGTTGCAGAAGTTGTTTTGCAGAGGAGGCAGTGGGATTGTCAAGAGAGATGTTGAAGTCACCAAGAATGAGGGCAGGGGTGTCTGAGGAAAGGAAATAAGGTAGCCAGGCAGCCAAGTGATCTATAAATTGGGCTTTATGCCACCATATCGCACGCACAAGGAGGCTTTTCAGTAACTCGTAATGGCAGCGCTATGGAGAGTGAAATAATGCAACTTTTTTGGCTTTAGATTCACACCCTGTTTAGCGTAAAAATAATAATCTAGGTAAAAACTTCTTAATACCTAGGTATTAAAAATGGCATAATGGGTTGTGGTTTTAATAAAGAAAAAAAAAGTTGTTTCAATTGGATTTAAAAAAAAAACAAACTAAATTTTCAATGCATTAAATAGTTTGCATCTGGTATATATATATATACAGTATATATATATATATAATTTTTCTAGAAACACATTGGGCCCGATTACAAGTGGCTCGCTAACTTTTTAATTTGCTCTTGTGCTAACTGATCTCAAAATAAACTTTTAACATGGGTGGATTAGTGCCCATATTAAAAGTTCAAAGCAAAAAAGTGTATTAGCGAAACCCGGTGCACGCTACCTTCAGGACTTCGAATATTGCTAGCGCGTTAGCTTTTTCTCACCATAGACATCAGTGTTAAAAAAACCCACAGTAATCGCTTGCAGGCTATCCAACACTGCGTTAGACCAACTGCTCTAATGTCGAAGGTAGTTATCAATATTTAACATTCCAATGTCCTTCACTTACAAATGTTGGTTTTATTTATAAAAAAATATTTATATATATATGTTATTTTTTTTTTGTAAAATAGATCTATACTTATATATACTGTATATATGAATATATAAAGGTATATATATATATATATATATATGGATAAAAAGAACTATGACTAACAGCGCTTTGAAGATAGTATAAGGACTCTTAGGCCTAGATTTAGAGTTGGGCGGTAGCCGTCAAAACCAGCGTTAGAGGCTCCTAACGCTGGTTTTTACCGCCCGCTGGTATTTGGAGTCAGTCAGGAAAGGGTCTAACGCTCACTTTGCAGCCGCGACTTTTCCATACCGCAGATCCCCTTACGTCAATTGCGTATACTATCTTTTGAATGGGATCTTTCTAACGCTGGTATTTAGAGTCTTGGCTGAAGTGAGCGTTAGATCTCTAACGACAAGACTCCAGCCGCAGAAAAAAGTCAGTAGTTAAGAGCTTTCTGTGCTAACGCCGGATCATAAAGCTCTTAACTACTGTGCTCTAAAGTACACTAACACCCATAAACTACCTATGTACCCCTAAACCGAGGTCCCCCCACATCGCCGCCACTCTATTCAAAAATTTTAACCCCTAATCTGCCGCTCCGTACACCGCTGCCACTTACGTTATCCCTATGTACTCCTAATCTGCTGCCCCTAATACCGCCGACCCCTACATAATATTTATTAACCCCTAATCTGCCGCCCCCGCTATCGCTGACACCTGCATATTTTTTTTAACCCCTAATCTGCCGCTCCGTACACCGCCGCAACATACATTATACCTATGTACCCCTAATCTGCTGCCCCTAACACAGCCGACCCCTATATTATATTTATTAACCCCTAATCTGCCCCCCACAACGTCGCCGCCAGCTACCTACAATAATTAACCCCTAATCTGCCGAGCGGATCTCGCCGCTACTCTAATAAATGGATTAACCCCTAAAGCTAAGTCTAACCCTAACACTAACACCCCCCTAAGTTAAATATAATTTAAATCTAACGAAATAAATTAACTCTTATTAAATAAATTATTCCTATTTAAAGCTAAATACTTACCTGTAAAATAAACCCTAATATAGCTACAATATAAATTATAATTATATTGTAAGCTATTTTAGGATTAATATTTATTTTACAGGCAACTTTGTAATTATTTTAACCAGGTACAATAGCTATTAAATAGTTAATAACTATTTAATAGCTAAAATAGTTAAAATAATTACAAAATTACCTGTAAAATAAATCCTAACCTAAGTTACAATTAAACCTAACACTACACTATCAATAAATTAATTAAATACAATACCTACAATTATCTACAATTAAACCTAACACTACACTATCAATAAATTAATTAAATAAAATACCTACAATTATCTACAATTAAACCTAACACTACACTATCAATAAATTAATTAAATACAATACCTATAATTATCTACAATTAAACCTAACACTACACTATAAATAAATAAATTAAATACAATTCCTACAAATAAATACAATGAAATAAACTAACTAAAGTACAAAAAATAAAAAAGAACTAAGTTACAAAAAATAAAAAAATATTTACAAACATTAGAAAAATATTACAACAATTTTAAAAAAAAAAATGCCCTACCCTATTCTAAATTAAAAAAGTTCAAAGCTCTTTTACCTTACCAGCCCTGAAAAGGGCCATTTGCGGGGCATGCCCCAAATAATTCAGCTCTTTTGCCTGTAAAAAAAAAACATACAATACCCCCCCAACATTACAACCCACCACCCACATACCCCTAATCTAACCCAAACCCCCTTAAATAAACCTAACACTAAGCCACTGAAGATCTTCCTACCTTATCTTCACCATGCCAGGTTCACCGATCCGTCCTCCGAAGTCTTCATCCAAGCCTCCGAAGTCTTCATCCAAGCCCAAGCTGGGGCTGGCGATCCATAATCCGGCTGAAGTCTTCTATCAAGCAGCGGTTGAAGAGGTCCAGAAGAGGCTCCAAAGTCTTCATCCTATCCGGGAAGAAGAGGAGATCCAGACCGGCAACCATCTTGATCCAAGCAGCATCTTCTATCTTCATCCGATGACGAACGGCTCCATCTTGAAGACCTTCAGCGCGGATCCATCTTCTTCTTCCGACGTCCAACTGAAGAATGAAGGTTCCTTTAAGGGATGTCATCCAAGATAGCATCCCTCAAATTCCGATTGGCTGATAGGATTCTATCAGCCAATCGGAATTAAGGTAGGAAAATTCTGATTGGCTGATAGAATCAGCCAATCAGAATCAAGTTCAATCCGATTGGCTGATCCGATCAGCCAATCAGATTGAGCTCGCATTCTATTGGCTGTTCCGATCAGCCAATAGAATGCGAGCTCAATCTGATTGGCTGATTGGATCAGCCAATCGGATTGAACTTGAATCTGATTGGCTGATTCCATCAGCCAATCAGAATTTTCCTACCTTAATTCCGATTGGCTGATAGAATCCTATCAGCCAATCGGAATTCGAGGGACGCCATCTTGGATGACGTCATTTAAAGGAACCGTCATTTGTCGGGAAGTCGTCGGTGAAGATGGATGTTCCGCGTCGGCGGGATGAACATGGATCTGGAAGAAAGAAGATTGAAGATGCCGTTGATAGAAGACTTCAGCCGGATCATGGACCTCTTCAGCTCCCACTTGGATGAAGACTTCAGTCGGATCATGGACATCTTCAGCCCCCCGCTTGGGCTTGGATCAAGACATCGGAGCCAGGACAGATCGGTGTGATACCCGGCGAGGTGAAGATAAGGTAGGAAGATCTTCAGGGGCTTAGTGTTAGGTTTATTTAAGGGGGGTTTGGGTTAGATTAGGGGTATGTGGGTGGTGGGTTTTAATGTGGGGGGGGTATTGTATGTTTTTTTTACAGGCAAAAGAGCTGAATTCTTTGGGGCATGCCCCGCAAAGGGCCCTTTTCAGGGCTGGTAAGGTAAAAGAGCTTTGAACTTTTTTAATTTAGAATAGGGTAGGGCATTTTTTTTATTTTGGGGGTCTTTGTTATTTTATTAGGGGGCTTAGAGTAGGTGTAATTAGTTTAACATTGTTGTAATATTTTTCTAATGTTTGTAAATATTTTTTCATTTTTTGTAACTTAGTTCTTTTTTATTTTTTGTACTTTAGTTAGTTTATTTCATTGTATTTATTTGTAGGTATTGTATTTAATTAATTTATTGATAGTGTAGTGTTAGGTTTAATTGTAGATAATTGTAGGTATTTTATTTAATTAATTTATTGATAGTGTAGTGTTAGGTTTAATTGTAACTTAGGTTAGGATTTATTTTACAGGTAAATTTTGTAATTATTTTAACTAAGTAGCTATTAAATAGTTATTAACTATTTAATAGCCATTGTACCTGGTTAATATAATTACAAAGTTGCCTGTAAAATAAATATTAATCCTAAAATAGCTACAATATAATTATAATTTATATTGTAGCTATATTAGGGTTTATTTTACAGGTAAGTATTTAGCTTTAAATAGGAATAATTTATTTAATAAGAGTTAATTTATTTAGTTAGATTTAAATTATATTTAACTTAGGGGGGTGTTAGGGTTAGGGTTAGACTTAGCTTTAGGGTTTAATACATTTATTATAGTAGCGGTGAGATCCGGTCGGCAGATTAGGGGTTAATAATTGTAAGTAGGTGGAGACGACATTGGGGGCGGCAGATTAGGGGTTAATAAATATAATATAGGGGTCGGCTGTGTTATGGGCAGCAGATTAGGGGTACATAGGGATAATGTAGGTAGCGGCGGTGTACGGAGCGGCAGATTAGGGGTTAATAATAATATGCAGGTGTCAGCTATAGCGGGGGCGGCTGATTAGAGGTTAATAAATATAATATAGGGGTCAGCGGTGTTAGGGGCAGCAGATTAGGGGTACATAGGGATAATGTAGGTAGCGGCGGTGTACGGAGCGGCAGATTAGGGGTTAATAATAATATGCAGGGGTCAGCGATAGCGGGGGTGGCAGATTAGGGGTTAATAAGTGTAAGGTTAGGGGTGTTTAGACTCGGGGTACATTTTAGGGTGTTAGGTGCAGACATAGGAAGTGTTTCCCCATAGTAAACAATGGAGCTGCGTTAGGATCTGAACGCTGCTTTTTTGCAGGTGTTAGGTTTTTTTTCAGCTCAAACTGCCCCATTGTTTTCTATGGGGGAATAGTGCACGAGCACGTTTTTGAAGCTGGCCGCGTCAGTAAGCAATGCTGGTATTCAGAGTTGCAGTGGCGGTAAATATGCTCTACGCTCCTTTTTTGGAGCCTAACGCAGCCATTCTGTGAACTCTAAATACCAGCGGTATTTAAAAGGTGCAGGGGGAAAAAAGCATGCGTAGCTAACGCACCCCTTTGGCCGCAGAACTCTAAATCTATCCGTTAGTGTATTATTACTAAGTACTATTAAGACCTGTAGTGCTGCCTTAATAACCTGACAGAGTATTCTTGGTGGCCCCCACCACCAAAACTGCAGAGTCTGTAAGCTAAAATGAATTAAAAGATTGGTTATTGGCGCAAGAACAAGGCTTAGAACTGAAAGTTATTCAGTTTGTATCAGCAATACAATACAATAAAAGTGATACAATGCAGTAAAATGTTATATAAAAAAATCTTAAAATGTGTATATATAAGCATACAAGTTGATACAACAACAAGTCCAGGGATAATAGTCCCAGAAGCAATCTGAAAAAGTTCCCACGTGAAATAAATTCTTCTAAAAGACAAGCTCCAGGTAAGTTGGTGTGCCCAAAATGACCAATAAGGATACATGAACTTTCTACTTACAAAAACTACCTCAATCAAAATGAGGTAAGTGCCGCACAGATTGTCAAGTAGTTGGCTCTCTAGTCATTGGCTCCTCCCCACAGGTTGATATGCTTCCTTCAATGTCCCTTGTAGAAAGATTTCCTCTTTGTTTATTCCCTCAGAGTAGTTGCAATCCAATTCCTTGTTTCAAGCTGTAGAGATGAACGAAGGATGCAACAGACACAAGTAATTCTCACCTCTGCAGATTCGCCCTCACACTAGGGGCAATGCAGCAACAATATCAAATAAACCACGTGGATGTCGACCATACAAGAGTTCAAAAGGTGAAAACCCTGTTGAGGCCTGGGGAACTTCCCTAATAGAAAACATTAAATAAGGCAATAAAAGGTCCCAATTTTTTCCATCCACATCAATTGCCTTCCGTAAAATACTCTTTAGGGTCTTATTGAACCTCTCTACAAGCCCATCAGTTTGAGGGTGATATACTGAAGTTTTCAGATGCTTAATATGGAGCAGATTACACAATCATTTTGTAATCTTAGACATAAAAGGAGTCCCTTGATCTGTCAAAATTTCCTTGGGTATACCCACTCTACTAAACATAAGTTCCTTTGCTATAGATTTTGCAGAACTATTACGTAGGGGTACTGCCTCAGGATAGCGGGTTGCATGATCCAGGACAACCAGTATATACTGGTGTCCTCTGGCTGACTTCACCAGTGGACCTATCAAGTACATGGCAATTTTTTCGAATGGCACATCAATGATTGGTAAAGGCACGAATGTACTATGAAAATCCTTAGTGGGAGCAGTTAGCTGGCACTTGGGACGTGAAGAGCAATAATTATTAACGGCCTTAAACACACCTGGCCAGTAAATCCTTCTAAGGACCCTTTCTTTAGTCTTATCCATTCCCAGGTCCCCCTAGTATGTGACTATGTGCAAGATTTAACACTGTATTACAAAAAACTTGAGGTACAAACAACTGTTTAACAACATCTGTGCCTTTTTGGCTATTCTGTATAGCAGGAAATTATTTATTTCAAAGTGAGGATAAGGTAGTGGATTTTCTGGCTGTGAAATAACACCATTTACAACCCAGGTATCATTTCTTGCTTCAGCCAAAGTGGGATCCTCCCATTGGGCACTTTTAAAATTACCACAATTAACCTCCAAATCTAATAAATCATCATTGCTTTCTGTACTAACACCTGGCTCATTATTCTGAATAGGCTGGTCTCCTATCAATACAGGCATAGGACAATAAGTTTTACCTTTACTGTTTTCGTCCAAATCAATTTCAGAAAAAGGAAACACAAAATCCTCAATTGTTTCATTCCCTTTGGACTCCTTAGCTGAATTTACTATTAAAGCCCATAATTCAAAAAACTTTTTGGGTACTACAACTACCCGATGTTTTAAAGAACCACATTGTGTTTCAAAATTTACATCAGCTGTAGCATATTCACGTTTATCACCATGAACACAAAGAATACCCATTGTATGCATATTATCTATAGTCACATCAGGTACTATACATTTTGCCACTAATGTAACCATACTCCCTGAATCAAGTAATGCTTTAAACATTCTGTAATTTACAGTCACCAAACACATGTGAGAGACATCACTATTATCAGGATGAATACAGTTAGACAGAAATGAGTGCGGCCCTGTATTATCACTTGTACTATAGTCCATCAGATCATCTTTAAGGGCACAGTCTCTGGCAACATGACCAACTTCATTAGACTTAAAACATTTAATACTATAATTAGATTTCCTTCCAGGTTGGTTATATTTAAATGTTCCTCTATCTCCCAGAGGAGTGTCCCTTGTATCTTGTAAATATAACTGCTGGTCTCTCACCCCCCTTCCCCCTTGAACAGTCTTACCAGTTCTTGTAGAGTTCTGGCAAATAGGAGAGGAGGGTAAATCTGCTGGAGGTAGATGCAAAACTTCTCCTGTCGCAATATACCTTTCCACTAAAGCAATCAGTTGGTCTGCAGTTTGAGGGTCAACCTGACTGACGAATCGATGCAGGGAAGAAGGTAATCCTCGTTGAAAGCAATCAATCACCAATAACTCCACAATCTTATTAGTGGAGTTAACCTCTGGTTGCAGCCATTTCCTGGCAACTTGAATGAGGTCACACATCTGTCATCTTGCAGCTTTATCAGATGCATATCTCCAAGAGTGGAATCTTTGAGCACGTACTGCAGAAATCACACCTAGGCCTGCCAGGATCTCAGCCTACAGCTTGTCATAGTCACTGGCTTGCTCCGGCTCTAGGTCAAAGTAGGCCTTTTGAGGTTCTCCGCTTAAAAAAGGTGCAAGCATGCTCGCCCACTCATCTGCTGGCCATTCTTCTCTTTCCACTGTTCTCTCAAAGGCAAGAAGATACGCCTCAACATCATCCACTGCAGACATCTTTTGAATATAGTGACTAGCTCATATAACTTTAGAGCCTTGAAGCCACCAGCAGGGTCAGAGTTCAGTCTCTCAGATATAGCTTGAATCTCTTGCCGCAACGTGCATGTGACGTTCTGCTGTTCCTCACAAACCTTCCTGAATGTTTCTGCTTGAAATTTGACCATCTGTTGCACCAGCACTTCAGTACTCTCTTTTTGTGTTTTTGCCATAATCATAGCGTTCTCAGTCTGTGCCAACACCAACTGCTGCAGAGCTGCACTGTTTTCAGCAGCTTTTCTATTGGCCTCCTGTTGCACAGCGGTAGACTGAATCAGTGCTTTAATAACTTCCTCCATGTTGCTTGCAAATTATTAAACCCACAGATATAAAATGTGGCTTCCCGCATTCTCCACCATATGTAATAAGAATCTTTGGTAACCACTGTCTTCTAGGGTTTAAATGCAAAAGAGGACAATCCAGTAAACGTTTTCAAAACTTTATTTTCTTCCAAATTAGCAAGGTGACTTTAACAGCAGCATACAGTTTGTTCACAGGTAAGGCAAAAGGACAAGTTTCTCTGCACAAGCTTCCAAAACAGCAAATCTCTGTCTGCATTGTCTGCAGCAATACAAATGTCCTTTACAGAATGTAACAGCAAACAAAAATCCAGCAAAACATTTCATACCTAATATTTTTCACAACACATTATATCAGGCCTCCTGAATGGCTGTAATCTACTTAGCTAGAGAAATTCTTCCCTTTTAAACCCTAGGAGCAGCAATCATGAGCAACACCCGAGTTTAATTGTCTTTAACAGCTGTAAGGTATTCACAACTAAAAAACACTAATCACTTCCCTGGGGTTTACTAGCAAAATGGTAAAGTGAAATGTATTAAACTTGGTCTAATATATACTCCCTCTATCACCAACCCAGACTTTCTGTCACAATATATATATATATATATATATATATATATATATATATATATATATATATATATATATATACATACATACATACATACACACACATATATATATACAGGGAGTGCAGAATTATTAGGCAAGTTGTATTTTTGAGGATTAATTTTATTATTGAACAACAACCATGTTCTCAATGAACCCAAAAAACTCATTAATATCAAAGCTGAATAGTTTTGGAAGTAGTTTTTAGTTTGTTTTTAGTTATAGCTATTTTAGGGGGATATCTGTGTGTGTAGGTGACTATTACTGTGCATAATTATTAGGCAACTTAACAAAAAACAAATATATACCCATTTCAATTATTTATTTTTACCAGTGAAACCAATATAACATCTCAACATTCACAAATATACATTTCTGACATTCAAAAACAAAACAAAAACAAATCAGTGACCAATATAGCCACCTTTCTTTGCAAGGACACTCAAAAGCCTGCCATCCATGGATTCTGTCAGTGTTTTGATCTGTTCACCATCAACATTGCGTGCAGCAGCAACCAAAGCCTCCCAGACACTGTTCAGAGAGGTGTACTGTTTTCCCTCCTTGTAAATCTCACATTTGATGATGGACCACAGGTTCTCAATGGGGTTCAGATCAGGTGAACAAGGAGGCCATGTCATTAGATTTTCTTCTTTTATATCCTTTCTTGCCAGCCACGATGTGGAGTACTTGGACGTGTGTGATGGAGCATGGTCCTGCATGAAAATCATGTTTTTCTTGAAGGATGCAGACTTCTTCCTGTACCACTGATTGAAGAAGGTGTCTTCCAGAAACTGGCAGTAGGACTGGGAGTTGAGCTTGACTCCATCCTCAACCCGAAAAGGCCCCACAAGCTCATCTTTGATGATACCAGCCCAAACCAGTACTCCACTTCCACCTTGCTGGCGTCTGAGTCGGACTGGAGCTCTCTGCCCTTTACCAATCCAGCCACGGGCCCATCCATCTGGCCCATCAAGACTCACTCTCATTTCATCAGTCCATAAAACCTTAGAAAAAATCAGTCTTGAGATATTTCTTGGCCCAGTCTTGATGTTACAGCTTGTGTGTCTTGTTCAGTGGTGGTCGTCTTTCAGCCTTTCTTACCTTGGCCATGTCTCTGAGTATTGCACACCTTGTGCTTTTGGGCACTCCAGTGATGTTGCAGCTCTGAAATATGGCCAAACTGGTGGCAAGTGGCATCTTGGCAGCTGCACGCTTGACTTTTCTCAGTTCATGGGCAGTTATTTTGCGCCTTGGTTTTTCCACACGCTTCTTGCGACCCTGTTGACTATTTTGAATGAAATGCTTGATTGTTCGATGATCACGCTTCAGAAGCTTTGCAATTTTAAGAGTGCTGCATCCCTCTGCAAGATATCTCACTATTTTTGACTTTTCTGAGCCTGTCAAGTCCTTCTTTTGACCCATTTTGCCAAAGGAAAGGAAGTTGCCTAATAATTATGCACACCTGATATAGGGTGTTGATGTCATTAGACCACACCCCTTCTCATTACAGAGATGCACATCACCTAATATGCTTAATTGGTAGTAGGCTTTCGAGCCTATACAGCTTGGAGTAAGACAACATGCATAAAGAGGATGATGTGGTCAAAATACTAATTTGCCTAATAATTCTGCACTCCCTGTATATATACACACACACACACACACACACACACACACATACATACACATGTTTAGACATGTATATACATAGACCTTTCCTGGCAAATACCTTGTCATATAATATATACCTTTTAACCATATTTATTTATTAATATGGATATGAATAATTTGTATCTGTATATATGAGTGCAATACTTTATTTTTAATGTATTTATGTTGTGTTTGGTGCAACTGTGCGAGCGGACATGATTCGATATTGCAGAACATGTCCGCTGCACATCGATAAATGCAGACAGCATACGCTCTCTGCATTTATCATTGCACCAGCAGTTCTTGTGAACTGCTGGTGCAATGCCACCCCCTACAGATTTGTGGCCAATCGCCGCTAGCAGGGGGTGTCAATCAATTGATTTCTAGTGATGTCTGTCCGTCACCTCAGAGCAGACGGGCAGGTTATGGAGTAATGGTCTTTAGAGCCTGAAGGCTCACCAGAAACATAGGGCCTCAAGCTCAGTATGGAGCTCGATAAATATGCTCCTTACACTTTACCCTAGGTCTTCAAGTGCACTTATCTGTTGATTGCAAATTGTGTTTGCGCTCAAGCACAACCGTTTACTTTTAAATTGTAATATGCACGCTAGTTAGTGAGGTAGCGGTATTGGTTATGCTAACAATAGCGCACCACTTGTAATCTAGCCCATTAAGGGGAACATATTTTACAGTACAGTTTCACTTTTTGTCCTGTTATGCATTGTTAGTCCAATAAAAAGTTATTACTACTTACGGCAATTATTTGTATTTTGGGATCTGAAACCTTTATAAAAGCAAAGTCTGGACTGGTATGTAAGGATCTCTGTCTTTTGAAATCCAATAGGTAAAATAAACACTCCCCTTGACATTCATTCTATCATTTAAATATCAGCAAAAAAAATTAAAAAATAATAATAATAACAATGTCATATGTTTGAGAGATATTGATATCACCAATTGTGATAAATCATTTTTCTTTT
Organism: Bombina bombina; assembly: GCF_027579735.1. NCBI lineage: Eukaryota > Metazoa > Chordata > Amphibia > Anura > Bombinatoridae > Bombina > Bombina bombina. The sequence goes on along the minus strand of NC_069509.1, from coordinate 141,692,508 downwards.
TCCTTGAAAAACAATCTGCAATTTGATTATAAATCGTAACATTTGAATACTAAATTTGAATATTTTTTTTGTAGATGTACTTTTAAATCAATGTGGAACATTATTCAAATGTTAAGTTTTAAAAATTTAAATATTTTATAGAGATGTGCAGGAAAGAAAATTTTGCTACGGATGTAATTTTCGTTCTGAATATTCGAGGAAATCTGTTTCCCCGAATATTCGTTGCCTGCACTATTCAGTTTTCGTTAAACGTTTAAATTAGTTTTCAAAAGTAAATGTTTCAAAGCTACAGGTTAAAAGTTCACCTGTAGCTACATACTTACCTTAACGCCTTCTGGAGAGCTCGCTAACTCAATTATCTTCTTGCCAGAGTCCTGGCTGCACTAAAGTTAGTGCAAGTCCTGGGTGCTGAGCTCGCTAAGCCTCCTATTAGCACGGCCAGGTACCTGGCAAGAAGAGGGTCGGGTTGTAAGTTCTTTAGAGCGCGTTAATTTAATTTAAAGGGAAATAAATACTGACACATTTTATCACAATTTTTTTGTTTTCTTTAAATTTTGTTGGTGCACTCATTCAGATATTCGTTTTTGTTTACGAAAATGAAAATACGATTTTCGGTAAGAATGTGCATTCGTCCAAAAACTAATGCACATCTTTAATATTTTATTCAAAATCATGAAAGTTAACACATGTTGGACAAACATGATTATTTTTACTAAATGTACTGAAGCAGTTGCCATTCCATAATGGCTAAAATTTTGTAGGGAAAAGTTTTTAAAGGGATATTGCAGAACGTTATAAATAAATATACTGGGAAATTCACAAACCATAAATTACTGTTTACATTTCAGAAAAATGCCATTGTCCATAGAAGTTTATTCCTAGTTGGGAAATAAGGCTTCCCAGTCATTTAACTCAGATCCCATCAATCACATATGTTTCAGTTTAATTATTTATAGAACACATGACTGTCATTTGGTTGATATATGGATTTTAAAGATATAATTTAGTTTTAAATTATACACACATACATAGCCAGTAGTCTCATTTATCACCAGCTATTCTGTATTATAAAAAACACTAACAGACAGCCCAATTTATATCTGTGTTGATTCTATTATATATTAAAGTAAAGCTTTTGCATTATTCAGCATAACACAAGGAGGAGAGAGGTCAAATATAGTGCAGCTGTACAGTGTGTATTATAATAAAATGTTATTGTTAAAGGGATGTTACCCATATGCAAAATCACTTAAAAGTGATAGAGAATATCTGTATAAAGCTGAAAAGAAAATATTATGAATAAATAGTACATATTCCTCTATGTCAAGAACATGAAATGTGAAATATTAATATTTTCATGTCGGGTTAGCGCACTTGATAAAATGAGATTGGGTTTGCTTGAGAGTAGGGTGTTAGGTTTTTTTTCACTTTTCTTCCTCCATTGACTTCTATGGTAGACTACATTAATGCGGTTATTACCTCCGCTTTTTGCGCGTATCGGGTTAGCAGCGCTCATGCAAAAACCTTTTTTTTTTTCAACTTGTAATGCATGTGCTACCAGTCGAGCGCAAAACCTTACTTCTTTTTCTTTCTTTTTTTTTTTTAACAACTTTATTTGTGATTAGAATCCAGTACATACATAACAAATCTGTTAACACTGATAACAGTACTTTAGTAAATCCAAAAAGAAAAGTTAAGGTGTCTATACAGTTCAGGATACTTGTCTAGATATGTACTAATTGGCTTGCGTAGCTTTGTCATGCAGAGGTTTGGATCCAATGTTCTTTATATAGTTAGAACAAAATAAAAACAAAACCAGAAAAAGAACAAAACAAACACACATCTACTTACCCGGAGCCCCCTCGGCTCAATTCGCCCCCCACAGACCACGACCTTAAAGTGGAGAAGGGGGGGGGGACAGCAAATAGGGAAACCCTGACCATATTAAACTTATTTACAACTAGGATATAACTAAGTGTGGGGATCTGAGAGACACCAATTACCTTTAAGATTCTCATTTAGGATATAGAGCCTGTTTCTGAATGGATGTATGACTCTTTGTCTAACTGTCTCTAGTAGGTATAAAAGGAAAACTTCCCATTTGTGTGGAAAACGTTAAATTCGCTTTTATGGATCCCCTTTCACATCTGCCTGCTCGACTAACATCTGGGTATGTATGTTTTTGAGTAGTTTCTGGAAAGGAGGAGTTTTTTCCCCCGCCCATCCTGTCAGGATCAGTTGTTTTGCCAAGACAATAACTATGGATATGAAACTATCAAAAGGTAGTATCCTGTCATTTGGGATTAAAAAAAATGATATGTTGGGCAGAAAGGACTGTCTGTGTCTTTGTTACCTTTGTCAGCCAATAGGAGATTTTGAGCTAAAAGCTCTTCAATTTGGGACACTCGCATAGCAGATGCACCCAATCCGGTGAGGTATAGCTGCACTTGGGACAAATATTCTTAGCGCCAGGAACCCATCTAGAATGGAGACCTGGGGTTATGTAAGCTTGTTGCAAAAATTTTAGGTGGGATTCTCGCAGATTTGCAGAAATAGTGATTGTCTGTATTTTATTTAGACTTTTACTAATGAGGTCTTTATCCACCAATAGATTGCTAAGGTTAGCCCACTTTGATGTAATCCTCAAAGTCCTCAAAGTGTCGGAAAATGAAATTATAAGTGTGTGTGATTTTATAAGATCCCTGTTTTGCCAACGCACACAATCTATCAATATTAGTGGATTCTTTGGGGAGCAGTCCGTCCGCTTTTAACTTATTGATATAATGCCTGCATTGAAAATACACAAAGCTGTGGGAGTCAGGGAGATCGAACATATTTTTCAGTTCTTGGAAAGGAACGATTTCCAAAGTCAGAGGATTGAGAAGTTGTTTAAGCGTAGTAAATTGTCGCGTGTGCCATAACTGGAATGCTTTTGTAGTGTATCCAGGTAAGAATTGTAGATTACCCTGGATTGGTAGATATTTACTTACAGATTTATCTACCCCCCCCCCCCATAACCTGCATACTTTGGTCCACACCCTCAATGGGTCTCTATAAAGTATATAATTTTAAATATGTGATGGCAATGAGGTAAAATCCGTGTGAGGTAGGAAAGCCAAATGTATCGGTTTAACAAAATTAGCTTCTAGTGTGGGGACAGTAAAGCGGTTATTTCCGAACAGCCAATATAATGTTAATTTAGTCAGTGTGGCCAAGTTGTACCATGAAATGTTTGGGAGGCAAAGCCCCCCCTTATCTAAAGGCATAGCTAGATAAATTTTCCCTATCCTATGTTTCCTACCCCTCCAAATAAACTGTCTTAGAGCAGACTGTATTGATTTGGCATCTTGTTGAGTAAGAAGGAAGGGCAGCATCTGTAGAGGGTATAGAAGTTTAGGCAGCACAACCATTTTAAAAAGGTGGATTTGTTTCGTGAGAGAAAGGGGTAATTTATTCCAGCCGAGAGCAAGAGCTTTATGTTTCACAGTGTTTTTAAGATTTAAGTGGTATAATTTGTTGGGGTACACATGTATGTGTATACCCAGATACTTGAAGGATCCATCTGTGATTTTAAGTGTAGTATTTGTCAGAGTGGTGTTTTGTTTATTATGTAACCAAGTGACTTCAGATTTACTAATATTAATTTTGTAACCCGTGAAGGTACCAAAGTTCTCAATTATGTCTAGGAGGTTGTCTAAGTTGATAGCGGGGTTGCCTATAAATAATAGCATAAAAAAACCTTACTTCTAGTGCAGTTAACGCATGAGCGGGATCACAAAATATCTCTCCACTCATAAACTGGCCCAAAATAATTAGGTATATATGCCTAACCATATAAATATTACATACATTTAAAATGACACAAAATCCTGAATGCCAAGATATGTGGCTTAACCTATTTTGAAAATGGATGCATGTTCGTATCCCTGTCCAAAATCACTCAGTATAGCAAAGGTGTATACAAAAATAAACCAAAAAAAATAAAGGGCCAGTGGAGCGCTATTAAATGCTCCCGCTTGAGCAGTAATTGTTCTAGAACTAAGCTTTTGCGTGCATTGGGTTACATTCATATTATAAGTGGAAAGTAAACCTAACAATTGTGACCCACTCCTTTAAATAAAAAAAGAGTGCCCCTGCCTCTTAAAAAGTGGGGTCCCTTGCCCTGTTGTGCATATTTTGGGGGGCAAGGGTCCCTTTTATAACCCAGAAAACCAAATATACCCCTCATTTGAAAGTACAAACTAACGTCTTTCTAGCCCAAAGAGGAGGGTAGAAAATAGCTCCATTAGAGCCCCCTCTGATTAAAAAGCATTTTAAATGTTGCTGCAGGTATTCACCATTTCTACGGCAATTACCTGCAACTTACAGTGGTGTGTAACCTTTCATTTGAAAGGGGAGACTCCCATCTTTCAAATAAGGGGTCAATTTCCCCTTTAGCCAAACATATGTTTATGTTTTATTAAATTTGGCAGCATACAAAATTAACATTTATTTTATTAAATATAATTTTGCTCTACAGTGGTTAATTGATATTTTTCAGATGATAACAAATTCACATGATTCAGGTAGAGCATGCAATTCTAAGCAGCATTCCAATTTGCCTAGCTTTTTGGTAGGCTCAGAAACAGCAATGAACTATTACGGACTAGCTGCTGATTGGTTGCTGCACATAACGGGATAGGCAAGGTGTCCGTACACGGACACTGATGTCCGTGACTGACCCTTGTAGTGTCCGCCACACAGTTTGCAATGGAGAGGGAGGGGTAGGACAGATGAATGCTGGTCCTGACTCTTCTTCTTTATGCATGCGGCGCCACATTTTGCAGGATTGGGGCCGTGCCCGCGTTATGCCACTCAGTAGCCAAAAAAGTGAGTGAAAGAGGGAAAAAGCAAGCTGCCTGCAGTGCAGCCTGTGTCAACCACCCATGAATCATGACCCTCCCTCATTCCTTGATCTGTGCGGCAGCGTTGGTGCTGGTGTCTGTGTGTAGAAGACCACTGTCTACTCTGAAAAACCTTACCTAACCAAGTAAGTAACCAACCATGATGATCATTTGATTAACATCAAGGTGGGTGGGTTTGGTCAGGAGTTGCAGAGCCCCCCAGCAGCCTCTTTAAACTGGCTGCTCTGACTTTCATCATTCTCAGACAGTATCCTGTGTCCCAGCAGCAGGAGCCTCCAGGATTCTATTTAAACAGGGGTCCAAGACTCCCCCCAATTCTGTGTCCCAGCAGCAGCCTCCAGGATTCTATTTAAACAGGGGTCCAAGACTCCCCCCAATCCTGTGTCCCAGCAGCAGGAGCCTCCTGGAGGCTCCTGCTGCTGGGACACATGATTTGATTTGAGTCAGAGCAGACAATGTAAAGAGCCTGCTGTTCTGTTTGCACCAGGACCCCCAGTGAATATGTTAGCAGCCAGGGGGTCTGCATGCTGAGACCACCCATGGGAGAGTGAAGGGTTAAAACAGTCTCTCTGCAGGGAATAGATCTAGGAGAGCTGGTAACAATTCTATCCTGTTTGTACTCAGTTGGAATTAAGTCCTGCTTCACCACAGATATATATTTTATTTCTGCATGCTGATGGGAGTACATGAAAAGTGCTGCCCATGCTGTATGGGGCATTGCTATGCTGCAAGGGGGGATATCCAGGGATTATAAATAAACTGCCCTGACTAGTTAATTGGTGTCTGTAATGCCGCTCTCTTGACTTATAGAAACATAGAATGTGTCAGCAGATAGAAACCATTCGACCCATCTAGTCTGCCAATACTTTCATTAATTCCTGGCCCTATCTTATATTTAGCATAGCCTTAGGCCTATCCCATGCATATTTAAACTCCTTCACTGTCTCTACCACATCTGCTGGATGGCCATTTGACCATGCATCCACTACCATCTCGGTAAAGTGAGTGTTTTTTATGTTTCTAATTTGAAATTTACCTTGGTGTCCTTCACTAAGGTTTGTACTTTGGAAAATGTCTGCCACAGCCCTGGTCTGTGCCTATCCATGCACATAATGCACACAATTCTATAATAGAGCATTTTAGGCTGTTTCTCAGAGTTGAAATTTTCTCTGAATCACAATTCATTTTCTCAAAACTTTTCAATAGGTTTTAAAGCCAATTTTACATTTATCTTACTTGACATCTAAAGTCAATTGAAAAAGTCCCAAACTGTTTTTTAACATCTTTGCAAGTATTCCAAGACAATTTAGGAAAACTCTATTAAGTTGCACATGTGCATGACATTTTTAAATGGCCACAGGTGACATTTTGGAGATGAATTTACATACATGATCTATATTAATTAAAACTCTATTTATCAGTATGGTATAGTCCGTCTGCAGTTGGTAGGACACATATTAACATATGTATATGTAAACTAACATACGCAAACATATTAAATGCATGATATCCATTAGAGCTAAGGGGATCTTCAGGAAAAGTAAGCTCAGGACCCCAACACCTAGAAATTGTGTGTTGCATTCTCTTTCTGTAACTGTTTGTTTCTATTTTATACTCACATTTTTGTGATTGTCAGTTTCAGTACAGGTGTCTTCGTAACTGGGCTTTTAAACGGGATTGTGCCTTTACAACTAGGATCTAAAAACAGGAACCCACCTGTTTGTGACTGCAAAGGCAAAACCCAATTATGACTATTAAAATCCGGGTCACTAAGTTATCCCACTTGAAATTCCAACCGCAAAGGCACGGTGCCTTTTGAAAGCTCTGGTAACAAAGGTACGATTCTGTTTGCATGACATTTTTACAGCAACAATACTGTAATAGAGCAGTTTAATGGTTTACAGTGTAAAAACAATTGTGGCCATTAATTTCTAATAAAAACCTGTAGTGTTCACCTTGATTTCAGATGTATATCTTGCCAAACCAGAACATGGTTCTTTTTTAAATCAATAAAGTAGAATATTGAAAAAACAAAACAAAAAAACAATGCTTTTCAAATATTTAAAATGTCAATATAATCATTGAGCAAACATGGCCAGTATACCCATCATTCCTTTATACAAATGTTATTTATATAGTTTAGCAGTGATCAGGATGGATTTGGATTACAATAGGTTAATTTCACATATGTAGATGAGAATCTCTGTTACACACTGAACAAATATATTAATTCAAAACAAATTTAATACAAGCGGTGTAAAAGAGGCTTTGTGTATGCCAGTTTCGGTTGGATTCCCAGTTTGGATTACGATAACAAATTCTTAACAACCGAAAACACATTTTCAGGATTTTTTCTATAGAAAACTGGTTAACCGCTAGTTCCGCTAAATCGTTCAGACAAAATATTCAGAAAAATTAGTTTTCCAAATATTCTGCTGCCATGCTATTCCGTATTCATTTAATTTTAAATAAAACTAATACTTAAAATCTGTGGAACATTAAGATTCATTTTTGTCAAAGGAATGTAGTTCACCTTTAGCGTTATACATACCTCTAGCTAGCTTGTTAATCGTGCTAATTACGCCACTTCTGCTTAGATCCCCGGCTGTGCTAATAAGATGCTTAGAGAAGTGGATCCCAGGGCCTGTGTTAAAGGAGAAGGTTCTTTAGCGCAGGCGCTGGGATTCCCCATGCTTAGCTCTGTGCAGAAGTGCCGGAATTAGCGGGACACTTTAGTATTTTAAGCCCTAAGGTAATTTAAAGTAAACAAATGAATGCTGACACGTTTCAGCAGTACTTCTTTATTTTCTTTAAATTATAGTTGGTGCATTTGTTCGGATATTTGTTTTGTGAATGCAATTAATTAGAAAACCGAATGTACAATTCTAATTTTAATTACTTGGACAATACACTTCTCATATCAGTCAAAACTCAAACCGAGTTATCTGGTAGAGCCGATATTAATTGACCCCCAGAGGTGAGTAATGCTTTAGTTCGATGTTGCAATTGAGTTAAAACAGCTACAATGGTAAACAATATGGGCTTCATGTACTAACAGGTGGGTGGACAGCTTCTTGACTTGGGAAGCTGTCCGCCTGCCTTCGCTACATACGGGCAGCGGATCTGTTTTCCCACTGGCCCGTATGTGCTATTACCCACTCATCGCAGTGTGTAATGCCCGCCCTTTCATTTGTGCGTCTGAAGGGGCTGTCAATCACCGAGAGCGAGAAAGTTCTCTGTGATTTTCCCTCGCCACCTCAGAAGTGGTGTAGGGTGTAAAAAGCAGCGGTCTAATGACCGCTGCTTCTTACATTGCAGGAAGCAGGCTTCCATATGTGAACCTGCCCTGCAAGGGCTCCAGAGCAGCTCTTGCTGCTTCATATTTGGAGCCCTATGACAAAAATATCACACATTAAACCAACAACAATCCTTAAAGAGATAGAAAAGTCTAAATTAAACGTTTTTGATTCATGTAACCTTAAGACACTTTTAAATTATCCCTTCTATTATCAAATTTACTTTGTTCTATTTAAGACATTTGTTGAAAATCTTATGTACAGTACATAGCCTCAGCAGCAGCAACGCAATACTGGATGCTAGCTGGTAATTGTTGGCTACACACATTTGTCTCTTGTCATTTGCTCACCAGATGTGCTCATCTGGTTCCCAGTAGTGCATTTGAGCTGAATTTAACTTTGTATTTAATACTTTGGCATATTATATAAAAGAGTCATGAGTACCTCCAGAGAATAATTCATAAATATTCTGCAAATGGATTGTTAACAACTTGCACATCGATGGAGTTGAAATGTTCCATGTTCATTAAAAGTACCTTATGATGTAGGGGTAGCCTGACACATTTTTTATTCTGACTACACAGTCATCCCTATTTAAATTTCAGCATAAAGGCAAATAAAGAAGACAAAACAATCTGTAGATACAGAAAGGGGGATGGAGCGCAGCCAGGGGGGAAACACCAATCTAAGTGCAGATGATTTAAAAACACTTAGCACTTTATTCACATAAATAATACATTAAAATGCGCACTTACAGACTGAACCCTCAAACATATGAGGTATGTGATTACAGTTTCATATAGATGTCCACCATAAGAACAATACTTCACGTCCACAGTTGTAGTGAAACTTCGAAAACCCCTTGTCAAACAGTGTATTAAACAGCCCGTTGTATGATAACAGTAACTGGGGTTTCTTTCTTTATGCTGGTAATTAGTCCAGAAAGTCTATGGCATAAAAGCCCCCACAGTCACACAGTAAAAGTTCACAGGGTTATGTATGGTTCAGGGAACACTATAAGTAGCGTGTGAAGCACACAGGAGGAGGTAAAAAATACAGTGGCAGCGTGTTTGCCTCTGACGAAGCTGGGAGGAGCCCAGCGAAACGCGTAAGGCCACGCCCATCGTATACACGGAGGAATCTGGTAAGCCGTGAGCAGCGGCGGATCCAAGCCGGCTTTTATAGGATACACGCTGCCACTGTATTTTTTACCTCCTCCTGTGTGCTTTACACGCTATTTATAGTGTTCCCTGAACCATACATAACCCTGTGAACTTTTACTGTGTGACTGTGGGGGCTTTTATGCCATAGACTTTCTGGACTAATTACCAGCATAAAGAAAGAAACCCCAGTTACTGTTATCATACAACGGGCTGTTTAATACACTGTTTGACAAGGGTTTTTTGAAGTTTCACTACAACTGTGGACGTGAAGTATTGTTCTTATGGTGGACATCTATATGAAACTGTAATCACATACCTCATATGTTTGAGGGTTCAGTCTGTAAGTGCGCATTTAAATGTATTATTTATGTGAATAAAGTGCTAAGTGTTTTTAAATCATCTGCACTTAGATTGGTGTTTCCCCCCTGGCTGCGCTCCATCCCCCTTTCTGTATCTACAGATTGTTTTGTCTTCTATACTTCATCTCTCACGGAGATCACACCAGTGTTTGGAAGGGAGCTGCACGGAGGACACCAAAAGACAAGCGGGGGAAAAAAGAAGAAGGAGAGGAAAAAGCATCATTGAAAAGGGAAGTTTAAAGCTGACCTGACTTTATCCACCATTTTCATATCCTACACATTTTCTCAGATAAAACACAAAAGGAGACTTTTCTGAACTGATAGGACTGTTTATTTATAATACTTGGGGATTATTTGGTGGTGTTTTAATACCTGTGTTATCTGAATTGAATGTTTCTTATTAGTAATAACTGCTAACTTTTAGACTTTTTTCTTTTTCCTCTTGAGAATTAGCATATTTTACATACATTTATTATTTATTTATTTATTTAAATTATTTACTGGTGGCGCTACCGAAGTATTTTATACTCTGTTCTGTTACATGTTATAAAGGCAAATAAACTTGAAATTAGCATGAAACAGGGGCATCCCCTATTCACAATCACGCATCAATAACATGCATAAATATGCCACACTTCACCATGCATGTAGATTCTTGCAGGAAACAATATGGGCGTGTATTTTTACACTTCTGCCAAATGTATTGTCTGAAATTTATATAACCCCCCCCACACACACACAAAATTCTGCACCCAATAAATCCGGAGATGTTTTCCATCTGCTTGCTGTGAAATTCTATTGCAAGCTATAAGGTGAAATGAGGCAAGGCAGATTAAGTGTCTACACATATTTTATGATAAATTCTACAAGAGTAATCTAAATCCACAAAATCCAAATAAATGACAAATTAACTTTCATATATGTTTTACACCCAAATATACAAACATTTTGTATGTTTTATGCAAATATTTAAACTTTTACTTGTTTTTCATGGTTGGCATTTAGTTTCTTATTAGAGGACAATGCACCACCCTTTGTTGGAATTATTGTTTGCTGGTTCTGTTGGATTTATTTTTGAATTAGCATAAAAAAATTCGCTTTGCTTGACATCTAGAGACATACATTGTAAGAAAATTGACTTGCAATCAATCAGAGTATCTTTTACTTAATCATGCTATATCCCTCTGGAATAAAAGTATGGGAAAGGATACTCTGGCACTGAGCTCTCAGAGCTATAGAAAAGCATCTCAATACATTAGAAATATTCACTGTGCTATTCCACTGACAAGACCATCACAATTGGAACAGCAGAAGGCAAAATAAGTAAATGAACCCTAGTATCTACATGATAACATGTGCAGCCCATTTAGCCGAGTCAAAAACTCCAAATTACAGATGAGTTGCTTATAGAGTTGGATGGCTCAACCAATACTTTTCTTCTTTTTGCACATATTTTATTCCCTGAATAAGAACCTGTTATACATTATTAGGATGAAACTATCTCCTGGAACCAACTCCACCTGCTTGTCTAGGTTTGAATTAAAGATAAATTTCACTTTTGGAGAATATAAACATATATTGATGCCAGATTAGAACCATAAGCCCAAGTCAGCCCACTTTTTATATAAAGTATAAGCTTAATTAGTTAGTAGGATAGCATTATATTAATTCCACACATTGTTGAAGTCCCCCAAGTGTTTGTCTTTAACACCTCTAATAAACTACACTTTCTGTGAAGAAGTGATTTTGAAAAATACTCTTGAACCTGCTACTCTTCAAATTGAGATCATGACCCCTTGTTTTGGTGTTGCTCTTTTTTGTTAAAATGCTAACAGCCTCAACTTAATTAAGTTCCTGTCAGGGTTTTTTCCCTGCTTTGTTTTCCATGTGCTACTGGCAGCCATTTTACTCATCTCTCTTACTGACTCTGGTGCATAGTGTGTGATGCTGCTCATTTCCTGCATGCCCTTTTATGGCCAGACTGGTGTACATCATCCGTGTGAGACAGGTGGCAGTCTCAGAATTGTGATGTCATCATTTATTATTTAAAGGGCCTTTGTTCAGTATGCTTTGCCCTTACGTTGTCTCAGACCTATTTGTGAGCTCCAGTTCCTGTGTATTACCTGGCTGTCTGACGTTCCTCCTGGTTCCTGATCCCTGGCTTGTTCCTGACTCTGCTTTTCTCCTTGTTCCTGATTCCGGCTCGTCTGACTATTTGCTTGGGCTCCTGACTTGGATCGTCTGACTACCAGCTTTGGTTTTGACTCCTGGCTTGTTATTTGACTTGTGGACTTTTTATTATTTTTTGTTATTAATAAAGGTGTGATTATTTTTGCACTTCTCGTCTCAGTCTGATTCCTGGCACCCTGACAGTCCCTTTATATACTTAAGTGTCTATCATATCACCTTTTTCCCTTCTCTCTTGTAAGATATATATATAATTAGGTCATTAGTAGAGCTCCTTTGAGCAGATTCCAGTTCATTTATATCATCCAGAACTTCACACAATACTCAAGATGAAGTATGAATCTAATGATATGTAAAGTGGCATAAGAACCTTTACAATTCCTGCTGCAAATCCCTTTGCTATCCAACAATCTACTGGCCTTATCTGCTACAATACTGCATTGTTGTATTCAAATGATCTGAAAAAATAATAGTCAGAAAAGTGTAATCAAATCTGTAATTAACCTTTAGATTTTTCTTTATTTTTCTATCTCAAATTCATAGTTTTGCACTTAGTGATGTTGAAACTTCTGTACCCATAGGGGCCAAATTATCAAATGGCAGGCGGACATGATTCGCTGTAGTGAATCATGTCCATCCGACATAGTTTCACAAGCATTTCTGGTTAAATGCTTGTGCAATGCCGTCCCCTGCACATTCATGGCCAATCGGGCGCTAGTAGGGGGTGTCAATCAGCCCGATCGTAAAAAGGTGGCGGACGAGTTAAGGAGCAGAGGTCTTAAGACCACTGCTTCTTAACTTCTATTTCCGGCGAGACAGATGGTTCGTGCGGGAATAAGCAACATCCACTGCTTTGTAAATATACCCCATAGACTCTTCACCATCCCTCCTCACCACCACATTCAGTCCTTATCAAAGTCTGAGTCTCTTTCATCTTTCACAATGCCACTAAAATATTATCCAACACAGCATAATATAATTGGTATATTCTTTTTTTGTAAATTTAATTGAAGTTTTATTTTTTTAGAAAGCACATTTTAAAAATGTGTTTGCAACTGTTTTACATTTAACACCAGTAAGTTTTTGTATTTGTTTGATGTTAAAGTGATGGTAACATTTCCAATTCATATAATAAATAAGATCTGGAATAGAAACCTGATTTTAGATGGACTTTAATTCATACATTCTAATGAAGATGAGCTACAACTTACTTTTTAATAAAGCAGTACAATTCTAATATCCTGCACTTCGGCTGCCCACTTCATAAGTAATCTTTGTTTTCTTATCGTGTGAGTGCCTTATGGCTAGGGTGCCAATTGGAGAAAAGCAAGAACTGTCAGCTCACAAAAAAAATTGAAGTGGGGTATTAGAATTTCATTATTATATTAAAAAATAAGTTATAGCGTATCTTCAATACAAATGATGAATTGAAGTCCCTCTAAAATACAGTTTTCATTCCAGACCTGATTATACAAATTGGAAACGTTAACATCGCTTTAAAGAACAAAATGCAATTAAAAAATGGAAACACAAAAAAATAAATTAAACTTATTTAATCAATAACTGGACATGCTCAAAAAATTTATTGAAAAGAAAAATATGACTGAACATGTTTGCTGAAATAAGAAATATTCATACATGAAAATGTTATCAGGAGAAAAATCATTAAAATACAAATATGCCATGAAAAGTAGGGCAGATTGGATTTTGAAGAAGTCAAGGTTATTGAGGGGAAAGTCTGTGAAAAGCTGTTTGTTAGCAGTTGTCAAGAAAAAAAAGTGTCTCCTTTTCGAGTGTAATAAATATATACAGTATAAACTCTACAACTAGAAACTTCATATAAGAAATTGAAACCTGATTTACTACAGTATAATAAATCTTTAATATTACTTTTCAGTTTGACTTATTATAAGAAATCAGATCTTAAAAATAAAAATAAGTATGTCTCTTCAAAATTCAGCTCTTTTTATGCTATTGTTATTATAGTAAAAAAATAATTTAATTTTCCATTATTTTATATGTACACATGCATGATAGACTTGATGCATACAGTAAGAGAATATTAATAATTATTATTATTTTTTAAATAATAGCTATCAACAGAGATAAAATGAAGATGTATAGAATGATTCAATGCAAGTATATGCTCTCTCTCTCTCTCTCTCTACATAGAGAGGTCTCTACTAGCTATAAGATATAAATGCTGTGAGGACAATGGCCTGAACACATTAACACTCAGCCTTCTCCAGGGTTTGTTCTAATATATTTTTATGTGACACTCCATTCCATTAGAAGCTCCCATTGTCTGTATTTGTTCTGTTTGTGAGGTTTCTGAGACATCCCCTCATTCTGTAAAATGAAACTACATTTCTATAACAAAAAAGACATAAGAACATTCTATATTTAAAGATTTTACCGTTTTTTTTAAACATATTTCTGAAGTTAACTGCTTAGCAATATGTTCTTATTTTATGTTAGGGATTTTATTTATTGGGCACTTTACACAACTATGGATGCTAATAGGAGGAATGTTCAATAAGAATGCATTTGAACAGGTAAGTTAAGCAATGCTCATTAAATTTGGTCATGATCTTATCTTTACAATAAGGCCTTCTACAACCTCAAAAACATCTATGAATCTAGCTCATTGTAAGACTTGATAAATAAGACTTATGGTTAGTAGGTTAGAATCCAGACTGCAGAGAAGAGCTGCCCTTTGCAAAGTACACCCATCATAAGGACCACACAAGAGTGAATCTAGGCATGGGTGCTGATGTGAATGGAACATAAACTTCCCAGAGCAGGATAGGCAAAATTGGCTAGAAAACACCAACATACATTAGGAGCTGCCAGGGGCAGGAACAAGGATAGCAGCAAGCAGATGGGCAGGCACAGATTAGTGTCAGATACATAGCCAAGGTAAGAAAGCCAGGATATTGATTAATAATGACACAGGAATAAATAATTATCTGGTACAAGCCAAGATCAGAAAACCAGGATAGCAGAGGATAATGGAGCAAAAATAAAATGACGTCAGGTGCAAGCCAAGCTCTGGAAGCCAGGATAATATTTAATAATGGAGCAATGACAAATCAACATCATATACAAGCCACAGTCAGAAAACCAGAACCAGCAGTAAGACATGTATAAGGTAGGCACTGTAGAAGATAGAATAATTAAGTACCTATTAGTCAAGGTACACAATGAGCTATGCCTTTTAAAGACACGCTGTGACCAAATCTGATCTTTCCACTGGTATAAATAAGGCTTCATACTGCACTGTAACTTGGTACATCTTACTGTGCCCATTGGCCCCACAGCTGCCTCTGTGACCTCCAAAGAGCTCCAGGCATGACACACGTTTCACTCCTCTTGTTTCCCATAGGTACAACAACAAAATGCTAAAAAAAATTGATAAAGGTAATCCCTAGTGATAGTTTATTCCTTTTGATTTAAGACATTAGGTGATATTTGATGTAGTATTGTATAAATGGAGCAAAAAAAATGAAATGAGCTTAAAAGCAATTGCAATTTATGACAAAGAACACCAAGCCAATGTTATATTTATAGTGATGTAACATAGCAATATATTTTCAAAGATAAGAAGCAAAATTAGTAGCAATATTCAAAAAGATCAGTCCCACAAGTATATATATATATATATATATATATACATATATTGTTTTTCAAGCTTAGTTAAAAAGATATTCAGCAAAACAAACACAGTCCATAATTAAATTCAAGTATATGCATTTGCATCGCCAAGATTCTTCCCTACGTTTTTTTTTAATAGAAATTGCAAACATTATGGCTGTATAACTATCACCATTTTCTTTTAGTTTTTGCATTTTTTTTTTTATAATTATTATTATGTTGCTCACCAACTCCAACCCAGTGGCATAAAAGGCTTGAATTGAGCACACATTATGGCTGTATAACTATCACCATTTTCTTTTAGTTTTTGCATATTTTTTTTTATAATTATTATTATGTTGCTCACCAACTCCAACCCAGTGGCATAAAAGGCTTGAATTGAGCACCCAGCCTTCACCTGTGATCAACTCAGCTGCAATAGACATGCAGGTATATTTAAAATACTTTACTAATAAATTTACAACTAAGCCAGACTCCTATTTTTTGTTATCAATCCTAACTTGGCTATCGGAAAGTCATTAGCAAAGTCATTGAGAAAAATGATGTTTAACTACTCCCCTTGATTTTAGCTAAAGCTGAAAGTAACCCTCAACAATCCCAAAGCATAAAGTTCAAAAAATAAAATGACACCCTTCTGAATAGCTGAAAGTAGTAATATACAGGATTTGAATAACTATCAGCCTGTCAAAAAAGTAAAAATGACTTCAAGGTAAAGCTGACCTAAATGTAGTTTAGGTCATAAATACTATTTGCAAGTAATTTTGTAAAATAACTGCATATCAGTAATAAACAATTTAATACTAAATACAAAAGCCTGTTTGCATGACAAAAGGAAGCAAAAAAAGGCCATATAACCTCAGAAGACATCATCTAATTGCAAAGACCAAACAAAAGCCAGCTGATTGATATTTACAGATCTTGGCCATTTTTCTTTGGTTTGACAGTTCCTTGACACATAGTTATTTCTGGTCCTTCAATTCACAGAACTTTTTTTTTTCCTGATCTGGTAGTAAAGAGAAATAGCTTATTAAGATCAATAATATTTTTTTTCTGGCAAAATATGATTGTCAGAAATATTTTCTTTGTATTAAAAGAGATGAAAAACTCTCTGTGTCCCCACAGCTAGAATGAGGAAATTAAACATAATTTAAAGTTTGAATTCTATTGACTAATAGAAAAAAGTAAAATATCATTAAATGTGCTTGTGGCTGGTCTGCATAATTTATCTGAACCGCATGAAATATGAATGTTGCTAAGAAGTAGCTGTCAAAAAGTGGGAGAGGATATAACAGTGAACTGATTTTTTGGAGTAGAATTATAGCTCAGTCCTGGAATGTCAGAAGCCAATATTGTTAAATACTTGAAACATACAGTAAATATTGTAAAAACAGGAATGTACCTTTTCAAGCAGAGTTTACTTTGTTTTATTAATATTATTCTTTTTTTTTTTTTTTTTTTTTTAAGTGATGCAATCACATTTTTAACAAAAATAATATAGTACCCTTGCAAAAATAAATATCCTGCTAATGTATGATATGGTGTTCTATATGACTCGGATTACAAGTCGCATGGTATGGTGCGATATGGTCTTTGCGTGCAGAATGGTCACCTACTTGATATTACAAGTTGCCCGGTATGGCTTTCCCGCAAGCGATATGGCCTTTACCGAAATGATCCATTCCGCAATCAAAAATATGTTACAAACCAGACTAACATCCATAAACTACACAATTAACACCTAACCACCATCCCCCCACATCGCAACTAATAAATAAAGCTGTTAATCCATAAACCTCCATCCCCCCACATCGCATCTAATAAATAAAGCTAATGGCCCATATTTATCAAGCTCTGTACGGAGCTTGAAGGGCCGTGTTTCTAAAGACCGCTGCTCCATAACCCTGTCCACCTGCTCTGAGCAGGCAGACAGGAATCGCCGGAAATCAACCCGATCGAATACGATTGGGTTGATTGACACCTCCCTGCTGGCGGACGATTGGCCGCGAGTCAGCAGGGGGCGGCGTTGCACCAGCATTGCTCTCCGCATTTAGCAAGGTCTTGGGGACCTGATCCGCACTGTCGGATCAGGTCCGCAAGACCTATGATAAATAGGAGCCAATAACTCTTAAACCGCCGTCTCCCCACATCGCAAATAGCTAAATTAAACTATCAACCCCTAAAGCTATCAACCCCTAACTGTAACAAAATAAAAATACACCTAAATTAATGTTACAATATACTAACTACCTTAAAATAAATAATAAAAACTTGCCTGTGAAACAAAATTAAAACCTAAGCTTAAACTAAAAAAAAAACTAACATTACTTGTTTTTCAAAAATAAATTATACAAAAAAGCTACATTACTCCAAAAAACAACAACTTAACATTACAAAAACTTATAAAAACCTAACATTATCACACAAAAAAACTACCATTACAAAAAAATAAACACTAAAATTACAAAAGAATAAAAAAGCAACCATTACAAAAAATAACAAACAAAATGATCCAAAATAATACAAATCATTCCTATTCTAATACCCTCCAACCCCCCAAAAAAAACAACCTAATGCGAAGAGAATAAAGAAAATTAGATAATAGAAGTGCATTGGAAAGATGTTTATAATCACACGCTCTATCTAAATCAAGAAATAAACATTTTTGGTTTCATGTCCCTTTAACCATTCACTTGTAATTGAAGATTGTGCTTTATTCCTAAGGAGAGGTTACAGTAAAGATAATACACCCTGCACAATTGATAACTCTCCACATGTAATTGAGCCCTATGATGGTTGGAGCAACCAAATTATTTTTTTTATGGCAGGATAGGTTATTGATTAGGGTAGACAGAGTTCTCTGCATATAGGAGTGCTCACACACAGTCTCCTCGGTATGAAAGTTCTCTGTGAAGCGGCACAATGGAACGTGGGTGGGGACAATCCCCTAAAAAGATCAGGTGCAAATGCTGCTACTAGGCAATTCTGCTTCTCACGCCAAACTTAATGTGCAGTACAAATCCAAATGTAGTAGCACACTATGCAGACCATGACTCACTGGTAAAATCCAAAAAGCTTTATTTCCAAAGATTAAAACAAAGCGGTCAGCACATCTAAAAACACAGGTGAATGGACAGGTTCACAGGCTGGCGCGTTTCGTGTGCATGCACACTTGTTCACTGCTCACCTGTGAAGCTGTCCATAATCCTACTTAAGGCACAAATGTAAAGAGAAATACTAGAATTCATCATCTGTTAGTTGAAACAATTGCATAAACATACTACCTATGCATTGAATGCTTACAACAAAGATTTCCACTTATATTGATACAAAGAGAACATAATTGCCATATACATTCTTGTAACATATTTTGAATACAAACTTATTTCTAACGGTGATATGGAGTTTATTAAGACACACGTTAAGGACAAGCAAACTAATATTAATGACTTTTGACAAGGGCATAGCTCAAAACTTCTGTTAGCAGTACAACATGGTATTTGTATACCTATTTATATGACCTTCATTGCATTAAAATAAGGTACACTGCTTATGAGCTAACAGTGCATTGCTATGATCTTGTGATTAAAATGCTAGCTGATAGTAAAGGCTAACCATAAGTATATATTTGTACTGTTAAATGTGGAAAGAACCAG
Organism: Bombina bombina; assembly: GCF_027579735.1. Lineage (NCBI taxonomy): Eukaryota > Metazoa > Chordata > Amphibia > Anura > Bombinatoridae > Bombina > Bombina bombina. Next base: position 141,673,292 of record NC_069509.1, on the reverse strand, counting down.
GCACATTTAAATAAACAGATCAAGGTTCCTTCCCTTGTTTGTAAAGTAAACATCCAGAATACCTCTCTTTTATTTCACAATATCTCTCTGTCTCCACCCCTTTTCCATCTAACTAAATGATCTATGCCCTGTACAGTGAGCACTGTTGAATCAGAAGTATGCATTTGTTTAAAGTGTCTTGATACTGGAGTATCTGACTACTAATCCTCTATAGATCTAAGATGTTCCAAAAAAATTCTTTCAGGGGTCTTTTGGTTTTCCCTGTGTACTGTATCTGGCAAATTGGACAAGTCAAATACAAGCGTATCTGGCAAATTGGACAAGGATACACAACATGTGTTGTAGCACAATTGATAAAAAAATAATGATATTGTATTCTTGCTGGGTTGTACTGGCTAAGAACTTGTCCCCCTCTGATACAAAATTCCAAGTTTTGCAAATTGGTCTTCTGCACTTGTAGAAGCCTTTTCTCATGTCTGAAGGAGACAAGTTAGCCAGTGTCTTTCATTTCTGGGAATGAAATCACAACCTTTATGTACTATGTCCTTAACTACAGGATCTGAGTATAAAATAAGCAAATAGGTTATAGATTAAATGTAATAAAGTTTGGCTGTGGCCTTTACAATCCAACCTTGCAATGTCTCAAGGTTTTATTTACTTGGAGCAAAGTTCTGGATTTCAGGATCAAGAAAAACATTTTTTTACAAGTAATAATGTGCCCTTTATTAGATACTAGTCCTAAAGCCTGTGCACACAGGCAATTTCTTGCAGTACAGCAGTCCCACCCCTTGCTCTCTCTCTCCCCCTCTCTTTTGCTCTCTCCCCCTCTCTTTTGCTCTTGCCCCACTCTATTTTCCTCTGTCTCTCACCCCTCTCTATTGCTCTCTCTCCCCCTCTCTTTTGCTCTCTCTCCCCCTCTTTTTTGCTTTCTCTCTCTCCCCCCCTCCCTTTTGGTCTCTCTCTCCCCCTATCTCTTTTGCTTTCTCTCTCTCTCCACCTCTATTTTGCTCTCTCTCTCTCTCTCTCTCTCTCTCTCCCACTTTCTTTTGCTCTCTTCCCCTCCCTTTTGCTCTCTCTACCCTCTCTTTTGCTCTCTCTCCCCCTCTCTTTTGCTCTCTCTCTCTCTCTCTCTCCCCCTCTCTTTTGCTCTCTCTCTCCCCCTCTCTTTTGCTCTCTCTCTCCCCCTCTCTTTTGCTCTCTCTCTCTCTCTTTCTCTCTCCGTCTCTCTCTCTCTCCCTCTCTTTTGCTCTCTTTCCCCCTCTCTTTTGCTCTCTCTCCCCCCTCTCTTTTGCTCTCTCTCCCCCCTCTCTTTTGCTCTCTCTCCCCCCTCTCTTTTGCTCTCTCTCCCCCCTCTCTTTTGCTCTTTCTCCTCTTTTTTTACTTTCTCACTCTCAATCCCTATTTTGTGCTCTCTCTCTCCCCCTTTCTTTTGCTCTCTCCCCCCTCTCTTTTGCTCTCTCTCCCCTCTCTTTTGCTCTCTCTCCCCTCTCTTTTGCTCTCTCTCCCCTCTCTTTTTCTCTCTCTCTCCCCCTCTCTTTTTCTCTCTCTGCACCCTCTCTTTTTCTCTCTCTGCCCCCTCTCTTTTTCTCTCTATCTCCCCCTTCTCTTTTGCTTTCTCTCTCTCTCCCCCTCTCTTTTGCTCTCTTTGCCCCTTCTCTTTGTCTCTCTTTCCCCCCTCTTTGGCTCTCTCTGTCCCCCCTCTATTTTACTCTCTCTCCCTCTCTATTCTCTCTGCCCCATCTCTTTTTCTCTCTCTCTCCCCCTCTCTTTTACTCTCTCTCTCTATCTCTCTCCCCCTCTCTTTGGCTCTCTCTTCCCCCTCTTTGGCTCTCTCTCTTCATCCTCTTTGGCTCTCTCTCTTCCCCTCTTTGGCTCTCTCTCCCCACACTATTTGGCTCTCTCTCCACCTCTTTTGCCTATCTCTCGCAGCCACGGCCACTCCCGGCAGCCCACACCCCCATCGTGGTGCCCCGCCCAACCATGCCACATCTTAGTGTTCCCGTAGACAACGCCCACCAGACACCACACCCCATTGCTTCACCCCGCCTGGTCACCTCCTCAGTCATGTCCAGCCACGCCCCCATTGCGGCACTCCTGCCAGCCCCGCCACACCACCTCTGCTGTCAGGATCCTAAAGGCCAGGTGTGTTTGTCCTCACGCAGTCTCTATTGCGCATGAGAGCTTCGGACATGCACACTTGGCCTTTTTTATTATAGGATGTAGCAAGATCCTAACAATTCTAAATAAGAGTATGCATGAGAAGTTTGTAGTCATATTCATGGTTCCAGAAGAACAAGGATTAGTTATTTTGAGAACTCTAATTCTACTTTTCTTACTTTAGCCCAAGTTAAAGGGACAGTCTACACCAGAATTATTATTGTTTAAAAAGATAGATAATCCCTTTATTACCCATTCCCTAGTTTTGCACAACCAACACAGTTATATAAATACACTTTTTATATCTGTAATTACCTTGTATCTAACCCTTTGCAAACTGACTATTTCAGTTATTTTGACAGACATACATTTTAGGCAATCAGAGCTGGCTCACCTGAACTTAACGTGCATGAGCACAGTGTTATCTATATGACACACATGAACTAACACCCTCTAGTGCTGAAAAACTGTCAAATGCCCTGAGAGAAGAGGCAGCCTTCAAGGGCTTAAAAATTAGCATATGAAAGTCCTAGGTTTAGCTTTCAACTAAGAATACCAAGAGAACAAAGCAAAATTGGTGATACAAGTAAATTGGAAAAAATTTTAAAGTTACATTCTCTATCTGAATCATGAAAGTTTATTTTGGACTAGACTGTCCCTTTAAACTATAAGAAAAACAATGGCTAAGGGAAATAATTCAAAAACTATTACAGCTGAATAGGATTTACTAAAGTTTGTTTTGAAAATGAGTTGCCATTTCTGAAAAGACTATTAGGTCTGTGAATACATCTGCAAAATGTATAAAAATATGTAATTAAAAGCATGGTACTATGAATATTTATAGCAATAGAATGTTGTGATTTGCATTTTATAACAGCTAAATTCATGTTTTTTCTATTTATATCTTCAATTTTGTATATAAAGTTTAAGGAATGTAATTGTTACTTTAAATTTGTTTTCCTACACAAAATGTAAGTTGAAGATTAATTCAGCTCACATTTTATTACACTTATTAAATATAGTGAAATAAGCATTTAATTCACATTTGTCTATTCCAATTCTGTAAAGCACACTGCATACTTTTTTTGCAGAGTCTTACAATATGGAGTCATTCGAACCCATACTTTTTATAAGTATTTTTTGTATTTATTACATGATCCCACCTATATATTTTGACCTGCTTGAAGAGCACATCTGAACAGGGTGCACACATCTTTCAATGTGCATGCTCAGTTCACATCATAATGAACACAATCATTTTTGCTTTAATATAAATGTTACAATATTACTTAATTTGGAAATATTAAAGGGATATTAAACTGCTGGGCACAGCTACAAAAGAATAGTAACTACTCACTATGTAATTGCAATTCATCCTGTTCCTGTAGCTCCTAAATAATTTTTATTGCTTTAATAGCTTAAAGGTGCCAGAAACTGAATCTCCGCCTCTTTGTACCGGGGCTGCCATCTTGTAGCTGATATATTCTCATAGCCTGTGACAGACGCTGTACACGCTTACAGATCAATACTATTGTCCACTTTGTTACAGCTGTATAATGTGCTTCAGGTTAGTGTGCATGATGCATCATGTGAGCTTTATATTTTTGCATTTTTTTACACAGTGTTACAGTTACACAAAATAAATTTAAAAAAAATGCTCAGCAGTAAGAGCAATGCAGCCACAGCAAAAATGTACAGTTCCTGAAGCTCATTATACAGCTGTAAAAGATTACTAATCTGTGATTGTACACAGCCTCTGACAAAGTGAGAATACATGAACTACAAGATGGCATCCCCCAGTACAAAGAGGCGGAGCTTCAGTATCTGGAACTTTTAAGCTATTTAAAAAGGAAAAATAATTTGAAAAGAGCTGCAGGAACAGGATGAAATGCAATAACATAGTGAGTAGTAACAATTCTAGGGTAGTTGTGCCCAGCAGTTTTATGTCCCTTTAAACTTGTATACAGCTTTATGAATACCAGAATTTTCCTTATTACAAATACGTTTTTCTATATTTAAATAAAATGTTACCTATAAAATTAATTAAAACTATATCAAATTGTTATACACCCTGGGCTTTATTTATGAAGCTGTGGAAGCAGATTTAGTGGCTTTGTGGCACAGTCTCACACATGCGGACCTCTAAAGTAATGAAGAAGTAGTCTTAAGAATGCTGTTTCTTAACTTATTTAAAAACTTAGAGGTTGCAAATTTAAAACATCCTGGAGACATCTGTCCGAGATGATTGAGATGCCCTGCTCTTGAGTAACCAGTTGCTTGTGCAATTTATATTCTGGCATAAATACATGAGGACCATTGAATTAATATAAAGTTATGTGAAAAAAATTACCTTAAAAAATATAATTCAATTATTATAAAATATCATTTTATTTTACTTTTTGCTTTGACACAAAATCTTTCTCTTCCATGGAGCCTTTGAAAATCCTTGTAAAAACTCATTGAAAAGTCTATGATACTCCCTTTTCCTCTAGTTTTCCATGTGATTAATGTGTGTTTAACAAGATTTTAATGTTAAATAGAAATGGCAAGGAGGAAAGGAAAAAGAAATCACCCAAGGTGCCATAGAATATTTCACTTAATAGAATTCACAGAAAGGGTAATAGAGGCCTCTGTATTTTATCCTATAATGTTGCATATAGGAAAAAGAAAAAGAAAAATAACAACAATATAATAACAACTTAGAAGGTCCCACAATATAGGTGCTGTTTCTATGGGAGCAGCTACAGAGCTGCTATCCTGCCGCTCTGCCACTGTCAAAAGCTACTTGCATGGTACATAGATCTAAGTTGTTTGAAAGGCACTTTCTAGAATGTTTTCCAACTAAGGCATTTGAATCTGATCTTTCTGATATCAGCTCCCACACGATAACTTCATTTCTGCTGATATGAAATATGTTTTTCAAATGATTATAATCCAATATGTATTTGGTCACTAACAGCACACAACCATGAATGAGTTTTCAATAGAAAAGTTCCAGAAAATGTGTTTTTTATTGTTAAGATCAGAACTGGGAATCAAACTGAGACAGGCATTTTTAATAGCCCTTTCTCACCTCTTAATGTTGCATTACAGTTCTTTTAAATTATTTTGACTTAACCCCTTTCTACAGTGTGTATGGGAAATCATCATTTACATGTGTGAGATTAACCTATTGTAATCCAAATCCATCCTCTTCACTGGTAAACAACATGAATTCCATTTGAATATAGGCATGATGGGTATACTGAGCATTTATGCTCAATGATTATATTGACATTTTCTTTATTTTAAAAAGTATTTGTTTTTCAGTATTTCTAATTATTGATGGAGAAAGCACCATTTTCCAGTTTGACAAGATTTAAATCTGAAATCAAGAAGAACGTTACGGGTTTCTATTAGATGAAGTGGCCACAACTTATCTCATTTAATTAGATTTAAACGGTTCTCACTCATTAAACTGTAATATAGAATGTAGAAACAAAAATAATGGGCTTTCAAAAGATATCAAACCTTTATAACTGAGATTTAAAGAGGAACCCCACCTTTATAACTAGGCGTTCGAATGGGATTATGCCTTCATGACTGGGATTTCAATAATATAGCCTTAAAAACTTGAAAACCGCACTGTTGTGAATGGGTTTTTTCTTTGCGGTCACATAGGCATTATTTCTTTTAAAGTCTTGGTCTCGGAGTGTTTTTTTTTTTTTAAAGCCTGATCACAAAGGACTTGATCCATTTAAAAGCTCATTTATGAAGATAACTGTACTGAAACTGATAATCCCTACAATGTGAGTGAATTAGAATTGGAAAAGTCCAATGTAACCCATATAAATAAACATTTGAAGGCCAGTTGTGTCTTAATCACGCAAAGTGGCAAATGCCTGCTTTCAATTTATTGGTAGAGTGGTTTGGGGAGCACCTCCACACCTGCAGGCATGGACAGGGAAGTCCAGTCCCTCAATAAAAAAAACACTAAGGCGCCTAATGGCCTAGTACAGTCCAAAAAGGAGAGACGTGAAAAGCAAAATACTACTCACATATTGAAAACATCTTAATTGCCATTTAAAAGCAGGCTGGAGTTTCACAGTAGTCCAGCAAACTGGGTAACGTGGATTCTGGTCCACATTGGATGGGAGCCAAAAGAAATTGAAAGATCCCTATGATAGCACATAAAACCACATGGCCTAGCACAGTCTGGTTCAGTGGCACAAGGTTATAATATGATACACTTACATACGTGCAGCACTAATATGTGCTATACAGGCATGCTGTAACTTCTCAGCTGCCCAGCTGACTGTCCTCCAGAAAACAGCTCAAATTGGTCCCACGATAAGGGAAAAAGAATAGTCAAAGTGTATATGATAAAAGTTACATTTATGAAATCAGTGATGTGTTTTTCAGCCAACACAAGGATGTTTCTTCAGGCTTAATGAAAAAAAGTCCAGTCCCTAATGTTCAAAAAACAGAAAAATCCAGCCGCAAGAAATAAAATCAAATTCTTTATTTCTCCATAGGTGTCAAGGTGAAACAGAACTGAGACAATGTTTCAAGCTCAAAAGCCCTTAATCATGGGGCACGCAGGTTGGCCAAACATGATGCAGGTCAAGTAATGTCACTACAGTTGTTGGGTCTAAATTACCCCACTATCTATATAAATGCTAGCAAATGTGCAAGAAGTTGAATGTAATCACTGTTTTGCCAATAAAATGACCAACAGGGGAAATGGCATTTGCAAACATTTGACTGAGTCTACTGGTTTACCAGTAATATTATCCGCAGGGGAGTTGGAATTTGCAAAAGATTGACTATGATCACTGATTTGCCAGTAACATTATTAACAGGGAAGCTGGCATTCGCAAAGGGTCTGCCACTAACTTAAACAACAGGCGAGTTGGCATTGCAAGGGATTGACTCTGATCACTGATTTGCCAGAAATTACCAACTGGGGAGTTGGCCTTTGCTTGCAATACAGTTTGGCTATAAATGTAATACTATAGAGAAAAGAAAGAAGAAAAAGTCTAAGCCCTTATAGTAAGTCCTTCAATTCCATGTCAGCCAGATAGTTTGAGTGACATCTTTTAATCATGAAGAGAAAGACTGTCTCATCTCCTGACATTCTGGTATACAATTTTCTGTACTTCTTTCACCTCCTTTAAAAGCATTTGGATTATGATATATAAGCAGTTTATTGCTTGCTCCTAGTGTTTGATCTTTGATTAGTCTGGGAATGACCTCAATTTCATGCTTATCACTCACATCCCGATACAGAACAAGATTTCTGTAGCACAAGTAGTTGTTAACCTATTGGAAATTGCTAGAGACTTAAGCATGTTTCTTTGTTTTCAAATTTTTATTTTGTTTTATATGCTTTATTGTTTTGCAAAAAAACATTGGTTGTTAAAATAATTTAATATTAACTAAAAAAGAAAGGGTTGCTAACATTTAACAATTTACAGTAAATTTTAATGTATAATTTCACATTATATGTAATTCCTAGGTAAAAAAAAAAAATTAAAGTTGCTTTGTTGCAATAATTAACTGGTCGCTGCAAACAGCTGTTGACTACTGCTATTTAGTGGCACACAAATAGCACACTATCACTAAATAATAGCGGGATGTGTAAAACAGAACCGTTATGAAAGATCTCCTGTTGATATTTTTTTATAGTCACATTATACTATACCAACTTGCCTAGGAGCACTGAGTTTACTTCCAAATTAACAATCAGCAAGACTACAAATTATGCAGTATCACTATACCGCTGAAAAATTGCCCATTGCGCACGGAATATGCAGGTCTCCCGTATACAAGTTGCAGTGTTATACCACTAGCATTTTAGTCTTTAAGCAACTCTCCATTCCGCACTCAAAAAATTACTTTTGAGTGTGGAATTTTGACATCTCCCGTATTACAGGTTTAAACTACAAATAACCTAACATTACTATTTAAAAAAAAAAAAATGAAAAAAAAAAAAAATTATAATATTAAAAAATCTAAAAACACTACGAAAAAATAAAAAAGCCTAACATTACAAAAAAAACCCACTAAAATTATGAAAAATAAAACAACACTTAGATTACAAAAAATAATAAATGAAATTATCCAAAATAATACAAATTAAACCTAATCTAATACCCCTATAAAAACAAAAAAGCCACCCCAAAATAAAAGCACCCCCTAAGCTAACAATGAATAACCAATAGCCCTTAGAAGGGCCTTTTGTAGGGCATTGCCTGAAACAATCAGCTCTTTTACCTAAAAAATTACAAAGTCACTCCTAACAGTAACCCCCCCCCCACCACCACCCAGGGGTGGATGTCCCCATAGACATCAATGGGGATTGTGTTATAGCAATCTCCATTCCGCGATCGCAGGTGTTAGTTTTTTTCACGTAAAATCAGGCCTTGGCTTTTGTGCAGTATGGAGCTTAATGCACCATACTGCACAACACAAGAAGTTTTTTTGTGAAACTTGTGATAGCAGCGCTATGGATAGTGAGATGCCACTCATTTTTTTGCGTTATTTACACACCAGGTTTAGTGCACAACTTGTAATCTTGGTGATTGACACCTCTATTATGTATGTATTAGTCTATTCCTAATATTGGGGATTCTCTTATTCACCCATATGAACCAGTGTAATAAACCTTATAAATGTACCCTCACACTAATAATCCCTATCTACCGCATTAGTATTAATGCCATCCCTCCACACTCTCTCTTGTTATGCCATGGCAAGAATCTTTAATTACACTTACCATTTGATCATAAACTATGCTTTGCTATTTATGCTATTTCACCCAAATAACCCTTTTGCATTAATCCTATACACACAATCTTATTAGCACTTAAAAGCCCCAATACAAGACCCACCAACACACCTTTTCTAACACACAGTGCCCTCCTACCCAACTCTACTATAAATTTACTCCTCCTAGAACCCAAGTGTGTCCCCACTTTACCTACAGTACAACCCCCAGTGCCCAAATGCCCCTCTACATGACATCTCAACAATAATAAAACAATACCATGACAGATGTAGCGCACTATGGGTTCATCTTATGCCCCTTCCACCACAAATGTAAGGCAACCATCTATTTACAAAACAACAAAAACATTATAACAATTACAAAATAACACATATGTTGTTTTTTTATTCATTTAAACTATTAGCCTACACTTTCTGTAGCCTGTGTGTAGTTGGGATTGACTGGATGATTTTCAATATCTTGATTTCTTAATAAGTTTTTCTACTCATATCAAGGTGATAGGGTTCAATGTTAAAAGTGATAAGAAGAAACAGGTCATGAATCTTACAGAATACATCAAACAACATGTATGTATGTATTGGGTACTTGTATAGCACGGCTAATCATCAGTAAGGGTCTCAAGGCGCTGCTCATTTTATCGACCTCGGAAGGATGAAAGGCTGAGTGGACCTCGACGGGGATCGAATCTGCAACCCTTAGGTTGCTACAGAGCTCAGCCACAGTGCCTTAGCATGCTGAGCTATCTGTCCGGCTTATATGTTACATTTTAAACACACAAGAGACTATGTCCCATTTGACTATATTCTATATATGCATTTCGAGTTAAATAATTGCTAATTTTCACTATACCATGGATGGGCCATTATTTAAAAAAATAGACTTCCCTCTTAAAAATGAGAGTTTTACATGTTTGCATTCATATGATAAATAGGGTGTGGGAGCTTCCTTCCCCAATAAATATAATTTCTTTAACGTCAGCTTAATTGGATTAAAGGGACATGAAACCCAAACATGTCTCTTTATTATTCGGATGCAGCATACAATTTTAAACAACTTTCCAATTTACTTTTATTATCTAATTTGCTTTGTTCTTTTGGTACCCTTTGTTGAATTAGATACCTAGGTAGCTGGATGCTAGCTGCTGTTTGGTAGCTGCACCATATATGAATCTTACATTGGTTTACCGATGTCTTCAGCTAGCTCACAGTAGTGCATTGCTGCTCCTCCAATACAGGATACCAAGAGAATGAAGCAAAATAGATAATAGAAGTAAATTGGAAAGTTGATTAAAATGGCATGTTCAATATTAATAATTAAAGAAAATGTCCCCTTAAGTATAACTTTTTTAAAAGGAAAACTCTGGTGGATCAGGTCCGCCAGACCTCACTGAATGCGGAGAGCAATACGCTCTCCGTAATCAGCATTGCACCAGCAGCTCTTGTGAGTTGCTGGTGCAATGCCGCCCCCTGCAGATTTGCGGCCAATCTGCCGCCAGCAGGGAGGTGTTAATCAACCCGATCGGGTTGATTATTGGCGATGTCTGTCCGCCTGTTCAGAGCAGGTGGAGAGGGTTGCTTCTTAACTGGTGTTTTTGGTGAGCCTGCAGGCTCTCCAGAAACAAGGGCCCTCAAGACCCATTCGCAGCTTGATAAATGGGCCCCACAGTCTGGAACTTTTCTTTATCTATTCTTTTATTTCAAATGATAGAAACCAACTCCATGTGTGATAGGTATAGCAGTAAAAATGTAATTTTGTTTTTTTATCCATTACATAGATGGCTGTTTTCATAAATTAAACATTCATAGAATGCCTGTACAAATAAAAATAGGTTTAGAAGAACACACATTTAGCTTTCTTATGAGATAACTAAATACAATTATATCCCAGCAAATTACAGAGATAAGCATGTAGTTCAAAACTAGTTAATCATTTAAAAAGTACTACTAGCAAAATGTGTCTGATGCCTGATATTTAGTTTGCTTTCCATATGGTTTTGTACCTTTAGTTTAAAGTAAACGCAATCACGAGAGCGCAATTGCCTTTTAAGCTCATTGGGATAGCGTGACTAAAAAACCCTTGTATAAAGCGTAGTGCGTTAAATAAACGAACTAAACACAACATAAATACATTTTAAAATACAGTTACACTCATATAAACACTGTTTGATAAAAAATATTAATCTAAATATAAAAAGGTTATAAGGGTTTAAAGGTATATGGTATATTACAAAAGTGATTAACTGCAAAGGGCTAAATTGTATATATATAAATATATATACATATATACATGCCTAAATATGTGTATGTATATATGTACTGTATATTATACTTGTGCATTTGTTTCAGAATGAAAGCATTTAAAACAAAACGAATATCCAAAATTTACGAAATAAATGAATATTGCTAAATTCGGCAATATTCCTTCATTTTCTTAAAACAATTCAAAAATACTTACCTACAAGCGCTGAAGAGTATGCTAGCCAACTCCTTTTCACTCCAGAGCCTAGCCCGCGCTCACTGGAGGCTTAGGGGCATATGTATCAAGCTCCGAATGGAGCTTGATGCCCCGTGTTTCTAGCGAGCCTGCAGGCTCGCCAGAAACAGCAGTTATGAAGCAGCGGTCACAAAGACAGCTGCTCCATAACCTGTCCGCCTGCTCTGAGCAGGCGGACACACATCGCCAGAAAATAAACCCGATCGAGTACAATCGGGTTTATTGACACCCCCCTGCTGGCGGCCCATTGGCTGCGAGTCTGCAGGGGGCGGCGTTGCACCAGCAACTCTTGTGAGCTGCTGGTGCAATGCTGAATATGGAGAGCGTATTGCTCGCCATATTCAGCGAGGTCTGGCGGACCTGATCCGCAGTGTCGGATCAGGTCCGCCAGACCATGATAACTAGAGGCCTTAGTGAGCTTGGCTCCTGGGGCCAGAACTAACTTTATTGTAGGCCCCAAAACGTAGTAAGCCTCTAGTTAGCGCGGAGTGGTCTTTGGAGTGAAGAGGAACAGGTTAGCATGCTCTTTAGCGCATGTAGGTAACTATTTTAGGTACAGGTAATTATTTCACCTGTACTTTTTAAACATTTACATTAGTTTAATGAAAACAAATTTAAATCTTTAACTAAATTTCTATATTGATTTCGTTTAAAACTAAACGAATAAAAAATAATGCAGCCAACACTTATTAGGGGAAACTAATTTCATAAAATAGAGTATATAAATATGTGTATGTAGATGTGTATTTATGTGTTTTACTGTATATTTACTGTACATATTTCACATTCTAATGTTCTTCACATACTGGATACCTATCTATTCCTATAGATATATAGGTATAGAGAACTATTTTACATTAACATTATCGCTTATATATATTGAAATATATATTTAATAATGAAGAAATAAAACAAATTCTATGTAAAGTACATATAAATGTAAATTATGCATATCACGCTTCACGTTTTGTGATTTACACCTAACACTGTGATGGGTTAGCACAGATGAAAATCTGCTAACCTCAATGTGTGTTATTGAATTATTACATATAAAATATTAAAAAATATTAGTAATAATTATTACAAATGATTATACATACTGTAATATATACTATATATAAATATTCTATGGATTATACACATTCCTATGTTCTTAACACATATATATATCTATATATATATATATATTGTATGTATTATTAAATATATATATATATATATATATGTATATGTATGATATTGTTAATGTAAAATAGATATCCAAACCTATATATTTATAGGAATAGATATACAGGTATATATATATATATATATATATATATATATATATATATATATATATATATATATATATATATATACATTTTTTTTTAGAATAAAAATTACATTGTTCTGTATGTGAAGAACCTTGGAATGTGAAATGTAAATAACTGCTGTCGGGTTAGCACATGAGTGAAAGGCGTTAGGTTTTTTCTTCTGCGCTCTCCATTGACTTTTATTGGGAGACTAAGTTAACAAGGTTGCAATATTTGGTTAGTGCGCATCAGGTTCCGCTTACGTGCAAACTTTTTACTTTCAACTTGGAATCCAACACATGCAAAAAGATTACTTCTAGCGAAGTTTACGCTCGAACGATAATGCTAAATAGTGCCCCACTTGTAATTTTACCCATAACCTTTACAATAAACTTTTTTTTTAAAACTCTAAGAACTAAACTATCAAATGGGCATCAATGGTTATAGAATATAAACTAGAATGTTTTATTAAAAGTCAGAAAAGAACTATTTTTATTTTTTTTAACAAAGGCAAGGTGTTCCTTGCAGGCTTTTCCTATTTCTTCATTATCTTAGATGTTATAATGTTACTAAAATAGTGATATAACTCAGGTCAGTGGAAGCCTGTCTGTAAACATAATGGGAACATTGAATTGATTTGATTGGTGAGGTCCTGCAGGGATAGTACTTTGAAAAGCTGGACCTGACAGATGCATCTAATACTGGTGGTGTCGTACAGCTTTATAATCCAGAATCTCATAACTATAATGCAATTTTGCATTTCCACAGATCAGGTACAGTGTCACCTTCACTCCCTGTTGTCTTGATCTAACATTCAGCAATGAACACTCATCATGACACTGCAATATAGTTATTTAACATTATTACAGCATTCATTCATCATAAGCTGCAGTAAATGTGAAGCTGGATTGTCTAAATGTAAAAGACTTATAGAAGAATAAATTTGACAATCTTTTCCTTATAGTTAAGAAAAGTGCTTTCTGCAAGTGTATGTTTTTAATCTTTGTTCTATAATATAGATAGGCCAAAGTAGATTAGTTTCTACTATATTGCCATGTCCCTTGTGTGCTTTTTTTAAATTAATTATTTAAATAGACATTAAACTATATATTTACTTGCCCTATATCTGTGTAACTGAGTAGTTAAAATCAGGGGTCAAGTCAAACGGGAACACATGAGAACGGAGTTCCTGCACTATTTTTGCAGGAGGAACTAATGTGATAAGTCAGAAGGATAGCGCCTAACTTGATACCCTTTAGCCTGAAGGATGGTGTGTGCCTAGTAACCACCAATAGATATCAATGAGATAAAGAGTGATGACCTCAGGCGCCTTACCAACGGAGGCAAAGGGGGAAGACAAATATGAATATAGAAATAAAAGATATAATAATTTTATTCATACAACACTCATGGATCCATGCATATTAAAAAACTATACACAATACATGTATAAATCAATGGGAGGATGAAGTAAAAACATACATATACAATTGAATAAAACGTCGTATAGAAATGATATAAAAGAGTTTATGGCTTAATAAAGTGACACTCACTTAAGGGTAGCAGCGAAGACCTCTGCTAAACCCCAAGGAAGTGACATAGGAGACAATGTGGCCAATGGGAGGGGGTAGGGTACTGGCCTCTATAAGGTTTGCTGGATGGTATAAAATAGTTTAGCGTGCAAAGAGCATAGGAAAAAAACCACAAAGAGCTGAATATGATATGTGCTGAATTCAAAGTCTACACGTTTCAGCCCCAGTAAGGCCTTTATCAAGTCTTGATAAAGGCCTTACTGGGGCCGAAACGCGTAGACCGAGTACTGGTAAGCCTAATTCTGATTATCCTCACGGTTTAAAAAACTGTCTGCACTATTTGTTTTTTGTTTTTATTCACAGGAGGATATCGCTATATATTTTATCTTTTCGCATCTATCATACATTCACCGTTGGGAGTCTGCCCCATTCTGCTCTTTTATCAACAGGAATATAACTGTCTCATATTCACTGCTTTGAGGAATTATTTTGCTATACACCACTGTTTTATCACTTGCACATAACTATCAGACACTCAATATCACATTTTGCTTTTTATTTTTTATATTTGCATCACCATTTTCTATTTTTTATCGCACATTTTTTTCAAGCACTCAGATTGCTTAATAGCCTTTTTTGCTATTTTTTTGGACTGTTTTTCATGGATTGGATTTTTATGGATTGAAGTTTGGACTTTTTAATTGACTTTGAATTCAGCACATATCATATTCAGCTCTTTGTGTTTTTTCCCTATGCTCTTTGCACACTAAACTATTTTATACCGTCCAGCAAACCTTAAAGAGGCCAGTATCCTACCCCTCTCTGAAGGTCTCACCCATTGGCCACATCGTCTCCTATGTCACTTCCTTGGGGTTTAGCAGAGGTCTTCGCTGCTACCCTTAAGTGAGTGTCACTTTATTAAGCCATAAACTCTTTTATATCATTTTTATACAATGTTTTATTCAATTGTATATGTATGTTTTTACTTCATCCTCCCATTGATTTATACATGTATTGTGAATAGTTTTTTAATATGCATGGATCCATGAGTGTTGGAGGAACTAAGTTCCCTATGGACAGAGAACAGAAGTACTTCAGTAAACACTGCTGCTGCAGGTGGGAGGAGATGGAGCACAGTCTGGTTAGAGGGATAGTGAGATTCTCTAGTAATGGGCATTAACTCTTCCTACAATACACTAAGTATAAGACTGCCAGCGGTCCTTTCATTACGCATGGTGCTTACATTTCTGTTCGACTTTCTCTGGGGTTATTTAGCTCCCGTCAGCAGAAACAGAACAATTGCACCTTAAATTGTTAGACTCTGTGACAGAGGAGGATTCTCAGGGCCAAAGGCAAATATATATATATATATATATATATATATATATATATATATATATATATATATATATATAAACAATATTAATTGTGAGGGAGGATGGAAGTCTTGGTGAGTTCCCACACATTTTTTTTGCAGGACTTGACCCCTGGTTAATATACTGTAATGTTGTCTTATTACCAGTCTTTTCAGTAATTTAACCCTGAAAATAGTTTTTCTACACCAGAGAATCTTGAATATATTCTTTGGGATCCAGAATCCTGACCATACACCAGTCTATACAACAACATCTTAATCAGTGTGATCAGTGTAGAACCTAAATTACCTAATGTTAAAAGAGATTAGATAAACAATTTTCAAAAAGTTTTTCAAAATTTATGAACTTGGAAGTGAAAAAACAAAACTTTTCATAATAAAATAATAGTGTGCATTTTATATACAGATAATTTGCAATTAAGTTCTTTGTTCATAAGTTAAATCTAGGCTGACCATATTGCCGCTTTAAGAAGGGACACATATGAAAAATACATACGTCAGGGTTCTTACACAAAACATTTCTTTAAACAGCCCTGAAAACAGCCCTGACATATGTATTTTTCATATGTGTCCCTTTTTAAAGTGGCAATATTGTCACACTAGCTCTATCTGAATTGCAAAAAGAAAAAAATTGGGTTTCCTGTCCCTTTAATGACAACAACATTACACCTAGATTACAAGTAGCGCTATAGAGAGTATTAAGGAACGCAACAAAAGTTGCGTTATTTCACCCTCCATAGGGCTGCCATTACAAGTTTTAGAAAAAAGTTTTAGAAAAGCTGCCTTGTGCGTGCGATATGGTGGCGTTGAGCTCCATACCGCACAAAATACAAGCGTTGCTTTGACGTGCTCGTGCATGCTTTCCCCGTAGACATCAATGGGGAGAGAGTGTTAGAAAAAAAACTAACACCTGAGATCGTGGAATGAAAACGCAGCCCCATTGATGTCTATGGGGAAAAAAATGTTACGTTTGAACCTAACACCCTAACATATACCCCAAGTCTAAACACCCCTAATTTGCTGCCCCGATATCGCTGCCACCTACATAAAGTTATTAACCCCTAATCTGCCGCTCCCAATATTGCTGCCACTACAATAAAGATATTAACCCCTATTCTGCCACTCCCCGACATCGCAGCCACTTAATAAAGTTATTAACCCATAAATCTCTGGCCTCCCACTAAATAAACCTATTAACCCCTAAACCACCAGCCCTCCACATCGCAACAACTTAAATTAAACTATTAACCCCTAACCATAAACCTAACCCTAAAACCCCATACCTTTAACATAATTAAAGTAGAGCTAAATTAAAGTTACAATGATTAACTAAATAATACCTTTTTAAAACTAAATACACTCTTACCTGTGAAATAAAACCTAAGCTAGCTACAATATAATTAATAGTTATATTGTAGCTAGCTAAGGTTTTATTTTTATTTCACAGGTAAGTTTGTATTTATTTTAACTAAGTAGACTAGTTAGTAAATAGTTATTAACCATTTACTATCCACCTAGTTAAAATAAATACAAACTTACCTGTGAAATAAAACCTAAGCTGCCTTACACTAAAACCTAAAATAACAAAATTAAAAAAACTACTTTTACAAAAATTAAAAAAACACTAAAATTACAAAAAATAAAAAAACCTACCATTACAATAAATAACTAACAAAATTATCCAAAACAATAAAAAATATTCCTATTCTAATACCCTGTTTAAAAAGGACCTTTTGTAGGGCATTGCCCTAAAGAAATCACCTCATGTTCTACAAAAGAAAAACATACAGCCCTAACAGTATACAAACCCCACCCCCAAACCCACAAAAGTAAAACCTAATCTACCCATTGCCCTGAAAAGGGCATTTGTATGGACATTGACCTTAAAAGGGCATTCAGATCTTTTGCTGCCTGTTAAAAATAAAAAATGTCTATTCTAAAAAAAAAAAAACCCACACAAAATAGCAAACAAATTATCAAAAATAATAACAATTATTCCTATTCTAATACTCATTTAAAAAAAAAAAAAAAAAACACCCCAAAATAAAAAACCTTATCTATAATAAACTACCAATAGCCCTTAAAAGGGCCTTTTGTAGGGCATTGCCCTAAAGAAATTAGCTAACTAGGTAGTTAGTAAATAGTTAATAACTATTTACTAACTAGTCTACCTAGTTAAAATAAATACAAACTTGCCTGTGAAATAAAAATAAAACCGAAGCTAGCTGCAATATAACTATTGGTTATATTGTAGCTAGGTTAGGTTTTATTTCACAGGTAAGTATTTAGTTTCAAATAGGTATTATTTAGTTAAGAATTGTAATTTTGCTCTATTTTAATTATGTTAAAGTTAGGGCGTGTTAGGGTTAGGTTTAAGGGTTAATAGTTAAATTTAGGTTGTTGTGATGTGGGGGGCTGTCGGTTTAGGGGTTAATAGGTTTATTTAGTGGTAGTTATGTGGGAGGCCAGAGGTTTAGGGGTTAATAACTTTATTTAGTGGCAGCGATGTCAGGGAGTGGCGGAATAGGGGTTAATATCTTTATTTTAGTATGGGCGATGTTGGGGTGTGGGGGAATAGGGGTTAATAACTTTAGTATAGTGGCGACTATGTCGGGGAGCGGCGGAATAGGGGTTAATACATTTTATTAGAGGGCCTCGGTAAAGGGGTTAATAGGTAGTGTATGGGTGTTTAGTGTACTTTGTAACACTTTAGTTATGAGTTTTATGTAACAGTTTTATCGCGTAAAACTCATAACTACTGCTCTCAAATGGCGGTACAGAACTTGTCATTATAGGGTGTAACGCAAGCTTTTTAGCCTCACCGCAAAACTCGTAATGGCAGCGCCATGGAAGCCCCATGCAAATACATAATATTTTTGAGCACGGGACTGATGTTGCGTTACAGGCTAAAAGGCTTGCGGTTCAGATATACCGACAAGACTTGTAATGGCTGCGTTGCTGTTTTAACGCTGAAATGGCCATTTTTTCAGCATTAAAACACGAAAGCACAACTTGTAATCTACCTGTTAGTTAATAATTACCCCATGAAAACCAAAGTAATTAATACATTATCTCTATTTGACTCTGAAAGGTAACAGGGACAAAGGTTATATACTGTATATATGCACCTCCATATATTCTAAACATATAAACAAGTAATATTTTGTTGCTTGCCCAGAGTTGCCAACTCAAACAAGTTCCCTTTGGGGTAGAAAAAGAGCAATCTGAAGGATCAATATTATTAATTGTACTTGTCAATCTTATAATTAATATCAAAGTAAACTGATGACTGATAGACTCTTATCTTGTGGTTGCACCAAAGATCTTATTCACAAAGCAAAAACTGAGGTAAATAACATGAGTAGGGAAAGACTGTTGCATGGTAAGGCTCAAGAGAGAAAAAAATGTTGGAAATCACAAAAAGTGATATTTTGCATGTAATTGTATTATTTGCCATATCTGTTATACCGGTTTGTTTCACTGACAAATTACAAAATCAATTAGATGTCCAAAGAGGGGTTGGGATAGGTTGAGATGATTGCTTGAGAGAGAGCCTTTGTATCTTTACATTAAAGACCAGGCAATCCAAATGATTAATTCTGGATTTGATTTGGTGAAATAGAGTGGATAGATTGTTTAGCATTTAGCTTTTTATAGGGTATTCTTAAAGAGACAGTGTACACCAATTTTCATATAACTGCATGTAATAGACACTACTATAAAGAACAATATGCACAGATACTGATCTAAAAATCTAGTATAAAGCCTTTTTTAAAAAAAACCTTTTTATTTAGAAGCTACCAGTTTAGCACTGTTGATGAGGTTAGGCTGGGACACCCAGTAAAAGGGGCTGGGAAAACAGGAACAGCTGACCCCCCTCCTTCTCTGCATTTGAAAAGACAAATTATGCAAACAGTGGCAGCAAGAAACTGTAGAGATCAGTATACATCTAAAACTTTGGGGCTTGGTTAAGAGTCTGAAAATCAGTACAATGTTTTTAAAAAATAAGCAAAAATATAAATTTTTACAAAAACACCAACAGATGGGCTATATAGATGAATCATCTACAAAACATTTATGCAAAGATGTGTCCATCTTTAAGAGTTTCCATTATTTTTTTTAATTGGGACTGACTTCCAGACAATCACATGCTTTGTTTTTTAACCAATCATATTTATTATACATTTTTAAATGGAGTGATGATGTCATTGTATGGCATAATCTTGGATTAAGGCATCTATTCAAAACTCATTCTTAAAACAAATAAACACCCTGTTTGCTGCAATTGTTTTTCAATAGCCAAACTCCACCTACATTTTGCCTTATATGAAGAAGGCAATCCGAGTCTGAGTGTGCAGATAGCAAGGCTAGCCATGCCCTATCAAAAAGGATGATCTTCCTGGAGTCATTCTGAAGCAATCAATTTGACCACAGGCCAAAATATTTAAATGAGATGACTCTAGAGTCATTCACTGGCTGTTCATGTTTTGAAGTAATCAGTAAGGTAATCTTTTAATAATCATTCTGAAGTCATCACCCAGAATATTTTACCATCGCTGATGACTTTACAAGCCTAATTATGTCCGATGATGGCAAATGACTTCTAAATTAGTTAATGATCATCAAATTATTCCAAGATGGTCTCCAAAGTAAACCTGTTGGTCTTGGGATGGTCATTTAGTATAAATCTGCTAAAGCCAATTAGATACAAATACATAGCAGGGTTCTTCTTGAGTCTGCAGTCTGCATCTCCATCTCTGAGATTTAGAAAATCCACAATTTTTAGAACTAAATGACATAAAAAAGCAAGGCTAGCCTTGTTTTTTGAGGACTTCAAGCCCAAACTGGTTCCTCCAAAAAAGGCAAGTACAGGGGGAAGTTTGGCTATTGAAAAACTATTGCACTAAAAAAGGTGCAAATGTAAATGATGTAAAAATATAAATTGGTTTTAAAAATGTTTGGACCTATCTGATATGTTATTCTATAGCAACACAACAAAAATGTCTTGCAACTTCAAGGTGCTTACTGTCCATTAAATGATATAAAATGAGTACAGTGTCACTTTAATTAAATTACCCTTTATTTGTTTTTATTACCTGCTCACAAAACTCCCTTTAATAAAATGTATTCAAACAATATTGAGATACTCGCATTTTGTTCATTTATTTTCCCCTCATTTATAAGCTGTTGTCTTCTAAATCATTTTGCAGCACGGTGTATCTTTATTTTATGCATATTTAATTATATGATTTGATGACAATTTAAATTTTTAATGAGTCTTAAAAGTGTTTGAATTAGGTGATTTTTAATGAGAAAGCTTTAATAAAATTTTAATGTCTGTTTCTTCCAATCTGTGTAAATATTGAACACAGGTAATAATATAACATTGAGAAAGAAGTTTAAAATCATAATTAAAAAAAACTTTTGATCTTCAAGCTAAATCTGTTAAGGTGACAAGTAAATTTGACAGTTTCAACTTTAAAAAAAATCACACCAAACTATACATATTTATTAAATATGGTTGAAACGGAGCAAAATATTTTTTATGTGCTTTCAATTTAGTTGAGAAACTAAACTTCTTAAAGGGACACTGAACCCAATTTTTTTCTTTTGTTAATTCAGATAGAGCAGAAGTTAAGAAACTTTCTAATTTACTCCTATTATCAAATGTGCTTTATTCTCTTGGTATCTTTATTTGAAAAACAAGAATGTAAGTTTAGATGACGGCCCATTTTTGGTGAACAACCTGGGTTGTTCTTGCTGATTGGTGGATAAATTCACCTACCAATAAACAAGTGCTGTTCAGGGTACTGAACCAACAATTGTCTGACTCCTTAGTTTAGATGGCTTCTTTTTTCAAATAAAGATAGCAAGAGAACAAAGAAAAATTGATAATAGGAGTAAATTAGAAAGTTGCTTAAAATTGCATGCTCTATCAGAATCACAAAAGAAAAAAATTGGGTTCAGTGTCCCTTTAATAAAAAAATAAATATATATTGTATTTGCTCCCATTCTATGATGCTATATGAAGTGATTCTGAAAAATAATATAGGTAGAAAACCCTTTATCCAAACTGCTTTGGACCAGAAAAGGTTTGGATTTTGGAATAGCTTGGATTTTGGAATAGCTTGGCTTTTGGAATAGTTTGGATTTTGGAATAGTTTGGCTTTTGGAATAGTTTGGATTTTGGAATAGTTTGGATTTTGGAATAGTTTGGATTTTGGAAAAGTTTGGATTTTGGAATACTCGCATCTTTAAAATGGGACAGTTTAGAGAGGGGATGGAACCAAGTGTAAACAACATCTTATGTCATTTTGGCAATATTTAAATTTCATAAGCAGCTTATACATGTGACTAAAGGTAGTTTTATATAATTTGTTTAATACTTTGTGACTTAGAGGCAGGGAAAATAGTAATTTTTGATAATTTAATTTTTAACAAAATATAAGTGAAAAAGTTTGGATTTTAAAATGTTTGGATTTTGGAATTTCCGGATTTTGGAAATTGTACCTGTACTTTTTTTTTGTTCTGAAGTATACAGCCATACATGCTTTTTAGTGGAGCCCCCAGTGACCAATCTAACTAAACGGCATTCAGCGTAATAACATATAATAGATATTAAAGGGCCATGATATCCAAATGTTGAAACACTTGAAAGTGATGCAGCATAGCTGTAAAAAGCTGACTAGAAAATATCTCCTGAACATCTCTATGTAAAAAAGAAAGATATTTTGCCTCAAAATGTCCTAAGTATTCAAACCCCATTGTAAAGGACTTTAAGCAGCAAATCAGTATGTCTGTCCCTGGGCAGGCAAGGGAGTGAGCTTCGTGCACACTCATGTTATTTCCCTATTCAGTTTAAGAAAGTTTACTATGAAATCTCATGAGAGTTAAAGTGTCAGTAAACCTTAAACATAATGTTATATAATTCTGCACATAGTGCAGAATTATATAACATTATATTAGCCAAACTTTGTAAAACCTAATATACCCTTTTAATTTTTTTAAAAAAACGGCTGTTTTACAGACCCGCTCTCTGTGCTCTTCTGAGCGGGTCTGTTTGTTTCACACAGCGCATCGGTCCAGCTGTATAGTCACAGCCCGGCCCGACCGCGCCATTATACACAGTGCAGCTCGCTTCTGCTGTCAGACACAGCAGGAGCGAGCTGCACTTAGTGTTATGGCACGGTCGGGCCGGGCTGTGACTATATAGCTGGCCTGATGCGCTGTGTGAAACAAACAGACCCGCTCAGAAGAGCACAGAGAGCGGGTCTGTAAAACAGCCGTTTTTTTTTTTAAATTAAAAGGGTATATTAGGTTTTACAAAGTTTGGCTAATATAATGTTATATAATTCTGCACTATGTGCAGAAATATATAACGTTATTTTGGAGGTTTACTGTTCCTTTAAGTGAAATCTCATGAGATCACAGTAAAAGAGTTCATGACCTCAGCACTGTTGATGCTGAATGGCTGCTGTTCATTTCTTCCTTTTTTTGTATTTACCTGCCGCTGGGCAGCAGCTGAGTATAACTTTTTACACAGAACTTACTCTGCTGAGCTGAGGAAATTGTGAGGTAAATATCTTCCTTTTTACATAGAAATGCTCAGGTGATATTTTCCTGTCAGCTTTTTACAGTTATACTGCATCAGTTTCAAGTGATTTAGCACATGAGTATTATGTCCCTTTAAGCACTGAATTACAAATAAGGGTCAGATGACAAGCTAAATTTTTTGTTTGCACGCGCGCTAACAGTGCTCAAAGGAAAAAATACCCGCGGCTGCATTAGCATGAATTACAAGTTGAAAGTAAAAAAGTTATAGCAAGAGCGAAAGACTGATGTGCTAACTTCAGGACTTCAGATATCGCAACTGTGCTAACTCCTTCTCCCCATAAACTTCTATGCGGCTTGTGCGCTAACCCGATACTGTGCTAGATTGACTGCATTTTAAGGCAGAACAGCCTACACCCTTCTCCTTTTAGTTATTTAACCATACCTCAAAACTGGCAATTATAAGGTACTAGTGTGATTTACAAAAATATTACTACATGAAAATATAATATATATATTTAACCTTTACACTTTACTTCAGGGCTAAAGTTGAGCTAAATATTTTGGTACAGTTTCAGGTTTCGCTCCAGCACATAAGTTAGTGCCTTTGCAATATCCATTGAAATTATATGTAGCACTCGAGCAATGTCGGCCGTGTTAACCCTTCTCTGGTAAACGTGCTTTACCATGGACTTGTAATATAAAATTGTGCGCTAATGTTAGCGTGGTCCTGCCATATCCCATATTGCAACCCACACTATAATTAGTGTTCCACTTGTAGTCTGGCCACAAATGTTTTAAGAACATTTAAGAATGCCATCTTGCTAGCACAATTTTAGAAGGTTTTGCAAATCAAGAGAATTTTAACAATTCACCTCTTGAAAAACATGGTAGAATCAATGTTCTTGGTGTCCTTTGTTCTAGGATGTAAATAAAGTTTGTGCTTTGATCTACTACCACTGTGCAGAATTGTACTGCACCCTTTATGTTATCACCTAGTCTCTTCATGCTGTTTGTTCTCTAGTATAAGCTTGCATACGGCCCCTTTTGTGTTATTACCTAGTGTCTTCCCGTTGTCTATCCTCTTGCATACTGCCCCCTTTATGTTATCACCCAGTGTCTTCATGCTGTCTGTTCTCTAGTCTAAGCTTGCATACTGTCCCCTTTGTGTTATTACCTAGTGTCTTCCTGTTGTCTATCCTCTTGCATACGGCCCCCTTTATGTTATATCACCTAGTGTCTTCATGCTGTCCGTTCTCTAGTATAAGCTTGCATACTGTCCCCTTTGTGTTATTACCTAGTATCTTCATGTTGTCTGTCCTCTAGTATAAACTTGCGTACGGTCCCCTTTGTGTTATCACCTTGTGTCTTCCTGTTGTCTGTCCTCTTGCATACTGCCCCCTTTGTGTTATCATCTTGTGTCTACCTGTAAACTATAATTTTGGGTGTACCCATGTACTGCCCCTTGAGCAGGTGCATAACTGCAAGGATCTTTGAGGTCTCAGTTGAGACCAGGCCAACACATCTGCCCTTCAGTCAGCAGTGACATTTCTACAGGTCTGGTTGTGCCTGTGGATGTGCAAAAGTTAAGAGTGCGCTCAAAAGAGCTCTACCACATTATTTATATAAAAGTAGGAATGGAATAAAACCTGATATAAATGAAATTTTATTTCAATATATTTTCCACTAAAAACTTATTAGCAATAAAACACATAAACAAATATATATTATAATAAGGTGCACCTTATGTATATTACACAATTATAATAACGAAAAAGAAATGTAAAGGAGGTCTATTTCAGCGTGTTGCTTTTTTGTATCCAAACTTTGCAACAATTTATTTTAGGCAACTCTGGAGTGGAGTTTCAAATCTTTAAAAGTGTCAAGTAATTGTTCGATTAAGCAAGATGTTATTTATTTCCAGGTGGGTATATTTTGAGTGTCTCTTGTAACAGTTTATCATTGAGGGTTAAATACTGCCCATACAGATGGTTTACTCACCAGAATTCGAAAGTTACAGGATTCACTTCTGTCTTTCTCTGACCCAATATTTTCTCAGCACTTTCCTGTGCTGAGAAAATCATGATCTTGAAAAAAGCATTTCTGCTGAAACGCGTAGATGACTCAGACCTACGAAAGCTGGCCAGCTTAATGTGGACGTCTCATAAAGAAAATATTGAATCGTATCTGGAAAACGTAAAAGTTCCGATTTGGACACAATCTGAATTACTCGCAAGTTTCCAGGGAGTAAAGGTGTCACAGCAACCTACATTGGTGGGATAATTTCTTTTGGAACATTTACTGATATACTTCTATCTACGGAATATTTTGCCCGTTTGAATAATTAACTCACCGGTAACCTGACCCAGTGATTGGCGGATGAGCATAGCACGTGTTAGAGACACGTCAGAATCCGATCCTACGGCTAACGGCTAACAGAACGCCGACTACTCTACTCTACACAAGAAGGAAAGTGCTGAGAAAATATTGGGTCAGAGAAAGACAGAAGTGAATCCTGTAACTTTCGAATTCTGGTGAGTAAACCATCTGTATGGGCAGTATTTAACCCTCAATGATAAACTGTTACAAGAGACACTCAAAATATACCCACCTGGAAATAAATAACATCTTGCTTAATCGGACAATTACTTGACACTTTTAAAGATTTGAAACTCCACTCCAGAGTTGCCTAAAATAAATTGTTGCAAAGTTTGGATACAAAAAAGCAACACGCTGAAATAGACCTCCTTTACATTTCTTTTTCGTTATTATAATTGTGTAATATACATAAGGTGCACCTTATTATAATATATATTTGTTTATGTGTTTTATTGCTAATAAGTTTTTAGTGGAAAATATATTGAAATAAAATTTCATTTATATCAGGTTTTATTCCATTCCTACTTTTATATAAATAATGTGGTAGAGCTCTTTTGAGCGCACTCTTAACTTTTGCACATTTTTTATCATATAGTGTGATTATTGGGGATTATCACACTTAAAGAGTTGTTAATTCTACCGATTGGGTACCCCTTGTTTTATCTGTGCCTGTGGATGCCTGTGTGTGTTATTTATTTTTATAGTAATTATATGTGACTAGGGCTGGGCAAATGTGTTTATATTCAAATTCGAATGTTAGAACGAATGTTATTGTAGAAATTCAATTTACATAATAGAATGTTGATAAGAACTAATATTATTAAATATTCTTAAAAATTCGATTTTCGAATGTTATTTACAGTTTTTGAATGTCACATTAGAATTTGAAAGTCACTTTCAAATTCGAATATTAAATTTATAAAACACAATTGTAGACTAGAAACACTATTTCGAATTTGAATATTACATTTATAAAACACAGTATTAGACTAGATATACTATTTTGAATTCGATTGTCACATTCAAATTGAATATCACATTCAAATCGAATATCACATTTATTAAACACAGTTGTAAACTAGAAATACTATTTCGAATTTGAATGTCACATTCAAATTCAAATGTCACATTCGAATTCGAATATTACATTTAAAAAAGACAGTATTAGACTAGAAACACTATTTCAAATTTGAATGTCACATTCAAATTCGAATGTCACATTTGAATTTGAATATTACATTTAAAGGGACATAATACTCATATGCTAAATCACATGAAACTGATGCAGTATAACTATAAAAAGCTGACAGGAAAATATCACCTGAGCATCTCTATGTAAAAAAGGAAGATATTTTACCTCACAATTTCCTCAGCTCAGCAGAGTGAGTTCTGTGTAAAAAGTTATACTCAGCTGCTCCCAGCTGCAGGTAAACAAATTTAAAAAAATGAAGAAATGAACAGCAGCCAATCAGCATCAGCAGTGCTAAGGTCATGAACTCTTACTGTGATCTCATGAGATTTGACTTAACTCTCATGAGATTTCATAGTAAGCTTCCTTTACCTGATTGGTGAAATAATATGAGAGTGCACGATGCTAGTCCCTTCAGATGTCCCAGGACAAACACACTAAAATGCTGCTTAGAAATCCTTTACAATGGGATGTGGCTACTGAGGAACTTTTGAGGTAAAATATCTTTCTTTTTTACATAGAGATGTTCAGGTGATATTTTCTAGTCAGCTTTTTACAGCTATGCTGCATCACTTTCAAGTGTTTAAACATTTGGGTATTATGGCCCTTTAAAACACAGTATTAGACTAGAAATACTATTTCAAATTCGAATGTGACATTCAAATGTAGCATTCATATTCGAATATTAGATTTATTAAACACAGTTGTCGACTAGAAATACTATTTTGAATTTGAATGTCACATTTGAGTTCGAATATTACATTTCGAAATTAAATGAATACATAGCTAAACATTCTATTATTCTAATGAATATTTTCGAATTTTATTGAAAAATTTGAAAACGAAAATTTGAAAATAGAATGTTAGAATGTTATATAAACGAACAAACGAATGTATAAAAATTTGTTTTAAATTTCGAATTTTTAGCAATATTCACCCATCCCTATATGTGACATGCTTATATGTGATCGCAAGTGCTGTTATTTTTAGTGACTACATAGGTGGTTGTTTTTTTATTTAAATGTGAAGTTTAATAGCTAATTTTGCTTATTTCTTTTTTTACTACATATTTTCTATTTAATGACAACCAATTTACAAAATATAGTGATAGAAGGGTGTTGCAAACTTTTATTTTTTTCTAATTAAACTAGAACATTATACTTGTTAGTTTTAAGCTATGGATTAATAAAAAAAAAAGGGGCCCATGCCTTTTTTTGGTCCTAGTATGGCCATGTATGTGTCTGTACTGTTAAGACTGTGTATGTGTGGTATTAATTGTCTCTTTAAAGGGAATGTGCATTGGATTTATGCATTGGGAGTCCATTAAAAAAAAGAACAGAGTTGTAAGTATTTTAGCCTGCGTCTCTATTTTACTTATAATGAAATGTACTAGAATAATTATAACTATAAAAAAATACTTAAAAACAAGCTAGTCAATTAGGGACCACATCAGTACTTAGAAAAACATTTTTATAAGTTACCTAGGAAGGAGATTATCTTCTCATATGTTTTAGCATTTCGTGTATTGGGGGTCGTCAATTTGCAGTTAAAAAGAAAAGAATAGAACGTATGGGTAGTGGGGACACTATGATATAAAAAAAAGCACATTTACATATGTGATGGTACTTTCTGATATAATGAGAATGCTTATTAAGGTATATTAGATTGTATAAGATCATAATCTGTAAGTAAAAGTAACGCCATAGAACCAGCAACAGTGCATCAGCTCTTCATCATGACTATCAAATTTAAAATTAAGAGATAAAGGACACCAATACATAAGGTGTAAGGTCCCTTTACGGCTGCATGCATTGTGCGTGTTTGCTCCTACTGTTATTTGTCCCTTTAAGACTTTATGAGTTTAGAGTAAGCTGTGCACTTTGTGATTTTGTGTGCTGGATCTGTCCCTTAAGACTGTCACTTTAAGATTATGGGGCCTATCTATCAAGCTCAGAATGGAGCTGCTGGTGCAATGCTGAATATGGTGAGTGTATTGCTCGCTGTATTCAGCGAGGTCTGGCGGACCTGATCCGCACTGTTGGATCAGGTCCGCCAGACTTTCTTAAATAGGGGCCTTTGTGTGCAAGCACTTTCTTTAAGGCTGAGTGCACTGTGTGTGCCTCTGTTAAGAATGTACAGTATATGTCTGGTGCGGGTTGTCCCATTAAAGAGAATGTGCAATGAGTGTGTGTCTATACTTTTAAGCGTGTCCTTTTAAGTCTGGGTGCATGCGGTGTGAGTTGTCCCTTTAATGTCTATGTGCATTTTGTGTGTGTGCCAGTCATTTAAAACTTCTCAATTATTTTTTATTAAAGGGACACCAGACCCAAATTTTTTCTCTCATGATTCAGATAGAGCATGCAATTTTAAGCAACTTTCTAATTTACTCCTATTATCAATTTTTCTTCGTTCTCTTGGTATCTTTGTTTAAAAGCAGGGATGTAAAGCTTAGAAGCTGGCCCATTTTAGGTTCAGCACCCTGGATAGTGATTGCTTATTTGTAGCCACCAATAAGCAAGCATAACCCAGGTTCTGAACCAATGGGGTCGGCTCCTAAGCTTTACATTTCTACCTTTTAAATAAACATAGAAAGAAAATGAAGAAAAATTGATAATAGGAGTAATTTAGAAAGTTGCTTAAAAGTGGTGCTCTATCTGAATCATGAAATAAAAAATGTGGGTTTAGTGTCACTTTAAGCAACGTGTTAAATATTAAAAGATAGAACAAAGTAAACCTTTTTCAATACCTAAACCTTTTCACAAAATCACTAGAGCTCATTATTATTATTGATGTGCTACATATGATGTGTTTTATTCCTAATCACCTGTAGTGATTTTGTGAATAATGAGTGTGATGAGAGCAGGAAGTGAAGTCACTAGTTGGGGGCGGGGCTTAGGTCCGGTAGTCTGTGTCGCAGTTAGTTAGTGAAATCAACCTGACCAGATGTATGTTTCCATGCTCTGTAATAAAATAGAATTGTACCATCATTGCTGTGTCCTGCATCTCATGACATGGTGTCAGAAGTTCTGGACTGTGCTTCTGTTCCTGATCGATTGCAATGTCAAAGTTTACCCCACCTGAGCCTTTTGACTTCTCTCAGCCTGCAGCTTGGCCCACATGGCGTCAGCGGTTTCAGCGCTTCAGGATTGCTTCCAAACTGAACAAGGAGAGTGGTGAAGTACAAGTTAATTCTCTTTTATACTCTATGGGGAAAGATGTGGAGCCAGTGTTCAATGCTTTTACTTTCCAAGAAGGGGAAGAATTTAACTTTGATATAGTTATGGATAAACTCAGTGCCCACTTTGTGCCCAAAAGAAATGTGATTCATGAGAGAGCTTGTTTTCACAAACGTAATCAGCGTGTGGGAGAATCTGTGGAGTCGTTTGTGCGCAGCCTGTATGAACTAGCTGAATTCTGTGAGTTTGGTGTTGCTAAAGAAGAGCAAATCAGAGACAGAATAGTTATTGGAATTGCAGATGCTGAAGTCTCACTGAAGCTGCAGTTAGAGCCTGATTTAACGTTAGATGGGGCTATTAGGATGGCCCGCCAGAGTGAACTGGTGAAAAAGCAAAGTGCTGTTCTGAGGTCTGAGAGTATTGTGGATGAAGTGCAACAGTCTAGGAAAACTGCTAGTGAAAGGCACAGTGTGAGCGGTAGATCTAAAGTACTGGAAAGGCCTAGAAGTGGATGGGTGCAACATGCCCGATGCACACGGTGCTACCGGGCCCATGATCAGAGTGTTATATGCCCGGCCAGAGATAAAAGATGCAGAAAATGTAACAGAATGGGCCATTTTGAAGTGGTGTGTAAAACTGAATACATTAAGGAGATGCAGGTGGACAGTGAACAGGAGGGTCAGGAAGTGTCTTTTGTGGGGTCCGTTGTGGAACGGACAAGCTCAGAGGAAGATTGGAAAGTTACTTTTACTGTAATGGGAGCCAAAGTTGATTTTAAGATTGACACAGGAGCAGATATCACTGTAATGTCTTTTGCTGAATTTATGAAACTGCCTCGACAGCCCCAGCTGGTGAAGGTTACTACAAATGTCCATAGTCCTGGTGGCCGCATTGATTGTGTGGGGAAATTTCTTGCCAGCTGTGAGTACAAGCAAAGGAAGTTCACCATGTGGGTGCATGTGATCCGAGGTCAGTGTGTTAACAATTTATTGAGCAGAAAAGCAGCCTGTGACTTGGGCCTCGAGGCCAGAGTGAATGAGATTTCTGAAGATATGTTTGGCGAGTTGGGCCTACTGAACTGCAAACCAGTCTGTATAGCACTTAAAAGTGACGCAGTCCCATACAGTATTTCTACTCCCCGTAGAATTCCGCTCCCGCTCATGCCTCAAGTGGAGAAAGAGCTTATGCGCATGAAGTCTATGGGGGTTATTGAAGAGGTTGTTGAAGCGACTGATTGGTGTGCCCCCATTGTTCCAGTTGCAAAGAAAAACGGAAAGGTGCGCATCTATGTGGACCTGAAAAGGTTGAATGAGGCAGTGAAGAGAGAGAGATTTGTGCTGCCGACATTAGAAGATATAGCTCCAAAGTTAGCTGGGGCAAAGTTCTTTTCCACATTAGATGCTTCTAGCAGCTTTTGGCAGATCCCCCTGGATCCAAAGTGCCGCAAACTGACTACCTTTATCACACCGGTAGGTCGGTTCTGTTTCTGCAGACTCCCCTTTGGGATATCCTCCGCTCCTGAAATCTTTCAAAGGGAAATGAGTTCTCTCCTGAGTGACCATGTGGGCACAGTGGTCGTCATGGACGACATTCTAGTGTATGGGTCTACAGTGGAGGAGCATGATCAGCGTTTAAGTTGTGTGCTACAGGCTATCAAAGAGTCTGGACTGAAGCTGAATAAAGAAAAATGTCATTTTAGGAAAACTGAATTATGTTACTTTGGGCATATCATCAACGGGGATGGCATCAAGCCAGACCCCGAGAAAATTTGTGCTATTGAACAGATGAAAAGTTCTTCTGATGTACATGAACTGAGACAGATATTGGGCCTTGTAAATTACGTGGGCAAGTTTCTTCCAGATTTGTCAACAGTTTTACACCCCATCACAGAGTTGCTTAAGAAAGACGTTGCCTGGGTCTGGGGACCTTCACAAGAAAAAGCTTTTCTGCAGGCCAAGTCCCTGCTGGGGTCTGCCCCAGTGCTGGGGTTCTACGACCCTTCAAAAAGGGTTGGGGGCTGCTCTCCTGCAGCTAAATGAAAATAAACTACAGCCCATCGCCTACTGTTCCCGCACACTGACGGCTGCAGAGTCAAAATACGCTAAAATTGAGAAAGAGTGCCTGGCTGCAGTTTGGGCCTGTGAGCGCTTTCAGCGTTATCTAGTGGGTTTGGAGAAATTTAGTCTGGAAACTGACCACAAACCGCTAGTCCCTCTAATCAACTCCTATGACATTGACAAAACACCCTTGAGATGCCAGAGACTTTTAATGAGACTGCTCAGGTTCAATGTTCAGGCAGTGCATGTGCAGGGGAAACAACTGGTTGTGGCGGATACACTATCCAGGCTCCCGCTTGCTGCTGCTGAAGAATCCTCCCCAGAATCTGATGTGAAAGTGTATGTTGATTCAGTTCTGGCCTCTAAGTCCATTTCTTCAAGGAAACTGGAGGAAATAAAGAGAGAGACATATTTGGACACAGATCTGCAAGAGGTTATAAAGTACATAAAAGAAGGCTGGCCCGAGAGCCGGGCAGCCTGGACGTCTTTAAGTGCTTACCAGCCAGAGAGGTCGCAGCTCACGGAGCTGGAGGGGTTGGTGCTGTTCCAAGACCGCATTGTAATTCCTGTCAGCATGAGGAAGGAGATGTTAAACAGGATTCACGATGGCCACTTGGGCATTACAAAGTGCAGAGAAAGGGCAGCTATGGCTGTGTGGTGGCCTGGGATCAGCTCCGACATTGCAAATCACGTGTCTAAATGTGCCTTTTGCTGGGAACGCCGGCCTACTCAGAGAAGGGAGCCCTTGATTTCTACTCCGCTGCCTGCGGGGCCGTGGCAGAAAATAGCTGCTGATTTGTGTGAACTGCACGGGAAAAAGTTCCTTGTTGTGATCGACTACTATTCCAGGTATTTGGAAATTGCACCCCTGAATGATATCACAAGTCAAGCCGTTATCATTCGCCTGAAGAGCTTGTTCGCCCGGTGGGGCATTCCAATGGAGCTGGTGAGTGATAATGGTATGCAGTTTGCTTCTACAGAGTTCAGTGCTTTCAGCAGGGAATATGACTTTGTACATTCCACGTCAAGTCCACATTATCCGCAGGCCAACGGAATGGCTGAAAGGGCAGTTCAAACAACAAAATTCATTCTAAAGCAATCTGAGCCGTACCTGGCCCTCTTGTCATACAGGGCGACGCCCATTCAAGCTACCGGGTTTAGCCCGGCACAGCTGATGCTAGGATGCCAGATTCGCACCACTTTACCCTCAGTGGGTGTCTTCAAGCTGCCTGGCCCTGTTCCTCGGTACGAAGTCCTTAGGAGGGATGAAGAGGCCAATTCTGTCAGGCCCTTACAGGAACTGAATGTGGGGCAAACTGTCAGAATTAAACTGGATGATGAGAAGAAATGGAAGACGCCTGCTACGGTAGTTGGCCGTTCTCCAGAACCAAGGTCTTATACAGTCCTTACTGAGGGAGGGACGGTTACACGCTTTAACCGAAGACATCTTCAGCCTGTTCCTGAGAGTCTGGAACTGGATGCCTCAGTACCACCGCCGGTGGGATCCCCTGTTCTAAGAGAGGTGCCTTCTCCTCAGCAAGACCACAATGGGGATATATCTTTGCCTCCAGCGGACTCTTGTTCACCATCTTCTGTATCAGAGGACAGTTCATGCAAAGTTACATCAAGCGGAAGAGTGGTGAGACTTCCGGCCCGATATAGGGACTGACTTTAGCTAGAACAGTGACCGGAAGTATGGGCAGAATAATCCCATGGTCACTGTGGACTAGGGTAGTCTACCCCGATGTCCAAGTCAGGATGTAATTTATGTGTTTATATTTTCTAACCTATTTGTTTATATAATGTTCGAAAAAAATGTTGTTGTATGCTCTGTTCGTATACCTTGTTATTTGTTATATTCAAATGTATGCTTCGCCTTTGAAAAAGGGGAAGATGTGATGAGAGCAGGAAGTGAAGTCACTAGTTGGGGGCGGGGCTTAGGTCTGGTAGTCTGTGTTGCAGTTAGTTAGTGAAATCAACTTGACCAGATGTATGTTTCTGTGCTCTGTAATAAAATAGAGTTGTACCATCATTGCTGTGTCCTGCATATGTCCTGCATCTCATGACAATGAGCTTTAGGGCAGGTGTATTTATATTGCAGCCTGACCACTTTATGTTTATGCTGCTTGAGGAACCAAATGCCCTCTTAGCCATTGGTCCCCATTTATAAAGGGATCCTTTCTTTCTGCATTCAGTGCTAGTGAGGGGATATCTAGGACCCACATTTTAACAAGTATTTACCTCTACTCTTTCACAACTAATTACATAAGAACAGGGCTTGCCAATCATTCTGTATGAATTAGTCTGGGATAATTTAACCCCTTAATGACTGTTATGTACCCGGGGGAGGGGGGGGTATGAGGAAGAGAGAGATTATGTATGTGAAACAACTACTTGTGTTTATTCATGCCCCAGTCATAATAAGCATTTTGATACCTAACATAAATACATAATTAGAAAAAACTGCTATTTCATATACATAAATAAACCTGTGGATGTCTGTGTGTGTTATTTATATTTATAATGCTTATACGTGATGGCAAGTGCTAAGTTGCCTGTTATATTTAGTTACTATAACTACACAGGTGGTTGTTTTTTATTTAAATGTAAAGTTTAATAGCTAATTTTGTTTATTTTGTTTTTATACTACATATTTTCTATTTAGTGAAAACCTTTGACAACCAATTTACAAAATATAGTGATAGAACGGTGTTACAAACTTTTATTTTTTGTAATTAAACTAGAACATTATACTTGTTAGTTTTAAGTTATGAATTAATTAAAAAAAGGGGGAGGAGTGTTCTACCTTAAAATGTCCAGGCTCCTGTTCTGTTTACTTGGGAATAGTTTGTGACATCATCATTTTCTGTCCTTTATTCTGTTTACACGCAGGCAGGTTTAAAGGCACAATAAACACTAAATAAATGTTAGATACAATGATGCATTCAAAGAAAAGATTAGTCTGAGAATCACACGTAGCTGTATTTTTTAAAGTTTCATTAGCTGTTTAAATATTGACAAAATAAGTGTAGTTTTAGTGTCTATAAAACACTGGGAGCTGCCATGTTGTAACTTAGGTTACCTTCTCTGCTGTGGTCAATTAGCGACAGTTATAAAAAGGTCATTAGAGTCTGCAGCCAATGTCGGTGTAGAATATAACAGTGTCCTGCACTTTCATTTCTAACAGGAACTGAAAAGCTCACAATTTCAGAATGGAATTACAAGAAAAGGGGACTAAATAAATAATGAATGTATATTGCAGAGGTTTTTTTTACATAGATATATATATATATAAAATGTATTATTTTAAAATTCCATCTCAAAGTGTTTAATGTCCCTTTAAAGTTATAGTAAACTTGACATGTTTTAAAACCAGGTCAAAAATATAAGCAATATTTTCGAGGGAATTAAATTGATCACTTCTAACGAAGCTGCTCTATAACTTACTTTTTAATTCTAATACCCCGTGCTAAGGCTGCCCACTCATATTTTTTGGTGAGCTAACGGTTTGAACTTTTCTCCAATCAGCACTCTAGCTACAAAAAAAGGGCCATATGGCTAGAGGGCAAATTAGAGAACAGTTCAAACCATTAGCTCACCAGAAAATAAGAGTTTTGAAGTGGGCGACCAGAGCACAGGGTATTAGAATGGTACGGCTAGATGTAAAAGTAAATTACAGTGCATCTTAGTGCAAGCCTATTTGAACTTCCTAGACATAGTTTATTTGCTTATTTTCAAATACGTCACTATATTAATTCGCAAGATTGGGGTAGTGGCATTGATGTTCGGTGGTCTGAGATTAATGAATGTATTAAAAAGGCTGCAGCGGGCAAATTTACAACTTCTCTTTTATACAATATTATGTTAGCTGAAAAGGGACAAATTTTCTCCCAAAATCTGGTCTCTTTTTGGTGTCAATATTTCCCCGGATATGAGATAGCTAATATCTCTCATAGTTTTTCTGTATTAAGAAATTAAATATATCAATTGCCTGGAAAGAATCACATACCAAACTATTACATAATACATATTTAACTCCTCTTAAAATGTCTACATTTTCTTCTTCATTACAACAGCGGTGTCCTAAATGTCATTCATTAAATGCAGATATTTTACATATGGTTTTCTATTGTCCCAAAATAAACCAACTGTGGGGCAAAGTCAACCATTGGTATAGTAGGCAGTTCTATGACAGTTTTAAAATACAAGCCTATCATGCAATCTTTCTGATACATCCTAATTTAGTTGTGGTTAAAACTAAGAATATTAGGATATGAAATACGATAATTATGGTAATTAGAACTCTAATATTGAAAAAATGGAAAGACGTATTTCCACCTAGTTTTTCCAATTTTCGTAATATGCTCCTCCAACAACTAGTGTTTGAATCACATAATACAATATTTCAGTTTAAGGATAGGGCTGAGGAATTTATAAAAATAACTGGAGACTTATAATTAATTTATATTCACTTACTATACAGCAGCAAATATTGCCCCCTTTGGGTTTTACTGAAGCTTACAGGAATTTTTTGGCTATTATTTATAGTAGTTTGTGTCTAGGACCTGATTTTGGGCCCATTGACTGAGAGAGGGAGGAGAGGAGATGGAAGTGGTGACGGTTGGGAGTGTTATTATTTTTTATTTTTTTTTCCATTTTTGTTTGTTTTGTTCTGTTTTGTTGATTAAGTGTTAAGTGTTCGTTGATTAATCAGAAAAACTTTCCAACAACTGTACTGTGTTTCTGGCCTAAAATTTAAATTAATTTATATATATAGATACTTGAGCCGTAGGAAAATCTAAGGCCTAATTTGATGTCCTTAATTGGACTAAGAAAGATTATACTGTATTATATTGTCTTGATATATGATTTACCCTGTGAGGTGCAAAGATGTTGTAGCTATACTCAAACTATGCTTTGTACATTGTTTATATATACTGTACACTATAGATATATGAGCTATAGGAAATTTCAAGGCCTAATCTGATGTTTTTATTTGGGCTAAGAAAGACCATGCTGTATTATACTGCTTTGATATATGATTCGTATAGATATATGAGTTATAGGAAATTTTAAGGCCTAATTTGATGTTCTCAATTGGGCTAAGAAAGACCATGTTGTACTATATTGTTTTGATACATGATTTACCCTGCAAGGTGCGACGATGTAGTAATTATGCTCAAACTATGTTTTGTACACTGTTGGATAATAAATAAAGATGTTAAAAAAAAATTTTTTACAGTGCATCTTCATTAGAAGTGATCAATTAAAGTCCCTCTAAAATATCGCTTAGATTTCGGACCTGATTTTTAAAACATGTCAAGTCTACCATCACTTTAATTTTTTGATTCACAGCCCGTAATTATGAACAGTACAAACCTT
The DNA here is from genome assembly GCF_027579735.1 of Bombina bombina. Lineage (NCBI taxonomy): Eukaryota > Metazoa > Chordata > Amphibia > Anura > Bombinatoridae > Bombina > Bombina bombina. Next base: position 141,635,937 of record NC_069509.1, on the reverse strand, counting down.
GTAATAACATTTTTCTTCCGTTTTCCAATAGATAAACATATCTGCAGAGTTTGTACTATATAATAACGAGTTAATGTTTTGTTTGCTGCAATTTTTTTTCAAAGGCCAATCTACACTTTTCTTATGTGTAGGAGCTAATCTTGACTTGAGCCTGGAGATGACTGGGCTTGCCACTGTCAATGTGTTTACAAAACATTAACCCCTTAACAACCAGCACCGTACACTGTAGGACGCTGGTCGTTATGCCCTTAAGTCGTTATGTCCTGGGCTTCTCTCTGCCGTGATCTCGCTCAAAATTGCAAGATCACATTATTTCTGCAATCATGCCGCACAAGTGGGGCACTGTAGAAATAGAGTTTCAGAGTTTGGTTTGTCTACAAAAAAAAAGAATATAGTTTTGATAGGTAAAAAAAAAAATGCTCTATTTCTGTTTAAAGGGACACTGTACCCAAATTTTTTCTTTTGTGATTCAGATAGAGCATGCAATTTTAAGCAACTTACTAATTTACTCCTATTATCAATTTTTCTTCATTCTCTTGGTATGTTTATTTGAAAAGCAAGAATGTAAGTTTAAATGCCGGCCCATTTTTGGTAAACAACCTGGGTTGTCCTTGCTGATTGGACAGCACCAATAAACCAGTGCTGTCCATGGTTCTGAAACCAAACATTTGCTGGCTCCTTAGCTTAGATGCTTCTTTTTCAAATAAAGATAACAAGAGAAGGAAGAATAATTGATAATAGAAGTAAATTAGAAAGTTGCTTAAAAGTGCTTGCTCTATCTGAATCATGAAAGAAAAAATTTGGGTTCAGTGTCCCTTTAAATGTAATGTTGGCAAGAATGCTCTGGTCTTTTGGGGAAGTTTTTGTCTGAAGTGTCCGGTCCTTAAAGGGACACTAAACCCAATTTTTTTCTTTCATAATTCAGATAGAGCATGCAATTTTAAGCAACTTTCTAATTTACTCCTATTATCAAATTTTCTTTGTTCTCTTGCTATTTTTATTTTAAAAGCAGGAATTTGATACATAGGAGTCGGACCATTTTTGGTTGAGAACCTGGGTTATGCTTGCTTATTGGTGGGTAAATGTAAGCCTCCAATAAGCAAGCGCTATCCATGGTGCTGAACCTAAAATGGGCTGGCTGCTAAGATTTACATTCCTGCTTTTAAAATAAAGATAGCAAGAGAACAAAGAAAAATTGATAATAGGAGTAAATTAGAAAGTTGATTAAAAGTTCATGCTCTATCTGAATCATGAATGAAAAAAAATTGGGTTCAGTGTTCCTTTAAGGGGTTAATTATTTGACATAAAATATAAGGTAATTGCTAATTAGGAAGAGATATGTGTCAAGGTTAGAGTTTTCAGTACTGCTATGTGCTCTTTAAGTTTTCAGGACTGAAAAATCCACAGTTTTCAGGCATAAATTACAGGAAATCAAACCAAAAAATTAATATATATTGCAATATTTTTTTTACTATGTACAATTAAGCATTTTATGTTAAAAATCTCAACATGTTTAATGTCCCTTTAAGAGTAAGTCAACTGAATCCCAGATGACAAATCTTTGTAAATAGAGTTGAACTGCTTTCATTAGAGTATAGGGCTAGCCTTAAAGGGACACTAAAATCCAATTTAAATGTTTATGATTCAGAAAGAGCATACAATTTTAAACAACTTTCCAAAATACTTCCATTATCAATATATGCATAAACATTTACACACATATTTTCTGAGGAAACCAGCTCCTACTGAGCATATGCATGAGTTAACAGTATATAAATAAATGCATTTGTGATTGGTTGATGGCTGAAGGGGGAAGGGAAATAGACATAACTTTGAAATTCCTCAGAAAAAAATCTACAACTGACGTTGAGGCCTTCTTCCTCCTGGCTCCTGGTGCCGGGGGCCAACCTTCAAATCTATTTTCTTTGGCTCTCTTCCTAGAAAAAGATAATTAGAATTTGAAAATAAAAACTTTATTGATTTTGGCAAGTTAAATTTTTTACCAGGCTTAAAATATAAAGTATTCCAGAGGTGGAGAGAACTCAAGTTAACTCATTTAGGACATCTGTGTAATTGGAGAACTAAACAAATAGTGATGTCCCGAACTGTTCGCCCGCGAACGGTTCACAGCGAACATAGCTTGTTCGCGTTCGCGTTTGTGGGCGAACACATGGCGATGTTCGATCCGCCCCTATGTGTCATCATTGTGGAAACTTTGACCCTTTATGTCACAGCCGCCTGACACATTAGAGCCAATCAACATCAGACACTCCCTCACAGACACTCCCAGCTACTCGGAATCCGCCATTTTAGACTCATAACGACCTTGCTTTCTTAATGAGAGGACGTGTTGTGTTTTTGCTCCTGACATTAATAGGAAAAACATAGCTAGGCTAGTGTATTTACAGTCCAGAAGGACTCCACTCATCTCTGCTGCAAGCACAGCACCCCAAAAAGCCCTTTTTAGGGCTATATTTCGTGCCGTTTTTTTTTTTTTTTTCGTTTTTTTTTATTAGCATTTGCCTGGCTTTCAGCTGTGTGTTTAAGGCTCACAGCATATGCTGTGACTACTGCCACCACTGATATCTCCCTAACAACATTAGTTTAAATTTAACTAACCCAAAAATATAATTATTTTTCTAGTGTAATTTTTTTTCATTTTCTATTAGGCCAGTGTCACACAGCATATACTCTGGTTCATTGCTCTGTTCCAGCCAGCAGCCACCAGTGTTAATATCCGTTTATAACATTATTTTAAATTAAAAAAAAAAAAATAATAATAATATTTTGCTAGTGTAATCTAATTACATTTACTATCATGCCTGTGTCTGTCAGGCTCACTCAGCATTAATATACCTCTTTTTTTTCAGTCTTTTGGTTAATTGGTCTGTGCCAGGCAGCCACCCAGCACTCATATCTATTTTTCTTTCACCTTAATTTTAATATATATAAAAAAAAAAAAGTTTAAATTTGTTTGCTAGTGTAATCTAATATAATTTTCTATCCGGCCTGTGTGTTTTGCTGACATAGAGAGCCTACTGTGTTTACTTGCTGCCCTCCCTAGTCTATGAGCCACGACTCATATGTGTTTAACATTTTTTTAATTCCCCCCCCCAAAAAATAATTTCAATCATTTTTCTAGTGTAATCTAATAGTATTTTCTATCAGGCGTGTGTGTATCCGACATACAGTGCCTACTGTTTTTAATAGCTGCCCTTCCAAGGCTATCAGCCACGACTCATATGTATGTGCTTAACCTTTTTCTTAAAATTTCCAAAAAAAAGTCTTTAAATCATTATGCTAGTGTAATCTAATTGTATTTTCTATCAGGCCTGTGTCTAACTGTCTATCTGACTTACACAGCATACTGTTGTTATAATTGCTGCCCTACGTAGCAGCCAGCCAGTGCGACCACTCATAGAGTCATATGTGCATTGCACTTCTTAACATAATTTTAATATTAAAATCTAAAATTTTCAAATATTTTGCTAGTGTAATGTAACTTAATTTTCTATCAGTCCTGTGTTTTTGTCACTTACACAGCATACTGTGTTAAATTGCTGCCCTACCTACCATCCACGACTCATATCTGCCAGCCTGTCTGCCAGGCCCAAGTAGCCAATTAGTGGCACCAATCACAATTCTTGTAACAGTAATAAAAAAAAAAAAAACATAATTTTTTGGACTGCAAATATTCAGTCTCCTAGTGCCATTGAATTTCATTTACCTCCTGCCTGCCACTGCCAGCCTTTTGTGCCAGGCCGTCTAGCCAACTATTTACACCAATCATAATTGTTGTCACAGTCAGACAGTATAGTTATTAATTTAAATTAAAAAAATTTTTAGTGTTGATCTTAATCCTCAGTTTGCTCGTGCCTTTGAATTGCACTTTTCTACAGCCTTCCAAGCCTGTGTGACAGGCCTACTTAAAAATATTTACACCAATCATATTTGTTGTGACAGTATTCTAATAATTAAAAATTAAATTTTTTGGTAATAGTTGCTGTGATTTGAATCCTCAGTTTGATTGGTGCCATTGAATAGCACTTTCCTCCTGCCTTGCAGCCTGCTGTGAGCCAGGCCCACCTAGCCAATTGTTGTCAGCAATCATATTTCTGTTAACAGTATTGCAAAAATTGTCAATCATCACTGTTTAGACTGTCAGTAATCAGTCTCCTAGTGTCCTTGAATTGCATCTACCTCCTGCCTGCCATCCTTTTGTGCCAGGCCGTCTTGCCAACTATTTACACCAATCCTAATTTTTTGTCACAGTATAGTTACTAATTAAAATTAAAAAAATCTTGATTGTTGATGATCTTAATCCTCAGTTTGCTGGTGCCATTGAATAGCACTTTCCTCCTGCCTTGCAGCCTGCTGTGAGCCAGGCCCACCTAGCCAATTGTTGTCAGCAATCATATTTCTGTTAACAGTATTGCAAAAATTGTCAATCATCACTGTTTAGACTGTCAGTAGTCAGTCTCCTAGTTTCCTTGAATTGCATCTACCTCCTGCCTGCCATCCTTTTGTGCCAGGCCGTCTTGCCAACTATTTACACCAATCCTAATTTTTTGTCACAGTATAGTTACTAATTACAATTAAAAAAATCTTTATTGTTGATGATCTTAATCCTCAGTTTGCTCGTGCCTTTGAATTGCACTTTTCTACAGCCTTTCAAGCCTGTGTGCCCGGCCTACTTAAAAAATATTTACACCAATCATATTTGTTGTGACAGTATTCTAATAATTAAAAATTAAAATTTTTGGTAATAGTTGCTGTGATGTGAATCCTCAGTTTGCTGGTGCCATTGAATAGCACTTTCCTCCTGCCTTGCAGCCTGCTTTGAGCCAGGCCCACCTAGCCAATTGTTGTCAGCAATCATATTTCTGTTAACAGTATTGCAAAAATTGTCAATCATCACTGTTTAGACTGTCAGTAATCAGTCTCCTAGTGTCCTTGAATTGCATCTAGCTCCTGCCTGCCATCTTTTTGTGCCAGGCCATTTTTCCAACTATTTTCACCAATCCTAATTTTTTGTCACAGTATAGTTACTAATTACAATTAAAAAAATCTTTATTGTTGATGATCTTAATCCTCAGTTTGCTCGTGCCCTAGAATAGCACTTTTCTACAGCCTTCCAAGCCTGTGTGCAAGGCCTACTTAAAAAATATTTACACCAATCATATTTGTTGTGACAGTATTCTAATAATTAAAAATTAAAATTTTTGGTAATAGTTGCTGTGATTTGAATCCTCAGTTTGCTGGTGCCATTAAATAGTACTTTCCTCCTGCCTTGCAGCCTGCTGTGAGCCAGGCCCACCTAGCCAATTGTTGTCATCAATCATATTTCTGTTAACAGTATTGCAAAAATTGTCAATTATCACTGTTTAGACTGTCAGTAATCAGTCTCCTAGTGTCCTTGAATTGCATCTACCTCCTGCCTGCCATCCTTTTGTGCCAGGCCGTCTTGCCAACTATTTACACCAATCCTAATTTTTTGTCACAGTATAGTTACTAATTAAAATTAAAAATATCTTGATTGTTGATGATCTTAATCCTCAGTTTTCTTGTGCCCTAGAATTGCACTTTTCTACAGCCTTCCAAGCCTGTGTGCCAGGACTACTTAAAAAATATTTACACCAATCATATTTGTTGTGACAGTATTCTAATAATTAAAAATTAAAATTTTTGGTAATAGTTGCTGTGATTTGAATCCTCAGTTTGCTGGTGCCATTGAATAGCACTTTCCTCCTGCCTAACAACAGAGTTAGCCATGGGTGTTAGTGCAAAACCGCTTGGCTTTTTTTTGGCTTTGGGTGCGGCTATTCATGCAGGCCATATAGAGCTGACAACATTCGGTGTCGTATCAGCTATTAAACTAATAAGAACAGTACTTTCAAAATACAGCCAATGAAGGGCCTTAAGAAGACTGGGCCAAGGTTGGATTGTAGTATTTGGTTAGGCTAATCATGATGGCCATGTAGACCACCACCACCGAGAGTCCTGGAAGTAACAGGGATGATGAGATGAAAGAGCTAAGAATAGTAGAACTTGAAACAACAGAGTTAGCCATGGGTGTTAGTGCAAAACCGCTTGGCTTTTTTTTGGCTTTGGGTGTGGCTATTCATGCAGGCCATATAGAGCTGACAACATTCGGTGTCATATCAGCTATTAAACTAATAAGAACAGTACTACCAAAATACAGCCAATGAAGGGCCTTAGGAAGACTGGGCCAAGGTTGGATTGTAGTATTTGGTTAGGCTAATCATGATGGCCATGTAGACCACCACCACTGAGAGTCCTGGAAGTAACAGGGATGATGAGATGAAAGAGCTAAGAATAGTAGAACTTGAAACAACAGAGTTAGCCATGGGTGTTAGTGCAAAACCGCTTGGCTTTTTTTTTGGCTTTGGGTGCGGCTATTCATGCAGGCCATATAGAGCTGACAACATTCGGTGTCGTATCAGCTATTAAACTAATAAGAACAGTACTACTAAAATACAGCCAATGAAGGGCCTTAGGAAGACTGAGCCAAGGTTGGATTGTAGTATTTGGTTAGGCTAATCATGATGGCCATGTAGACCACCACCACCGAGAGTCCTGGAAGTAACAGGGATGAGATGAAAGAGCTAAGAATAGTAGAACTTGAAACAACAGAGTTAGCCATGGGTGTTAGTGCAAAACCACTTGGCTTTTTTTTTGGCTTTGGGTGCGGCTATTCATGCAGGCCATATAGAGCTGACAACATTCGGTGTCGTATCAGCTATTAAACTAATAAGAACAGTACTACCAAAATACAGCCAATGAAGGGCCTTAGGAAGACTGAGCCAAGGTTGGATTGTAGTATTTGGTTAGGCTAATCATGATGGCCATGTAGACCACCACCACCGAGAGTCCTGGAAGTAACAGGGATGATGAGAATAAAGAGCTAAGAATAGTAGAACTTGAAACAACAGAGTTAGCCATGGGTGTTAGTGCAAAACCGCTTGGCTTTTTTTTGGCTTTGGGTGTGGCTATTCATGCAGGCCATATAGAGCTGACAACATTCGGTGTCGTATCAGCTATTAAACTAATAAGAACAGTACTACCAAAATACAGCCAATGAAGGGCCTTAGGAAGACTGAGCCAAGGTTGGATTGTAGTATTTGGTTAGGCTAATTATGATGGCCATGTAGACCACCACCACCGAGAGTCCTGGAAGTAACAGGGATGATGAGATGAAAGTTCTAAGAATAGTACTACTTGAAACAACAGAGTTAGCCATGGGTGTTAATCCAAGACCGCTTGGATTTATTTTTGTATTGGGTGCGGCTAATCATGCAGGCCATATAGAGCTGCCACCATTCGGTGTTGTATCAGCTATAAAAATAATAAGAACTGTACTATCAAAATACAGACAATGAAGGGCCTATGAAGACTGAGCAAAGGTTGGATTGTAGTATTTTGTTCGGCTAATCATGATGGCCATGTAGACCGCCCGTAACAGGGATGAAAGTGCTAAGAATAGTACTAATTGAAACAACCGAGTTAGCCATGGGTGTTAGTCTAAGACCACTCGGCTTTTTTTTGGGTTTTGGGTGCAGCTAATCATGAAGGCCAGATAGACCTGCCACCATTTGGTGTTGTAACAGGTATGAAAATGCAAAGAACAGTACTACTTAACACAACCTACTTACCATGGGTCCCAGAGCATATGTTTGGTTGTTATATTTTGTAAGGGTAATCATGCAGGCCATATAGACCTCCACCGATAGGGTGAGTATGAGTAACAGCTATTAAAATGCGAAGGACATTACTAATTAACACAACATAGTTACCATGGGTCGCAGACCAAGAGCAGATGTCTTATTATTATATTTTGTATGGGTAATCATCCAGGCCGTATAGACCTCACCAAATAGGGGGAGTTACAGAGATTAAAGTGCTAAGAATGGTAGTACTTTAAAACACAACCTCGTTAAAATAGGTAGCAGACCACAAGTCTTATTATTATAATTTTTCAGGGTAATCTGGCAGGCCATATAGAACTCCCCCGATAGGGGGGGGGGGGACAGGGATTAAAGTGCTAAGAAAAGTACTAATTAACACAAGCTAGTTGGGTCCAAGAACGCATGTTTGATTATTAGAATTTATTAGGGTAATTATATATCTAACAAATCTATCTATTTCTCTTCTATCGATTCTATATATCAATCTATGTATATCTATCTATCCTATCTATCACTATCAATCTATCTTCTGTCCGGGATGTTTTGAGACAGCCACTTTGGGAATGTTAGTTGATTTAGACCCATTATGGCTTAAAAGCAGACTCTGCATCAACTATGTAATTTTCCCATGGGAGTTTTGCCAGGGATCCCCCCTCCAGCATGCAACAGTCCAGGTGTTAGTACCCTTGAAACAACTTTTCCATCACTATTGTGGCCAGAAAGAGTCCCTTGTAGGTTTTAAAGTTCGCCTGCCTATTGAATTCAATGGCGGGTTCGCGCGGTTCGCACGTTCGCGAACAATACCGGAAGTTCGAGTCCGCCGTTCGCGAACCGAAAATTTTAGGTTCGCGACATCACTATAAACAAATTCTTAAATTTAAGGAAATTCAATAATTATATCAAGTTCCAAGCAAAGATAGCTTTCACTTTATTTAAAATCGGTTATCCAAGTCGACCCAGATCTATTTTTCCAAAAACATCCATTCCTAGACCACCCTAAAATTAAGTTGGGATCACTATCAGTCATGTATGAGATACTCTTATCTACATTTAAACAAAGACAGATAGAGGAATTATACAGTAAATGGGAAGGCAATCTACCCATTTGTAGGGAGGATAAAATTATACAAAAAAGCTTGGAGAATAAATATAAATTAGACAGATCAATGGCAATGAGAGAGTCACATTTATTAAAGGTGGCGGCGGTGTAGGGGGATTTAGATTACAGGCAAAAGAGCTGATTACTTTGTGACAATGCCCCGCAAAAGGCACTTTTAAGGGCTGGTAAAAGAGCTGGTTACTTTGGGGCAATGCCCCGCAAAAGGCCCTTTTAAGGGCTATTTGTAGGGTTAGACTTAGGTTTAGTGGTAGGGAAATTTTAGTATTTTAGGGGTTAATAAATTTAATATAGGTGGTGGCGGTATAGGGGGATTAGATTAGGGGTTTATAATTTTAATATAGGTGGCGGCGGTGTAAGGGGGATTAGATTAGGGGTTAATACTTTTAATATAGGTGGCGGCGGTGTAAGGGGGATTAGATTAGGGGTTAATAATTTTAATATAGGTGGCGGTGGTGTAAGGGGGTCAGATTAGGGGGGTAGTACATATAATATAGGTGGCGGCGGTATAGGGGGCTCACATTAGGGGTTAATATAGTTTAAATAAGTGGCGGCGATTTAGGGGGCTCACATTAGGGGTTAATATAGTTTAAATAGGTGGTGGCGGTGTAGGGGGCTCACATTAGGGGTTATATAAGTTTAAATAGGTGGCGGCGGTGTAGGGGGCTCACATTAGGGGTTAATATAGTTTAAATAGGTGGCGGCGGTGTAGGGGGCTCACATTAGGGGTTAATATCATTTAAATAGGTGGCGGCAGTGTAGGGGGATCATATTAGGAGGTAACATAGTTTAAATAGGTGGCGGCGGTGTAGGGGGATCATATTAGGAGGTAACATAGTTAATGTAGGTGGCGGCGGGGTAGGGGGCTCACATTAGGGGGTAAAACATTTAATGTAGCTAGCGGCGGTGTAGGGGGGTCAGATTATCGGGTAATATAGATATGTACGCTGGCGGCAGGGTCCGGGAGCGGCGGTTTAAGCAAAACATTATTTAAAATTGGTTATCCAAGTCGACCCAGATCTATTTTTCCAAAAACATCCATTCCTACACCACCCTAAAATTAAGTTGGGATCACTATCAGTCATGTATGAGATGCTCTTATCTACATTTAAACAAAGACAGATAGAGGAATTATACAGTAAATGGGAAGGCAATCTACCCATTTGTAGGGAGGATAAAATTATACAAAGAAGCTTGGGGAATATATATAAATTAGACGGATCAATGGCAATGAGAGAGTCACATCTCAGGCTCATGCATCAAGATTATTTAACCCCTAAGAGGGTTCAGAAATGGAATAAAGAAATAAAAAACCAATGTATAAAATGCTTTAAATTTAACCCAGATTTATTACATATTATATATGAATGTCCTAAACAGCTGCAACTATGGTCAAGGGTGGGATACTGGTTAACCTGCATTCTTAAAACAAAGATTTCAATATCAGCTGTAAATATAATATTCCTTACTAAGTTGCCACTTTGGGGTCAGAACACTAGATTTGTACAAGTAGCGATCTTGAAAATGAGAGCATTGATTTTCAAAAACTGGATTAACATTAAACCCCCCAAATGTTAATTAGCTTAAGAAGGCACTGATGAGACATGCAGCATTGGAAGCATATGACTACAAAAGGTTTAGCTTGAATAAAATCGAGAGATATACCAAACTATGAGGGATCTTCATTGAATCTATGGGCGAGGAATATATAAAACAAATTAATCGGATTATAAAGATCCGAAACAATTAGAGGAATTAATTTTAGGGGGGGGGGGGGTTCTGGAGGGAGGACAGAATTAGCACCCCTTTTTTTTACCTCTCCTTGACCCTTTTTTTTTTGTTTGTTTGTACTCCCCTGTTAACAATGAAAAAACTCCTTATGCACTTTAAGGCTCTAGATTTGATATAAGAAACGACCTGTGGAGACAGATAAAGAGGCGCCTCATAGAGCAATATCGTCTGGAGTGACAAATATACAAAAGTCGGTCACAGGCTCAGACCAGATGGGTACTCACATAGAGAGCGGCACTTGGAAGGTGACTAACCGCGCAGACCGGGATCTCAAGTCGCCCGACAGACAAACCTACCGATCCTACCACATGAATACCAAATGCCAATCAGCAGTTGCAAAGAGTCAGACGTAGCAGGGTAGCAGATTAATGGCCAATCCCAGTGTTACAGGCTCAATGGCAGAACTCCCAATGGACAATTGCAAACTGGGGTGGATGAAAAAGTACGTAGAGCAAGTACTTAGAAATGTCAACATTTTATTGAGACACAAATAAAAACCGCAACACGTTTCTGGACCGTATAGGTCATTTCATCAGGCTGTAACTAACACATGTAAAACTGCTCTACTTAAAACACCCCTTCGCCAATCACAGGGAGTTGTTCACACACACTCTCTCAATGGGCCGGACAAACACACCCACTGGACCAACCAATAAGGCATCTCAAAATCGTAGGGGGCATGTGTCCACAACTCAACTGCGTTAGTGAAAGGTACAACATACGTAAAGTAACATTAGCAAACAGCGATATTATATAATAGTACAGTTATTGTAATAATGTGTATAATTTAATACACATTGGTAAAATCACGAATCAGTATTTGCAAACTGCAAACGTGGAAGACACTTAAAAACTAAAATACATATGTAAAACTAAAAATGCATGAAAAGATGATCCAAATTGATAGCTGCACATAGTCAAATGTATACTTGTCAGGCGGGGAAAGGGTTAAACATTTGCCCATAGACCGATCTTATCTATACAGTGACCTGAAATATAGGAAAATTATTATAGGAACAATATACATTGGAGTATATGTAAAGGCAAAATTAATTGTCGCAACCATCATTTGGTACCTACCATTATTAGGCACCTATTGACAAGTGTAAACGATGTGCACATCACTATACATAATAAAATTAGACATATATATATATATATATATATATATATATATGTAAAAAAAAAAAACACAATCTAACAAATAGTTAAAATGCTAAAAATACATCCTCCACTTAGAGTTTTTCAGAAATCTATTTAAAAATACTAACTAAATAATAATGGCAACCATATTGACACAATATTAGACCTCATGATATATGTCTATAGCATGGGAAATAAGAGCAGAACTTTGCCACAAGATATATAATACTCCAGAGTACTAGAAAGGAATACATAGAGATACAAGCGGTCAGTGACAATGATGACAGTAGGAGATAGTATTGACTGCTTGCGAAAGCTATACTACACACAACCAGTATTAAATATTTGAGTTATTACTATGGCTATAGTGGAGTTATTCAATGGTCAACAGTCAACCAGGATATCATAAAATACTAAGGATATTTAATTATATGACCAAACTATAGAAACTCGAGCCTAACCAATACCACTATATATAGTTGATGGAAGTAGGCTGCAAATGATAATAGAGGGATAGACAATAAACTAAATTGTATAATATATTGTGAATAAATTGTGAATATATTTTATAGAGTCAGGCACAGGGAGTCCCATCGAATCAAGACTAATGAAAAGCAGCCAGATCCACACACAGGTTTAACCCAGCCAGATGTAAACTCTTAAGTACATGGATCCAGTAGGTCTCCCTCTGCCTGAGTCTAAAAAAACAATTATAAAGATGAGATTTGGGTACATGTTGAATAGGAGTCACTGAGAAACAATTAATATTGCCATTATGAATATTATTACAGTGTCTCGATACACTGTGAAATCTGTAGTTATTCTTCATGTTCCGCTGGTGTTCAGAACACCTCATGCTAAAACGTCTGCAAGTGCGGCCTACATATAGATTTGAGATAAGCTTATTGGGTGCTATCAATAAAGCCAATCTTTTATAATCCACAATTGATGACATGCAAATCTGTATCTATTGAATTTGTACTGTTAAAAGTTAATAAAAAACTACTTATTTTAGCTTGTTGTGTTTATTAGTGATAACATATACAGTGTATACAGTCATGGCCAAAAATATTGGCACTCCTGCATTTCTGTTAGATAATGCACCACTTTGCCCAGAAAATTGTTGCAATTACAAATGTTTAGGCAGTCACATGTTTATTATTATTTTTTGTAGAGGTATGACACAAAAAGGTGGAGAACAAATAGCCTAATCTGAAATATTCCCTGCAAAACTCTAAAAATGAACTGGACAAAATTATTGGCACCTTCTCAAAATTGTAAGAAATAATTGCGATGCTCCTGAAATTTGTAATTTAACTACCCAGTATCAATTAACAGGTGCTGACAATATAAAAATCACACCGGCAACCAGTTCAAATGGTGAAAACTTAAGTCAACCTTTCAGTTGTGTATCTCTGTGTGCCACACTGAGCATGGAGAAGAGAAAGAGCAGCAAAGAATTGTCTGGGGAATTGAGAACAAAAATTGTGGAAAGCATGGACAATCTAAAGGTTACAAGTACATCTCCAGAGATCTTAATGTTCCTGTGTCCCATGGCACTGTAGCTAATCTTAATGGATGTGAATGAAAGAGAAAAATTGATCAAACATTGCAGAGAAGGATTGTTCGAATGGTGGCTAAAGATCCTCAATGAACTTCCAGACAAATTCATGCTGACCTTCAGACACAGGGTACAAATGTGTCAGCTCACACTATATGTCACCATCTGAATGAAAAGGGACAATAAGGTAGAAGACCCAGTAGGACCCCACTGCTGTCAAAGAAACATAAAAAAGCCAGATTGGAGTTTGCCAAAACTTTCCTTAGGAAGCCAAAATCCTTTTGGGAGAATGTGTTGTGGACAGACTAAACAAAATTACAGCTTTTTGGCATAGCCCATCATTCTACTGAAATGAGGCTTTTAAAGAAAGCCCCTACAGTCAAACATGGTGGAGGTTCAGTGATGTTTTGGGATTGTTTTTCTGCATTAGGCACTGGATGTCTTGAATGTGTGCATGGCATTATAATATCTGAAGACTACCAAAGATTTCTGTGGTGCAATGTAGGGCCCAGTGTCAGAAAGTTGGGTTTCCATCAGAGGTCATGGGTCTTACAGCAGGACAATGACCCAAAGCACACATCAAAAAGCACCCAGAAATGATTTAACCCAAAGCACTGGAGAGTACTGAACTTGCCAGCAATGAGTCTAGAGCTCAATTCCATAGAGCACCTGTGAAGAGATCTCAAAACAGCAGTTGGGAAAAGTAACCATTCCAATCTGAGAGACCTGGAGCAGATGGCGAAAGAAGAGTGGTCCAAAATTCCAGTAGAGAGGTGTAAGAAACTCACTGACGGTTACAGGAAGTGATTGATTTCAGTTATTTTTTCCAAGGGGTGTGCTAACATATATTAAATTGAGGGTGCCAATAATTTTGTCCAGTCTATTTTTGGAGTTTTGCTTGGAATGTATCAGATTTGGCTTTTTTTTTCTCTCAACTTTTTTGTATCATACCAATAAAAACAAAAGAAATAAACATGAGAATGCCTAAACATTTGTAATTGCAACAATTTTCTGGGTGAAGTGGTGCATTATCTGACAGAAATGCAGGGGTGACAATGTTTTTCACCATGACATGCAAATATTTAAACAATATGCATTCTACCTAATAATGCATTATTTTAAATATTGAATATTTATGTGTAGGGCCTTAGCTCCTACAATTAGTTTTAGGTTATGACAGTTTAGGAGTCAATGTTTAAAGATATGCACAGTCATGTACAATGCATATTGTTTAAAGTATTGTATATATCTAAAGACTAAAAGGTATTTAATTATGCTTTCTATTATTTTAAACATCAACATATATTTTCAAATATATATGTTTAAAATAATAGCAAGTAACCATTAAATCCCTTTTAAGATATGTGATGAAATAAAGATGTTTTTATCTGCTATAAGGTGCTGCCGTAGGTCGATTTTCGATTGATAAGGGGTTACAGCACACTTGTGTTGGCGTGCACCTTACAGTAGTGCTGTGCTATTTGAATGAGTACAATATCAATATATGAAGATATCTAAAATACTTGATATATATATATATATATATATATATATATATATATATATATATATATAGTTTATTATAGTGAGGTATTTTTATGACAGTGGGCAGTATGTGGGAATTAGCTTTCACGTTCCAGGGGAGTGTAGGTTAGGAGTGATGTAGGTGTAGGCGGTCAGGGGAAGTTAACTGGGCAATGCACGGGGAAAATAGGTTAGCTGTGACGTAGGTATAGGCAGTCGGTGGTGGGTAGCAAAGAGGTGCAGAGGGAGTGTAGGTTAGATGTGATGTAGGTATAGGCATGTAGTGGGAGTAAGCGGGGAATGCTAGTGGCAGTAACCTACACTTTGATCGATATGTTTGAATCAGCGAAATGCAGGTTGCTAGCAACTGTGGAGACTACATTTAATAAAAACAGAGAAGTGGTCAACCTAGGAACAAACAATAGCACAATAGCTTGTTGTATGGTTAGTTGCCACTCAAGGAGCAGCATCTTTTTGCTCAACATGTGCCTTTCACAGAGAAGAACTTTCCTGTAGTATATCAGTCTGATCCTGACTAAACAGTGCTGTCCAGTCCTGAAATACCAGGCAATCCTTTTTTGAACAAGAGAAATGGCAAAACCCCAGACGTACATTTCGGCCTATAGTGGGCCTCGTCAGTGAGGTCCAGCCATATCCCTCTAGGCACACTGAGCAATGGGTCCCCATCTGGCTTCCCACATCACCCTTAGAGTGACCTCCATCAGGGTCATAATTTGCATAAATAAAAACAGAGAAGTGCTCAACCTAGGAACGAACAATAGCATAATAGCGTGTTCTATGGCTAGTTACCACCTAAGAAGCAGCCTCTTTTTGCTCAACATGTGCTTTTCACAAAGAAGGACTTTCCTGTAGTATATCAGTCTCAGCCTGACTAAACAGTGCAGTCCAGTCTCAAAATACCAGGCAATCCTTTTCTGAACAAGAGAAATGGCAAAACCCCAGACGTATGTTTCAGCCTATAATGGGCCTTGTCAGTGAGGTGCAGCCATATCTCTCTAGGCGCACTTAGCAACGGGTCCACGTCTGGCTTTCCACATCAATCTTAGGGAGACCTCCCTCAGGGTAATAATTTGCATAAATAAAAATAAAGAAGCGCTCAACCTAGGAATGAGCAATAGCATAATAGCTTGTTCTATGGATAGGTACCACCCAAGGAGCAGTCTCTTTTTGCTTAACATGCGCCTTTCACAGAGAAGAACTTTCATGTAGCATTTAAGTCTGATCCTGACTAAACAGTGCAGTCCAGTCCCAAAATACCAGGCAATCATTCTCTGAACAAG
Organism: Bombina bombina; assembly: GCF_027579735.1. Taxonomy (NCBI): domain Eukaryota; kingdom Metazoa; phylum Chordata; class Amphibia; order Anura; family Bombinatoridae; genus Bombina; species Bombina bombina. The sequence goes on along the minus strand of NC_069509.1, from coordinate 141,619,794 downwards.
AGAAACAGCAAAACCCCAGACATACGTTTCGTAATTCTTTTATTAGAAAAATAATCATATATGCATATATACAAAATAAAATCATAATAACAAATGCAAACAAAATATCTCTTGTTACAAAACTGAAATATTGACCCAAATTTTTGTCATCAGAAAAAAAACAAAATGCAAACATTAAACTTAAATAATCACACAAAATAAAATTAAACATATTTCAAATACAGACAAAAACAAACTGGAGAAAAAAAATAAAAAAAAAATAAACTAAATAATCCAATCCTTCCACTTCTTTGTCTTCCAGATGCCTTCAGAATCTAATTCCCCATATCGCCTCCTATCAAAAGAAAAATACAAAAACAACTTCCCACGGATCATACCCACACAATTACCTACAGTAACTACCTCTTTCTTAAAAATCAAAATATTACGCACATCCCACAACACCTCCTTCACACAACATGCCAACAACCATATCAATCTTGCTTTCTCCTTTTCCACACCACTTCCACACAAACCATACATCATCATATTAAAAGTAAAAAACTGCACTCCAGTCAAACCCTTAATCATCCTTTTCAAACTTCTCCAAACATCCCTAGCATACTCACAATTCCAAAACAAATGAATAACACTCTCACTTTGAAAACAACCATCTCTAGGACACACTTCTGAAGCCACTAAACGACGCATTCTCTGAAAATCCCTTGTTGGCAAACACTTATGCACACTCATCCAACTAATATCTTTCTGCCTATTCATCAAATACTTATTACACACATTTTTCCATACCAACACACATTCATTTTCATTCAAACCCCCAATCAACTCAAGACCTTCCTTCTTCTCCAACATTTTCAACACCATTCTGTTTGCACACCACATCTCCCTACTAACATTCTCCAAACCATATTTTTTAATCCAACATTCCACCCTTACATAAAACCATGGAACAGCAAAACATACCGGTTTCTTTCTATCAATCTCAAATAAACCATATTGTCTTAAAACATTTCCACAAGCATACTTTACCATACAACCAGCCATGCTATCCTTACCACTCAGAACCACACATCTACTAACATATTTCACAGCCAAAAATTTCTCCACATTTGGAAAACCCTTACCACCAACATTCTTACTCTTAACAACAACATCTCTTTTCAAACGCTCCATACCAGAACTCCAGAAAAAAGAAAACAACACTCTCAAAATTCTCCGAAAAATCCTCTCAGGTGGCGGAAAAACTAACGCCAAATATAACATAATAGGGATCAAAACTGATTTAATAACTAACATTTTTCCTTCCAAAGATAAAGTCCTTAAAGACCAAAACTGAAGTTTTCTACTCACTTTATCAAAAACATTCTCCCAACTTTCCAAGCCTTTCAAATCCACATCAAATTTCACACCCAACACCTCAATTGCACCTTCAGTCACAGGCCATCCACAGGAATCAATCTCCCTATCATTACCAAAAACTTTAATTTTACACTTATTCCAATTAACTCTGAAACCACTTGCCATACAAAAACATTCAACTAAAGTTTTCACCCTCCTCAAACCAGTCCTCAAATGAGTCTCACATACCACACTCACATCATCCATATAGCCAATCACTTTTAAACACCTTCCATTACTACCAGGAACACTCACACCTCTAACTAATTTATCCTTCCTCAAACTAGTTAATAATGGCTCAATGACACATACAAATAACACAGGAGACAAAGGACATCCTTGACGCACTCCAGATTTAACACAAAATTCTTCAGTCAAAAAACCATTAACCTTGACTTGACTCACAATATCACTATACAAACATTTAAACCATCCATTAATCTTACCAGAAAAACCTAAACGTTCTAAAACATGAAACATAAAATCATGCACTACCCTATCATACGCTTTTTCAAAATCCACAATAGCAACAGCAACAGACCTCATCCTCTCCCTCACATACCACAGTACATCACGTAGTAACAACAAACTTTCAGAAATCTGACGCCCAGGAACAGCACACAATTGCTTTTCACCCACAACCTTACCAATCACTCCACGCATTCTATTTGCCAACACCTTTGCAATAACCTTATAGTCAACATTCAACAACGTAATCGGCCTCCAATTTCTCAAATCTCTCTTATCACCCTTTTTAAACAACAAAACAATCAAACCTTTCCTCATTGAAACAGGCAAAACATTCATTCTAAAAACAAACTTACAAACATCCAACATATCAACCCCAATCAAATTCCAAAAACAAGTATAAAATTCAACAGGCAAACCATCACAACCAGGTACCTTCCCATTCTTAAAACTCATAACAACCTCTGCAATCTCATCCAAACTTAGATCCCTTTCTAACAAATCATTATCATATTTTTCCAACTTAACCTCAATGTTTTCCAACAACTCATTTTCCAATAAAACATCTCTTGTTTTTTCTTTATACAGCTCACTGTAAAACACATGAACTTCACGCAAAACACTATCCGTACCATTAACTTCACACTCAACCTTATCAAAAACACTAACAAAACCAGTCTTTCCTTCAAAAGCTTTCTTAAAAAAATATTTACTACAAGACTCATCCTTTTCCATTTTCTCCAATCTTGCCATAAAAACAATTTTCTTTCCTTTTTCATGCATACACTTTTTAATTATCTTTCTTGCTTCAGCAATTTCCTCATGCACATCAATACCACAATTTCTCAATTCATACAAATACAACAACCTCAGATACCATTTATCATAGAACTCCCTTTCCATTCTAGCTTTCTCACAGCCTTTCTTAATAAAAAACCTCTTTATTTCCACCTTCAACCATTCCCACCACATAAGCACATTACTAAAATCACATTTTCTTTCACGCCACCTTTCATACATCCAAACAAACTGACGCTTAAACTTCTCATCTTCTAACAAATCCACATTCAGTTTCCAAACACCCTTACCATACTTGATCTTCAAATCACAATTCACCTTACACATCAAAAGGGCATGATCCGTAAAGGGCATCCGCTTTAAAGAAAAATCCTCAACACATAAAAATTTAGATAAAAAACAAAAATCAATTCGAGATTTTATCCCACCACTATCACTAAAGAAAGTAAAACCCTCCCCTGAAAAAGAAACAGACCCGAAGGCATCCTTCAAACCAAAAGATTTAAGCAAATCAAGTAAAAACTTCCCTGAGCTATCCACCCTACAATCACTCCCACCCTCTCTGTCCCCATTCTTAATAATACAATTAAAATCCCCAACCAAAAAAGTTGGCTCTCGACCTGGCAGAAAAAACTTTAACGTTTCAAAATTAAGCAAACGTTCTACCCTATTTGGAGAAGCATATACATTAAACAAACGAAAAACAGTCCCACAAAAAAGAAAACTAACCAAAAGTACTCGACCTGGGACAATATGAACTACATTAAGGATAGAAAAACTAAACCCCTTAAACAAAACTCCCACCCCCCATTCCTATCAGAAGAACAAGACCATACTTTAGGACCATATTCCCAGTCAGCACATTTAGGATGTTCAGAGAGACCACATTCCTGCAAACAAAAAATATTAGCAGAACATACAGATAATAATTTAAAAATTGCAGCTCTCCTTGCTATAGTTGTCATACACCTGACATTAAGGGAAGAAATGGTCAGAAACATCACAAAAATAAATTAAAGAAAAACAAAAAAAGAAATAACATCAGGACTTCTTCTTTCCTTTCTTTTTCTTAGGACTCAAAGGAGATCCTTTAAATCTGCCTCTGTGACGTTCCAACCTCCTAGGCTCCCCCTTGCCAGCCTCATAACCAGTAACTTCAGCAAGTTGGTTCACATCTCTTTTATCTAGATAACCAACAGAAGAGGCATCAGAAAAAGTCACCTATACACTGGCTTGAGTCAGAAGGAACGTCTTTAGTAGAGACAGAAGGAAACTCTGAAATTAAAGAGTCAGCATCACTTGTAGTATCTGGATCTGCACCCTTAACTACTGGAAGATTCAAATCAGGACTCCTCCCATCCATCAGAATCCGCATCTATTTTCGCTTGGAGGCAGATTTTTTCCCTTCAGTGTCCATATCCTCCTCAGAACTAGAGGACACAATAGCAGACCAATTAATGTTCTCCCCTTCACCAAGAACAGCATCAGGAGCAGCATCACAAGATGACTCAGTGAAGGAAAAATTCTCTGTCCCAGGAACAGCAACAGTATCATCCACAGAATTGGGCAACAGGGCTTCAAGAACATCTGAAGCAGCTATCACGTTAGATGTAGCAAGATCCACCTCCTGAAGATGAGATTGGGCTTCCTCTACCTTCTCAGCCATAGGAACCACCACAGGAACATCAGACACCTCTCTGACAGGGACCCCAACTGCATATTTCTTACACAAAAGAGGTAATATAGAGTTCAATGCCTCATCAGAGACCTCCTCCTCATTCACAGATGGCTCAACTGCAACTGAAGATGTTTTTTTTGCAACATCAGCATAGGAAGGCTTCACTCTATCAAGCCCCTGAAACATCATCAAAGGACACATCCTGCACAGATGACTTGAAGAACCACACAGGTCACAGGTCCGGCGTTTACTACAGTGGGCAACAAGATGATCCTCCTCACCGCAATTTCGACATCTGGCACCTGGGCAATTTTCAGCAATGTGACCAACAGGTTGCAACTACGGCAAAAAAGAGGCATGTCATCATAGTATAGGAAACCTCTATTTCCACCAATGGCGAAAGTCTGTGGAGGGTGTTTCTTTCCACCAATACCTAATTCATCTGGCACAAACCGCACCCAGAACCTACGCTTTCCATTGAAAGTCCCAAACAGATTCTTCAGCTTGCTACCTCCTTGAACATCATCAAAGTAGCGACAAAGAAACAGACGAATTTCCACATCAGTGACCCAAGGGTTGTACATATGTACTGTCACCGGGATTCTTCTCTCCCTCTGCACACAGGCAACAAATTTCATGCTAACCAACTCTGGAGCAGCAACCATATCAATAGTCCGTTGATAGCAGGTCTGTAAATAATGCTCATCGGTGAAAGCCACATCAAAAATCCCTCTTGAAGGGAATGACTGAACACAATGCAAACTTGCTCTTGGCATCTTCAAAACACCCTCCAAAACCACCTGCTGGACATGAGCCAAACCAATCTTCTCTCGAAAGTCCTCAGAAATCAATACCCGAAGTATATGGGGAACATTTGGCACATTGGTAGCCATATTTGCCCTATTGCCTCTTTAGGCTGGATTTCAGAGCGCCCACCCAAAAGCAGCATGTGGCTGAAGTCCAGGGACAATGCCACAAGGCCAAGGGGATGGCCCTACTACCCAGTTGCTCTACGCCTAAGGAATAGCCACCCCCCCCAATAGCAGCAGGAGCCCAAACCCCAAAGGGAAAGGAATCCAGGCCGAAGGGCAGGTCTCCAGGCAGCAAACCAAGACCAAGACCAAGCACAGAAAACTGCACTTGATCCAAGCCAAAGGCCCGAGAAGCAACCTCAGCTGATCATTTCGGCCTATTGTGGGCCTCGTCAGTGAGGTGCAGCCATATCTCTCTAGGCACACTGAGCAACAGGTCCACATCTGGCTTCCCGCATCACCCTTAGGGAGACCTCCCTCAGGGTCATAATTTGCATAAATAAAAATTTTCTGTAGTATATCAGTCTGATCCTAAACAGTGCAGTCCAGTCCCAAAATACCAGGCAATCCTTCTCTGAACAAGAGAAATAAACGTTGAGACCACATTGCCTGAGGTAGTTAGAGAAGATGTAATAAAACTAAGGTCCCACAGGTAATATTTGGAGTGTGCCTACACTGAAACTATTTTTAGTTTCATTGAGCGCACTATCTGCACCGTGTGGGCACACTTCAAATAGGGCCCCCCTGTTTGCAGCAAAATGCTGACAAACGACTTCTATAGGAGAGACATCGCTGCTCACCGGCACTGCTCGACCATGCCCCTTTTCTTTGAAAATCCTAACAGACTGTCAATGCTTTGTTATGCAATTATACTGTATTTACATGTCCTTTAAATGTCCTAATATTCTCTGTTTATATCACCTATATAATACCTCTTATTTGATTAACCTCTTATTTCACGATCTTGAGCAAGATATGGTGTGATTGGTATATACATAAATATGCCACTCACTGCCCCTGTCCTTTTCCAGAAAATATGGGAGACTTTAGTGGAAAAAAGATTTTGTTTAAAAATAAAATGCTCTAACAAAATAAGCAGTTCTGCCTTACATTTATATATCCCTTTAACCAGCAAGTAAATATGAAGGACTACAACACAACACTGAATTGTTCTAAACTGCATGAGTGCATATCCCTTATATTAAGTATTTATGGTCAAACTACCCTCCCGGAGAGTACCCATTTATTTGACAATCAACAAGGAAGAAATATTTATATTGGATTGTATTCCTACCAGTTCACCAATAATACTAAATTGCTACGCTGCTTGTTTCTTCAAGAATTGAAGTTTCTGTGATACAAAACTGCATTAAATGCATTCAGATAGCAGTTCACACTTAATATGCCTCCTTTATAGAGCCAGCATGATTGAAATTGTTTAAAATCCTTTTTATCAGCATTTTTATAGTTGATATTTTGCTGACATTTATGCATTTTATAAGTAACAACTTAACACTATATTTATACAACTTGACTTGCTCTGTACTTTATCTTAGACAAACATTCTGTTATCTTATAGAATTAAATAATTTCTGACATAGAAACAAACAAAGAACTATACACTCTTTAGAAAATAAACATTAAACACAGCATACTTTTCCTGTTTTTAAAAAAGAATCACAGCTTTAATGTGTTTGTAACTGTTTATTCTTTATTTACTTGACTGAGTCTAGCAGGATTTAACACTAACTAATTACACTTATCAAACTCTTCAAGCTAGAAGCTATTTAAAAAGTGGTTAAAAATGTGTATATATAGGGAAAAAATCAAGAAATTTAAACTATGAAAACATCACACTTTCAGCACAATGTTATGTATATAGGAAAAAGAGGAAACAGCCTCTTTGGTGGCGGACTGCAATTATCCCAATCAGATACGATCGGAATGATTGACACCCCCTGCTAGTGGCCGATTGGCCGCGAATGTGCAGGGGGTGGCATTGCACAAGCATTTCACCAGAAATGCGTGTGCAATGAAAAATGCCGACAGCATATGCTGTCGGCATTTATCGTTGTCGGGCGGACATGATTCGCTACAGCGATATAATAAATTGGCCCCTATGAGTTTAAGTAAATGTGTTCGCTTGAGTGCAATCTAATTTAACGCATGTCGGGTTAGCGCAACCTCAGAGCTCTGGTTAACTGTTATGCAAGAAAAAAATACATTTAACAATAGAGTTACACTCATATTAACACTGTCTGATATATAATATATATATATATATATATATACATATATATATATATACGTATATATATATTTTTATTTTTTTTAATTGCATTAAAAAGATGTAAGGGCTCAAAGATATGAGGTCTCAGGTGAAAATAAAGTACTGCAAAGGGCTTTAACATAGCGATAATACATGGCTTAAGATGTATATGCATTACTGCTCCTTCAACAAAGAATACCAAGAGAATAAATCAAATTAGATGATAGAAATAAATTGGAAAGCTGTTTAAAATTGTATGAACTATCTGAATCATGAAAGAAAAATGTTGAGTTTCCTGTCTTTTTAGGGCCTACTGTAAGAAATTCAAAGTGCTAATCTTGCAAGAAAACAAGTAAGTTGTTTGCTATTTTTTTAAACAAAATCTTCTTTAATTTTTGCTTATTTTGATTTAACAAATGGGTTTTTTTGCCAAAGAGCACTATTTAATATCCATTTAAATGGATCATAGGTATGTTTTGCATTCTATGAACATTTAAAATTCAATTTTCTCAACTGGTTGGCTACTTCATTAATCAAGTATAGCTTCAATACATTTTAATATTCTTAGAGTTTTCTTTACTACTCTATCATAATGATTAACAGAATGACAATGAATTCTCTCTTTTTCTGATATATGCTTCCCTTGTGAGTTTTACTGACTTCCCGGATCTATTGTATTGACTACACAGACCAGTGAGCTTACAATTTACATACACATAGCAACAGAGTTTGCTAAGTTCTGAATTTATTTCTCTCTAATTTGCATAACATCTTATAATGACAAAATAGAATAGTTCATGTTTAACACTAGAATGTCCTTTTATATTATCTACAATATGGATCATTTTTTTCTGCTTTAAAACTGATCATATTCTATATGGGATAACAAAAATGTATCAAATTTCGCCTACCTCAAATAAAGTTTGACATGCAAAAACGAATGCTAATTATATTTATTAAAAGAGACACAACTTAAATTAATAAACCTGCCTAAAGTATGTAGGGTATTTCCACCATATTGAGAAATTTTTGCTAATGATGGGTTCACTGCAAAATTATGTGTGTTAATAGAGTTTTTTGGCATAATCAAAGCAATTAATACATTGTTGTACCCAATATACTCAAAAGTGTGTGTGTAAGACAGAAGATCATACAGAAATAGACACAAGTAATAAGAAGCCAGATGGTGCAGGTTAAAGGGGTAAATAGAAATGAACACACAGCCAAACAATGCCAATCTGGGGTTGAGTTATGGAGTGAGGAGGAGTCAGACTTTAGAAAAGCTAGTATTAAAAAATTCCCAACAAGCTCTTTGACAAATATAGGGGCCAAAGATTTAAACAAGAAAAAAATAATAAAAATTGATTCCTAACAAAGGGTATAAAAAAACACCCCAAAATCTTATTTGTTTAATCAGAAAAAAAAAAAAAAACTTAGCAGTGCATCAAGCAAATTCCTTGTGGAGTTAAATAAGTGATAATTTATTTAGGGTTAGCTTATAAAAAAGAAATCAATAGGGCATATCAGACATGTTTTAAGAGCATAAAGCTGCTATTAGGAGACCAAATAATGTTGTATCAAAGTTAGTAAAAACAAATTGACTTACAATTCTCCTGTTGAAATAATCATCACTGGTTGGGAAAATGTTGTCCCCACACCTTTGTGACATACGGGCAGCGGATCCTGTTCATACTCTGATTGTATGTGTCATTACACACTCATGGGAGCATGTAATGCCCTCCCCTACTCTTGTGAAAGAGAAAAACCTGTCATTCACCACAAGCTCGCTTGGGGTGATTTCTCTCTGCCACCACAGAGGTGACAGAGAGTATAAAAAACAGAGGTATGATGACCGCTGCTTCTTACATTGCGGGAAGAAGCCTTGCTTGTGCAAACATGTCCTGCAAGGGCTCACGAGCAGCTTACGCAGAGGATAACACATGTTCTAGTTGTTATACTGGGACAGACATGTAAAAAAATGTCATTCAAAGCCAAAATAAAAAAATACACATACACAACATTAGGGTGCTTCACTTGACTATTCATAAATTGCAGTATGGTTGATATACAAATGCTGTAGTAAATAATCCAAACTCACAGGTCTTTTGCAAACAATTCTTATTTTATTTGTGACATTTTAGGGGCCTTAAGGGGATTTTGGTCCCCAAAAAGTCACCAATAAAATAAGGATTTTTTGCAAAAGCCCAGCGAGTGTGGATTATTTACTACAGCATATTTTATACATACTGTATATATATATATATCAGGAAAAAAATGAATCCTCCATCCAATTTCAGCCACCTGGAAAAAGCATACAATAATCCTAAAACAAAGATGCACTCTCAGGTTTTCCAAGCAAAGTCAGCTATATTAGATGATGTTTCAGAGATATAGAATCCATTTCATCAGATCAAAAGTGAAGAAACATAGTGTACAATCACAAAATATATAGTGTGACAATTAGTGTAAAAAACTCTCACATACCCTCCTCTCCAAAATTCACACCAAACTGTGTGTTAGACCACATCTATGTGTTCCACAAAACCGATTATCCGGAAGTTAAAGCATATGCAAAACAGAAAGAGAAGCAGTCTGCCAGGAACAAACAGCAGCATCGATAGCTTGTTCTATGGCCCGGTTACCACCTGGAAGTAGCTTCTTTCTGCCCAATTGTTCTTTTCACAGAGGAAAACTTTCCTGTAGTATATCAGGCTGATCCCGCCGACATGGTCAGTCCAGCCCCAAAATACCAGGCAAATCTCCTCTGAACAAGGAACATGACAACCCCAGACGATCGTTTCGGCCTCCTTTGGGCCTCGTCAGTGAGATGCAGCCATATCCCTCTAAACAAATTGGGCAACGAGTCCACGTCTGGTTCCCCCATAACCATTAGAGAGACTATCCTCAGGGTCACATTTACATATGCAAAACAGAAAGAGAAGCAGTCTGCCAGGAACGAACAGCAGCATCAATAGCTTGTTCTATGGCCCGGTTGCCACCTGGGAGTAGCTTCTTTTTGCCCAATTGTGCTTTTCACAGAGGAAAACTTTCCTGAAGTATATCAGTCTGATCCCGCCGATATGGTCAGTCCAGTCCCAAAATACCAGGCAATTCTCCTCTGAACAAGGAACATGACAACCCCAGACGATCGTTTCAATAGGAATACTACACAATACTTGTGTGAATTTGTTTAATACATATATATTGTGAATGTGTTTATTAAGTCACTTACATGTATTTTGATCACACCCGGTGAATCCGGAAGTGAATATGCTTTTACTTCCAGTTTTCTGGTTTTGTGGAACACGCAGATGTGCTCCAACACACAGTTTGGCACGAATTTTGGAGAGGAGGGGATGGGAGAGTTTTTTACACTAATTGTCACACTATATATTTTGTGATTGTATACTATGTTTGTTCACTTTTGTTTTGATGAAAGGGATTCTATATATCGGAAACTAAATTTACATAAAATATTCCAAGTATGTACGGCCACTGGAATTTCAAACAGCATGTTATTAAAGATGTGACATTTTGGGGTCACGTCTTTAATATATATACAGTATATATATATATATATATATATATATATATATATATATATATATATATATATATATATAAGGAAGAAAGGGGGGTCACCAGCGCTAAAACTACTATAGGAGAAATAGCTAGTAAGTTATAGATTGTATAAAAAAGATCTTTCAGTGATTAAAGATGTGATGATTTTATGAGACTGCACTCACTTGGTTGGTCGGAAGTGCACCAAAACTTATATATATAGATAAGTATAAAAACTGAGCGTGCAGCCTAAAGTGTGAGTCAGTGTACCCGTGTCACTGAATAAAATGTGGGTCGAAAGAGAATATTCTCAAAAGTAAATAGGCGCACTGCTATACAATTATTAATAATGTGGTATTAATATACTGTATGGTGTATACAAAAACAAAGTTCAAAACCAATCAGTTGGTACAGGTTAGTTCTTTCCCAGTAAAGTTCTGGTATAGGGTAAGTGATAGCGCTTACCAGAGCCAACCTCAATCCTATGAGGTAAGTGATCAGCAATGGAGTATAGATAATCCCTTTTGGAACTGTGTGCTCTCGTGGAAATCTTTTGGTATCTGTTGCTCCTTGCCAATGAAGATCCTGGACTCTCTTATGAAAGCAAGAATGATTCTTTGGTTCTCTCTATGGTATTTGTTGAAGTCCTGCTGGTTTTTAGAGGAACTTGTTGGTGAAATGGCAATCTTGGACTCTCAATGGATTCCTTCTTCTTTCAGAAGCTTGGATGTCCAATATTCTCATAGATGAATAGAAAAAGAGAAAAACAACATAGAGTAGTACTGCAAAATGATTAAAGCAGAAACTAAATGTATGTCCTGGTGTAGAGTAAGTATATTGCGCTTACCAGAGCAAACCTCAATCCTATGAGGTAAGTGATCAGCAAGGTGTTAAAGATGGTGTTTTGGATGTTCCAAGAAATTCCTGGTCTTTTTTCATCAGAGGGAATGGCAATCCTGGACTCTCTTATTAGAGTAGGGATGGTCCTTTGGTTCACTCTTTGTTGGTATTATACAAAAGTGTCTTGAGTGACTTATATCCGAATGAAATCCTGGGCTCTCTGAGTATTTATTCTCTCTTTTGGTATTGGGATGTCACAGTCAACCGGTCTTGAGAAAGGTCAGTGGAGACCGAAACCGAAACCGAAACCGAATATTCTCTTTCGACCCATATATATATATATATATATATATATATATATGTATGTATGTATGTATAAATTAATAACAAAATTGATTCTTACCTGATAAATGTCTTTCTTTCCGGATATGGAGAGTCCACAATGTCATTCAATTACTAGTGGCATTATCACAGCTGGCCAGCAGGAGGAGGCAAAGAGCACCACAGCAAAGCTGTTAAGTGTCACTCTCCTACCCATAATCCCCAGTCATTCGAACAAAGGGAAATGGAAAATGAATAACACAAAGGTGTAGAGGTGCCTGAGGTTAAGTAAAAAAATAACTGTCTTAATAGAGGGTGGGGTCGTGGACTCTCCATATCCGGAAATAAATTTATCAGGTAAGCATACATTTTGTTTTCTTTCCTAAGATATGGAGAGTCCACAACATAATTCAATTACTAGTGGGAACCAGTACACAAGCTAGAGGACACAGAATGAACAGGGAGGGAAAACAAAACAAGCAGACCTAAACAGAAGGCACCATCGCTTGAAGAACCTTTCTCCCAAAAGAGGCAAAAGTATCAAATTTGGTAAAAGTATTCAGAGAGGACCAAATTGCAGCCTTGCAAATCTGTTCCACAGAAGCTTCATTTTTGAAAGCCCAAGAAGAGGAGACAGCCCTAGTAGAATGAGCTGTAATTCTCTCAGGAGACTGCTGTCTAGCAGTATCATAAGCAAAACAAATTATACTTCTCAACCAGAGGAAAAGAGAAATAGCAGTAGCCTTTTGACCCTTATGCTTTCCTGAGAAACAAACAAACAGGGCAGAAGACTGGCGAAAATCCTTAGTTGCCTGTAGGTAGAATTTTAGAGCACACACAACATCCAAGTTGTGTAACAGACATTCTTTATGAGAAGAAGGATTGGGGAAGAGAGAAGAAACAACCATTTCCTGATTAATATTTCAATCTGAAACCACTTTAGGAAGAAGCCACAATTTATTACAAAGAACCCCCCTATCTGCATGAATGATAAGGTAAGGCAAATCACACTGCAAAGCAGAGAGTTCCAAAACTCTCATAGCAGAAGAGATAGCAATAAGAAACAAAGCCTTCCAAGATAGCAATTGAATATCTATGGAATGCATTGGCTCAAACTGAGCCTGCTGCAAAACTTTAAGAACAAGATTAAGGCTCCAAGGAGGAGCAACAGGTTTAAACACAGGCCTAATTCTGACTAGGGCCTGACAAAAAGATTGAACATCTGGGACATCCGCCAGACGATCCGCCAGACGCTTGTGTAACAAAATAAATAATGAAGAAATCTGACCTTTCAGAGAACTGACTGACAACTCTTTCTCCAGACGTTAATGGAGAAAAGACAAAATTCTAGGAATCCTGACCCTACTCCAAGAGTAGCCCTTTTATTCACACCAATAAATGTATTTACGCCATATCTTATGGTAAATTTTTTAAGTAACAGGCTTGTGAGCCTGGATCATGGTCTCAATGACCACCTCAGAAAATCCATGCTTAGACAGAACTAAGCATTCAATCACCACTAAGCATTCAATCACCAAGCAGTCAGCTTCAGAGAAACAAGATTTGGTTGGTAGACTGGACCCTGAGTTAGAAGGTCCTTCCTCAGAGGAAACCTTTATGGTGGCCGAGATGACATCTTCACTATGGCCCCGATGATTGAAAGCTCGTTTTTAAAATGATATGATGTAAAGATGTTCGCACTGGAGTGCGAATATAATATCGTAATGAATGAAAGTGTTAGAAATTGATTGCGTGTATGTATTCGAAATGGGCGTTTTTTCGTCATTCGACATACGCTGCGAATGGTTTTTTTTGGTTTGCGTAATGTTAAATACCCACTTCGTATGTGTAATTCTGTATTCGTAATTTTTTTTAAAAGTGTCTATTGATCAATTGTATTATCAACTTTGAACTTAGAAATGCAGATTGCAAGGTATTATGGTAACAGAAATAATATAACAATAAATATGATTGGTTAACAAATATTGCACATTGAACATTGTTTAAAACATATACGCAATTTCATAATAATACAAATGAGTGAAAATATCTAAATAAAGAGCGTAAAAATATTTATTGTACGATTTCAATAAAAAAGAATAACAAAATATAACCAGAACAGTAAAAGCAGAATTCATTGCGAAGGAGAGTTTCATTGCGAAGGAGAGGGCGTAAGATGGGCGTTCCATGGGCGTAACCTGAGTAAATCTCGCAAGTTTCACAGATATGTTACGATGATATAAAAACATACGCCATACGAATCGCACATTCAACTCACATACATATCTCGCCAGACATCCTATGGCGAAGTAACATGAATAACATTATTTACAATATTTATTTCATTTTAAAAATAATACGATATAACGTATTTAGACAATATACTATAACTGTAGTTTTACATTTTGAAATATGCAAACACAAACTGAAATAAAGTGAATCATTAAAATTACGAAGCGACGCAATGATATATGGAAACCCATTTCGAGGTTCGTGAAATGATATAAGGAGGCGAAGTCTATAGTTTACTATGGACAGCTTATCGCGTAACGTATTGTTTACAATGGACTGCCCACTTTATACGATCATTACGCAAGGCGTGAAATTTGCGAGAGTTGCGAGTCAGAAATACACATTTCTCGCCGCAAATTACGAACTTTCAATCATCGAGGCCTATGTCTGCATACCAGATCCTGTGAGGCCATGCAGGAGCTATTAGAATTACAGATGCTCTCTCCTGTTTGATACGAGCAATAACTCTTTGAAGGAGCGCAAACAGAGGAAAAAGTTATGCTAGACTGAAATCCCAAGGAACCGCCAGAGCATCTATCAGAACGGTCTGATGATCTCTTGACCTTGAACCGTACCTTGGAAGCTTGGTGTTCTGCTGAGATGCCATCAGATCCAACTCCGGCACCCCTTCATTTGAGGGTTAACCTGGAGAACACCTCCAGGTGGAGAGCCCACTCCCCGGGATGAAATGTCTTTCTGCTCAGGAAATCCGCTTCCGAGTTATCCACTCCAGGAATGTGGATGGCAGATAGACAACAATTTTGAGCTTCTGCCCACTGAATAATCCGTACCATCTCCTTCATGGCTAAGGCACTCCGAGTTCCTCCCTGATGGTTGATGTAAGCCACTGAGGTGATGTTGTCTGACTGAAACCTGATAAACCAGGATAAGGACAATTGAGGCAAAGCCTTTAGAGCATTGTAAATTGCTCTCAATTCCAAGATGTTTATGGGGAGATCAGACTCCTCCCAAGTCTATATTCCTTGCACCTTTAACAAGTCCCAGACTGCTGCCCAGCCTAGCACCCAGGAAGGTCTCTGGAAGCATGTGCCCTGAGACAAATGGTCCTGAGAATGAAGTCTTCTGAGACAGATTTGAATGGCCTCCGTTCTATTGTCTGAGCATGCATAATTGCAGAGCTCTCAAATGGAATCAAGCAAAGGGAATGATGTCCATGGAAACGATATTCAGACCAATTACCTCCATACATTGAGCCACTGATGGCCAAACAGCAGACTGTAGAGAGAGGAAAGAGGAGAGAATTCTGGATTTTCTGACCTCCATCAGAAATTTTTTCATAGATAGGGAGTCTATTATGATCCCTAATAAAACCACCCTTGTAGCTGGCACAAGGGAACTCTTTTCCAGATTCACTTTCCAACTGTGGGAACATAGAAAAGACAAGATCTCTGCATGAGAGTTTGCTTGTTGAAAAGATGGCGCATGAACCAATATATCATCCAGGTAGGGTGCCACTGAAATTCTCGAGACCTGATCGCTGCCAAGAGAGCCCCCAGAAACTTTGAGAAAATTCTGGGAGCTGTGGCAAGGTCAAACGGAAGAGCCACAAACTGAAAGTGTTTATCTAGAAAGGCGAATCTCAGGAATTTGTGATGATCCCTGTGGATGGGAACATGAAGATACGCGTCCTTCAGATCTATGGTCATCATGAACTGACACTCTTGGACCAAAGGAAGAATGGAACGAATAGTTTCTAATTTGAAGGACGGTACCCTTAAAAACTTGTTGAGGCGCTTTAGGTCTAAAATGGATTTAAAAAATAATCCCTCTTTTTTGGGCACCACGAACAGATTTTAATTAAATACTAGACCTTGTTCCCTTACTGGAAATGGAACAATCACTCCCAGGGGCGAAAGGTCCTGAACGCAGTTCAAGAATGCCTCTCGTTTTACCTGGTCTGCAGATAATCTTGAGAGGTGGAATCTGCCCCTGGGAGGGAAAGTTTTGAATTCTATTTTGTAACCGTGAGATACTATATCCACAGCCGTCTCCATGCTTGACAAAACAGGGAAAGCCTGCCCCCCACTTGATCGGATCCCGGACCGGGGGCCGACCCTTCATGCTGACTTAGACTCAGCTGAGGGTTTCTTTGATTGCTTCCCCTTATTCCAAGACTGATTGGACTTCCAAGAAGACTTGGACTTCTCCTGCTTGGAAGAGGGAGAGGAAGACCTTTGACCTCTGAAGTTATGAAAGGAACAAAATTTACTTTGACGTCCTTTGAGTCTGTTCTTCTTGTCTTGCGGTAGAAAAGACCCTTTTCCACCCATAATATCAGACATTATTTCTGCCAGACCAGGTCCGAAAAAGGTCTTACCCTTGTAAGGAAGCGCCAGAAGCTTGGATTTAGAGGTGATATCAGCTGACCAAGATTTTAGCCAGGAAACATCTTTTTAAATACGGAAGACTGGGAGAAAGGAATCCCTGGCTTCTCCCATTACTGTGAAATAATCTCTGTCACACAGTCTAGGACAGGAAAAACTTCCACAGAGGAAGGAACATCATAGTTTTTATTAAGTTTACTAGAATTCTTAGGGTTGACAATGACAGAAGTATCAGAATCGTCCAAAGTAGCCAATACCTCCTTTAACAGTACATAAAGGTGTTCAAGCTTAAATCTGAAGTTTACTTCATCAGTATCAGATGAAGGAATAATACTGTCCGAATCTGAAATTTCACCCTCAGAGGCTACTGATGTTTCCTCCTTATCAGACTTATGAGGGAGGGCAACCTGTGTAGCAGTAGGTGGAACAGAAATCTTACTATCTGAATGTCTAATTTTCCTCTTGCATTGTCCCAGCATAGGAAAAGCAGATAATGCTGCAGATACCACAGAAGATACCTGTGCAGCAAAATCTGCAGGCAAATAAACTCCTCCAGGAGGCTGAGAGGAACTGCAGGGCACTGTATGTGACACCATAGAGGCTTGGGATATTTGAGGAGAAAGCTGTGGCATTGCCTGAACAGCATCATCCTGAGAGACATTGGGCTCAGCGGGCAACAATTTATCTTTAAATTGAAGTGTTCTAGCTAAGCATGCAGCACAGAATTGCATGGGCAAAACAATTTGTGCCTCTAGGCATAACAAGCATTTGTCAAAAGACACAGAGTCTTTCATGTCCATAATACTAAATTAAAAATACCCAAATTGTAGACATTTTTTAAATACACTATCACTTTAAAAAACATTTTAATACCACAGCCGCTTAACGTTATGCAAAAATTCTTTAAAATAATAAACCAATCAGGCCCCCTACACCTCAGACAGGTTGAGGACGGGTGCCTTACCGTAACACTTATACACAATTTGGCTGCCAGAAGTCTCTAAAACGATTGTATAGTAGATCAACACTGAAGAGACTGAAATTCAATGACACTGCTCCGCTCTGTGAATATCCAACAATAGAGAGAAGTCACATGACCGGCAGAGAGAGGAAACTTTGCAGCAAGTAAAAGGCACGAGTTTCCTTCTTCCTATAAAACCGGAGTTAAATTTACATTAAATTTACAGTTAGCCTGTTCTAGCTAAGCAAACAAAGAAAACCAACTGCCAAATTTTAAGTTTATACATAAATCCCTGTATAAAACGTAAGCCCCACACACATAGTAATAAAGTATTTCAACAAAATTAGCCCAAAGAGGAAAAATGTCCCAATAAATTAACCCTTAGTCTCAACATTCATAATGTGCCTGCCCACTATCAAAAAGAATCCTGTATAAAGGATTTTAAAAATGTCCCCATATACTGCATATGAAATATTCTTCTGAAGTGCAAGTCTCCAAGACCTAGAAGAGAAAAGCACTTACCTGCAGTCTAGCTGTCCGGCAGGAAGAGAGCTCCAAAGGCGTGAAAGGACACATACTCCTTACAGAGACCTGTAGAAAAAGAAAGAACAGAGTAACCAACTCTAGCTTTCTATACCATGGGCAGCAATGTGTTAGGAAACAAAGCAAGGACTACCTCACAACTTCCTAACTGCTTAAAAGCCACCACTACTCTACTGAAGAGATTGACATGAACTCAGCTAAACCCAAATCCTTACTTGCAGGGAAAAGTATCCGAAAAAGGAATTCATTTCTTTAGACACCAAACTTCACCTCCTCCATTGGCAAAGGCAAAGGCAAAGAGAATGACTGGGCATTATGGGTAGGAGAGTGACACTTAACAGCTTTGCTGTGGTCCTCTCTGCCTCCTCCTGCTGGCCATGACTGATATTCCCACTAGTAATTGAATGACGTTGTGGACTCTCCATATCTATGAAAGAAATATATATATATCCTATATTGTAATATCTTTAGATTTATGCTATATAAATGTAAAGTAAAAAATTTGACAAGATATGTGTATCATTTGTCTGGGTGTGGAGCATATAACACTGGCTTACTATAACAGAATATCCTCTTTTTTTTTACAATTAATGTCACATTAAAAGGGTAATACTACTGAAATATTTTACATGCTGTAATTTGTAATTTTTTAAAAATGTAGCAACTTTACATGTGTAATAATCTTGGTACTGTCCTACTAACCTGAGATAGGGGTTCCAAGTCATACTTGATCAGTTTGTAAAGATCAAGGAAAATTTTGAATTTAAAGCAATAAAGCTTGATTATTTCCATGTGACCCAAGCACTGAAGTAAACCACTCTGACATATTAATGTAGAGGGCCTGATTCTAACTCTTTGGTGTCTAGGGTCTCCCATTTCCTCCTGAGCTCCAGGCTGGCCAGCAGCTGTCACCAACTGGTCAATACTTTCATGCTCTCCAGTCTAGCCAGCAGTTCTCACCAATGAATCTCCACTAATTATCTTTGTCCATTCTGAGTATGATCCATTTATCACTACTTGTTGCTCCATGTCTTTTATACAATTAGTTATCCATGAGCTAACATTTTCATCTATTCCCAGTCCTTTAATTTTGTACAATAATCTTTTATGTGGCAGTGTATCAAAAGCCTTTGCAAAATCCAAGTATATCACATGAACTGATTCAATTTTGTATATTTATTTGCTTACCTTACTCACACCTAGATTACGAGTTTTGCGTTACGGCTATACCACTGAAAAATTGGCCATTATGTGTGGAATAGCCGGTAACGCATATTACGAGTCGTGGCGGTATAGGCTGTAAGGCAAGCATTTTAGCCTTAACGCAACCTTCCATTCTGCACTCAAAAAAAGGAAATTTGAGTTCAGAATTTTCCATAGCGCCGTATTAAAGTTGTGCGGTCTGTCTAAAATGCTTGCGTTACAGCCTTTAAATAAAAAGTTACAATTTAACTATCTTAAAATAAATAAAAAACTAACCTGTGAAATAAAAAACCTTAAATTAAAGTATAAATTAACCTAAAATAACTATTCTAATAAAATTTAAAAAAATACCAATTAAAAAACTTAAATTACATGATCAAAAAAACCTAACACTACAAAAAATAAAAACCTAAATTACAAATTTAAAACAACCTAATACTATGAAAAAATTACAAAAAATAATAAACACTAAATTACAAAAAATAAAAAACTCTTAGATTACAAAAAATAAACAAAATTATAAAAAATAAAATCCTCAGTCTCAATTTACGATCATAATTAATCTAAAGATACTTACGAGGTAATACATGACACCAAATAAGATAAAAAAAAAACTATACCCACACACAAAAGGTTAATGTTGGCAAGAGGTTGGAGAGGAAGGTAACATGGAACATATATGGTGGTGATGTCCTATATTAGAAATTTTTTGGAAAGACGTATTCAAATTAAGTATGAAGATAATAAAAGGAGATAAAATAGTTTACTTCTATGCTGTGATATTAAACAAATCTGTAAACAAAAGGAAAAAACCCACAAATAGTCATCATGATTGATCATGATTAATGGTGCTAAAAAAATGATTTTGAAGCTTTGGAAAAAAACAAACTGTTCCCCCAGATTTCTCCCTACGGGTTAGAGACGTGAATAACAATTTAATTTTAGAAGAATTCCAATATAATGAAAAAGGAAATATGGAGTTCTAAGATTCTATAGTTGATATATGGGCAACAAATAAATATATGGCCTAAATATTTGGAGTAGGATGCCCCAGGTATATATATGTAATGTTGTATTAAATATCACAAGTTAAATATTGAACTAAAGAAGTCTATAAATTTTAAGGTAAACAGTCTAATCTGTTTGATTGTTTGAGGATACAATAGTATTTCCAACTATATGTATTTGTGCTTGTCTCAATGTTTATTATTTAATTTATGGAAGAAAAATAAAGGGGAAAATATAAAAAAAAATTGTATGCTCTATCTGAATCATGAAAGAAATGTTTTTTTTCGTGGCCCTTTAAGAGAATTGTGAAGTTTTGTTGCTGGATTTTATTAACTATTTTGAAATGATTTTCTGTAACTTTTACTGCTTCTTTGCTAAACTTATTTTGGTTAAAATGCACAGACTATTGAAAATCAATCTGCATACAGAGTTTGAAAGAATCAAAAATCAGATATTACAATAATGTAACAGCATAATTTTAATAATTTAGCTATCAGTTGTAATCAGATCTTAAAAAGAAAATCATCCCAAAAGCACTCTGCATTTTTTTATTCAGTCGACATGAAAAAAAGGTACAGAAATGCAAGATTTGTTCAATCACATAATTTAAAACAGTTCATTGGATGTTAAATTAAATGTACAGTAAAAACTAAACGTTCATAATTCAGATAGATAAAAAATTTTTTATATAAATTCAAATGGATTTGTACCAACTCCTTGTCAGAATACAAGTTGTGAGTTTGTTTCCATTCAAGGGGCAGTAAAGTCAAAATTACATTTCCATGATTCAAATAGCTAATGCAGCCTTTAACAACTTTTAACAAATGTACTTCTATTATCAATTTTTTTTTTGTTTCCTTGATATATTTTGTTAACAAGTAAACCTACGTGGACTCATAGGACCTCAGGAGAGTGCATGTTTTCTTTAGCACTCTATTGCAGCAATGTTTGCAACAATGTTTAAAATGACCAAAAACATTGTTGCAAACTCTGCTATAATAGAATGCTAAATACACAGGCAAACTCCTTTGAGCCTACCTAAGTTTACTCTTCCATAAAGTACACCAAGAGAAAAAAAGCACATTTTAAATTGAAGTAAAATGGAAAGCTGTTTAGAAATGCTTGCTTTATCTAGCCCCATTAAAGTTTAATTTTAAATCCACTCTCCCATTAACCTAAAATTATTCAAATAGAATGTACAGGTAAAAAATCCAGTTTACTTATATTATCAAATTTACCTCTTACTTTTGTTAATCTTTGTTGATAGCATACTGAGGTTGGCTTAGGAGTGTGGATGTTTCTTGTGCACTATATGTATAACAATTTAAAAAAAATTGTTGCAAAGAGTACTGCCATATAATGATCAATACACATATACTTAAAAGGGAACCTAAAGTCAAAATTAACCTTTCATGAATCAGATAAGCATGCAATTAAAAAAAATCAAATGTTCAAAATCTTTTTATGCACATATTTCCAGATCCTATTGGCTGATGAATGTCACATGATAAATGGGGGGACAAACAAAATGGAAGTAACTTTGAATTTTATTATAAAAACAATCTACTATTCATTGTATTTATTATTATGTATTTGTTGATTATGTAGTTCTACTGTATTTATTTGAAGATTCATATAAAGCCAGTTACTAAGATAACAATTAATTTAAGGATTGTTGACATTGTCAACACTGATCACATTAATAGCGGAGTTAGTAAAGAGAATAACTCCTTGTGTAGCCCATTAACAAATCTAGACAAGTTAGAGGACTTGTTTTTCCCACAGAAAACCTCAAAATACATTGTTTCCAGTGCAACAAAGGATTTTGGGTAAGGTATGCAAAAGAGGTTCACAATGGCTAACGTTTATACTTCAATCTGTTTACAGGTGAATTCCCTTTTAGCCATAACATTGCAGTGTATACAGCTTTTAAGCTTTGCAAGGGTTACTACAGTGATTCTGAACCATCCCACTACAGCCATTTTGTGGATTTCGCCACTAATTGGCTGGGAGTACATTGAATAACTAACTGCTTGGTTAAGTTGATTTTCTAGTAAAAAACAACAACTTTTTAAATTATGGGGAGGTGAATCGTGTGATTAAAACTCTCTACTATGCACAAAATATAGAGAGAATAACTGATTGTGTAGCCACAAAACAGCTATACTGTGATGGTTCTCAAACACTGTACTAACCCTAGCTAAGCTTAAAAGCTGTGTATATAGCAATGATATGGCTAAAAGGGAATCTGCCTGTAAGCAGATTGAGGTACAAAGGTGAGGCATTGTGAACCTCATTTGCATATCTGACCCAGAATCCTTTGCAGTATTGGAAACATTGTATTTAGAGGTTTTCTGTGGGAAACAAGTTCTCTGACTTGTCTAGATTTTTTAAAGCGCTATAGTGCAAGAGTCATCAACCTTGATTCTCTAGATGTTTTAAAACTACATTTCCCATGATGCTTAGGCAGATTATAGAAATTAAGTTCTAAAACATCTGGAGAGCCAAGGTGTCTGATCCCTGGTTCTACACAATGAGTTATTCTCTCTAGATTTTGTGCATAGTGTCCGAAACAAATTTTTCACCCGTGCACACCTCTACTTTTAAATATTTGTATTTTTGCCGGTCTTTTCCAACATGGTGCCTAATTGCTGCTATAAAGTAGAGATTTGTTTTAGCAAAACAAAATTCTGAATGAATGCACCAACGAAAATAAATAAAATGAAAAAATACTGACAAAATTCGTCAGTATTCATTTGTTTCTTTTATTCTGTTTTTTAAGCACTTAATACTTACCTTAACATGATCCCCATGCTCTGGAGAGCACATTAAGGTAAGTATTGTAGCTACGGGTAAACTGTTCAACTGTAGCTTTGAAACATTTACATACATTTTAATGAAAACGAATGGTAAATGTTTAACAAAAACCTAATAGTGCAGCCAATGAATATGGTCCAAAATTAAGATTTGCAGCAATTAACTTGTTTGCATAGCGTTTCACATGCAAAACTACAATCTGATAAAGACTCCATACTTTAAATTAGATGAGATTTTTGAATGATCTCCTTTTTTCACATCAGTTGTAGAGAAAAAAAAATGTATTTCTCAAGGTAATTGGTGAGGCTTGCTTCCTGCAGGGGCTTTTAAAACTTATAATGCTGAAGACAAGTTAGTTTCAACTTGTGTTGTCAACTTCAGACACCTGTAAGATAGCAGTGAGTTCTACAGTTCATATCTTAAACAGAGATCATAATTTGAAGTAATTTAACATTCTACATCCATATTATCTTCTTATTTCCTAGGAAAGTCATTATGATGCCAATTTAATTTGCAAAAATATAACACCTGTGCTCAAAACATAAAAAAGTACAAAATCTCTGTAAATGCTAAGGCTTAAAGGGACACTCAATCAGAATTAAACTTTCATTATTCAGATACAGCATGACATTTTAAACAACTTTCCAATTTACTTCCCATAACAAAATGTGCACAGTCTTTTTATATTTAAACTTTTTGAGTCACCAGCTCCTACTGAGCATGTGCCAGAATAAGTGTGTATGCATTTGTGAATGGCTGATGGCTGTCACATGGTACGTGTATGCATTTGTGAATGGCTGATGGCTGTCACATGGGACGTGTATGCATTAGTGATTGGCTGGTGGCTGTCACATGGTACAGGGAGAGTGGAAAAAGACATAACTTTTAAAATTGTCAGAAAAAAAATGTACTACTCATTTGAAGTTCAGACTAACAGGCCCATTTATCAAGCTCCGTACGGAGCTTGAAGGGCCGTGTTTCTGGCGAGTCTTCAGACTTGCCAGAAACACAACTTATGAAGCAGCGGTCTAAAGACCGCTGCTTCATAACCCTGTCCGCCTGCTCTGAGCAGGCGGACAGGAATCGCCAGAAATCAACCCGATCGAATACGAACGGGTTGATTGACAGCTCCCTGCTGGCGGCCGATTGGCCGCGAGTCAGCAGGGGGCGGCGTTGCACCAGCAGCTCTTGTGAGCTGCTGGTGCAATGTTAAATGCGGAGAGCGTATTGCTCTCCGCATTTAGCGAGGTCTTGCGGACCTGATCCGCAGTGTCGGATCAGGTCCGCAAGCCCTTTGATAAATGGGCCCCTAAGTGCTATTGCATTGTCTTGTTATCTTGCATTTGTTGATTATGCAAATCTACTGTGTTGACTGGTCCTTCAATTGTACTACAATACACACAATAATGAAAATAGTAATAAAAATAGAAAATGCTCATTGATGTTAATACATTGGCAATACAAAGTAAAGTAAACTCATTTGAACTTGTAAGTGGACAGGATTAAAGTGCGATGAACATGTAGACAAGTAGCAATATGAAAATTCAATGATAATTATTTTCAGCCACCCTGCCTTAAAGGGACAAGAAACCCATTTTTTTTTAGTTCACGAATTAGAAAGAGCATGCAATTTTAAATAACTTTCCAATTTACTT
This sequence comes from Bombina bombina, assembly GCF_027579735.1. NCBI lineage: Eukaryota > Metazoa > Chordata > Amphibia > Anura > Bombinatoridae > Bombina > Bombina bombina. The sequence goes on along the minus strand of NC_069509.1, from coordinate 141,594,825 downwards.
CTATTATCCAATTTGCATTCTCTTGGTATTGTTTGTTTAAAAGCATATCTAAATTGGCTCATAATGTGCATTACTATTTCTTCAACAAATGATAGCTAAATCATTGTAGGGCATTGCCCTAAGTTAAACAGCTCTTTCACCTACAAAAATTACAAAGTAGCCCATAAAAGTAAAACCCCCCACCAAACCAACCCCCAAAAATAAAAATAAAAAACAACCTAAGTCTAAAAACACCCAAGCTACCCATTTGAATTCAAATTAGAATGAAGCAAATTAGATGATAGAAGTAAATTGGAATTTTGTTTAAATGGTTTTCTCTATCTGAATCATGAAAGAAAAATTTGGGGTTTCACGTCCCTTTAAGGGACAAGAAATGCATCAGCTTAAAGGGACACTCATGTTAAATTAAATTTTCATGATTCAGATACAGCATGTAATTTTAAACAACTTTCCAATTTACTTCCATTAAAAAAAATGTGCACAGTCTTTTATATTTACACTTTTTGAGTCACCAGCTCCTACTGAGCATGTGCAAGAATTCACAGACTATACGTATATGCATCTGTGATTGGCTGATTGCTATCACATGGTACAAGGGGAGTGGAAATATACATAACTTTGAAATTTGTTATTAAAATATCTACTACTCATTTGAAGTTCAGACTAAGTGCTATTGCATTGTCTTGTTATCTTGCATTTGTTGATTATGCAAATCTAATGTGTTGACTGGTCCTTTAATCATTATGTGAGGTATGGTGTGTATTTCCATGTATTATGTACTATATTTACTAATAAAAAATAATATATATATATATATATATATATATATATATACATATATATATATATATATATATATATATTATTATTATTATTATTATTATTATTATTTTGAATTATTATTATTTTCCTCCAGGAGGAAATCACCTAAATTAGAAGTGTTATTGCGCACAGAATATACAGGTCTCCAATATTACAAGTTGCGGCGGTACAACTATACCGCTAGCATTTTAGCCTTTACGCAACTCTCTATTCCGCACTCAAGAAATAACTTTTGAGTGTGGAATTTTGAGGTCTCCCGTATAACAGGTTGTGCGGTCAGGCTATTCCACTAGCGTTATAGCTTATACCATCACAATCCATTCAAAATTCAAATCAGCCAATAGGATGAGAGCTCTGGCTGTTCAAATCAGCCAATAGGATTTTAGCAGCTCTCATCCTATTGACTGATTTGATATTTTCAGCCAATTAGAATGCAACGGTACCCCAATATAAAAGTGATTCCTTTCATTCAAGCTTCAGTGTGCGACAGAGATTGCATGAAGAGGAGGCTCCATGCAGGATGTCGTCGTCGCCGCTGGTCTTGGTCAGTTCCGCTCCGCCACAGCTCTATGTCACCGGGATGAAGATAGAAGATGCCCCCACGATGGATGAAGATGTCGCTGCCTGGATGAAGATGGATGGCCGGACTTCAGAAACTGTGAGTAAATTTTCTTGGGTTAGTGTTGTTTTTTTTTTGGGGGGGGTGGGCTTTTTTTTTTAGATTAGGGTTTTTTATTTTTTTAATGGGTGCTAAAGAGCTAATGCTTATAAACATGGCCCTTTAGTGGCAATGGGTAGCTTAGGTTTTTTTTAGACTTAGGGTTTCTTATTTTTTTAATGGGTGCTAAAGAGCTAATGCTCATAAACATGGCCCTTTAGTGGCAATGGGTAGCTTAGGTTTTTTTTAGACTTAGGGTTTTTTATTTTGGGGGGTTGGTTTGGTGAGGGTGTTTACTCTTAGGTGGTACTTTGTAATGTTTGTAGGTAAAAGAGCTGTTTAACTTAGGGCAATGCCCTACAAAAGGCTCTTTTAAGGGCTATTGGCAATTTATTGATAGATTTAGGGGTGTTTTTATTTTGGGGTGGCTTTTTTGTTTTTATAGGGGTATTAGATTAGGTTTAATTTTTATAATTTTGGATAATTTCGTTAATTTTTTTGTAATCTTAGTGTTTTTTTATTTTTCGTAATGTTAGTGGTTTTTTTTGTAATGTTAGATTATTTTTCATTTTTGTAATTTTAGTGTGTTTTTTTGTAATGTTAGATTTTTTAAAAAAATTTTGTAGTGTTAGAATTTTATAATTTTTTAATGTATGTTTTTTACTTTTTGTTTATTTTATTTTTTTAATATAGTTATGTTAGATTAATTTATATTTTAAGCTTAGGTTTTTTTTTATTTCACAGGTAAGTTTTTAATTATTTAATGGTAGTTATATTGTAAATGTAATTTAAAGTTAGGGGGTGTTTAGGGGTTAATAGTTTAATTTAGAGTGTCGCGATGTGGGTGTTTGGCAGTTTAAGGGTTAATAGTTTAAGTTTAGTATTAGCGATGTGGGGGGCTGGGGGTTTAGGGGTTAATAGGTTCATTTAGTGTTAGCAATGCAGAGGGAGGCGGTTTAGGTATTAAGTTTTATTTAGTGTCAGCGATGTTGGGGGCGTCAGATTAGGGGTATTTAGACTAGGGGGCCTATTTACGAAAGACCTTTTTTTCTAACACCCGAGACCTCTTATATTTGAGCCCTTATAACTATTTAATGCAATATATATATTTTTTTTATAATTTTTATTAGACAGTACTATTATGAGTGTAACTGTAGTTTTAAATGTATTTTTGCTTTATTTTGTGCCACTTTTTTGTCTCATGTAACAGTTAATCAGAGCTCTGAAGTCAAGCTATCCCGACGTGCGTTAAATTTAATTGCGCTCAAGCGAACACATTTACTTTCAACATCTAATACCCATTCTACTTCTGATGCTAGCAAAGAGCTGCAATAAACCCATTTTTGCTCTTGCGCAACAATTAGCACATCACTTGTGATCTAGCCCTTAAAGGGACATTAAACACTGAGATGGTAATATAAAACGATAAATCATATATATATATAAATCAAAAACTCTGCAATATACTTTCATTATTTATTTTGTCCCATATTCCTGTAAATTCATTCTAAAAATGTGAGGTTTTGAATTCCTGTTTGAAATGGAAGTGCAGAACACTGTTATAGCCCACACAACTATTGGCTGCACACTCTAGTGACCTATTTATAACAGTTTCTAATTGGCCACAGCAGATAAGGTAACCTAAGTTACAACATGGCAGCTCCCGTTGTTTTATAGACACTAAAACTTTACACTTATTTTGTCAATATTTAAACAGCTAATGAAAAATACATCTACACGTTATTCTCAGACTAATCTTTTCTTTCAACGCATCAATCAATATAGGATTTATTTAGTGTTTAATGTCCCTTTAATAACTTGTGAAAACCCTTCAAGAGCACCGTGACCTCACATGTGGGTTATGACTAACTGGAAGGTAGATTACTATTCCCATTGAGATATAAATATATCATTGCCTTTTCATGATAAACAATAAATGAATATAGTACTCAAAATTGTTCTATCATGTATATTAAAGAATAATAGTTAACTGCAAATGATCTCTGTTGCATCAAAAACGATTAATGGGACAGGAAACCCCATTTTTTTCTTTCATGATTTGGACAGACCATACAATTTTAAACAACTTTCAAAATTGCTTCTATTATCAAATTTGCTTAATTCTTTTGTTTTCCTTTGCTGAAGGAACCACATTGCACTACTTACAGCTAGCTGAACACATCCAGTTAGCCAATCACCAGAGACAAATGTGTGCAGGCACCAATCAGCAACTACTGTAGCTAAAACTAGTGTAGGATATGTGTGTATTCTTTTTCGATGAGGGATACCAAAGGAATGAAGCACATTTGAGAATAGAAGTGAATTTAAAAGAGTCTTAAAATGACATGATCTATCTGAATCACGACTTTCCTATCCCTTTAAGTAAAAGCTGTTTATATTTAAAGTGATATTCACTGGAAGTGCATGTTTGTATAAATTTTTTTCTAGATGTTTTATTTATTGCACTATGGCTAATAAAGACAATTAATACTGAAAATGTTGGTTTATTCTGAACATCCATTTGCAGTAAGAACACATTATTTGAGTACAACGTCCCTTCTGCTGAAAGCTTCTTAAAGAAGCTGTTTAAATGTTAACCCCTTTAATTTATTTAGGAAATTGACTGTCTGGGTAACAAGTGACAATGATAATCAGACCTTCACAGATCTCAACATGCTCTAAAACAGAATTAACAAACCTGCAAATTGAGTGATCCCTACTCTAATCATTATACACTACTTATAAATTGATCAATATTTTCTTTTATCTAAACGTTAGAGCAGAAAAAAAACTAGAAAAACAGGGATACTTATAGCATTCAATCCTCACAAATAAATACTTTGCAAATAATATAAAAATACAGAGACCGATATAAATATGCTGACATCAGGGAACTTAAAGCTGCAGTAGGAAATTTGCTAATTGGTTAGACCATTTTCTTATTGCATTATTTCTTGCTTATATCTATATGATTAACCAATATATATGCTCAACCAATGAAACTGATGCATTGCAGCTCACAAGGTACACTGTATACTGTGTGCTTATATATTTTGGCTTGCTGTGTCTCAGAGCAGGAGAAAGGATTGAATTGAGAGCTGTTTTTATTACGACACAATGATCTAAAACACACGATTTCTGATGTGGTCTGCTTAAAAAGGGACATGGGGGATGATTTATCAAGACCTGAATGCAGCTGTTTCCGCATGCACCTTCAGACTCGCCGGAAACAGGAGGGCGGCGGACAGCAATCAGCCCGATTGGATACGAACGGGCTGGTTGACACCTCCTGCTAGCAGGCGATTGGCCGCAAATGTGCAGGGGGCGGCAATGCACAAGCATTTCATGAGAAATGCTTGTGCAATGATAAATGCGGACAGCGTATGCTGTCGGCATTTATCGATGTGCAGTAGCGGATCATGTCCGCTCGCACTATCTTAAAATCGCCTATATTTTCATATGTATCTGTTTGTCTATTAGGGTTATAAATAGTTTCAGTGTTTTCAGAAAAGAATGACACCTTTTAGTTGGTGAAAAAAAACAGTGAGATCTGCAGTGTGAAAATCTTTACAGAGTGAAGATAAAAAGGAACAAAGGGGCACCTCACCTGTAGAATCACCAAACATAAGTATGGATTTGATGAAATATGAGCCAAATGGATACTCACATGTTACTGGAGCACCCTGATGTGCTAGTAGGTACAGGCTGTAGAATTATAGGGTGTAACAGCTCCCCCACAACTGGAGTTCCCTGTGTGCTGCAATGGGTAAATGAGACAGAGATAACGCTACATGTGTAGATTAACCAGAGTATAACAACTTGTAAATTGTCAATGCCAAAGGAAATACACATCTGTTATTTGTGATATTGGAATGTTGTAATGTACAGTTGTTCTCTTTTAGGCTATTCTGCTTAATGTTTACATTGTGTAATGCAGTACATAGTGAACTCTTGATGTTTACATAGGTAGACTCTGGATGTGCAGGTGTATACGATTGATTAATTAGGGAACACGCACCCTAAAAGGGTGGGCTCATTCAATTAGGGTTAGGTAGGAGCTATAAAAAGCAGGTCTGCTAGTAAGGTGATTATTATGCCTGATGAAATTGCCTTTTTAGTCCCGAGAAACGCGTTGCATTTATAGGGGGATATTTGGATACCCCTATTCCACTACTTGTACTTTTTTTATTGTTTTTAATAAACAATGCTTTTTGAAAAAATCCAAGTTGAGTGAAAGCACCTTACCTTCTTGTGTTCACTGACTTCCTATTGGAACAATTACTAGCTTTTTCCTGCACCTACATCCTGATTATTGGGAGAACCACAATTGGGTGAGCTAATACGCCCTACTGAAATCTATCAGCCTGTCTCTACCAGCATATAGGTTTGCTTGTCCAGTATGTGAGTACTAGGGATGGGCGAATTTGTTTATATCCAAATTCGAATGATAGAAAGAATGTTATTGTAGAAATTCTATTTATATAATAGAATGTTGATAAGAACGAATATTCTTAAAAATTCAATTTTCGAATGTTATTTACAGTTTTCGAATGTCACATTTGAATTGGAATGTCACATTCGAATTTGAATGTCACATTCGAATTGGAATGTTACATTCGAATATCACATTCAAATTCGAATATTACATTTATAAAACACAATTGTAGACTAGAAACACTATTTCAAATGTCACATTCGAATAGAATATCACATTCAAATCGAATGTCACATTCAAATTCGAATACTACATTTATAAAACACAGTATTAGACTAGAAATACTATTTCAAATTTGAATGTCACATTCTAATCAAATATCATTCGAATCGAATATCACATTTAAAACACAGTATTAGACTAGAAATACTATTTCAAATTTGAATGTGACATTCCAATTTGAATGTAGCATTCGAATTTGAATATTACATTTATTAAGCACAGTTGTAGACTAGAAATACTATTTCAAATTTGAATGTCACATTCTAATTTGAATGTCACCTTCGAATTCGAATATTAAATTTCAAAATTGAATGAATAGATAGCTAAACATTCTATTATTCGAACGAATATTTTCGAATTTTATTGAAAAATTCGAAAATGAAAATTCGAAAATAGAATGTTAGAATGTTATATAAACATTCAAAATTCAATTCAAACGAACGAATGTATCAAAATTCGTTTAAAATTTCGAATTTCTAGAAACATTCGCCCATCCCTAGTGAGTACCCCTTTGGCATTGACAATTTACAAGTTGTTATACTCTGGTTGATATACACATGTAGTATTTTCTCTGTCTCATTTATCCACTGCAGCACACAGGTAAGTCCAGTTGTTGATGAGTTGTTACACCCTATAATTCTACAGCCTGTACCTACTAGCACATCAGGGTGCACCAGTAACATGTGAGTATCCATTTGGCTCATATTTCATCAAATCCATACTTATGTTTGGTGATTCTACACACGAGGCGCCCCTTTGTTCTTTTTTATCTACGCTCTGCAGCTTATCTGGAACAGTTTGTGAGGAGGAGGCAGCCAACATATGATAGTCTATTTCGGTGAAGACTTCCTAATCCCTATACTTAAGAAGTGGATCCAATTCATTTTGGGACTTATTGATTATAGGATTTTGTATGTATGCTAAATATATTCTTGTCTTTTTGCATATGGTACACTGTTAACTATTAATATTTCCATCCTGTTATACATGCGCCCCCTCGAAATTTCAGCTGAAAATGTTTACAGAATTACACTCGGATTAGAGAGACAATTTCCTGAACACCTATAGAACGCTCATGTTCAGCCTATTTTACGAAAAAACAACAAATTACCGGCTAGATTTAGAGTTTTGTCGTTAACGACCCGAAAAGCTAACGCCGGCTTTTTTCTGGCCGCACCATAAAAATAACTCTGGTATTGAGAGTCCACATAAAGGCTGCGTTAGGCTCCAAAAAAGGAGCGTAGAGCATATTTAACGCAGCTTCAACTCTCGATACCAGAGTTGCTTACGCAAGCGGCCAGCCTAAAAAATGTGCTTGTGCACGATTCCCCCATAGGAAACAATGGGGCTGTTTAAGCTGAAAAAAAACCTAACACCTGCAAAAAAGCCGCGTTCAGCTCCTAACGCAGCCCCATTGTTTGCTATGCGGAAACACTTCCTACGTCTGCACCTAACACTCTAACATGTACCCCGAGTCTAAACACCCCTAACCTTACACTTATTAACCCCTAATCTGCCGCCCCCGCTATCGCTGACCCCTGCATATTATTATTAACCCCTAATCTGCCGCTCCGTAAACCGCCACTACTTACATTATCCCTATGTATCCCTAATCTGCTGCCCTAACATCGCCAACCCCTATAATATATTTATTAACCCCTAAACTGCCCCCCACAACGTCGCCTCCACCTGCCTACACTTATTAACCCCTAATCTGCTGAGCGGACCTGAGCGCTACTATAATAAAGTTATTAACCCCTAATCTGCCTCACTAACCCTATAATAAATAGTATTAACCCCTAATCTGCCCTCCCTAACATCGCCGACACCTAACTTCAATTATTAACCCCTAATTTGCCGACTGGAGCTCACCGCTATTCTAATTAATTTATTAACCCCTAAAGCTAAGTCTAACCCTAACACTAACACCCCCCTAAGTTAAATATAATTTACATCTAACAAAATTAATTATCTCTTATTAAATAAATTATTCCTATTTAAAGCTAAATACTTACCTGTAAAATAAATCCTAATATAGCTACAATATAAATTATAATTACATTGTAGCTATTTTAGGATTAATATTTATTTTACAGGCAACTTTGTAATTATTTTAACCATGTACAATAGCTATTAAATAGTTAAGAACTATTTAACAGTTACCTAGTTAAAATAATTACAAAATTACCTGTAAAATAAATCCTAACCTAAGTTACAATTAAACCTAACACTATACTATCATTAAATTAATTAAATAAAATACCTACAATTACCTACAATTAAACCTAACACTACACTATCAATAAATAAATTAAATACAATTCCTACAAATAACTACAATGAAATAAACTAACTAAAGTACAAAAAATAAAAAAGAACTAAGTTACAAAAAATAAAAAAATATTTACAAACATAAGAAAAATATTACAACAATTTTAAACTAATTACACCTACTCTAAGCCCCCTAATAAAATAACAAAGACCCCCAAAATAAAAAATGCCCTACCCTATTCTAAATTACTAAAGTTCAAAGCTCTTTTACCTTACCAGCCCTGAACAGGGCCCTTTGCGGGGCATGCCCCAAGAAGTTCAGCTCTTTTGCCTGTAAAAAAAAACATACAATACCCCCCCCAACATTACAACCCACCACCCACATACCCCTAATCTAACCCGAACCCCCCTTAAATAAACCTAACACTAAGCCCCTGAAGATCATCCTACCTTGTCTTCACCTCACCAGGTATCACCGATCCGTCCTGGCTCCAAAATCTTCATCCAACCCAAGCGGGGGCTGGCGATCCATCATCCGGTGGCTGAAGAGGGCCAGAAGAGGCTCCAAAGTCTTCATCCTATCCGGGAAGAAGAGGCAATCCGGACCGGCAACCATCTTGATCCAAGCGGCATCTTCTATCTTCATCCGATGACGACCGGCTCTATCCTGAAGACCTCCACCGCGGACCCATCTTCTTCCGGCGACGTCCAACTGAAGAATGACGGTTCCTTTAAGGGACGTCATCCAAGATGGCATCCCTCGGATTCCGATTGGCTGATAGGATTCTATCAGCCAATCGGAATTAAGGTAGGAATATTCTGATTGGCTGATGGAATCAGCCAATCAGAATCAAGTTCAATCCGATTGGCTGATCCAATCAGCCAATCAGATTGAGCTCGCATTCTATTGGCTGTTCCGATCAGGCTGTCTCCCCAATTGCACAGCCTAAAGTATCTCTAGAGTCATAAAAATCATAAAAATCTAAAAGACTTCTATAAATTGCACAGCCTAAAGTATCTCTAGAGTCATAAAAATCATAAAAATCTAAAAGACTTCTATAAAACAATCTATGTGATGAACAGCGAATAATAAAAACTATATATCATATAGGCACAGTAGTTAACTCTCGTAATAGCTTTTGGTGTGATAGATTCTTTTATCCAGACTTAGTTATTTTTGTATCGCCTTAAATTTTATATGTGGATCATACAAAAGTCTCTATGTAAGTTCCGTAATAGATAGTAATATCACACAGAGGTAGTCTCAAAAGTCTCTATGTAAGTTCCGTAATAGATTGTAATATCACACAGAGTTATATTTTCTAGGGGTAATTGTACTCTCCCTTCAGATGTGGTTAAGACAAATTTAAAAGCTTACTTTCTTTAAGTCCTGGAGGAGCTTCTGGAGCTTGTGTTTCTTTAAGTCCTGGAGTAAGCTTTTAAATTTGTCTTAACCACATCTGAAGGGAGAGTACAATTACCCCTAGAAAATATAACTCTGTGTGATATTACAATCTATTACGGAACTTACATAGAGACTTTTGAGACTACCTCTGTGTGATATTACTATCTATTATGGAACTTACATAGAGACTTTTGTATGATCCACATATAAAATGTAAGGCGATACAAAAATAACTAAGTCTGGATAAAAGAATCTATCACACCAAAAGCTATTACGAGAGTTAACTACTGTGCCTATATGATATATAGTTTTTATTATTCGCTGTTCATCACATAGATTGTTTTATAGAAGTCTTTTAGATTTTTATGATTTTTATGACTCTAGAGATACTTTAGGCTGTGCAATTGGGGAGACGTCCCCTATATAATTGTTATATGTAATATTTTTAATCAAAAATAAATTTGTAAGATTCTTAACATCTGTGTGCATTTACTATATAAGGGTTATCTGTTAGGTCCCTTGGATCCTGCTAATTTTTAGTCTGGACCAATAAATATATATTCTCAATATTGCTATTGGTACTACATTTTTTTCCTAGTCTCTAAGTATTGTATTATCCTAAATATAGGATATTTCCAAACATAATAAATTCCAAACACTGTTTATGACACATTTTTTTCACATTATTTTATTAGCAACAATTTTAGTTACTTTTCACATCACCTCGTTAGCAACAATTTCAGTTACTTTTCTATATCACTTACACAAAGTTTAAATTCACTCTTAAAGAAACACCTTTATTAACAATTGGTTTATTTCATTAAAAAATGAAGTTTTATTAATTAATTTCCATTCACTATTATAATATATATATCGGAAATTAAGGTATAAAAATATACTTTGTTCTGATACCTTTAGCTTTTTTAGCGCACTTACCCCACTCCCCCCTTTTTTCACTTAAATTTCTGAGGAGAACGAAGGATCTTCTCATTTGTAAGTGTGTGGTATCTCCTTTATACCAGCGCTCTACTGTCACCCCACAGATCACATAATTTACATTCAAATTTTACATTTTTGATCAAATAAGTTTTTGGGTGAATCATTTTGTTAGGATTTTTGATGCACTTTGACAATAAAAAAAAAAATCTGTGTATTTATGTGTGAATGGTTATATTATTAGTTTTGTAAGATTTTTAAAATACAAATTTTATTGTGCACTCTTGTAATGTATGCATCTCCTTCCCATACGAAAATTCAGTAGAAGCTATCAACACTGCACCTTTCTGCTGAATTTATAAACAATCGTTCCCAGCACTGCTTCTGGCTGACAGCTAGAATACAGAATATGATGGGTAAAGAGTGTGTGTGCATGTTCTTAAAGGGGCTAGAATGCTTGGTCTTTTACCTGCATAACAAGAAGGTCCAGCCTGGGCAGTATGTGCAGCTGTGGTGAGTCTGGCTTACTCAAGGAGATACTGGGTAAAAAGCTAAGGACAGACTGCAGAGTGTGTGAAGAGAGTATATGTGTGAGCTCATGCATACGCATTTGCATGTCTGAGTCAAACCTAAACATTTAAAGGGACACTGAACCCAAATGTTTTCTTTTGTGATTCAGATAGAGCAGGCAATTTTAAGCAACTTTCTAATTTACTCCTATTATCAAATTTTCTTCATTCTCTTGGTATCTTTATTTGAAATGCAAGAATGTAAGTTTAGATGCCGGACCATTTTTGGTGAACAACTTGGGTTGTTCTTGCTGATTGGTGGATAAATTCATCCACCAATGAACAAGTGCTTTCCAGGGTTCTGAACCTACCAAATAGCTTAGATGCCTTCTTTTTTAAATAAAGATAACAAGAGAACGGAGAAAAATTAATAATAGGAGTAAATTAGAAAGTTTTAAAAGTGCATGCTCTATCTGAATTACAAAAGAAAAAATTTGGGTTCAGTGTCCCTTTAAAAGAGAAAAGACCTAATAAACAGAAAAACAACCAATGTAAATGGTTGCTAAAAATATTGAAATTATTTGACAACCATATGCTATTAGCTTAATTTAAACTAGTTGCTAATTTACCACCATCAAGCTCACAGGTAGCATAAAAGCAATCCTCAGATTAAACCTGACACTTTAACAGGGTGCCAATTCTGCATCCCATGAAGTCACTGCTTCCTATTACCAAAATACCACAAATTTCAAACTGTTACTATATATAATTTTTTTTTTAAAAAAAAGAAAAAAACAAGTGCATGTTCAAATAAAGTTCTATATAAATTAAATTGCAGGTACTATTTTAAAATGCCTGTAAGCAATTAAATTACAATCTGCACATTGATTGGCTGATGGCAAATAGCTATAGTATGTACACAGACAAATATTGTTGGTCATGGTATCCTTTAATGGAGAGAGGAATTTAAGGAAAAGTGTGTGTGACAATTGCTCTCCTACAGACTTCAAAGGGGAAGTCAGAGGTGCAAATGGCTGTGGGACAAGGACCTAGATACAGAGTGGGGATCTCAGAAGGGCAAAAGATTTGCAACAAGGATCCTGTATACACATTTTTGGCTAGATTACAAGTAACTCGCTAAAGTTAGCGTGGGTCTAAAGACCGCTGCTCCATAACTTGTCCGCTGCCTCTGAGGCTGCGGTCTTCAATCCGCCCGATCCTATATAATTGGGCAGATTGACCCCCCTGCTAGTGGCCGATTGTCTGTGAATCTGCAGGGGGCAGCATTGCACAAGCAGTTCACAAGAACTGTTTTAGTAATGATAAATGCTGACAGTGTATGCTGTCGGTATCTACCGATGTGTGGTGGACATGATACGCTACATCGTATCATGTCCGCTTGCACTTTAATAAATAGGCCCCCTAGCGTAAACTGTGGCAGGACTTTTTATCTGATGAAATGACCCGGTTGAGGTTGAGAAACGCGTCATTAAATAAAGCTATTTTTATCTGAGAAGTTGTCTATATCGTGGTATTCCAATACTAATATAACAACACAGAGAGCTGATCTGTTCAATTAAAATTAAGGACATCACGGCCACAGCAGGAGGTGTTCACTGAGCAACAACCAGGAGGAGATCCCAAGGAACACATTCCCTGCAGTGTACTAGCCACTGTATTAAGTGCTAGCAAGCTTTTACGCACTGGTCACAGCACAGTGCCATACGCTCTGGTAAGCATATTACCTATCAACACACAAATTCATTTGACCAAACAATATTACGCTATTGTGGCGCCTTCTCTTTCCATCTTTTTGTTTCCTAACAGCTTTCCCTCACTCTCCGGGACCAAGAGGAGCTGCCTATATATACATTTTTTCCAAGAAGAACATTATCAACATTTTCTTGCACAGACACTGACTGTTAGGGCTATATCCAGAAGCCGGGTACGGTAGATCCGTTTCTTGACTTATTTTAAAGTCAGACAATTGACATTTATTTGTTTTTATTCAGCAGGCTTTTTATATATCCCCTTCTGGGTTATTATTTGTTAGCCGACGGACATTTGGCCGACAGTCATTTGGCCAACGGACATTTGGCTGACGAATTATAGTCCGACACACAAGTGGCTGTCAGATAACAGTCCGGCCATGAGATAGATAGATAAATAGATAGATAGATAGATAGATAGATAGATTTGATAGATTAGATAGATAAAAATATTTGATAGACAGATAAATTCAATAGATAGATAGATTCAATAGATAGATAGATAGATAGATAGATAGATTTAATAGATAATTTCCCAGACAGAGAATTACAAAACGTGTGGGCTGGGACCCATGGCTTGGTTCCCAGAGGCGGTTGCGTCGCCCAAGGCTCTGATTAGAACAGAGCACTGTGGAACGTATCTGCCCTTGGCCGAACTCAGAACATGCTTCGGTATTCTGTCCGTCGGCTAAATGTCCATTGGATAGAATGCTGTTGGCCAAATGTCGGTATGCATTTTGTCAGAGCACCGCGTAAACTGGAAGGGATTACAAATTTTGCAACAAGCACAACATAAAGACATTAAAATAAAGTATTACATTCATATAAACTCTTTCTGATAAAAAATATTACATACAAATAATAAAAAAAGGTATATGGTATGTGACAAGATATTTAACTAGAAAGGGCTATAATGTGTGTGTATACATATATACACGTAGATTATACACATCTATACACACATATATATATATATATATATATATATATATATATATATATATATATATAGAGAGAGAGAGAGAGAGAGAGAGAGAGAGAGAGAGAGAGAGAGAGAGATTAGAACAAAGCACTCACTGGACACGGCTGAAATCTGAAGTCCAGTGAGTGCTTTGTTCTACTCTCTATTTAATACCCCTTAAAGCACCCTGGCAGTTGCAGTGTTGGTGAGAGTGCATGTACCTATGAACTTTCTTTGTTTATTTATTTATATATATATATATATATATATATATATATGTGTGTGTATACATATATACACATATATTATACATATCTATACACACATATATATATATATATATACATATATATATATATATATATATACATATATATATATATATATATATATATATATATATACTGTATATATATATATATATATATATATATATATATATATATATATTTATATATATATATATATATATATATACGTGTATGTGTGTGTATACAAAAAAATATCAGATAAATATAAAAATATCTACGTAAAAATAAAAAAATAAACATTTTCTTGTGAAGAACTTTGGAATGTAAAATATTATAAACTACCTTTGGGTTTAGCGCTGTAGGTCTTACGTGGTGTCGGATTAGCGTGCGAGAAAGAAGTGTGTTTTTTTTCAAAGCAAATCAGATTTTGCTTGCGGACTAACTTTTTACATTCAATGCCCGCATTAAAATTCGAGAGCGCGCCACTTTTAATTTGGCCATTGGTATTTAAAAATGTTATTTGATTGATTTACATAATGCATTTAGAAAATGATTGTGTATATTAACACGTGAAATGAGCATGTGCAAAAATGTAAACATTTAACAAAAATCTTGCAACGAGACCTTATTCAGTTTTGGTGTATTAGATAAATCCAAAAATTACCCACATAGAAATTAGACAAATTGTCTGGACCCCAGGCATGTTTGACGTGGGCTGTGCTGCTGCTGGCGCCAGAGTCAGAAGGCACTATCACTGGAGGACCTGCTACTATCAGAGCCAGAGGCAGCTCTAAGTATAGTAAGCTTAGCATGCCCAGCTATCTGGATAGCCTGCTGTTCTTATTAGTACTGTCCTTATTTGCCTATGTTCCTGTGTTCTATCCTTAGCACTTTTTATATCCTTGTTACCTGGAAGTGACCTTGGCATTGTTCCTGGCCCCAAGCCTAATTGGGAAGCCAATTCAGATAAAGAAGATTTGTGAGACACGTATGTTGGGTAATAAAGATTGACTCAAACCAGCATACCAAATAATCTCAAAAGTGTTCAATGGGGGTTGAGGCCAGGGCTCTTTTCAAGCTATTTGAGATCCTCAACACCAAGCTCATCAAACCCTGTATTCATGGAACTTTCTGCACATGGGCAGAGTCATGCTGGGACAGGAAAGGGACAACCCAAAACTGTTGTCACAAAGTTAGAAGCACCCAAAATGTCTTTGTATACTTCAACATTAATATGACCCTTCATTGGAACTAAGTGGACTAGTCCAATTGCTGGAAAACTGCCACAGTCCATCACTCCAGAAAACACTTTTACACAACAAGTACACTGGCAGCATGATTTACCCCACATCAAAAAACTCCTGGCATTGTACATCTTGATGTGAGCTTTGTCTATAGTGGCTTGCCCATATAAATGTTGCTTCCAGAGGCAATTGGTAACACTGTAGTGAGGGATGCAACATATTATAGGAGATTTTTATGGTGTTGTGCCTAGATACTTCCACTTCAAAAAATTAGTTTATACAGTTTAACAGGGATGATCAAGTAGGGCTAAAATTTCAAAAACTAACTTATAGCAAAAATGGCTATCACTGAGTATGCCCCATGGCTACGTGGTGGTTTTTATGCACCTGTTAGCAATGGGTTTGGCTGAAAAACTTGAACTCAATAACTAATAGGGATGTCCAATTACTTTTAGGCATATAGTGTATATGCCCCTTGTTATTGCTTACCAGATCTGTTAAACTAGATCCCAGTAATCCTTTGCTGCTCCTCGGCTTACTCTTCAAAAAATAATGGCAAGAAAACAAAGCAAATTTAAAAATAGAATTTAATTTGAAGTTTAATTTTGACTTTACTATCCCTTTAAGGAGTGCTGGAACAACTTAATTATCTAATAATTTAAGAGAGTGTCAATTAAGAATGGTGCATTTTGTCTACCTGCCACCAAATTGGGTTTCTAAGTAGATTATAAATTGTTTTAATAGATGTTATAAAAGTCTCAACTATTTAATCCAAATCTAATTCATTATCTCTGTGTCAAAAACTTGGGGCAGAATGCATTTCTGGCTTAGAAAGATAATTGGGAATTATATAAATGTTGATATAGTCCAAATTTTGTCTTTATATTGGGACCTAACTCCTTATACTTTGTTTATACACAGAGTAATATTATTAGCTATGAAATGTATTTTACAATTATGGGAAATAGGAGAAAGATTTAATATGGTAGAGTACATACTTAATAGAGGTCAAAACTTTATTAAAAAATAGTGTTATTTTATTAAATCTTTGGATCCTTAAAAAAACAACAACTATAATTATCTATCTATCTACCTATCTACTCACACTCACACAAGATACTTTGTTTTAAACACTATTTAATATATTGTTGTTTGTTTTTTGTTGTTGTTTTTTTGTATTGCTTTTTTTTGTTAATAACATATTTGCATAACTAAATAATGGGGGAATTATCCAAAATTCAGATGAAAATCTGTTTCAAGATTGACTTCTGAAATCTAGAAATACTGCTGTCAAATTATTTCAATACAAAGTTTACATTGTAAGAACCCACATAAAACCACATGACTATCAGGTTTTCTAATGGCTTTTGATGATCTTGAAATTGAAACCCACCTGAATCATGCACATAGACCATCTCACATTCCTTCTTCTACAAAAGAGCTTCTTATGTCAGCAACTTTTATCAATAAATTAAACTGGCACCAATGTTGCAGCCCATAAACCCTAACCAAGAGCCCCACACTCTGCAAATAAAAGTTACCCGATCCCTCACACCAAGGCTTTACTGATAGAGGGGTGCTAGTGTTGGGATGGTTGATTAGGGGCTTAACTTTCATAATTCCAACTTACTTCTAATTTAAAAATTAGTTAAAGGGACATAAAGCTTATTTATTTTTTGCATAATTCAGATAGAACATACAATTTTAAACAACTTTCTAATTTACTTCTATTATAATATTTTCTTTGTTTTATTGTTATCCTTTGTTGAAAAGAAGGGATGCAAGCTCAGGCGTGTGCATGTCTGCAGCACTACATGGCAGCAGATTTGCAACAATGTTATACATTAGCAAGAGCACTAGAGGGCAGCAATATTTCCTGTCATGTAGTACTTTAGGCATGTGCACGCTACCTACCTAGGTATCTCTTCAACAAAGTATAACATGAGAACAAGGCAAATTTGATAATAGAAGTCAATTGGAAACTTTTTTTAAAAATTGTATTATCTATCTGAATCATGAAAGGAAAATGTTGGGTTTCATGTCCCTTTAATTATCTGGGTATCTATGTTTAAATGGAGCAGCAATTCACTACTGAGAGCTAGCTGAACACATTAGGTGAGTCAATGACAAGAGGCATATATGCACAGCTACCAATCACCAATTAACTCCCAGTAGAACATTGCTGCTCCTGAGCCTATGGTTTTCAGCAGAAAAAAAATAGATTGGAAAGTTGTTTAAACTTGCATCCTCTATCTGAATCATGAAAGTTTAATTTTGGCATTGGGAATTTGTTTACAATTGCATGCTACATCAGAATCATGACATTTTCATTTTGACTTTTACTATTCCTTTAAAGGGACATAATATCCATATACTAAATCATTTGAAAGTGATGCAGCATAACTGTAAAAAGCTGATAAGAAAATATCACCTGGGCATCTCTATGTAATAAAGGAAGATAGTTTACTTAAAAATGTCTTTATCTCACAATAGTTAGTGCTCAGTGAACAGTTATCCTTCAGCTATTGTCAACATGTTGAAGAAAAAAAACAAAAAAACACATTCAGCTTCATTAGTGAGGAATCGGATGTCACATTTTACTGGACTGTTAACTCTTGAGATTTCATTCAACTGAGCAGGGAAATAACATTACTGAGCTATACATGCCAGGTGCACGATACCTTGCAAGTTTCCTGATTGGCTGTTCAAAGTCTCTTTACAATAGGATGTGGCTTTTGAGGAAATTTAGAGGTAAAATATCTTCATTTTTTACATAGAGATGTTTAGGTAATATTTTCTAGTTAGATTTTCACAGCTATGCTGCATCACTTTCAAGTGTTTCAACATTTGGGTTTCATATCCCTTTAAGTATAATTGTCGTATGCAGTGAGTTAGGGTTAATTGTGATATGTTAAGAAAAAAAAAATACTTGGCTGCACATGTAAGAAAATAGATTAAAACAATTAACATTGATTGAATTAAAGCTTAAAACATAAGCATATTGAGGTAAACACCAAACTGATCTAGTTAAAGTGATGGTAAATCCTAGCGTTTGTGAAACACTAGGATTTACCATTGGATCAAATAAAGGCGAATTTCATTCATGAAGTATAAAACGGCGATCGCCGTTCTGAGCATGCTAAGGCAGCCCACCGGCAGATCGCTATTTTCCCTATTTGGCTAAGAGGTGACATTTCCACCTCTTAGCCAATAGCTGTACATGAAATCCGGCCACAATTGCACCACCAAGCCGGATTTTCCCGTACACCTATTGGCTAAAAGGTGGAAACATCACCTCTCAGCCAAATAGGAAAAATAGCCATCTGTCGGTGGGCTGCCTTAGCATGCTCAGAGCAGCGATCGCTTGGAACAAATAAAGAAGCTTTCATCATGAAGTATTTTATACTTCATGAATGAAAGTCCCCTTTATTTGTTCCAATGGTAAATCCTAGCATTTCACAAACTCTATGATTTACCATCACTTTAAGTTTTTCCTGATTTTGACCATCATGTACTAAAAGGTAAGCTGACAAGCTTCTCAACTCTAGGAGTTGTCCGCCACGTTCGCTACATGTGGGCAGTTGATGAACAGGAACTGCTGCCCGTATGTATCATTATATGCTTAAGTTAGCATGTAAAGCCCGCCCCTTCTCTCGCGTGACCAATCATATGAGAGAAGGGACTGTCAATCACAAAGAACAAACAAGCTCTTGACTTCTCTTCACCACCACCGACTTGGCGTAGAGTGTAAGAAGCAGCGGTTTGATTACCGATGCTTCTTTAATTGCGGGAAGCACGCTCGCATATGCAAACCTGCCTCTCAAGGGCTGCATAGCAGCTTTTGCGCTTAGTACATGGAGCCCTCTGTTTTTTATTTATTGCAAAATAAAAGATAACTTTTTATTGCTAACAATTGAAGGGGTAGATTATATTCTAGTTTAAAATCGTATTACTGAATTATGTAAGTGACAAAACTAGAATGGAGATGTTTAACGTTACTTCCAGTTGTTACATTTACAAATGGTATATGATCCATTAGTTATGTGTGAAAAAATAGTAACAATGTGAAGAAAATACTAGAAGAAATTTCCAAGCCTCACTTTGCCTTAATAAAATATTATTACATCTTACATTCTTGTTTTGAGAAAAAAAATAACTTGTTCTTAGAATTCCGAATACGATAGGCATAGATGTTATAAAATTACTTTTCTATGATAAACACTCACTGGTTAATTTAGCAGAAAATTATTTAATCAATATTTGAGAAAATATTTGTGAGATGAATCATACTTTGCAATTAGCTCAATATCCTTTGTTTCATATTATTTGAAGACGTGTATGCTATGTATTCCGTTAGGGAAAAAAAACATTAATTTGCTATGTTTTCAACTTGACAAGTTAATTGAATGTTACAAGCATAAATCTTAAAGTAAATCAAACAATTTATGCTGGATTAATTTGCTTATATTGTTACCAATAGAGTATACACATAAGTAAAAAAAAATATGTTGATGTAAAAATTGTAATTACAGCTCTTTTGATTTGACAACAATATAATTGCATATAAAACAAATATCCACAGTTTTTATTTGTATTATGTGCAAGAAATGGGAAATAAAAAATAGCCTAAATCCACTTTAGCTTTCTAGCTGTAGTATATGATTTCCTATATTTAAAAAAAAACAAAAAACGTTATTCATTAAACAAATGTTCCATGCTCACAACTTGCCACAAAACCAGCAGCTAAAAAAATGAGACATTTAAATAGATTGTAACCGTCCCTTTCCAGAATGTAAGTTATGAGTTTGTTTCCATTAAAGGGACAGTAAAGTTATTCTTTAAAAAAATAGATAACACCTTTACTACACAATCCACATCTTTGCAAAACCAACATTGTTATATTGATATACTTTATAACTTTTAAACCTCTAAGTTTAGTTTAAGGGGTTAAGTAGAGTAGGGGGTTATTATGGTGGGGGTAATGGCAGTTTAGGGGTTAAGGAGAATAGGTGGTTAATGTGGTGGGGTTAATGGCAGTTTAGGGTTTAAGTAGAGTAGAGGGTAATTGTGATGGGGTAGTTCTGCTTATGATTAAGCACAGTAGGGTTTTTTGTGGTGGGGTAGTGGTTAGGGGTTGATGGTGTAGCGGGGTAGTTTGGGATGAGGGTGTGATGGTTTAGTGGTTAATAGTGTAGTCTGGTTTTTAGAGTAGGTGGTTTATTGAAATGGGGGTTAACTCACGAGTGTAGGCATTTGTTTTTTTTAACAATGCTGCTCAATTAAATTAAATGGGGTGAATGCAATAACGTGAACGTGATATCTTCTGGTTAACTTTTTGCATGCATCGGGTTTCGTGCGAGCACATCATTTTTACTTTCAACTTGTAATACCCGCGCTACCCAGCACGCTCTAAAAGTTAACTTCTACCAATGTTAACGCTCAGGCAGGAGTGGTTTTTATAGTCGCACTTGTAATGTAGCCCATTGGAACCGATGCACTTTATTGCTACCATGTTTTAATGGCATTACTGGAGAGATTAATATACGTTTGTAAATGTCTACTTTAATTATTTATTTATTTAGATTTTAGTGCGAATTTTTGGAAAGGTAGTACGGGTCCTATCTAGTGTGAATAACTATTTATTGTGGTGTATTTTACAGAAATCTTTCTATTTTAGACATTTTTCAAGTATCAGTTATGATTTATCTAGTATGTACTCTTTGTATTATATAAAATAATCTTCCCTTTATTTCTCTATTCTTTCAGAGTCACTAGTTTGCTTTGTAGTGCTATCACACATTTTGTTTTATGTTGGTTTTAGCTTTACCTTGGGGAAAGCTATATATTAGTGATTAGCCTATACTAATGACATAACTACAAACAGGATCATACTTTTTATTTACCTATAACCTTAAAGAACAACTTAATAAATAACAAACAAAGGGCCAGGTAATGAGTGGAGCGCTATCGTTTGCACAGAAGCGATATAGGGTTTTCGCATTAGTTTGCGCGCAAGTTAAATTGCAATCATATTACGAGTTGTATGTAACTGGTTAACTATTTTGCAAAACAAAAACATTCACAAAGCACATCAAAAATACTTAACAAAGTACAGTTACACCCATCATAACACCATCTAATAAAAGTTCTTAAAACAAATTGTACAAAAAAGTTATAAAGGGCTCTATGTGCGAAGCAGCGCAAGCTACCCTGGAGTCCTTCCGGGCTAGGTTCGCACATGTGAGTCTGCTTCCCACAATGTAAGAAGCAGCGGTTATTAGACCTCTGAGGTGACGAAGAGAAATCACTCCGAATTCTCTCGCTTGGGGTGATTGACAGATCTTTCTCTCATGCGATTGGACTCAGGAGAAAAGGGGCGGGCATTACACTCATCAGAGTGTGCAATGATGCATACAGGCCAGAAAATGAACAGATCCACTGACCGTATGCAGCAAAGGCATGCAAAAAACCTCTTAAGTTGATACATGGGGCCCAAAGGCTCAAAGATATGAGATTTTAGGTGTTAGAAATAAAAAGTAGGCAAAGGGCTTTAACATAGAGATACATACATGAACAAGTCTAAAGATATGTATATATGTATTTATATGTGTATATAATGTATGTATGTATGTATATATATATATATATATATATGTGTGTGTGTTGGAGCACATTGTATGCAAGTACATGAAAACATGTAAAAGCATATTTATGCAATATTCATTTTTAATAAATGTTTTACATTCCAATATTCTTCAAATAGGGGAATATCTAAATATTTTTAAATAGATATTATATATATCTATATATATATATATATATATATATATATATATATATATATATATATATATATATACAGTTGGCCCTCGTTTTACAACGGTTCAATTTACACTGTTTCAGAATAACAACCTTTTTTTTCCAGTCATGTGACTGCTATTGAAAAGCATTCAGAAGCAATGCATTTATTAAAATAGCCAGTAGATGGAGCTGTCCGCTTGTGTTGCAGCAAAGCCAAGCAAGGTGAAATTAATCAGTTTAACCAGACCTGAGCTATCAAGCAGATTTCAAAGGAACAGAAAAATGCAAGTGAAGTCTGTGTTGTGTAATTATTTTATTAGGTTTATAATGCTGTTTAGCAAATGTTTTTGTTCATTTAACTTAGTTTAATTATATATTATGTGTTGTTTGATTATTTTATTATGTTTATAATGCTGTTTAGCATTTAAAGTCTTCATTTCAAAGCTTTAAAAAGAGAGAGAGAGAGAGAGAGAGAGAGAGAGAGAGAGAGAGAACGTTTTCTAATATGTTAAGGATGTGAAATATTCATGTTTATTTGTCGGGTTAGCGCACTTGAGAATATATTTTTACTTTCAGCTTGTTATACGAACACAATCCAGCGCACACAAAAAGTTTACTTTTAGTGCAGTTAGCGTGCGAGCAAAAGAGCTAAATATCGCTCCACTTAAAATCTGGTTCCGAAATCATTCATTAAAACTGTTATTAGAAAGAAAAAGGAAATAACATTAATAATTAATTGAGAAAACAAAGTAAAATAATGAAATTGTTAAAGAAAAATAAAACACTATCAAAATGATAACTACACATAACAATAAAATATTAAAGGGACATAAACCCCATTTTTTTATAATTCAGATAGAATGTACAATTTTAAACAACATTCCAATTTACTTCTATTACCAAATTTTCTGCGTTTACTTGCTATCCTTTGTTGAAAAGCATAAATGTTAGCTCAGGAGTGTGCACATTTCTGCAGTACTGCAGTAGTTTTACAACAATGTTATAAATTAGCAAAAGCACTGGATGGCAGCGATATTATCTGTCGTAGTGCTTCAGGCATGTGCATGCTATCTACCTAGGTATCTCTTCAACAAAGAATAATTTGAGAACAAAGCAAATCTGATAATAGAAGTAAATTAGAAACTTTTTTTAATTTGCATGTTCTGTCAGAACTATGGGGAAAAAATTGGGGTTCTGTGTCCCTTTAAGAATCCAATTAATTGTACTTTTCTTTTAAACAGCAAAAGAAAATGGAATTTAAGTCTACACTCTTTAGGGACAATACAAATTCAGTGATTGGTCAATTTCTTCAAAATTCATTCATAATATATTCTCTAGGTTACTAATTTTATGGCTGTTATTTCTATGTTCTATTTTTAGTGTTATCCTACCATTATATTTCAATGGTGGCTTCAGAGTTTAAAAGAAAGATTTACATTTTTTGGGCAAAACATTTTTGGAATACACATTTCTATGTATCATATTTTTTTCCTTTCTTTATAATTATTGGTTTTTTTTTTTACAGTATGAGCATCGACATGTCATCTTTAGTAATTCTCAGGAGATACGTAGGTTTAAGATGCAGCCTAACATCTGCACCTTGGAGTTCTGTGAATTCAACAGTTTCCAATCTGGCATGTCAGGGTCACTTGTTCGCTGTTAAAGTAAAAGCTCACATAAGGTCCCAGTTTGTAATATCTTGACCTTATAAATGATCCCATTATCAGTGTACCTCGGTTTCATACTTTGTTATCCATTGTCATTTAGCATAGCAGAATTCTAGCTCCCATCACATATGCTCATTATTATCATGACCTTTGAAAAATCATTCAGTCACACGATTCTTTGACTTCTGTGAGTCGGCCTGTCAACTTGTCAGTGAAACTTGTCACTTGCAGAGTCCTTTTTATGCAACATATTTTTATTTGGCAGAGAATTGAAATTACTTCTGTGGAAAACAGCATGTTAAAAATACCATTAAAAATTGAAAATTGCTTAGCTTAAAAATATATTTTTTTTTTCACTGTGAAGGTTAGTTGTCTTTCATTAAGCAAGTAATTTCAGAAATTAATTGTGTTCAGTAACATAATAATATTACTTTTTAACAATACATTTTGTTTTTAGACAGTCCATGAATAGTTAACAAATTTTTAAATTATAGATAAAACCCATAAAATAACATTCAAATACAAACAAAATTTGCATTAAGAAATCATAAGGGATAATGTTACCCAATAGTTGTCTGTCTAACCTAACAGTAACCAAAATGCATTTTAAATTTATAAACTGTGTTTCTGTATTTTATTATTTTGTAAAGCAGCTGCATTTATAGTTAATTATTTAATATTTACTTTTTATAAATTTATTTTCTCTTTATACCCATAAGAGATCTGGTTTTTTTTTAAAACCACGTTTCATTGTCTCTAACCAGACTACAGTTCTCACCAGTTTTCTTAAATCTGATAGAATAGGTCATTTGTTCTATGTTTTAATTTGTTTTTAAAGTGCATTAACAGTATTTAGATATTATTAGTTAATAAATATCCCCACTTTGTTCCCAACATGAATGCCTCTTTGCTTTATGGAGAATGTCTTTATTTTTTGAGGTCTTGGAAAAAAAACTAGGTATTAGTATACAAAGAGAGAGAAGTGCTTAACCAGTAATTAATAACTGCTCCGTATTTATTTATTTTTTATAGTTACCCCCCTGGGAGCAGATTCTTTTAGCCCAATTGTGCCTTTTCACAGATAAGAACGTTCCTAAAGTATATCAGTCTGATCCCATCTAAAGAGAATAGTCCAGCCCAAAATAGCAAGCAATCCTCCTCTAAATGAGGAACATGGGAAATCCAGATGATAGTAATTCTGCACCCAAATTTAAAATAATATATATCAGTTCTGTGCAAAAGGTGTTGGTTCCTTTTATAAAGAAGTGTAGAAAAAGTTGTACCAAGGATGATCTGAAAACTAGAGAGAGTACAAACAGAGGCAGAAAACACAATAACTTTCTGAATTTTTTTAATAAAGAAGAAATCAATGTTTTGCTGCTAAAAGTTAGTAGTAAACTGTTTGTGAATATGCTTTATAAACTTAAAGCCTTCACATTATTTTAGATACTATGATTTCCTGGCACATTATACATTTGTTATAAAATAATTTAACTGCTATCATTTGTGGCTGAGTATTGGCTATGTATATAGTTGATATTGCAGTACATCCTGATAATAGTATAAGTTGTTTTTACTTTATCTATTAATTTATTACTTGGTTTCAGGAGTCACACCTTCATGAATACGTCTTTGGCTGTGTTTCTGTTATTTATTCCTCCAAAAAGGGATGGTTCATTCCACTTGTCTTTGAAAGATGCTAATCTAATAAGTGTAGCTCTATAGACAATGTTGTGGGATTCTCAAATTGAAGGTGTGGATGTTTCTCCATTTGAATTAGCTTGTAAGTAGTGCTTTAGCTTCTTTACCATATATTCCTTTATTTTGTTTTCAATAGTAAACATTTATCTTACAAGCTGGTGATCTGCTCTGTGAATGGCATATGACTACCAGGCAGTGCAGTTACCAATGTCCTATTTACAGGGTC
Source organism: Bombina bombina (assembly GCF_027579735.1). Lineage (NCBI taxonomy): Eukaryota > Metazoa > Chordata > Amphibia > Anura > Bombinatoridae > Bombina > Bombina bombina. The sequence continues at coordinate 141,568,887 of NC_069509.1, read as the reverse complement.
AGGAACATTGTCAGATGCTCTGATGTCATTAGATAGAATTTTTTGTGATGAAGTAGAAATCAGTTATAGCATATGAATATGGAGGATGGTACAGTCTGTGTTTCTAAAGACCAGGACGACCAGCTGCGCTTTTTCTCCACCAAGAAAACATTCCTTTAGACACTTTACATCTGCATGGCGTAAACAAGGACATTGACCTGTTGGCTTTTCTTATATAAACCTTCTTTAGGAAACATGCATTTTTAGAGTAAAAATACATTTTATATATATATATATATATATATATATATATATATACACATATGCTTGTTTATCCCCCGGGGGGAAGGGGGGGTCACAGGGGCCCACATTTTATATATATATATATATATATATATATATATATATATATATATATATATATATATATTATTTTTCAGTGGGAGACCTTGTAAGGTTTCCTTATAGTGGGGGAATTTATACCACTTAAAATTAAACTTAGAAATCAATATAAGAAATTTTTTGTTTTAGACTGTAGTAGCAGTATATTGGAGTCCTATCCTTAGATATACATTAACATATAAAGGAGTAGGGAAATACAGAGATGGATTCACGTTGTATATCAACGGTATATTATCTAGTTGAAAAACTATTATACCAATATTTTTCTTTTCTGTTATATTAACTTTTATATTAACTTAATTTAATTTAATATAATATAATAAACTATTTTAGGATTGGTCTTTGCTTTGAGTGTAAAGTAAGTTTTCTTCCCCAAGATTAGATCATTCTTTAACATCTAAGTCACCAAAGAATGTTGACGTTAACGCATAATAATGTGTATGTTATAGTTCACTTTTACATCTGCTATTATTGATGTATTTACTTATTAGTACGTGTACCAGCTGATTTGTTTTTATACGGTCAAAAAAATCAGTTCTTCTTTTTTACAATTTTTAATATACCATAAAGTGGTTCTTAAAGGGCCACTAAACCCAAAATCTTTCTTTCATGATTCAGATAGAGAATAGAAATTTAAACAACATTACAATTTACTTATATTATTTATTTTGCTTCCTTTTTTAGATATCCTTAGTTGAAGAAAAAGCAATGCACATGGTGAGCCAATCACACGAGGCTTCTATGTGCAGCAACCAATCAGCAGCTACTGAGCATATCTAGATATGCTTTTCAGCAAAGAATATCAAGAGAATAAAACAAATTAGATAATATAAGTAAATTAGAAAGATGTTTAAAATTACATTCTCTTTCTAAATCATGAAAGAAAAAATGTGGGTGTCATGTCCCTTTAAGTAGATACTTTTAAAAAAAAAAAGCTATTAAATGAAAAAGTGATATTCCTCCAAAATCCGGAAGAAAAATGTATAAATAGTTATTTTTAATCATGTAAAGGAAATATAGACTCTCTTCTTTGTTGTCTCAAGATTTTTATAATTTTCCTGATTTTTTCCTATTATTGTACTTAAGTTAGTTACGTTGTTTTATAGACAATAACGTTACCTTTTATGTGTTTTACTTCCTGAATCTGTTTTGAATCTAGGGAAATAATTTTGTATTTTAATGCTTTCTGTGTTAACTTTTGTGCCATTCATATTATTTCTAGCCGATCATATATTTGTAAGTGTAATTGCCCAATAAGGTTTGATAGGCTATTTTATTCTCTGAACGGTAGAAATGTGATGATTGGTCTAAAACTTAAAGGCAGGTCATTTGCTCCCAACCAATTGGCTTCTACCAGGACCACACACCCACTAATTACGAGATTTGAAATTTACAACCAGGACCAGTGCTTTAACCCATAAGCCTCTGACGAAGAAGTACTGATAATCAGATATACTTCAAAACACGTAAGGCATTTTGGAGAGGGCTACCCGGTTCTGGTAGTTGCCATGTTGTGAAGCCTTATGGTTTTATTTTTGAAGCCTTGACATACCTCATATGTTGAGGTTGAATTGTGTAAGCATAACCACTATGGATTTTAAGTGTGTGCTTTGCATTGTTAATAAAAACAGTATTACACTATTGAAGTTTTTCTCTCCTGTTTTTTACCTTATTTATATCGCTCTTGTGGAAATATCTCCTTTACAAGTACCTACTACTACCTACTACTAAAAACGATAAACGGTTTGGTGATCGAATACGGAAATTGGATTAAGGAGTGTTTTCTTGGTGGAGAAAAAGCGCATCTGGGTCATCCTGGTCTTTGGAAACACAGACCGTACCATCCTCCATATTGAGCGTATAACTTACCTCATAGGATTGAGGTTAAGTTTGGTGAGTACCTATTTGTTAGCCACATTTAAGGAAAAGCCTGCACACCTACGAGCAAGATATATATATATATATATATATATATATATACAGATACTCGTCGACTTACGACCTATGCGACTTACGGCCATCCGTACTTACGACTATCGGTCGCACTGAAGAGGCGATACGTGCGCAAAGGCGGTACTTGCAACCATCGGTCGCAAAGGCGGTACTTACGACCATCGGTCGCAAAGGCGGTACTTACGTCCATCGGTCGCGCTGAGGGTGATGCTTATTTGCGTATGTGCGTAAAGGGGCAAGGCAGTGCTTGTGTGCGCAAAGGCGGTACTTACGTCCATCGGTCGCACTGAGGGTGATGCTTATTTGCGTATGTGCGTAAAGGGGCAAGGCAGTGCTTGTGTGCGCAAAGGCGGTACTTACGACCATCGGTCGCAAAGGCGGTACTTACGACCATCGGCAAGACAGTGCTTGTGTGCGCAAAGGCGGTGCTTGTGTGTGATGAGAAGTGACTGTAAGCAGCAGCCTTTGTATGGGTCTGACCATGTCGCAGTCCAAAAGGCCGGTACCGTGTAGTGGCAAAGAGGCTACAAAGAAGAGGAAAGCTCTTGATTTGGAGTTAAAAATGAAAGTAATAAAGCAGTATGACGAAGGTAAAAAAGTGAATGCGATTGCCCGTGATATGAAACTGTCGCATTCCACAGTTTCCACAATCATTAAGGACAAGGAACGCATACGTGAAGCTGTAAAAGGTTCCGCACCAATGAAATCAACAATAATAACAAAACAACGTCAAGGGCCCATTCATGAAATGGAGAAATTATTAATGTTGTGGATAGAAGATCAAATACAAAAACGTACACCCATAAGCCTTCTAACAATTCAGATGAAGGCTAAAAGTTTGTTTGAGACTTTAAAGGAGAAAGCTGGTGAGGATTACAAAGAGAATTTCCAGGCAAGCACTGGATGGTTTAAACGTTTTAGAAGAAGATTCAGTCTGCATAATGTGCGGGTTTCAGGAGAAGCAGCAAGTGCAGATTCAGAAGCCGCTGCAAAGTTCATTGACACTTTGGATGAATTAATCCAAGAGGGAGGGTATTTACCTGAACAAATATTCAACGTTGATGAAACGGGTCTGTTCTGGAAACGGATGCCTGAGCGCACATACATTCACCAAGAATCAAGAACCATGCCAGGATTTAAAGCATTCAAGGATCGGGTAAGCTTGTTACTTGGAGGAAACGTTGTTGGTTTTAAGCTTAAGCCATTTCTTATCTATCGCTCAGAAAACCCACGTGCATTTAAAAACATTAATAAGCACACGCTGCCTGTGTATTACCGGTCAAATGCTAAATCGTGGATGACTCAGGCATTGTTCACAGACTGGTTTGTTAACTGTTTCATTCCCCCAGTTCGTGAATATTGCTTAGGGAAAGTAATCCAGTTCAAAATTTTAATGATTTTAGACAACGCACCTGGACATCCACCACACCTGGGTGACCTTAATCCTGATGTAAAAGTGGTTTATATGCCACCTAACACAACACCACTCATTCAACCTATGGACCAAGGGGCAATTGCCACGTTTAAAGCATACTACCTCAGATCTACATTCGCCCAAGCCATAGCTGCTACAGATGCTGATGATGACATAACATTGCGTGATTTTTGGAAAAGTTATAACATTCTTCAGTGCATAAAAAATATTGCAGCAGCGTGGGAGGATGTAACAGAAAAGTGCATGAATGGAATTTGGAAGAAGTGCCTAAAACGATATGTGACCAGATTTGAGAGATTTGAAACAGAGGAAGAGCTCGATGAAATTCGAGAAAACATTGTAAGACTCGCAAACAATCTTGAATTGGAATGTGAAGTGGAAGATGTAGAAGAGCTGTTAGATTATGAGTCAAAAGAACTTTCAAATGAAGATCTAATAGAACTGGAAGCAGAGAGAGTTGCAGAGGAAAATAGGAGAGAGGAAGAAGACAAAGAAGAAGAAGAGCCAGAGAAGAAATTCACTGCAAAGGGGTTGGCTGAAGGCTTTACATTGCTAAATAAAGCTGTCTCCTGTTTTGAAAACATGGACCAGAATGTTGAAAGATTTAACAAGGTTGACCGTCAAATTCAGGAAGCTGTGCGTGGCTATCGTGAAATCTATGAGGAGAAAAAGAAACAAACGCGTCAAACAAAGCTCAGCATGTTTTTTGAAAAGAACACTGCATCTGAAACCCCTCCAGCCTCAACTCACCAAGATGATAATACTGTAACTCTGATGACATAACTGTAAAAGTACAGTAAAAGAAAAATTTAAGTTCAGTTACTTTTCTTAAAAGTTTAAAGTAAAATAAGTGTTAAAGTTCCTGCAAACTACTGTACAGGTACAGTAAATGTTATGTTATTATTTGCATAGTACTACAGGTAGAGTACAAAAAAAAATGTTATTTTATTACAGTACAGTATAGGTACAGTACAGTAAATGTCAGTACAGTAATAGTATTTGCACAGTAAATGTTATGTTATTATTTGCACAGTACAGGTACAGTACAGTAAAGGTTATTTTATTATTCATACTGTGATGATACTGTATTAGTAAAGGAATTTAATTTAAAACAACTCTGGTGTTATTGTTATTATTAATCATGAAATGTCAGCCCAACACATCACACAATAGACCATATTATTTACATGCCATATATTTTGTCCGACTTACGTCCAAATCGTCTTACGACCGGAAGGTCAGAACGTAACGCGGTCGTAAGTCGACGAGTATCTGTATATATATATATTGAACCCATATCTGGAATTATTATTGCACTTACTTTGTACAAACTTTTTACCTGCTGGGGCTCTTAACTGTTTTGTCCCCATTAATATTACAATCCATTTATGGAGTTCTTTTAACACTTACTATTAACACCTTTTGTATATTTTGGATATTCTGGATTTCTTGGATTTCTTGCATGTACTATATAATTTATTTCATTTATATATATATATTTTGACACTTATATTCCACACATAGTGGTTTCTATTACTGAGGATTTCTACCTGGCAGGCATTTTACTTATCTTTTTTCATTGTGTTTTATTCTATTTTATTATTATCTTTGACATAGTGCATATTTAGAGCATTTATCAATTCTGTTTTACTTTTTTAGACACTTCTTTTAGAGTCTTGTTTCTTTCTTGATTTATTTGTAGAAACACAGGTAATCCTCTTGGTTTCCATTATACATCTGTATGATAACTATATCTTGTGCGCTAAGAGAATTTCTTGTTTTCTCATATATATATATATATATATATATATATATATATATATATATATATATATATATATATGTTGTTCTGGGATCCAAGCACTCATTTTATTAGCAGGTTGCCTGGGTGCAATCAGTCAACATTTCGGTCCTCTTGACAGTCTTGGTCGGTCAGTCTTGACAAAGGTCCCTGCGAGGACCGAAACATTGACTGATCCACATTGATGTTACTTGAATAAAGCTAATACTTATTAAGCCCTGTGCGTGCCTTTTCTTTCCTTGAAGTTTCTATATATACTGTATATATATATATATATATATATATATATATATAATAAAAACTTACATCTATGTGTAATGTACAATATGAGTTTTGAGCATTGGCTTTCACGATTTATATTTAACATGGTCAGCACATGAAAACAGTACTCTTAAGGCGCATTATAGGACAATTGCATGTAAAATATTATTACAAATTATTCAACATACTGTAATATATTCTTAATAATTGTATAGGTATATTCAGTATATATATATATATATATATATATATATATATATATATATATATATATACATACAAAATAAAAGGAAATTACCCTGTAAGTGAAGAACACAGGAATGTTAAATATGTGCAGAAAGAAAAAAAAATATGGTACATATTGGTACAATCAATTCTTATTATATGGAGTGAGGAAATCCAGGTAAACTTGCAGCCAAAGTCCCAAAAAACAGAGGCATCAAAAGAGGAAGTCCCAGCGAAATCTAAGACAAACAGAAGAGGGAAGGGCACACAGACAACCGGATCCTAGTGTAGTATGGTAAAATTCCACAAGAGACAATATAAAAACAAGCCAAATTTGCACTCACTTGTTGCAACCTCAACTGATATGAGGTATGATGATAGCAGGAAGGCTAACCATAGCCCAGGAAATACTCTCCGTCTGAGTCCTTATATTCCTCCAAACAGAAGATTAACCGTTTTGGAGAGCTCAGCTGACTACCCAGGTCCTGTAAGGAACTTGTAATTTCAAAGGAAACAGGGCACTGTGTGGTTTCAGCGTATGGACTTGGAAGGGATTTTTCAAAAAACAGATTTATTGTATCATATACGTTTAAAATATACAGTCACTTGCATCCGCAAATAAAAAAATATATACACAGACACACCATATAAGAGTATTTACAATTACATTAATAATTATGTATATGGTAGTGCTGCAAAGATAGGGCTAATACAGATAATTATATACAACTATTTTCAATCATTTCCTATTTGGAATAGATATCACTCAAAAAAGATATTAGGTTTTAAGATTGGTGTATTGTTTTAAGGAATTAAGATTTATTTTTTTTACACCTTTTTGCTATGCTTTTAAATGTCTGAAGAGCGGTATTTATTTTGATATTGGGGAGTTCTTGACCAAAGGAAAGATGGAGGATGGGCATCCGTATCCTTGTGAGAAATGGGAACATCTACTGGAGTGCATTAATGAACAGAGTAACCCTAAGGTGGCGGAAGAGAAGGATTCTTGCAATCGTTTGTCACAAAGTACTGTCCTGACACCAAGAACATTGGACACAGTATTAGAAAATATTGGCACATCATCCAAAGTGACCCCCAGTTACCATTCCATGATTGGGATAGTCCCAGGGTGGGATTTAAGAGAAATCGGAGCCTGAGGGACCAATTGGTTTTGACAGATCCTAAACATTGTTAAATGAAATTTGAAGGGCACTAAAGGAGGGTGTTTTCGGTGTATTTGGTGTACAATATGTAATGCCATGATCCCGGGCTCTACCTTCCATAACCCAGAGACTAACCGTAAATTTCAAATACAATATTATCTAACATGTACCACCCAATTTGTGGTATACATGATTATTGTCCGTGTGGCCTTTTTTATATTGGAAAGAAGGGCGATGACGCCAGTACACATATGGCCAATCACAGGTCCTCAATTAGAGCTGCAATCAAAAATGGGAAAAGTGATCAACCTGTTGCCCACCATTTTGTTACCAAGGGACATACAGTGCAGGACCTGAGGTTTGAATTAATAGATCATGTACCAATCATATCAAGGGGTGGTGACAGACACCGAAAACTGCTTCAAATTGAGTCCAAGTGGATTTTCACCTTGAACACAGTAGGCCCAAATGGATTGAACATCAGTCTGGACTGGCACTGTTTCCTATAAAGGGATTTCGATTAGAAGAAAATGTATCAATGAGGGTCTCACATTCCATACTTTATGAGAGCCACAAATCCTTGTAATTCAGTATGCACATGTTGGACCTAGTCTTTTTTATCTCGGGGACTCTCTAATCCCTTTAAGAGATTAATAGAGTAATGTAGGATCCTCCTTATTCTGTTTTTCTGTTTTTCTGTTTTTCTTTTCCTTCTTTTTTCTTTTTATCCTCTCAGTCTATGAGACTATAAAGATGTGTCTTTGATTTATACAGTTTATTTCCCTACCCCTTTAAGAAACGTATAGAGGATGTAATGATATTTCCCCAGTCTCTTACATTGACCTGAGAGGGATATACATGACAGCTATTACCATTGGTAAGGATGTAGATATCTGGGTTAGTGCATGACTTTTATTCACAGCAGTAATGTTTATTATGTTTGTTATTATTATGTGACCCTGGTTGCTTGTATATTCCATTTCAGTGTATGGATTATTTACAATCCTGGCTCAATTGAGACACCGAAGTATTAGAGACATCGAAGTAGTAGGGCACTGATTGTAGATAGTACTTAGCACTTTGTCTTGTACCTAAAAAGGATCAAATCGCCTGCTTGTATATAGATATATGTTTGGTCTGATGTATGCAAATATAGGGCTTTGAATATACACTAGAGATTTACTTCTTTAAACTAACACTATATTTTAGTGTGTATACCACAGGAGGGCGGAAGATCTCTGTGTAATCAATGTGTGGCCTCTCAGCCATGACTCTGCATTATGATGTCCATACTTTGAGCCTGAGTGTTTGTATGTGGTGAGGCTACATGCTGGGGACAGACAGATGTACAGCTGAGACATGAATTAGGAGGATAGCACAGGTAACAGTTTATTTCTATTTTACTTTAATTTTAATTTGGCTCTGTGTCTCCGTTTTTCCATTTTTTGTTTTCCAGTCTCTGTTGCTCAATTGCTCAGTCTCTGTTCACACGCATTTATTCTCAGTGCCATTTTCAGTTTTTTATTTCCTTTTTTCCTGTGTCTGTTCTGCACCTTTCAGCACAGTAAATTGAGGGATGCTGGTCATATAGAATTATAGATAGACAGGTACTGTTATATTTTATCTATGATCACACTATTTACACATGATTTTTGGGAAGTAGTTTTTTTGGGAAGCATTTTTGGGAGTGCATCATTTGCATACTGAGGTATGCTCTGACACTATGAATGTTTATAATCTTTTCTACTATTGTTGTCTAGAAACTGACATTACTTGTTTTGGATTGTTGCCATGACCATGGTTTTGGCGCATTTTTTTCACCTCACTGGGAGGGGCCTATAATGTTTAAATGGATTCTTGTCACTTGTGTTTGCTTGTCTGAAGAAGGGGAGTGTCCCCCCGAAACGTCACTTTTTTTTCTATTAAAGTACACTTTGGAAAGACCAGTGAGTGCCGTCTTTTATATCAGCTATATTTAACCGTTGGCACCCTGGCAGCTGTTGTTGTGGTGAGAGTGCTCCTTTATGAACTTCATATATACCGTATATATATATATATATATATATATATATATGTAAACGATAAAGAAGGGATCCAGGCGTAATCCAAGTCCGTTTAAAAAGAAGAATTTTATTATTATCAATTAAAAGATATAGGCTTGAAACCAGAGCTGCCAATAGGTTTAAAAGTTAACACCTTGTCTTACATGTTTCAGCCTCCACGGCCGTAATCATAGACATACTCCCCTAGCATATGGGAGGTGTTTTTATAGGGCTATCCTCCGCCCAGTTAAGAACAATACTAATTAACCCATTAGTTACCACCTAAATATAATAATACAAATATTTAAATATAGTGCAATATGAATACAAAATGCAGTTAATAGTTACATTTGATGTCATTGGCAATTTTACATTTCTATTAACATTTGGTATTTATAGGTTCCCTTAATGGTGAAAGATATTAATGTATTAAAAATAATAAACTAATAAGAACAAAGCAAAAAGCAACAACGAAAAAAAAAAAGCAAATAAAGCAAAAAACAAAAATCACATTAAAGTGAAAGATATAATAATAATGATAATAAGGAACAGTCAAATATGGTAAGATAATGTTGTAATCATAGTTGCTAAAAGTTGTTAAATGGCTAATATATAGAGTGTGGCTGTAACTGACACAATCATTGGCTAATGTTCAGTTATTATCCAGCCACAATTTATACCATATAGAGAAAATGAATAAAATACATATGACTATTATTTATTTACAGACACACCATTTCCATGTATACAATACTTAATATGTCTGTTATAGCCATCAATAGTATTAGAATAAATGTATTACATTTTCCTTGGTATACTCAATCTATACAATGCCAATACTTATTGCCTTATCTTTTTGGCTATTTCCCTAATATCCTTAAAATCCTCAAAGGGGCAGAGAATTCTGGAGAGGCAGGGGACTCTGGAGAGTCATATAACCTGACCCACAAGCTTACTCCCAATAATTAATCACATCAAACTGTGAATTAAATCCTTCAGGGACCAAAGTTTTTAGCTTGTGGATCCAATATATCTCCTGTCTCTCCAGAATCCTTAATTTACTACCGCCTCTATGGGGCACTTTAATAATTTCAATGGCATTCCATTTGAAGTGTTGTACCTCTTTGTTATGCTCATGTATAAAGTGTCTTGATAAGGCTGAACATTCGACCTCATGTGATATGTAGCCCAAATGTTCTTTTATTCGGGAACGTACATCTCGTGTTGTTAAACCAATATATTGTCTCTTGTGCTGAGTGCACTCCACTAGATAAATCACATAGGTGGAGGTACACTTAACACAACCTCTTGTCAAAAAGGTTTCATTTGTAACACAAGAGGTAAAGTTATTACCTTGCTTTATGTACGTACAGGACTTGCAGCGTGATACGCCACATTTATAGGTTCCTCCAACCTCCAGCCAAGAACTTCGTGGTTCAGTTACTGGCAACATGCTCGGTGATAGCATGTTACCAGTCATAATATTCTTTGAGTATACAAAGTCACAGCCTTGTTGAACAATTTCTTTAAGGTCATCATCACTAAAGAAACTGCCCTTTGGCTATCCCCTTATATACATGTTGAGGATGTCCACTGTTCACATGTAATAAACTATTACCTGCTATTTCCTTACGATGTAAGGACGTGGTAACATGTTTTGTTAATGGTGCTGCTCTCAATACTAGATCTAGAAAGACGATCTCCGACTTGTGCCAGCAATGGGTGAACTCCAAGCCCTTGTCATTAGAGTTCAAATAATCCATGAAACTTAGAATGGACTGTTCATCCCCATGCCACACAAGTAGGAGATCATCAATGAACCTCCTGTAAAAGTAAATATGTTTAATAAAGGGACTACCATCCACAAAGACGTGGAACAGCTCCCACCAATCCATAAACAGGTTGGCATAGGAGGGGGCAAACTTAGCCCCCATAGCTGTTCCACGTCTCTGCAAATAGAAATCTCCCTCAAACATAAAAAAATTGTGACTCAGAAGAAATTCAACCACGCGGACAATATATGATTTAAACTCATCCATGAGATCAGTATAGGTAATGAGAAAGAAAGCAATCGCCTCAAGACCTTTACTATGCGGTATGGCCGAATAGAGGGAAACAACATCTATAGTCAGCCATACACATCCAGGTTGCCATTCCAAGTTCTCGTCAGTCTCAAGACATGAGAGGTGTCCCTAATGTAGCTGGGAAGTCTATTTACAAGTGGCTGCAAATACATGTCCAGCCACTCAGAGACTGGTTCAAGTAATGAACCTATCCCTGCTACAATCGGACATCCTTTTACATTTTGTAAGCCTTTGTGCACCTTTGGAAGGTGATGAAAGATAGGCAAAATAGGGTCACTTACATTCAGACCCATAGCTGTTTTCCTATTCATAATGCCTATCTCAACACCATCGTCCAAAAGCGATAATAATTCTTTTTGGAATCTGGCAGTTGAATTGTTGCTCAGACTTAAGTACACATTGTAATCATCTAATTGACGAACTGCCTCAGATATGTAGGAGCACCTGTTCATAACCACTATGCTCCCACCTTTATCTGAGTTACGTATTACAATTTGTTTGTTGGACTGGAGAGACTTGATAGCACATTTTTCCTTATATGTAAGGTTAGATTTAACATCTGATTCCTCTTGTGAAAGAGTATTCAGATCTTCAAGAACTCTCTTGTGGAAAAGTTCTAGTTGTTTGCCTCTAGATTGAATCGGGTAAAAGTTAGACTTGCTTTTTATTGTTAAACCTCCCGCATTAGTGCAAGGAATATCAGGAGTACCATCACTATTCAATGATCTCAAGGTTAACAGATCACAAGTGTCTTCAAAGTTAAGTAAATCAATGTCCTCCAGACCACTCTCTCGTGTACCTCTGTCCAATTGATTTGGACAATCCTTATAGAATTTCTTTAGAGTAAGTGACCTTACAAACTTATTTACATCGAAAATGGTCTGGAAGAGATTGAAATCCCTACTAGGACAAAAGTTCAGACCCAAATTTAGGACCTTGTACTCATACATAGGATGAGATGTTAATCACCCCCTTATCTCTTACTTTTGAGCTGTTGTATTTCTCAATAGGTATTTGCCCTTCCCTCTTAGGGGTAGTGGTAGGGCTGTAATCAGTCTTCCTCCTTCCCCTTGATTCGTGTCCCTGTGAAAATCCTGTTTTTCAGCATTTTGTGTATGTTGTGTATCTACTTGCTTTTTATTCACTAGGATAGGTTTTATACTATTGTGCTGTTTAGCTTTGTGAGTATTTTGTGATTTTGATCTGGCCCCCTGTTGTTCAATTTGGGCTTGATTCTCAATTACTGACACCTGACTATTTGATATTACCTCAGTTTGCTCAACTGTATTAGTATTACACCCAGGATCTGAGTCTCCACTCTCTTCATATGAGCTAGAAAAGGCTGATAATGATCCATCATCATCAGTAGTCTCTGGCTCAGTATCTGAAAAAGTTACTTTACGGTTACCCTTAGCTTTTTTATTTTGTCTCTTGTGCTTATTTTTATTTTTCGCTTTATTTGTCTTACTGGTATCCTCATCTTGTTCCTCTGCATTTCTCACAGAGGATTGATTTTTCTTGAAACCATACCTTCTACGATTTCTCCTATGCCAAATAAACACCTGATCATTTTGATAATCATTCTTATCTCTCATATATTTGGTGTGTTTGGTTTGTATAATCTGGCTTTTACTGGACTGAACAGTATCTTGTAATGTTTTGTCTAGAATACCATAGCCTTCTATTTCCTTAAATTTATTCAATTCCAACTGTATACACTCTATTTGTTGTCTAACTAGAGTAAGCTGTTCTGTCTTATACTTAATCAGTAAATACATAAGGCGTAAAGAGCATTCAGACAAGACCTCATTCCACTCTCTAATAAAGGTATCATCTGAGACATCAAAAGTAGGGAACTTGAGTACTCTTAAACCCCTAGGTATCATTTTAAGCATACTATATTTGTTCAAAGTCCAAGTGTCCAATTTCAATTTCTGTTCCTTTAAGCATAATATTTCCATTTGCATAAAGAGGTCACTTAGTTGTACATTAGGGCCTTCTAAACCAAAAAGATCTTCCAACTCCAAACCTTGTAAATCCAAATCATCAATCTTAGCCAATGAAAAATAGTTACCAGTCATATTGCACATGTTAGTGGTAGGCAGTTCTGATTCAATTATTTGTGACATCATATATACACTGACAATTCAGCGGTTGTATATTGGTAATATGTAAACGATAAAGAAGGGATCCAGGCGTAATCCAAGTCCGTTTAAAAAGAAGAATTTTATTATCATCAATTAAAAGATATAGGCTTGAAACCAGAGCTGCCAATAGGTTTAAAAGTGTGTCCTCGAAACGTCACTTTTTTTCTATTAAAGTACACTTTGGAAAGACCAGTGAGTGCCGTCTTTTATATCAGCTATATTTAACCGTTGGCACCCTGGCAGCTGTTGTTGTGGTGAGAGTGCTCCTTTTTGAACTTCATATATACCGTATATATATAAAAGCAAAAACCAAGAATAATGTCCCAGCACTGTTTGATCCAAAATACTCCATTATTGGGTTAAAAAGGAAGCCAGCAATTAACAGTGACGTTTTAGGCCTACATAGGCCTTACTCGTGCTAAAGTGTACAGGTAACAACATCCTTTTATAGCACCTGTGAACTAATTAATTAACTCTTTAATTCCATATATTTCACAGTCAATGTGAATTGTGCACCATCTAGTGAACACAGTAATAAAGCCCTTTCGAATTTCTTGTTTACCTGTCAGATTATTTTTACACACATAAAAAAAAGTTTAAAACATCATTATAGTTACAAATCAATTATTTCATGATGGATTAATGAAATAAACAATTCAAACATCACAATTTTACCTCTCTTTTTTTCAATATTAATTTAGGGATATGGTTTATGATTTGGAAACGGAGTTGGCTCACTGTGTGTCCTGCCTTTGCAAAATGGGCTAACACAGGAAAAGTCATGTCTTTATTTCTAATACTTGATTTGTGGGAACTTATCCTATCTTTCAGGGGGCATATAGTCTCCCCCACATAGCCCCACCCACATGGACAATTTAATAAATAGACAACAAATTCGGTATCACAGGTATAGTACCCTTTGATCTCCTTTTTCTTATTATCGTTTGTTTGTGCTATATATTTACCCCTGATCATAGAATTGCATTGCGCACAGTTTAAGCACGGGTATGACCCTTTGTTAGGTGTGGTAAGATAATTAATATGGCCTGTCCTCGTAGTACCTACGTCTGCTCTGACTAATTTATCTTTTACATTTTTGACCCTTTTAAAAGAATGAATTTTTTTTTTTTAATTCTTCTATGGTAGGATAAGATTTATTGAGGATGTACCAATATTTTCTGAGAACAGATGAGATTTTATTGCTATATTCACTATATTCAGTGGTGAATATCAATCTGTTCTCCTTACATCAGATGATCTGCAAAATATAAAGTCTGATATGGATAAGCTTATTGATGAGTATGATCTGAAAGAGATGAAACAACAGAAGTTCAGCCGCGACCAGGAAGACTACCAGAACAACAGAGTATACCGGTAGTCACGTGAGGATCAACTGCATGATGTCACATTCTGGTGAAAAGGAAGAGGAGAAGGGGCATGAAGAGGCAGCTGGCAAGCACCTAAGAAACCTGCACAAGGTAGTTTTGACAATTCCTCATCTGAGGATTTTTTAGGAACAAGCTCCGATACAGATACCGGAAGGGCAGCTGTAAGCACAAGCAGCAACAGAGAACAACTAGGAGGAGCAAGCAAACACACAAAGGATAGAGGAAGTACAATCCGGTCAGAACAGCCCAGGTATGTAAAACAAATGATAATATTGTAAATTTGGACACTGTACCAGAGACTTTTGAGCTTATATTATTGGGACTATCACAGCAAAAAAACATCTGTTGAACAAAAACAAAGTGATTTGCGTATAGGTTTGGTAATAAATATATCTAAATATGAATTAACAGAAGTTGAATTGAAAGTATTATGTAGGGGGTTATCTTTTTGCCCTTCAAAAAATATTGATACTTTTAATTTAGATAAGGATTTATATTGTTTCTGTCGTTTACTAAGATTGAAAACACATTTTTCAGCCCAAGAGATATATACACCAGACGCTAATAAAAGCACTATATAGTAAAACACTACTCTTGATTTAAAGTCTTTTGGACTGACAAATAAATCAAAATTTATACCTAGTACCATCAATCCTGGAATGGAAGCCTTTATTAAGTTTGTGCAAAGTGATGTTAAATCAATTTTAGAAAAATCTAATTTTGGATCAACAAAAAATAATCTATGTTACAGAGAAAGACAAACTTTACAAAATCCAGCTAAAAATAAACAGATTGTGATTAAAAATGCTGATAAGGGTGAATCTGTAGTTGTGTTAGATACTGAGTAATGTATTATATACATGAAATACTGTGTCAATTATTGGATGGAGGAGTGTACAAGGTTCTTGATGGTGACCCCCTTGCTGAAATCCAAATGGAGATTAAACAAATTGCAGAGGGGGGTCATTGCTAAGAACCTGGCCACTTTTCCTATTAAAGGGCCATAATACCCAAATGTTTAAACACTTGAAAGTGATGCAATATAGCTGTAAAAAGATGACTAGAAAATATCACCTGAACATCTCTACAGGGAGTGCAGAATTATTAGGCAAGTTGTATTTTTGAGGATTAATTTTATTATTGAACAACAACCATGTTCTCAATGAACCCAAAAAACTCATTAATATCAAAGCTGAATAGTTTTGGAAGTAGTTTTTAGTTTGTTTTTAGTTATAGCTATTTTAGGGGGATATCTGTGTGTTCAGGTGACTATTACTGTGCATAATTATTAGGCAACTTAACAAAAAACAAATATATACCCATTTCAATTATTTATTTTTACCAGTGAAACCAAAATAACATCTCAACATTCACAAATATACATTTCTGACATTCAAAAACAAAACAAAAACAAATCAGTGACCAATATAGCCACTTTTCTTTGCAAGGACACTCAAAAGCCTGCCATCCATGGATTCTGTCAGTGTTTTGATCTGTTCACCATCAACATTGCATGCAGCAGCAACCACAGCCTCCCAGACACTGTTCAGAGAGGTGTACTGTTTTCCCTCCTTGTAAATCTCACATTTGATGATGGACCACAGGTTCTCAATGGGGTTCAGATCAGGTGAACAAGGAGGCCATGTCATTAGATTTTCTTCTTTTATACTCTTTCTTGCCAGCCACGCTGTGTAGTACTTGGACGCGTGTGATGGAGCATTGTCCTGCATGAAAATCATGTTTTTCTTGAAGGATGCAGACTTCTTCCTGTACCACTGCTTGAAGAAGGTGTCTTCCAGAAACTGGCAGTAGGACTGGGAGCTGAGCTTGACTCCATCCTCAACCCGAAAAGGCCCCACAAGCTCATCTTTGATGATACCAGCCCAAACCAGTACTCCACCTCCACTTTGCTGGCGTCTGAGTCGGACTGGAGATCTCTGCCCTTTACCAATCCAGCCACGGGCCCATCCATCTGGCCCATCAAGACTCACTCTCATTTCATCAGTCCATAAAACCTTAGAAAAATCAGTCTTGAGATATTTCTTGGCCCAGTCTTTACGTTTCAGCTTGTGTGTTTTGTTCAGTGGTGGTCGTCTTTCAGCCTTTCTTACCTTGGCCATGTCTCTGAGTATTGCACACCTTGTGCTTTTGGGCACTCCAGTGATGTTGCAGCTCTGAAATATGGCCAAACTGGTGGCAAGTGGCATCTTGGCAGCTGCACGCTTGACTTTTCTCAGTTCATTGGCAGTTATTTTGCACCTTGGTTTTTCCACATGCTTCTTGCGACCCTGTTGACTATTTTGAATGAAACGCTTGATTGTTCGAGGATCACGCTTCAGAAGCTTTGCAATTTTAAGAGTGCTGCATCCCTCTGCAAGATATCTCACTATTTTTGACTTTTCTGAGCCTGTCAAGTCCTTCTTTTGACCCATTTTGCCAAAGGAAAGGAAGTTGCCTAATAATTATGCACACCTGATATAGGGTGTTGATGTCATTAGACCACACCCCTTCTCATTACAGAGATGCACATCACCTAATATGCTTAATTGGTAGTAGGCTTTCGAGCCTATACAGCTTGAAGTAAGACAACATGCATAAAGAGGATGATGTGGTCAAAATACTCATTTGCCTAACAATTCTGCACTCCCTGTATGTAAAAAAGAAAGATATTTTACCTCAAAAGTTTCTCAGTAGCCACCTCCCATTGTAAAGGATTTCTAAGCAGCATATTAGTATGTCTGTCCTGGGACAGCTGAAAGGATGAGCCTCGTGCACTCTCATATTATTTCCATATTCAGTGTAACAATAAAATCTCATGAGAGTTAAGTCAAATCTCATGAAATAACAGTAAAAGAGTTCATGACCTCAGCACTGCTGATGCTGATTGGCTGCTGTTCATTTCTTCATTTGTTTATTTTTTTTTACCTGCAACTGGGAGCAGCTGAGTATAGCTTTTTACACAGAACTTACTCTGCTGAGCTGAGGAGATTGTGTGGCAAAATATCTTCCTTTTTTACATAGAGATGCTCAGGTGATATTTTCCTGTAAGCTTTTTACAGTTATAGTGCATCAGTTTCAAGTGATTTTGCATATGAGTATTATGTCCCTTTAAAAAGCACCATATTACTCCTGTGTTTAACACACTGCCAAAGGTCCACAAATAGTTGAGGGAGTCTCCGGGAAGGCAAATTGTCACCGGTACTGATTCTGTTTTTGCACACATTTCAATTGTTCTAGACAAAATGTTGAATCCCATAGCTTCAAAGCAACAATCTTTTCTTAAAGATGCAGGTGACTTTTTAGATAGGATTTGTGGGACCCCCTGTGGTGATACTGAGTTTTTGTTCAGTTTAGACATAGTAAAGTTATACACATCCATACCACATGAGGCACAAATACAATCTGTACTTGACCTTGCAAAACAAGAAATCTCTCTGACTACATTACAATTTGAATTTATTAAAAATTTGTTAAGGATGATACTTTAATTACTTCTTATTTCAAGACACATATTATTTACAGCAAAAAGGCATGGCCATGGGCTCCTATGTTGCCCCTTCATATGCCAATGTTTTTGTCAGTGAATTTTAAAATAAGTTTGCATATACTAATTCAAAATTCCAGGAGTATTGTAAAGTTTGGTTGTACTATATAGAGAGGATATGTTTTTTAGATACATCTGTATACAAGCAAAACTCAACACTCACTACTAACATATATAGTAAGCCGACTGATTGGAACACATTGTTACATTTTCAAAGTTTCCATCCCTCCAGAGTTTTTAACTCCATTCCCATTCATACGAAGATTACGCAATGTAAAGGATAAGAATCTACAGGAAAAAAGATTAAAAGAAATGGTTGAGAAATTCCTGGCAAGAGGTTATCCAAATGACATTGTGACTAATTGTGAGATAGAGACTAAAAACAGACTACACATTGACACTGAGGGAAGGAAGAAGAGGAACAGATTGATATTTACTACTGAATATAGTGAGTATAGCAATAAAATCTTATCTGTTCTCAGAAAATATTGGAACAGCCTCAATAAATCTTATCCTACCATAGAAGAATAAAAAAACAAACCATTTAATCTTTTAAAAGGGTCAAAAATGTAAAAGATAAATTAGTCAGAGCAGATGTAGGTAGTATGAAGACAGGTCATATTAATTATCTTACCACACCTAAGAAAGGGTCATACCCGTGCTTCAATTGTGCCCAAAGCAATTCTATGATCAGGAGTAAATATAAAGCCCAAACAAACAAACAATAATAAAAAAGGGAGATCAATGGGTACTATACCTGTGACACCAAATTCGTTGTCTATTTTTTGAAGTGTCCATGTGGGCGGCGCTATGTGGGGGAGACCATACGCCCCCTGAAAAATAGGATAAGTTTCCACAAGCCAAGTATTAGAAATAAAGACATGATTCTTCCTGTGTCAGCCCATTTTGCAAAGGCAGGACACAAAGGCCTAGATTTGGAGTTTGGCGGTAGATGGGCTGTTAACGCTACGCAGGCTTTTTTCTGGCCACACCATAAAATTAACTCTGGTATCGAGAGTTCAAAAAAATGCTGCGTTAGGCTCCAAAAAAGGAGCGTAGAGCATTTTTACCGCAAATGCAACTCTCGATACCAGAGTTGCTTACGGACGCGGCCAGCCTCAAAAACGTGCTCGTGCACGATTCTCCCATAGGAAACAATGGGGCTGTTTGAGCTGAAAAAAAACCTAACACCTGCAAAAAAGCAGCGTTCAGCTCCTAACGCAGCCCCATTGTTTCCTATGGGGAAACACTTCCTACGTCTGCACCTAACACTCTAACATGTACCCCGAGTCTAAACACCCCTACCCTTACACTTATTAACCCCTAATCTGCCGCCCCCGCTATCGCTGACCCCTGCATTATATTATTAACCCCTAATCTTCCGCTCCGTAAACCGCTGCAACTTACATTATCCCTATGTACCCCTAATCTGCTGCCCCTAACACTGCCGACCCCTATATTATATTTATTAACCCCTAACCTGCCCCCCACAACATCGCCGCCAGCTACTTACAATAATTAACCCCTAATCTGCCGAGCGGACCTGAGCGCTACTATAATAAAGTTATTAACCCCTAATCCGCCTCACTAACCCTATCATAAATAGTATTAACCCCTAATCTGCCCTCCCTAACATCGCCGACACCTAACTTAAATTATTAACCCCTAATCTGACGACCGGAGCTCATCGCTACTATAATAAATGGATTAACCCCTAAAGCTAAGTCTAACCCTAACACTAACACCCCCCTAACTTAAATATAATTTAAATCTAACGAAATTAATTAACTCTTATTAAATAAATTATTCCTATTTAAAGCTAAATACTTACCTGTAAAATACATCCTAATATAGCTACAATATAAATTATAATTATATTGTAGCTATTTTAGGATTAATATTTATTTTACAGGCAACTTGGTAATTATTTTAACCAGGTACAATAGCTATTAAATAGTTAAGAACTATTTAATATCTACCTAGTTAAAATAATAACAAAATTACCTGTAAAATAAATCCTAACCTAAGTTATAATTAAACCTAACACTACCCTATCAATAAATTAATTAAATAAAATACCTACAATTACCTACAATTACATAAACTAACTAAAGTACAAAAAATAAAAAATAACTGTTACAAAAAATAAAAAAATATTTACAAACATAAGAAAAATATTACAACAATTTTAAACTAATTACACCTACTCTAAGCCCCCTAATAAAATAACAAAGACCCCCAAAATAAAAAAATGCCCTACCCTATTCTAAATTAATAGAGTTAAAAGCTCTTTTACCTTACCAGCCCTGAACAGGGCCCTTTGTGGGGCATGCCCCAAGAAAATCAGCTCTTTTGCCTGTAAAAAAAAACATACAATACCCCCCCCCCAACATTACAACCCACCACCCACATACCCCTAATCTAACCCAAACCCCCCTTAAATAAACCTAACACTAGGCCCCTGAAGATCTTCCTACCTTGTCTTCACCATCCAGGTATCACCGATCCGTCCTGGCATCCGGTGCTGAAGAGGTCCAGAAGAGGCTCCAAAGTCTTCCTCCTATCCGGCAAGAAGAGGACATCCGGACCGGCAAACATCTTCTCCAAGCGGCATCTTCGATCTTCTTCCATCCGGTGCGGAGAGGGTCCATCTTGAATCAGCCGACGCGGATCCATCCTCTTCTTCCGGCGTCTCCCGACGAATGACGGTTCCTTTAAGGGACGTCATCCAAGATGGCGTCCCTCGAATTCCGATTGGCTGATAGGATTCTATCAGCCAATCGGAATTAAGGTAGGAATATTCTGATTGGCTGATGGAATCAGCCAATCAGAATCAAGTTCAATCCAATTGGCTGATCCATTCAGCCAATCAGATTGAGCTCGCATTCTATTGGCTGTTCCGATCAGCCAATAGAATGCGAGCTCATTCTGATTGGCTGATTGGATCAGCCAATCGGATTGAACTTGATTCTGATTGGCTGATTCCATCAGCCAATCAGAATATTCCTACCTTAATTCCGATTGGCTGATAGAATCCTATCAGCCAATCGGAATTCGAGGGACGCCATCTTGGATGACGTCCCTTAAAGGAACCGTCATTCGTCGGGAGACGCCGGAAGAAGAGGATGGATCCGCGTCGGCTGATTCAAGATGGACCCGCTCCGCACCGGATGGAAGAAGATCGAAGATGCCGCTTGGAGAAGATGTTTGCCGGTCCGGATGTCCTCTTCTTGCCGGATAGGAGGAAGACTTTGGAGCCTCTTCTGGACCTCTTCAGCACCGGATGCCAGGACGGATCGGTGATACCTGGATGGTGAAGACAAGGTAGGAAGATCTTCAGGGGCTTAGTGTTAGGTTTATTTAAGGGGGGTTTGGGTTAGATTAGGGGTATGTGGGTGGTGGGTTGTAATGTTGGGGGGGGGTATTGTATGGTTTTTTTTTACAGGCAAAAGAGCTGATTTTCTTGGGGCATGCCCCACAAAGGGCCCTGTTCAGGGCTGGTAAGGTAAAAGAGCTTTTAACTCTATTAATTTAGAATAGGGTAGGGCATTTTTTTATTTTGGGGGTCTTTGTTATTTTATTAGGGGGCTTAGAGTAGGTGTAATTAGTTTAAAATTGTTGTAATATTTTTCTTATGTTTGTAAATATTTTTTTATTTTTTGTAACTTAGTTATTTTTTATTTTTTGTACTTTAGTTAGTTTATGTAATTGTAGTTATTTGTAGCAATTATATTTAATTTATTTATTGATAGTGTAGTGTTAGGTTAATTGTAGGTAATTGTAGGTATTTTATTTAATTAATTTATTGATAGGGTAGTGTTAGGTTTAATTATAACTTAGGTTAGGATTTATTTTACAGGTAATTTTGTTATTATTTTAACTAGGTAGATATTAAATAGTTCTTAACTATTTAATAGCTATTGTACCTGGTTAAAATAATTACCAAGTTGCCTGTAAAATAAATATTAATCCTAAAATAGCTACAATATAATTATAATTTATATTGTAGCTATATTAGGATGTATTTTACAGGTAAGTATTTAGCTTTAAATAGGAATAATTTATTTAATAAGAGTTAATTAATTTCGTTAGATTTAAATTATATTTAAGTTAGGGGGGTGTTAGTGTTAGGGTTAGACTTAGCTTTAGGGGTTAATCCATTTATTATAGTAGTGATGAGCTCCGGTCGTCAGATTAGGGGTTAATAATTGAAGTTAGGTGTTGGCGATGTTAGGGAGGGCAGATTAGGGGTTAATACTATTTATGATAGGGTTAGTGAGGCGGATTAGGGGTTAATAACTTTATTATAGTAGCGCTCAGGTCCGCTCGGCAGATTAGGGGTTAATAAGTGTAGGCAGGTGTCGGCGACGTTGAGGGGGGCAGATTAGGGGTTAATAAATATAATATAGGGGTCGGCGGTGTTAGGGGCAGCAGATTAGGGGTACATAAGGATAACGTAGGTGGCGGCGCTTTGCGGTCGGCAGATTAGGGGTTAATTATTGTAAGTAGCTGGCGGCGACGTTGTGGGGGGCAGGTTAGGGGTTAATAAATATAATACAGGGGTCAGCAGTGTGAGGGGCAGCAGATTAGGGGTACATAAGTATAACGTAGGTGGCGGTCGGCAGATTAGGGGTTAAAAAAATGTAATCGAGTGGCGGCGATGTGGGGGGACCTCGGTTTAGGGGTACATAGGTAGTTTATAGGTGTTAGTGTACTTTAGGGTACAGTAGTTAAGAGCTTTATGAACCGGCGTTAGCCCAGAAAGCTCTTAACTCCTGCTTTTTTCCTGCGGCTGGAGTTTTGTCGTTAGATGTCTAACGCTCACTTCAGAAACGACTCTAAATACCGGAGTTAGAAAGATCCCATTGAAAAGATAGGATACGCAATTGACGTAAGGGGATCTGCGGTATGGAAAAGTCGCGGCTGAAAAGTGAGTGTTAGACCCTTTAATCACTGACTCCAAATACCAGCGGTAGCCTAAAACCAGCGTTAGGAGCCTCTAACGCTGGTTTTCACGGCTAACGCCAAACTCCAAATCTAGGCCACAGTGAGCCAACTCCGTTTCCAAGTCATAGACCATATCCTTAAATTAAGACAAGGAGAGGACAGATAAATAATGTTGAAAAAAAGAGTTATTGTGGATACAACTATTAGGGACTCTGCATCCAGTAGGTTTAAATAAGGATTATGATTTACATGTATTTATTTAAATTGTATTGTTTTTAAATGGTGATGTTTAAATTGTTTATTTCATGAATCCATCATGAAATAATTAATTTGTAACTATAATGATATTTTAAACTTTTTTATACGTGTGTAAAAAATAATCTGAGAGGTAAACAAGAAATTTAAAAGGGTTTTGTTACTGTGTCCACTAGATGGCACACAATTCACATTCACTTAGATTACAAGTTTTGCACTATAGAGGGTGCGAAACGAACGCAACAAAAGTTGCGTTATTTCATCCTCCATATCGCTGCCATTACAAGTTACTAAAAAGCCGCCTTGTGCGTGTGATATGATGTTGATGAGCTCCATACCGCACAAAATCCAAGGGCTGCTTTGACGTGCTCATGCACACTTTTCCCATAGACATCAATAAGGAGAGCATGTTAGAAAAAAAACTAACACCTGAAGTGCGGAATGGTAATCTTCGTAACGCAATATCCTACGAAAGGCCCTTTTAAGGCCCCATTGATAGTTATGGGGAAAAATAAGTTACATTTAAACCTAACACCCTGACATAAACCCCAAGTCTAAACACCCCTAATCTGCTGCCCCCGACATCACTGACACCTAAATAATGTTATTAACCCCTAATCTGCCGCTCCTGACATCACTGCCACTAATAAAAGTTATTACCCTTATTTCGCTGCTCCCCGACATGGCCACCATTGTAATAAAGTTATTAACCACTATTCCCCTGCACCCCAACATCGCCGACTGAAAGCTACTGAAATTCTATTGGCTTATTTGAATAGCCAATAGAATTTCAATAGCTCTCATTCTAATAGCTGATTTGAACAGCCAATAGGATTTCAGTAGCTCTCATCCTATTGGCTGATTTGAATTAAAAAAATCAAATCAGCCAATAGGAATGCAAGGGACGACATTTTGAAAAGGTTACCTTGTATTGAAGATTCAGTGTACGGTGGCAACCATATTAAAGGGAATGGACCCCCTCTGCACCTCCGGAATGAAGATAGAAGATTCCACCGGATTTAACCCAATAAAGGAATATTTTGGATCAAACAGTGCTTGGGCTATACTCTTGATTGTTGCTTCTATATGAAGTGGGGCTTGCAGGACCCCTACAGTCTGCATGCACTTGATAAAGTTTTTTTTTTATATATGTATATATATATATATATATATATATATACACATATTTAGACTTGTGTATATGGGTGATTTGATTGCCCTCAAATGCATTTGCTTTTAACTTGTAAAACTTACATTACCTAAATTACATGCAAAAAAGCCGAAAAAAATAAATATCGCTTGTGTGCAACAGTAATCGTCCCACTCATAGTATAGCCCCATATAGGCAATATTAGAGAATTAAAAGAAATCATACTTTTAAGAGGGATTATAATAAAAACAACAAGTGGGTTATAATGTGAAACATTAAGTTGAAAAGAAAGTGTCTGGGATATATATAAAATATTTGCTATCCTCTGAAAAACATTATTTATTTTTAACTGATAATTTTTTTTTCTTTCTTGGTAGTGAGAGTCTACAAAATCCATGCTCTTGGGAAGTACAAGACTTGGTCACCAGGAGGAGGCAAAGGCACCCTATATGAAAGTCTTTAAATATTTCTCCCACTTCCCCTTCCTTTCCAGTAGGACATAAAGCCAAGGAAAGGAAGAAAAGAAAGAGAGACAATAGAGTAAAGAGGTGTATGATAGAACTGCCATTCCAAAAAGATACAGGTAGGTTTGTGGACTCTCACCTCCAAGAAGCAAATTAATTTATCAGGTAAGAATAAATATTGGTTTCTTTCTTTGGTGGTGAGAGTCTTAGTAATAAACACCCAGCTGTGAAGTCCACAAAAACAAAGGGTGGGACCAAAAAAAGGTAAAGGCAGGCGCCTATTTGTCAGGTACAACCACTTGAAAAATAGAAGGAGAAAATTAAGCAAAATGAATTAAACTCTTCCTGTGTAACAACCAAGAAAGAGCAGAAATCTGATCCTAAGCTCCCAACTGAGAGACCCTTATCCAGGCCAGTCTGAAGAAATTTCAAATGCGGGAGATCCCAACCAATGTCAGGAATAA
The DNA here is from genome assembly GCF_027579735.1 of Bombina bombina. Classification (NCBI taxonomy): domain Eukaryota; kingdom Metazoa; phylum Chordata; class Amphibia; order Anura; family Bombinatoridae; genus Bombina; species Bombina bombina. The sequence continues at coordinate 141,543,183 of NC_069509.1, read as the reverse complement.
CCCTTCTCAAAGACTACAAGGAAAATAAACTTTCCCACATTGTGGAATTTTTTTACTAGACACAGGTTCATAAACCTGAATAATAGTCAGTATTACAAATGCAGAAACACCACTCTGAGAAAGAACTAACAGAACAACCTTCAAACAGGCAAGTTGAGAGACAAAAGAGCTTGGTAAACAATGGACCCTTGGATAACAGCATCTTTCCTTGTGGTAGGAGCCTGAGGAAGAGCACTGGACATCCACACAAAGTCAGTGTACCATAACCTCCACGGCTATGCAGGAGCTGATCCATACACCTGCTTGATCTGAGCCACAACTCTGATATAAAGCACAGTTGGAGGAACAGCTAAATTAGACGTCAAACTAGAGAGCAACTAGGGGGAACTTCCGGGTAGCAGCCATGATAGGCTGCATATTTCCATTCTGCTCCTGCACTCTATCTATTTTTACATGAAACAACTTTTCAAACGGCTCAAACACTGGCTAAACTAAAAGATCTTTACCTCGCTTGAAAACCTGCATCAGATGAGCCTAAAACTGAAGAGGTACACGCAGTTTTGAGCGCCCGGAGCACAACAGAGGGTTGAGGCCTGCTTCTATACCCCCCCGACGAGGCACACTAAGGCCTTGTCGTTAAGTAGCACGAAGTGCTAATATTACAACCAAACAATCTTCACAGCACTACTCAGCGTTACTTTGATGACTGACCAGTAAGACGCTTTACACAACCGGACGATATTGTATACCTTATCTCTCCCTAATACCTGCTACTACACCTTTGCTATGGAGATTCCTTCAAACTTTTGGGTGGAACTACGCGCCCTGCTTGCCTCTCACCACGCAGCCCTAGAAGACAAGCTGCGTGCAGCGTTTCTCAGTAGCGGCACCGTGTCTACCCGGACTCACATACAGAATGATCCCTTCATCAAGGAGAGTGAGGGTGGGGGTGCTTTGGGGCCCCGGCGCCCACATCCCACCTTTGAACTGCCAGTTGACCTGCGGGAGTCCGAGACTGGAGGAGTGTCTGCTCAGCCAGACCCAGCACTGAAGAGCAGAGGACCGATCACGTTGGAGAGCTCTGCCGGTCTCCCCCAAGCATACGTTGCCTATCCAGAGGTGCTGCGACTTACTGTACTGCAGAGTAGGAGAGACAAGGGGCATAAAACCCGAGTGCATCCAGCCCAGAAAAAGGAACATTCTTGTAGTAAACAAAGGCTACACAATACGCACTCTTCTACATCTGTGAAAGAACCGCTTCTGCTCCTCCACTGCGCACAATGGCTTCAGTCAGCTTTGAAGTGGCCCTGTTCATTTATACATAGAGTTTTGTTGCCTCTTTGGTGGGATCCGGGCGGCCTGCTTGCCCTTCAGGTCTATGCCTCACAGTTCGTGGTGTGGGACTCTAATGACTAACTGCTATGCGACAGTGGGGCATGCATATTGACTTTTAAACCCCTAACAAAGGACTGTTGAGCTAGTTTGCTGTGACTTTAAGCTTGGGGTAGGAACTTTGCCTTGCAGCTTATCTACCACATATGGGACAGCTAGCAACTTGCAGTCGCTATATTTTTAGCCTCTCACTTTTTGATCGCTTTTATTTTACCCATGTCCAAGAATTTCTAATGTGCATATACAATGACCTCAAGTTTATGTTTAGTACTGTTGTGTAATCCATCCTCACCTTTCTATTGGTTATCATTCTACACTGTTATTTGAGACCCATAAAATTGAAAACTGAGGTTCTTGTCTGGAGATCCAAAAGTGGTCTCCATTGTCAACAATTGTCTTCCATACATTTATATATACGCATGTCTGAGGTCCAAAAGCGGCCTCTAATACCATCTGGGAGGCGCTTCAGGCTATTAGGCATTTTATTTATATACTATACTACCAGAGTGTCCTTTTGCATTATGTATTGTATCCCTCGATTTGTATCATATGAAGTTTATATGTTATTATATGCTTGGTTTTATGTTTCATGTATGCCTTGCCTTAAACCTCAATAAAAAAAACAAAAAAAAAAAAAAACTAGAGAGCAACTAGGATTTCTATCAATTTGCAGTTCAGACTGAATGCCATAAGATCTAACTCTGGACAGCCCCCAACAAAGAAAATTCTCTGTTGCTTCTTGCCCTATATTTTTAATGATGTTCCAATAAAAGCATTTTTTTAGCTTTTCATTCTGGTGCCTTCCATGTGCTGCTAACCGTTTTACGTGCGGCTGGCTCAGCCACATACAGCGTGCATCTCTTTGGGTGTTTTGCACTTATGGTGGCGTCCAGCTCATACTTACTTTTGGAGAGTCTGCAGCGGCTGTCTTCTGTTTGTAAGAACAAATTTAGCTACACCACCCTGAATGACATATAAGGCCAGAAGTCCTACAGTAGGTGTTGTACCATAGGCAACTTTCTGAGCTTGAAGAACAGAAATCAAACTGGAGCTGCAAATTGTGCAAGTGGAACACTGTGACCACTATGCAAAGATTCACATATCAAGAGTTGGAAAGGAAACAACAGAACTCACCACTGAGAGATACAACTGAAATTACTCCAGTTTGATCCTCTTCTAAAAAAGCAAGAATGAAGGAGAAACACTAGAGAAAATGGCTCTAGAAAATAGTTGTAGAATACTCTACTTAGAAGTAGAGAAGGGAACATTTAGTAAATGTAAGGATGGAAAACTCATACTAGAGATAATTACCAATCAGAATATGAGACCTAATGGTCTAGAATATCTTGAGTACAAAGACTGAACCTTAGGACTGCACACCGATCTTAAACAGATACTTCGGCATAGGTGATAAACTGCCATACAGAAAAAAACAAGTACTGCAGATTTGCGGTACTCTGCAGTACTTTATCAAATACGGTGGTAAACCTGATAACTGCAAAAAAAAAATAAAAAAAAATTTGTCATTTATTATGGTATAAGATAGAACTACAATCAGACAACTAGCAGTCATAATGGTATCTACTATAACTGCAATAGGGCAGATACTATGACATACGCTAAACCTGCAATAAAGAAATTAAGCAATACTGCTGGCTACCAGGACATTCAATACAGGCTCAAAGCAGTTACAACTGTATACCTATGAATTGCAATACAGGAGAAATGTAGATACTATACACTGAAACTGCAATTCAATATTCAGATACCGCAGTATACCCCAGAGCTGCAATACAGAATCGAAGAAGATGCTGTAGAAAAACACTAGTCCTGCAATATTATGGGCTAGATTATGAGTGCAGCGCTAGTTAGTTCTTTCTCTGGAGTGCTAATTGATCAAGAAGTAAACTTTTTGCTTGCGTCGGTTTGCGCTGGCAATAAGTGTTGAAAATAAAAAGTTATCGCTCTTGCAGTAACCCGATGCATGCAAAAAGCAGAGCTTACAATATTGCGCAGGTGATAACCTACTCCCCCTGAAGACGTCAATTGAGAAAAAGTGGGGAAAAAACACCCTATTTGAGCAAAACCAATCACATATGAGAAGCTAACCAGACATGAAAATATGAATATTTCGCATTCCAATGTTCTTCACATAGCAGAATATGTTTTATTTATTCATAAATACATATTTCTATATATATCTGATGGTATTTTGAACAATATATATCTATATAGTTACATGATTATATATCGGTATAGATATATACAAATATATATAGGAATATCTATTTATAAATACTTAGAACATATTCTGTTATGTGCAGAATATTGGAATGTGAAATATTTACAGTACATATAGAGTATAACACTTAATTAAAAATGAGTATTGCATTAATATGACTTTACATCTATCTATCTATCTATCTATCTATCTATCTATCCTCAAAATCATTATACAGAGCAGCATGCATATTATTACTGTTTCCTACTATTGAATTACATTTGGGGGCCCCCAAAAATAATTTCCCCCAGTGTTCCGCTATTGACCACCACTCTCTTCTTTCTTTCCTCTCTACCTCTCAACTTTCTTTCCCCTTTCCTTCACATTTATCTCTATCCACTTTCTTCAATTCTTTCTCCTTTTATCCACTCTCTCTCCTCTCTACCTTTATCACTCCCATCACCTTCTCTCCTGTTTCTCCTTATCCTTTTTTTTGCTTCCTTTATGTCAGCTTTTCTTTCCCCTTCTCTCTCCTCTTCCCTTTTTTCCCATCTTTCTCTTGCATGACTCTTTCCACCTATCCATTGCTTCTTCTACTTTCCTCCTAGTTTTATAACAGTTGGGCAAAATAATGACTGTAATAATTATAATATTTAGTTCCATGAGTGCTATTTTTTTTACTAATAATTGTAAATTGTATATTGTGTGCTATTACACCAGGACACTTTTAAATGTAAATGGGGTAAACACATAGTTAAAGCCCATTTTGGAGCTGTAAATCACAAATGGCATATGTTTGTAGTTGCAAATTACTAACCTTGTCATTATGCATACTGCATCCTGGGTATAGATAATCAAATTATGGCAGCACAAAGTTCACAGCTAGAGAATATGGGGCCGAATTATCAAGCTCCAAATGGAGCTTGATGCCCCTCTTTCCGCGCCAGCCTTCAGGCTCGCCCAAAACAGCAGTTATGAAGCAGCAGTCTTAAGACATAATTGGTCTGCCTGCTCTGAGGCTGCAGACATCAATCCGCCCGATTCTATGCGATCGGGCTGATTAACACCCCCTGCTAGCAACCGATTGGCCGCAAATGTGCAGGGGGCGGTATTGCACAAGCAATTCACAAGAACTGATTGTGCAATGATAAATGCCGATAGCATATGCTGTTGGCATTCATTGTTGTCTGTCGGACATGATCCGCTCAGCGGATCATGTCAGACAGACTCATGATAAATCGGCCCCTATGTCTGCCCATCATCACACCAAGCACATTTAACAATCATGTGATAGCAGGGTTAACGAGTTTATGGGTGTTTTAATTCTGTTACCTCTGGAAGGTGGTGGAAGGGTTAAGTAATGGTAGTTACTTCCTAACTTGTGGCAAGCAAGGGATCTAATGAAGCTTCTGCTGCTTGATACCTGAATCTCTATGTATTTAACCCTTTTGAGTATAATCAACCAATAGCACAATAATGAAATGCTCTAAAACATTAGAACATTGCATTATTGAGTTGTTAGCAATTTAACTTTTCAACCTGAGATAAATATTGTTGACGTAATTAATTCCTTATATAAATTTCATACATAATGAGAAATACATTAAAATAGAACCTACAGATATATAAACAGAACGCATTTTGTGACTGCTTTGCCTCCTAGACAATACATATGCCATAAAGATCCCTTTTATTTTTATACCCAGATGGTTGTGATTTTATAATAAACTGTGAACAACTGGGGCAGGTTCTGTGCCTCTGACAAACACATAAATCTGCTGTATATCCTGGCTGCAAGACTTAATATATTGTGCTAACTAGGATGCTGTGAGACTATTAGAATCAATAGCACAGACGGGCCTCGTATGAAGCTTATTATCTGTTCCAAAAATTCATCACTTTTATTAAACCAGAGAACTATTCTTCACTATTTATTTATCAGCATGCAAATGATCTGTCATCAAAATCTGTTTTGTCTCAATAACAGTACTCCAAAGAATACATTTAACCCCCTTTTTTTCTTTTAGGTGGGCTGACCAAAATATAGAGACAAAAAAACTGCTTATATTTTGCTGTACACAATAAAGAAAAATATGTGTTTGTATGGAAAATAACACTTTTGCATTGCCATTAGGGTAATGAAAATGATTTGAGATCAGGGGTTTTTGGAACATTTAAAACTTGGTATCAGTAGGGGGAAGTAGAAAAAAATTACTTAAAAGGGAAACCAAATGCATATTTTGTTACATACTGTATATCCTAAATTTATGAATAAATATATTTTTTTATATACTTATTATATAGGGGTCCATTTATCATTATGCGGACAGACATGATCCGCTATGGAAAACGCATACGTTGTCGGCATTTATCATTGCACCAGCAGTTCTTGTGAACTGCTGGTGCAATACCCCCCCCCTGCAGATTCACGGCCAATCAGCCTCTAGCAGGGGGTGTCAATCAACCTGATCTTATTCAATCGGGTTGATTTCTGTCTGCCGCCTCAGAGCAGACGGACAGGTTATGGAGCAGTGGTCTTTAGACCGCTGCTTGATAACTTGTGTTTCTGGCGATCCTGAAGGCTCACCAGAAACATGGGGTATCAAGCTCCATTCAGAGCTTGATAAATAGACCCCATAGAGTATTTATAAGTAGGGAGTAAGCTGGAGACCTACTAATAGGAATATATTCAAATTAACTTTACAGAATATTAATGGTGGAACAATAGTTTACATACTTGGGGGCCTATTTATTAAAGGTCTTGCGGACCTGATCCGACAGTGTGGATCAGGTCCGCAAGACCTCGCTGAATGCGGAGAGCAATATGCTCTCCGCATTTAACATTGCACCAGCAGCTCACAAGAGCTGCTGGTGCAACGCCGCCCCCTGCTGACTCGCGGCCAATGGGCAGCCAGCAGGGAGCTGTCAATTAACCCGATCGTACTCGATCGGGTTGATTTCCGGTGATTCCTGTCCACCTTCTCAGAGCAGACGGACAGTGTTATGGAGCAGCTGTCTTTAGACCGCTGCTTCATAACTGGTGTTTCTTGCAAGTCAGAAACAAGGGCCCACAAGCTCCGTACGGAGCTTGATAAATGGGCCCCTTGCTCTCTATCAAGTTTTATTTTTACATTTTTGTCTTGTGAAAGACTCATTTATGGACCAAAAATGCATAGAATGCTTCTATTTTATTTTTTCTTTATATCTAGTATGTACACATAGCAGCTTCATCTGATGCCTGAGGTGAGCTGTTAGCTGCCAAGAGAATAAGGGGTGGTTTTGCTAGTGTCATGCCCTGCTTGTGTCATCAGTACTTTTTGTCTCTTCAAGAAGCTCCTTTTTGCAAGACCCTATGTTGCACTATCTGTGTCTTCAACCACTTGAATGTGCATGATGAGGCATTCTTGTCATACACATCTAATCCGCGGTGCAGATGATGAACATAGGTTTGTCATCCTGGGAGTAGCCCTTCTGACCCAGATCTCGGGGACCTTCCCCACTGCAGATCAAGAAAGAAGACTGCAGTTCCTTTCCTCATCACTGTCCTGCAGGCCCTGTGATGTCTCCTCCAGCAAACGTGGTGACATCACAATGGGGAAAGACTAACTGCTGATGCAGATACTAGGAGACAGCAAGCCATAGGGCTGAGGGTAAGGGATTTGGCAGCCTGTATCTTAGCCCCAGGCCATTTACAAGGACAAGTGACCTCTCAATTAAAAAAGGTGTCTTCCTCAAGTTCAACTCTAAATTGCAGGGGATCATTGTAAAAATGTCAATAACCTGCAGCAGATTTTAAAATGTTGTGTAACCAGAGGCATTCTAATGGTGTTTACCTGATTCAATTCTAACTTGTTATCTGCTTCATGAGTTACTTCACAGGTATAAAAGATATTTATCAGCTCTGCAACATGTCAAACTCCTTCACAAGTTGCACATATCACGCAGCATAACCCCTCTGCTACCTGTTACTATATTAGTGGATAACTATCAGATCTACAATTTGTTTGAACTTTACTGCTGTCCACAGGGCCTGATTGGCCTACCAGGATACCAGGAGATTTCCCGGTGGGCTGCAGCAGCTGGGGCTGGAAAGCTACAACTTAAAGGGGTGATTTGTGGATGCAATTGGGTTTTAGGGTGCATATATAATATCAATCTGGCATTTTTATTTAATGCAAAGTAATATAATTTAATTGTGAACAAAATATTGGGGAAGGAGTATCCCAGTAATCCCCCTTGAGAGAAATGGGTCCTGTGCATTCTACCGACTCAACAGAAAATAAGGCTGGTCTTCATATTTTTCCAGGGCTGCTTTTTATTCCCAGTCCGGCCCTGGCTGTCCAGACTCTGTACTTAATATCTGCATTCTAGAAATCATCTCTTTGCTGAATTTAATTAAATGGAACAATATCTAAATCTCCCATCTTTAAGAATTTATTTATTTATTTAAAATGATTATTATAACTGGGGAATTTCCTCTATATGGGGTTTACATTTGATTACAAATTCTGAACACTTTTTCCCTTATAAAAATACGCTGAGAGGTATTGCACCAACATTTTATTGATATGCTCTGAGAGCTGGCATCTGCAATCTTTAATAAACATATTCTTTATAAGGAAATCTCCCTATTTCAGAAAATGCAGATTTTATTCCTGGCATGAATCCTGGAATTTTTTTTACAGATTGTGCTAAGAAGAGTATTTGTAGAATAAACGTTTTGGTTGATGTAAAATCTGATACTATAATAAGTTATAATGAACTTGTCATTCAATTTGGTTTGTCTAAGGTTTATATTTTTTATATCTTCAGTTGAAAGATCATCCTTCCTATTTAGTGGTAATAATTTTTGGACCCAACATTTTTTTTATTCAGATCAATAAACATGTTTATTAAAAACAATTTTCCACCTCTATGATATAGTGTTGGTGCACAGGTGAAACATTTGATTTGTCGGAATCTTAGGAAGCAAATATTTCAAATATTAATTTGCCATGCTATTTAGTGTTGTTTTAATTCTCAACAAAATGAATACTGAATATTTGTTTAATATTTACATTAGTTTTTATTAAACAAATGTAAATGTTCCTTTGCTACAGATGAAAAAATTCACCTGCAGCATTACATACTTAGCTCTAGCATGCTAAAGAGCCATACTAGTCCTCCTGACCCTTCATTTACAGGGCCCTGTGGTATGCTAATAGGAGGCTTAGCATAGCGGAACCTTTAGCACAGGCCCTGGAATCCGCCACGCTAAGGGTTGGGATTAGCATGGCTCTCTTGCACGCTAGAGGTATTTTTAATCCCTAAGGTAATTTAAAGAAAATTAATGAATACTGACAAATTGAATCAGTATTTATTAGTTTTCTTTTTGATGGGTATTCATTCAGATATTTGTTTTGTTGACAAATTTGCAATCGTAAGGAAAAAAATGCATGTCTACTTTATAATACTTCAAATGTTATTTAAAAGCTAAAAAAGAAGTAAATAACAAAGTAGATATAGAGACTTGAGGGCCGATTTACCAAGCGGTCAATCGGCCCAATGCTTCTAATTCCAAGTAAGCCTTGAGGCTCGCCGGAATCAGGAATTAAGAAGTAGCAGTCCTAAGACCGCTGCTCCATAACTCATCTGCAAAGGGGCTAGAGAGGAGCGCCAAAAGAGGCATGGTCTAATAAGAATAAATGTGTGGTGAAAGGTATATATGGTACTGAACCACAGGTCTAAAGTTGACACTGTGTAACTATGTGTACAGAAATCAAAATAAAAATATAGCTTAAGATTTTAACAATATTATTACCAATTACAATTGTTAAAATATCACAAAAAGTATTTAATGCGTATTACATAAATAAACATGGATCCATGGTAACATAAAAACATAGATAAAAACAAATGAGTAGTATACACGTAGCAGATAAGTAGATAAAACAAATACAAAATATATATTAGCCTTCCAAGGAATGCAAACCAAAGATGAAAGCTTATTGATGCTGACAAATAATTGCTGATAAAATGATCAAAAACAAGGGGGAATAATGAAAAGTTATGGATCAATAGACGTTAGTCCAGTTTAGATCAGTGATCTGGTGTGGTAACAGTCCTCCTCATCTGTTATCCGTGGTGTTAGTGTAAATCAAAAAGTGGAATAGCACAAGATAAAAAACAGGATACACAATGAGATGGAAAAATATAATGTCATCAACAAAAATATAAAATATAAAGTGTAAAACAATCTGAAAAATGCGCCAAGATTACTATATTTCCAACTCTGTGGGTAGCTGGGGACCCACTTTAGATTGGAGCCATAGGTTGCTATTTTATATCTACTTGTAGCGCTGTAAGATCCAACTATTCTTTTGATATCCATAACTCGTCTGCCACCTCTGAGGTGTCGTATACGATCGGGTTTATTGACACCCCCTGCTAGCGGCTGATTGGCCACAAATTTCACCAGAACTGCTTGTGCAATGATAAATGCTGACAGCGTATGCTGTCCACCAGACAAATGATAAATAGGCCCCTAAATTCATTTTGAATAGTTTAAAAAAATCAGAGAAAGCATCATCAAAGTTGCAGCAAGACCACTGAGTACCTTAGGAAGCCTGCATGTTCCCAAAGACAAGCACCCCTACCATAGTCATTGTAGCAAGGATATGAGTCGTGGCTGCTAGGTAGGGCCATGTGTTTACTTCAAAGTCTGCAAAATGTTTTTCCTCACTTTATTCCTAATGCTAAGCTACATAACTATAGGCCTTGCTTGTAATGGACAGAAAAGCCATTTGTTTACTTTCTGTACATAACCCATCTGCAATGAAGCACTGCATTTAATAAAAAAAAATACCTGCCCGCAGAAGTAATGTTTTTGAAGCATTTGAATGTAGATTGCATATGGCAGAATTAGGTAAACAGACAGTGCCCAGCTGTTCCTCATTAGTATAGTGGTGAGTATTCTTGCCTATCATGTGGGAGACCGGGATTCAATTCCCCCGATAGAGAGGTGTGTCTTTTAACCCCTGGCATCCACCACATTACAGGAAGGGTAAAAAAAATAGAATCATTTAGCCATAGGCCTTGCATATAAATAGACAGCATAAAAAAATGTATCTACAGATACCAAAGGGCCATCGGCCCAATGCCACTCCTTTCCTGCTTGGTTGAGATGAGTCTTGCAAAGACTTAGCCCCTGTGTATTGCAGGCCCAGCTTGAAATTCATTGGCATTTTCGAATGCAGCCCAGAAATAAACAAATTTCCCAGCACAAAAACGATAAATCATTAGCAAAAGAAGGTTTTAATTCATCAACATCTGGGTTATGGCCCAGTACGCTACCACTGTGCCACTCTGCTTTGCTTATGGCAATTAGCCTTTGGGTGCTGCAGTACGTATTGGTCCACAGAGTTCACTCTCAGATTAGCTTAATGTTTGCCTGGCGTAAGGACACCTTTGTACATCCTTTAAGGTTTTTGTCTCATCAAAATCAAAGCTCTAACCCTAGCAAAGCCTATACTGTCAGTCTGTTGGCAAAGCTGTTGTGACCAAAACCACTCTCATTATTAAAATTAATTTACCCAGGGTACAGGCATTATTGCTTTGGCTGCTGCGGTTAAAAACTTGTAGCAAGGAATGGAGGGTCCCAAGCTTGCTCCATTGCACTTCTAAAAGGAGATAGGACCGGCATGCTGACAGGATGTGTGAGATAATCTCACTTAAACATGTGTGCATTTCTCCCTATGGGCAAAGGTGGCTGCTGGAAAGAATGCAATGAAATTTGTTTTTCCCTTTCCACAGATAGTTATGTGCATATCTGTGCTTGGCTGCCTGGAAGGCTCTCCTTATTAAATCCTGGGCGTACCTCAGCGGATGCTCAGAATGGGTCTGAAGGCAAAACTGAGTGAGGAAAGTTCCACATACAGAAAGAACAAAGGCCTGATATCACTGGCATTGTGATGTCATTGTCATCTTACTGCCTCAAAGATGCAACAAGGTCATTGGATACAGCCCTGTCTTAGGAAGCTTTCATGTTTCCAAAGACCCTTACCAATGCCATTGTAGCTAGGATAGGCCATGTTTCCACTGCCAAGTCTGCAAAATGTTTTTTTCTCATGTTATTCCTACAGCTACACTATATAACGGTAGGCCTCGCATGCAAGGGACATTAAAGCCATTTACTTTATGTACATATACTAACTGCAATGAAGTACTGTATTGCAAAAAAAAAACACACACAAAAAAAAAAGAAGAAATATCTGCCCGCAAAAGTAATGTTTTGGAAGCGTTTAAATGCATATGGCAGTGTTCCGTAAATGGATGGGGCACATTTACTGGTTAGTATACTGGTGAGTATCCCCACCTGTCATGTGTAAAATCGCAGTTAGATTAACTGACAAGGAGGTGTGCCTTTTACCCCTAGGCATTCACCACGTTACAGGAAGGGTTAATAAAATACAATTGTTCAGTCATAGAAATGGACAAAAATAAAGTATCTTCAGGTACTGAGGACCATCAGTCTATTGTCACTCTTTTCCTGCTTGGCTGAGACGAGATGAGGCTTGTGAGATTTTAGCCCCTGTGTATTGCAAGCCCTGCTTTCTTCCTAGCTGTGAAAGTCATTGGCATTTCCGGATGCTGCCCAGAATTAAACACATTTCCTGGTATGAAAGAGATAAGACGTTAGCAGAGGATGGTTTCAATCCATCAACCTCTGCGTTATTGGCCCACCACTCTGCTTTGCTCATGGCCCCTCACCTGTTAGTTGTTGCACTTATTGGTCCAAGGGGTCCACTCTCAGGTTAGCTTGGTGTAAGGACATCTCTGAACATCCTTTAAGGCTTTTCTATTAGCAAAATCAAAGCTTTAACCCTAGCAAAGCATATACTGTCAGTCTGTTGGCTAAGCTGTTGTGACCAAAACCACTCCTATTATTAAAATGAATTTACGCAGGGAGTATGTGCCACTGCTTGGGCTGCTGCAGTTAATCAGTTGTATCAATGAATGTAGGGCGCTTCATTGCGCTACTGAAAGGAGATAGGGCCGGCCTGGTGACAGGACCTGTAAGATGATCTCACTTACACATGTTTGCGTTTCTCCGTGGGGCAAATGTGGCTGCTGGGAAGCATGCAATGAGATTGTTTATTTTTCCTATCCAAAGATAGTTATGTGGATATCTGTGCTGGGATGTCTGAAAAGGTCTCCCTATTAACTCCTGGGCCTGCCACAGTAAAGCAGATGCTCAGAGAGGGACTGCAGGCAGAGCTGAGTCAGGAAAGTCCCATATACAGAAAGAACAAAGGCCTGATATCACTGGCATTGTGATATCATTGTCAACTTGCTGCCTCATTATCTTATATTATAGAATCACAGCCTAGATTATTATATTGGGATTACTTTACTCCAAAAATAGTTACTAAATGGAATTCAAATTGTGTTACTTTTTGTATTAAAGGTACAGTCTACACCAGAATTGTTATTGTTTTAAAAGATAGATAATCCCTTTATTACCCATTCCCCAGTTTTGCATAACCAACACAGTTATAATAATATACTTTTAACCTCTGTGATTATCTTGTATCTAAACCTCTGCAAACTGCCCCTTATTTCAGTTCTTTTGACAGACTTGCAGTCTAGCCAATCAGTGCCTGCTCCCAGATAACTTTACGTGCATGAGCACAGTGTTATCTATAGGAAATACGTGAACTAACACCCTCTAGTGGTGAAAAAACTGTTAAAATGCATTCTGAAAAGAGTTGGCCTTCAAGGTCTAAGAAATTAGCATATGCACCTCCTAGGTTAAGCTTTCAACTAATAATACCAAGAGAGCAAAGCAAAATTGGTGATAAAAGTAAATTGTAAAATTGTTTAAAATTACATGCTCTATCTGAATCATGAAAGTTTATTTTGGCCTAGACTGTCCCTTTAAATATTGTAAACCTAATTACATTATTTTTGGTTATGTCTATAAATTACACAACTCTTTGGAAGAGAAAATTCTAAATATCATGACTTTTAAGAATGGAGGTTGAAGTCTACAAATCTTTTGTTTGACACAGGATTCCCAATTTAATAAATCTGTACAGTTTTAGGGGTTAGTTGTATTTGAAATATAAAAAATATTTTACATCTTTGGATACGTGATAAATTCTAAATATGGTTTGTTTAAAAGAACTGATGAAAACTTTGATTAATAAACAATATGACAAATTGAATGATATTCCTAATAGGATTAAAACATTTATGCAGAAATGGAAAATGTTTATAAGGTCTTTGTGATATTAATATATAAAGAAATAGGTTCTCCTTTTATTAAATCTAGTTTCATACTTCAGAAATTAAGTTCAGAAGAATGGTTTAAATATTAGGGTTAAAATCGCCTTCCTTTACTGACATTGTTGACTTCTTGAGATTGTTAAGATTATATATTTCTGGCTATTGACTGTGCAATTTTGATGAATGTCATTTTTCTTTCTATTGTCATTTTTCTATATTAAAAAAAAAAGAAAATAAATAATCTCTGCTTGAACTACTGTTTGCAACTCTAATTTATGTACCATTGTAGATAGTGGTGACAATAAGACAACTCAGATGTATCAGCAACCGATGAGTAATATGCATTACGCACTTTTACCTGCTGCCAAAATGCTTTCTGCTCTCAGTTGGCCACAATGCTTTTTCCTTTAAACTAAACAACCATTTATGTGGGGTGGGCAGAGAAATTATTATCCCTTGCAAATGCAACAAAATGTGTCAGTTTCCACAAACTGAATAACCCAATTTCCTTGTAGCCCCTTCATAGCAGTTTAGTGGTCATAGTTTGCACACAGAAGTACAGTTTGATGTAAATGTTTAAAGGGACATTGAACCCAAATTTTTCTTTCGTGATTAAGCTAGAGCATGCAATTTTAAGCAACTTTCTTATTTACTCCTATTATCAATTTTTCTTCATTCTCTTGGTATCGTTATTTGAAAAGCAAGAATGTAAGTTTAGATGCCAGCCCATTTTTGGTGAACAACCTGGGTTGTTCTTGCTGATTGCTGGATAAATTCACCCACCAATAAAAAAGTGCTGCTCAGCGTCTGAACCAAAAATTGGCTGGCTCCTTAGCTTAGATGCCTTCTTTTTCAAATTAAGATAGCAAGAGAATGAAGAAAAATTGATAATAGGAGTAAATTAGAAAGTTGCTTAAAATTACATGCTCTATCTGAATCATGAAAGAAAAAAATTGGGTTCAGTGTCCCTTTAAGGTAGTTGGTACCTAACTGAAGTTCTAGGAGTTTTAATGTACTTGCTTTAACATATAGTTCATGCTGAATATACTCTGGCCCCAAGTTATCAAGGTCTGTCGGACCTGATCCGACAGTGCGGATCAGGTCTGACAGACCTCGCTGAATACGGCGAGCAATACGCTCGCCGTATTCAGCATTGCACCAGCAGCTCACAAGAGCTGCTGGTGCAACGCCGCCCCCTGCAGACTCGCGGCCAATAGGCCGCCAGCAGGGGGTGTCAATCAACCCGATCGTACTCGATCGGGTTGATTTCCGGCAATGTCTGTCCACCTGCTCAGAGCAGGCGGACAGGTTATGGAGCAGCGGTCTTTGTGACCACTGCTTCATAACTGCTGTTTCTGACGAGTCTGAAGACTCGCCAGAAACACGGGGCATCAAGCTCCATCCAGAGCTTGATAACTAGAGGCCAATGTGGCCATTTATAAAGATGCAAAAGCAGCATTTCCTAGCCTGAAATGCTAGTTAAGTTGATTTCATCTTAATATTGCTACTACTTAACCTCTCTGACACCTAAAGTGTAGCTGAGTGAAATCATCCTGATCCAATCGGGATGATTAACAGCCAGTGCTTGTACACGATTGGCTGCGCAGAAACAGGGGGTGGCATTGCCCAACTAGCTGCAAGGCCAGGCAGAAAGGTTCAAGGCAGCAAACCTAGTCCATCTGGCAATTAATAAATGGGGTTCAATAAATAATATATATTACCAAAATATGGTTAACAAGCGGCACCTTGTTTCTCAACATGAAATTAGAATTGATATACCTTATGTCAAAGTTATAAATTATATGTTTAGTGCTCAGTACAGTTAGTTTGAAATGATGTATTGCAATGAACAGCCACTTCGTACACATTTATGCATTGGTAAAGTGGAGTGGACAAGTTAGTGATGTAGACCTATGCACATACAAACATTTGTTTTGGATTGAGCATTTGTAATTGGTACAAAAATTAGCTCCTGGGGTCATATGTTGGCAAAAACTGTGACATTTATTTGTTAACCAAAATGTATTAACTTATTTCCTATGGGTAATATCTTAAAGGGACATGAAACCCACATTTTTTCTTTCATAATTTAGAAAGAGTGTGCAATTTTAAACAACTTTCTAATTTACTTCTATTATCTAATTTGCTTCATTCTGTTGATATTTTTTACTGAAAAACATATCTAGATAGGCTCAGTAGCTGCTTATTGGTGGCTGCACATAGACGCCTCTCGTGATTGGCTCACCCATGTACATTGCAATTTCTTTAACGAAGTATATCTAAAAAATTAAGCAAATTAGACAATAGAAGTAAATTGGAATATTGTTTAAAATTGTATTCTCTACCTGAATTTTGAAAGAAAAAATGTGGGTTTAGTGTCCCTTTAAGGGCAGCAGAAGAGACGCTGAACAGCAGCTTAAACATTATTAGAGAGACAGAGCATACAATTTCAAACAACTTCTATTATCAAAATGTCTTCATTCTCTTTGAATCCTTTGGGTTGAATGAGCATCAATTTCCTACCAAGAGCTAGCTAAACACATCAGATAAACCAATGACAAAAGGAATATATGTGCAACCACCTATCAGCTGCTATCTCCCAGTAGTACATAGCTGCTTCTGATCCCAACTAGGTATGATTTTTCAAGAAATGATAGCAAGAGAACAAAGCAAATGATATAATGTAATTAAATTGGAAAGTAGTTTAACCTTGTATGCTATAGCTTTATAATGAAAGACACATTTTGGGTTCCATGCCCCTTTAAAGTAGTAGATAGATGTGGACTGATTTGCCGAGTTGTGGACATCAAAACGAAGTGTCATTACATACCTCATATGTTTGAGGGTGAAGTTTGTAAGTGTATATCTTGATGTTTTATTTGTATGAATAAAGTGGACTATTTGTTTTAAATCTGCACTTAGATCAGTGTGTTCCCCCCTGGCTGCGCTCCATCCCCCCTTCTGTTTCTACAGATTTCTTCTAACATACCTTTAACCTCACAGAGATCACACCAGTGATTGGAAGGGAGCTGCACGGCGGACATACAAAAAGACAAGAACTCTCTATAAGGGAAGTTAACAGCATCTATTTCTTTTTCACAATAGAAAAAACTTTATTTCTCTTCATAAAGAAACTATATATATATATATATATATATATATATATATATATATATATATAGATTTGACACTGAACTTTTCAATACACCATCATTATCTGGTATTTTGCTTTATAGGTGGTTACTGTTTTATTTTTCCCTGGTATTAGCATATATGTTTTAAGTTTTTTATACTGGGTGTGTTTTATCTGTGATATTAGTCATATTATTATTTGCTTATTTGTGGTGCTACGTCAATATTGTATTTTATACGATATTCTTGTTCATTGTTAATAGATGATTGAGGATTAGTATTTAGCTCCTAATGACGTGAGTGTAGTTGTGAGCTGGGTGGGTATAATTATAGCATGTAAGATGTTTGCATGAGTATAGTGTGAGATATGAGTGGTAGAGATTAAGGAGGGCACTCGTGGGTCTTTTGCTTAACTTAAAGTATGTGGGCCATAATTTTATATAAAATGTCAGGCAAATAGGGGTGTAATACCGTAGTATGAGGAAGCTCTCTACTTGTTTGGGCAACCAACAAAAATTAAAGAAGCCTATTGTAAGCTGACACCTTGAAAGACAGATAAGAGAAAAGTAGGTACAGAACCCCTACTGTATATGTTCAACTAAAGATTTAAAAGGAGATTTGTAGTGGGCTATTGTAAATAAGCTCACCATATGACATAAATGATAAGGGCAGTTATAAGATCTTATTAGTTATTGTCAGCAACTCAAATTTGACTTTGGTAAGACCTATCTTAGTGAGCAAGAGGTTATTCTGCTGTGTGGGTTAGCAGAAAATAGTTAATTGTACGTACATTATACCTGACTAGCATGTTTCTCAGAGTGAGCAAAATAGAGCCCTATATTTTAAAACATAAGCTAATGAGAATAGTGTATAACCTTAATGTAAAAAAAAACATAACATCATTATATACTTCCATATGTAAGCAGAATGGTTAGTTGCAAAATGTTCGACCCAGGATATATGACAAGAACACAAATATAAAACTTGCCTTAGAAAGAGTAGGATATATGGTATAGGTGGATATCTTTAAACTATTGTAAATATACCTACATGAAATACTTTGCACACAATAAGCATATGAAAGAACAGACTAAGGGGTCGATCCGATAAAAATCGTTGCCCGCAAAAGTCGGCGACGCCAATATTAGCGCTGGTTTGGTATCCTATATACGGCGTAACCTAGAAGTTACGCGCGTATATTTCTGCCGTCGCCCGTAGTTTTTTGGGCCATAGGCAGGTATACCAAACCCGCGCAATTTGGTATCCAATATACAGCGTAAGGACTTACGTGGCGAAAATGGAGAAATCTTACTCCATTTTCACCTCGCCACAAAAAGCAGCCGTAAGAAGCCTTACGCTGACTATTGGAGCCCCGTAACTCCCTAAACTGTCTGCTAAAATAAACCTAACACCTAACGCATGCGCAATGTCTATCTCCCTGTCAACCGCGATCTGCTAAAATAAACCTAACACCTAACGCATGCGCAATGTCTATCTCCCTGTCAACCGCGATCCCCCGCCGCAATCCCTAATAAAGTATTTAACCCCTAAACCGCCGCCATCTACATAAACTAACCCTCTACTGTGAGCCCCTAAAACCGCCACCATCTAACTGATATATCCCCTAATGTGAACCCCTAAAACCGCCACCATCTAACTGATCTATCCCCTAATGTGAACCCCTAAAACTGCCACCATCTAACTGATCCATCCCCTAATGTGAACCCCTTACACCGCCGCCATCTATATTAAAATTATTAACCCCTATTATCTATATTAACCCTAAGTATATTATAGTTAATATAGTTATTACATTATATATATTAACTATATTAACCCTAATTATATTAGGGTTAATATAGTTAATATAGTTACTATAGTATTTATATTAACTATATTAACTCTATCTAACCCTAACACCCCTAACTAAATTCTTATTAAATAAATCTAATTCATATTATAAACTAAAATATTCCTATTTAAATCTAAATACTTACCTATAAAATAAACCCTAAGATAGCTACAATATAATTAATAATTACATTATAGCTATGTTAGGGTTTATATTTATTTTACAGGTAAATTGTTAATTATTTTAACTAGGTATAATAGCTATTAAATAGTTATGAACTATTTAATAGCTACCTAGTTAAAATAATTACCCAATTACCTGTAAAATAAATCCTAACCTAAGTTACAAATACACCTACACTATCAATAAATTAAATAAACTACAAATATCTATCTAATCTTTTTTTTATTTTTTGTAATTTAGTGTTTTATTTTTTTTGTAATTTAAAGATTTTTAAGCTAATTACACCTATTCTAAGCCCCCTAATAAAATAATAAACCCCCAAAATAAAAAAAATTCCCTACCCTATTCTAAATTAAAAAAAGTTCAAAGCTCTTTTACCTTACCAGCCCTTAAAAGGGCCTTTGTGGGGGCATGCCCCAAAGAAAACTGCTCTTTTGCCTGCAAAAAAAACACAATACCACCCCCCAACATTACAACCCACCACCCACATACCCCTAATCTAACCCAAACCCCCCTTAAATAAACCCAACCAATCAGCCAATGAACCAATCAGCCAATCGGATTGAACTTGAATCTGATTGGCTGATTCAATCAGCCAATCAGATTTTTCTACCTTAATTCTGATTGGCTGATAGAATCCTATCAGCCAATCGGAATTCGGCGGACGCCATCTTGGATGACGTCATTTAAAGGAACCTCATTCGTCGGGAAGTCGTCGTGCCGGAAGGATGCTCCGCGGCGGAGGAGCGAACAAAGAAGATTGAAGATGCCGATTTGCTTGAAGACATCACCGATGGAAGAAGACTCTCTGCCGCTTGCTTCAAGACATCGCCCGGATGGAAGAAGACTTCACTGCCGCTTGCTGGAACACATCGCCCAGATCGGATGAGGAGTTCTGCCCGGCGGGGTGAATACAAGGTAGGGAGATCTTCAGGGGGGGTAGTGTTAGGTTTATTTAAGGGGGGTTTGGGTTAGATTAGGGGTATGTGGGTGGTGGGTTGTAATGTTGGGGGGTGGTATTGTGTGTTTTTTTGCAGGCAAAAGAGCAGTTTTCTTTGGGGCATGCCCCCACAAAAGGCCCTTTTAAGGGCTGGTAAGGTAAAATAGCTTTGAACTTTTTTTACTTTAGAATAGGGTAGGGAATTTTTATTTTTATTTTGGGGGTTTATTATTTTATTAGGGGGCTTAGAATAGGCGCAATTAGCTTAAAAATCTTGTAATCTTTTTTTTATTTTTTGTAATTTAGTGTTTGTTTTTTTTTGTAATTTAGTTTAGTTTGTTTAATTGTATTTTTAGATAGATATGTGTAGTTTATTTAATTTATTGATAGTGTAGGTGTATTTGTAACTTAGGTTAGGATTTATTTTACAGGTAATTGGGTAATTATTTTAACTAGGTAGCTATTAAATAGGTAATAACTATTTAATAGCTATTATACCTAGTTAAAATAATTAACAATTTACCTGTAAAATAAATATAAACCCTAACATAGCTATAATGTAATTATTAATTACATTGTAGCTATCTTAGGGTTTATTTTATAGGTAAGTATTTAGATTTAAATAGGAATATTTTAATTAATAATATTAATATTAGATTTATTTTAATAAGAGTTTAGTTAGGATGTTAGAGTTAGATAGGGTTATTATACTTAATATATATGTAATATAATAACGATATTAACTATATTAACCCTAATATAATTAGGGTTAATATAGTTGATATATATAATATAATTACTATATTAACTATATTAACCCTAATATAATTAGGGTTAATATAGTTAATATAGCTGGCGGCAGTGTAGGGGGATTAGATTAGGGGTTAATACATTTATTATAGGTGGCCGCGGTGTAGGGGGATGTAGATTGTAGGCAAAAGAGCATTTTACTTTGTGACAAAGCCCCGCCAAAAACCCTTTTAAGGGCTGGCAAAAGAGCTGTTACTTTGGGGTAATGCCACGCAAAAAGCCCTTTTCAGGGCTATTTGTAGGGTTAGACTTAGGTTTAGTGGTAGGAATAGTTTATTATTTTAGGGGTTAAATAATTTAATATAGATGGCGGCGGGGTAGGGGGATTAGATTAGGGGTTAATAATTTAAAAATAGATAGCGGCGGGGTAGGGGCTCACTTTAGGGGGTAGGTAAGGTATATGGCGGCAGTGTTAGGGGCTCACTTTAGGGGGTTATAGATTTAATATAGCTGGCGGCGGTTTAGGGGTTAATAACTTTATTAGGTAGCGGCGGGCTCCGGGAGCGGCGGTTTAGGGGTTAATACATATTTTATTGTTAGGCAAATGAGGGGGGATAGCGGATATAGGGTTAGACGTGTCGGGCTATGTTAGGGAGGCGTGTTAGACTTGTCGGGCTATGTTAGGGAGGCGTGTTAGACAGTGCGGGTAATTTAGACTTTAGTCAGGTTTTGTAGGCGCCGGCAGTTTCTAACGTGCCGCAAGTCACTGGCGACGCCAGAAATTTGTACTTGCGCAGATTTCTGGACATCGCTGGTTTGTCAGACTTACGGCACGTTAGCATCTGACGGCGACATATATGGGATAGCTCGAGTTGCGAGCTGAAACTGCGGGCGACGCGGGTTCCCTCGCTTGTGCCGCAAACTACGATCTATATCGGATCGACCCCTAAGAAGCTTGCTAAATGAGCCTATGGGATAATCTAAGTTTCTTTCTGCCCCACTAAGATAGATAAATTAATAATTATAGCATATATCCTAAGTTCCAGAGAACATGTATATACAAACATATTTAGACAGCATGCATGTATAAAGATATAGATCCATCATCCTAAATACTCAGGCTAAAAGTGGGTCAGCTTTACTGAAGGTAAATAATATTAGTGGGGTGCATAATTGACACTGGATTAAAAGAATAGTAGTGGGTTGGACACCATTATCAAACTTGATCGTTCTCATTAAGGTGCCCTAATCTGAAAATCCAGTAAGAGTAGTCCAGACCACAATGACAAAAATCCAAGTGCTGGGAATACCTGTATTAGAAGAAAAATAAGATTACCCAACACCTATTTTTATGGCTTGAACTTGTGAACGAGTGTTAAATTGCTGTCTAACAGACCCCGTTACTGCAGTCTGGGGTTCTAGTGATCGCCAATGGCTAACTGGGCCATGTGGTGCCTTCATCCAAAATCCCGGCTGAGAGAGCTAGTAAAGTAGTGTACTTGATAAGTCTCTGAGCTTAATTGGCTGCGCGGGTGTTCCTGGTGCTGGAAGCGTAGCAAAGAGATCTAAGTGTGTCTTTCTCTGCTCTGTCAGACTGGACGCATCTTCAGAAGGTAGAGTTATGAGAGAGCTGAAGGTATTCACAGAAATGGTCTGCCTGTGTCAGTGCATCTCCCGGCAAGTGCATGAACCTCAGTCTGTTGCGTTTCCTGAAGCTGCTCCACTGACATCTCCTCTCGTGCGGCATGGGTGTTGAAGTTATCCGTACTTGTGCCTAGAAAACATATATTGGTTAATAACTGGCTGTATCTAAGATCCATCGACTGTCCCAGGCGTTTGAGAAGGTCTGCTGCCATAACGAGATCTTCCTGTGAATTCTCCTGCCCGCAGTCTGTTAGGTTACGGCTTGATAATAGAGACATTGTGAGGTTAGCTGAAGTTCTCTCTTGTGAGTGTTGAAACTAAATAGCTGAGTAGATCCACAGCTTCAGTTTTACTTAAGTAGCCGGGATGAGGGTTGTGTGAAGGTCCGCGTGTGAGGCCTCCATCAAATATCTAACAATCTATAATTCCCCTGCATTGCACCTTAGTAGTAAGAAAGCATATTTCTGTTAAGGGAAGTTCCCCTGCATTGCACCTTAGTAGTAAGAAAGCATATTTCTGTTAAGGGGAGTTTTAGAAAGCAGATTGTAAGATTGTTCTGGACGGATTGTCCATAGTTCCAAAGATAATCATTAGAATAGGGAGTCATCCTTCTGAGTGTTAGTATTTTCCGTACGCCATGGTTGCCTCTTGGCCACGCCCCAGTGTAAATCATTTTAAATGACATGATAATACATTTTTACTGCATGATTACGTATATTTAATGTGAGACTCCGTGCCTATGACAACCATTTTAATTTAAAGGGCCAGGAAACCCAAGAATTGTCTTTCATGATTTGGATAGAACATACAATATTAAGCAACATACCAATTTACTTAAATTATCAAATTTGCTTTGTTCCCTTGTTATCTTTTGCTGAAGGGACATCATTGCTCTCCTGGCAGCTAGAGGAACAAATATGAGCAGGCAACAATTAGCAGCAGCTCCAACTAGTGTAGACTATGTGCGTATTCTTTTTCAACAACGGATACCAAGAAAACAAAGCACTTTTGAAAATAGAAGTGAATTTAAAAGTGTCTTAAAATTACCTGCTTTATCAGAATCATGCAAGTTTAACAATGACTTTCCTATCCCTTTAATACCATTTATTTTTTGCTAAGGACAATAAATATAATATTAGTTTAAGGGAATACAATTTTGAATGATTAAAATATAGTATATTCTAATAATTATTTTCTGTTTGAAGAAAGCTAGTTAAAAGGGATTGTCATTTGAACGGTGGTGTTGAGAATGATTGGGGTTAATCATAAAGCAATTATTGTTAAATCCCCTCCAGTTTGAAAGCAGCTACAAGATAGATTATAAAAATGAAGAAAAATAATATACGCATTAATGCAAGTATTCCTTTTGGCTGGACCATAGATTTCCAAATTACATTATGTTTGAAAAAACAGCTACCATTCACTGAGTTTTGAGGGTAGCTGAAATGGTTTAATATCTGAGGAAATATCTTTATGAAAAACTACTAATGCAGTTAAAGGTTTGTGCACTAAGGCAACCTGAGAGTTGGCAATGAAATTAATCTTAGTAAGTAGAAAACATTTCTCAGAAATGTATCAAGGCTGATTCACAAGCAATGCCTACTACAGAACAAAGAAGAAATACTTTTATTGTCTTTTTATCTCCAAGCAAAAACACCTTTGTCCTTTTGTACCACCCTGAAAATCCATTACTGCTTTCGTCTATACACAAAGCGCTGTCAGTAACACAACAAAGCATATTTATTTATTACAAAACCATTGATTACATCATCAACTTATGAGTTTTTAGAAAAAAGCTAATGGAAGAAAAAAAAAAAAAAAAAAAATGAGTCAATTGCATTTATTAATGAAGTCCATAACGTATAACAAATCAATGCAATATAATGAAATACAGTTTTATTGTTTTGAGGTAATCATATTGGATTAATATAATATATGAAATGATTTTGATTCAATTTACTGCATTTACTTTTCTATGTCATTCTTAAATAGTTCCAAATTACAAGTGGAGTGCTATTTAATGCTGCCACTCGAGATCTAACTGTGCTAGAAGTAAGCTTTTTGCACGCGTCGTATTCCAAGTTGAAATAAATTGTTTTCACTCGCACGCTAACCTGATGCGCTTAAAAAGCCAAACTTAGAATATTGCACATGCAATAACGTATTCCCCCATAGAACTCAATGGAGCAAAGAAAGTGGAAAAAACACCCTACTCGGACGCAAACAAGATTGCATATTCTCAAATGCACTAATCTGACTATTATTAATATTAATATTTCATATTCCAGGGTTATTCACATAGAAGAATATGTTCTATTTATTCCTAAAAACATATTTCTACATATTTGAAAGCAAAATGGGTAAAGAACCCACTAGTGGAGAATACACATTTAGGACTCTAGAGTCAAAGACTAGTGATGTCTTATCACCATGTGGATTATATTAAGTATTTGACAACAGATAGTCCCTACTGGTAGGGAAGGGAGAAGATTCTATGTTAAAACATAACTTTTAATGTTTATTCTAAAATATAAGGGAAGAATAATTAATTTTAAAAAACACACTTCTGTATAGCTCTGCATGTACTTGGATTTGTGTATACAATGGATTTGTGCTTTTATGCCACTGTTGACAAGGAGAATAGTTGTGAGTTGTCACAAAATGTAAGGTTCAGTAACTTACCCTTGGGCAAATAGTTGATAGTGTTATTTGATAGGTAGCACTAGGTATAATTCATATGCTCATAGATCATTTCCTCTATAAGGGATAGATAGTTTAAAAAGTTGTCAGGTGTGGAGATGTTCACTATCTTATTATTATACAGCCAATAAAAGCATTCTCAGGTCTTACTTGGAATCCTGACAATCAACAAATATATGTACTAGAAAATAATAGAAACCTGGTATGGTTTCCTGTAGGTAGTTGTACATGTATAACAGGCTTGAAGTGTACAGATATTGTTATCAGGTAGAAATAAGCTGCAATGATATGTAGTGGCCCATTAAGTGAAATACTACCTGCATATAACAATTTGAGTGCAATCAAAAGAGTGTTATACAATGTAATACTACTAGCTGCTGTTACAGTTTACTGTTATACTTTAAATATAGCAAATATAATTAGCTGTTAATGACTGTACTCTAGCTGGTTGTCTACTGTGTGTAGATTGGTTACTTAGAGCACAGAATGTTACATACATTATAAAGAATGTGTTGTGCTGATATTTCAGAATAATATCAAGCGTTTAAATTGCAACTACTGTTGCTTGCCTTGCAAAGGTTGCTTAATTTGTATCTACAAAGTAGCAGATGGACTAGAGTAATATATCCATGAGTAAAACATTTCGGACTGTGTTGCTATATAAGCTGTCAGTATTCTCTGTATTATCAGTATTATCAGAATATGCTAAAATTGGTGAAGAGATTCTCACCATTAGCGTTAAGAGTAAAACTCAACAGTATCTCCTTGTTTTTAAGTTAGCAATTAGATAAGCTAGAGTTCATGTTTTAAAGTTAGATGTCAGGTGCCATTAAAAAACAGGAGTTCCCAGTAACTCCTCAACAACAGGTCCCTAACATGTTTGGCTGTGTGAACGGCTTTCTCAAAGGCTATTACGGGCAGCGCGTGATCAGCCTCTTTTTATGACAAGTTGAACTTGGCCCTACCTCCAAACGTGACGTCATCAATTCATTGTTCATCTGATTCTGTATCAGAACTTAATCGGTGGCATCTTATTTCTTGCTAACAAAATAAAGAATTATGTTTGCTGACATATGTCTTGTTGTTTTTTCTACATGAAAATGGACATACTTCTATTTTTGTTTATTGAAGTTCAATTGACTGACTGTTTCTAATTCTAGTTAGTATGGCATCGGAAGGGACAATTATAGTAATATGTATAGTTTTTAATACTAAGTTTTAAGAATAATGTTTCTCTGGTTGATTTTAATTCTTAAAACAGCTTTAATAGCTTTAGGTAGTACTCATATTGAATACGAGAATCTGTTTGAAAAGTCATTTTAAATAGATAGAATTATTCTTTCTTATTTTTATTGGAGGTTGATATGAGTCTCTTATTTTTGATTAAAGGCAAAATAAGTTCTAATTAGTTAATGGTATAGATCATAATATTTCTTTAGGTAATACTTGTGTTAAAGATTTTTCCAACAATATTTAAAAAAAATATATATACTTAAGTGTAAAAGTTAATAGATTTTGGTTTGTTAAAGTGTGACGATAAGAGTGTACAAGTGAAACTTTGTGAAGATTTGAAAATTAGAGTGTACAGTAGACACTCTGTGATGATTTTGTTTTTAAATGTAAACTTTCAGTGATTTTTAGAATCTTAAGTATGAGATTCATACTTTTATTTGTTAGTGTATATTTTATTGTGTTTGTTATCTTGAGTGAGATTTTTTAGATTGTAATAAAGGTGAATATTTTATTCTAGGATGGGTGATTTTAATTGTGAGAATAAAAAAGATCTTAATTTTTGGATTATTAATTTATACTTATTTGCCTTCTAAATATGGCTGTTTGTTAAGTTATTTTGTAAATTAAAAGATAGACTAATAGTAACTATTAAGTATTAATATTAGGTTAATTGTATTTTTATAATATTTTCTATAATGTCCTAGTTCTGAATTTAGGGGTGTTTACAAGAATGAGCTGAAATTGTTTTGTTCATTTAAACCATGCGATTGTACAGTATTGAGTAGGAATATCCATTTACTTACAGTACAAAGTTTTTTCTAAGTTTCCTCCTTGAATTCCCAATTCTATTTTTTGGATTCCAAAACATGTGACTTCAGACTGCTTTGATTGATCGGTGGGAAGGAAATGTTTAGCTACTGAGGTAATCTTTTTTCAATCTTTGAGGTTTTTTTCTGCATTTTTTATGTTTCTTAAATGTTCCTGAAGTCTCGTCCTGAATTTTCTTGTCGTCATACCTACATAGGTTTTCTCACAATTGCATTTAAGAGCATAGATTACTCCTTCTGTGTGACAGTCTATATGGGCATTCATTTTGTGGCATTTGCCAAATCTGTCAATTATTTCTTTGATTTCAACCATAAATCTGCATGTTCCATATTTAAAGGAGCCATGAGTTAAGGTACTTCTAGTTTTTTGCCCTTTGAAGTGACTTGGACTTACCACGTCTAACATTTTTAGTTCTTCTACACCCCACTTGTACTTTTTCTCCCAAAATTGGGGAGAGTATTGGGTCTGATTTTAGTATATGTCAATTTTCTTTTAGAATTTCTAGGATTTCTCTAGATTTAGGATTGTATTGTGTGATGAATCTGACATGGTTTTCTGTTTTTTAGGTTTATTTTCTAGAAGTTCCTGTCTTGGTGTTGATCTTGCTCTGTATTCTGCTTTTTTGATAGTGCCTATGCTGTAGCCTCTGATTAGAATTCTCTCCTGTAGTTCTTTTGCTCTCTGTTTATAATTCAGTTTCTTTGAGTAATTTTGCCTCATGCGTAAATATTCTCCTGTTGGTAATGATTTGATAGTATTGGGAGCATAGGCACTAGAACTCTGTAGGATGCTATTAGTAGCTGTTTTTTCCTATAGACATTTGTGATGAGCTATCCTTCTGCATTTTTGGTGATTTTGAGGTCTAAAAAAGGTTATCATGTTTAAATCTGCCTCATAGGTTAGCTTGATATTCAGCTCATTGTTGTTCAGATGTTTTAGAAATTGGTCTAGTTTGTCCTTCGGAACTTCCCAAAAGAAGAGCACATCCTCAATATACCATAGCCACAGTGCTAAATGTTTCATGCATTCTGTAAAAGTACAAAAAGGAGAGGAGTGCAGACTCGATTCAAATGTAGAGTAAGGACTTTTAATGGTATAACACACGCTAAATAGAGCAACTCACAAGATGAACGAATATACACAGCATATCACAGAGTCTGCTACAAGTGTTCGAAAAGACACACACCCTTGGCTCTACCCAATAGATACCTAACTGAAGCGAGAATCTATGGAAGCCTCACCGGGTCAAAAGAATTCATAAATTACTTCTACACATTTCGTCCAGATCAACGGGACTTTCTCAAGAACGTGATTCACATGTGAACTTTCTCACAATCCTGGGACATTGCCCTTTATTATAAAATCCTGAGGCTTTTATTATTAGCCTATTGTTACTTGGATCAAATTTGATCCGTTTTGCATTTTTGTCTTTTACTCATGTTTTAACGTTTTTTTATGTACTCAATGCATTTTTAACACATTTGTAATTGATAATTTATCATCATGTATAGCACTACTCTGTGTATTTCATACACCATTTTTTTGTTCAGGTATTCTGTATTTGTATCTGAGAAGACTGTATCTTGTTCCCCACAACCTAAAAAAAGGTTAGCATAAGTGGGTGCACAGGATGTGGCCATCACTGTGCCGCAAATTTGTAGGTAGAATTTGTGACCAAAAGTGATAAAATTAAGATTCAGAATGAAATTCAAATGTTTAAGGGGCATATTTATATACACTAACACCTAACCTTACACTACAATTAAATAAATTACATTAATTAAATCCAATTAATTAAATTACAAAAAAAACCCACTAAATTACACAAAATAAAAAATAAATGATCAGATATTTAAACTAATTACACCTAATCTAATAGCCCTAACAAAATAAAAAAGCCCCCCAAAATAAAAAAACCCTAGCCTAAACTAAACTACCAATAACCCTTAAAAGGGCCTTTTGCGTGGCATTGCCCCAAAGAAATCAGCTCTTTTACCTGTAATAAAAAATACAAATAACCCCCCAACAGTAAAACCCACCACCCACACAACCAACCACCCAAATAAAATCCTAACTAAAAAACCTAAGCTCCCTATTGCCCTGAAAAGGGCATTTGGATGGGCATTGCCCTTAAAAAAACATTTAGCTCTTTTCCGCCCAAAAGCCCTAATCTAAAAATAAAACTCACCCAATAAACCCTTAAAAAAAAACTATCACTAACCCCCGAAGAGCCACTTACAGTTTTTGAAGACCCGACATCCATCCTCAACAAGCCGGCAGAAGTCCTCAATGAAGTGGCAGAAGTCCTCATCAAAGCGGGCCGAAGTCTTCATCCAAGCCGGCAGAAGTCTTCATCCAGATGGCATCTTCTATCTTCATTCATCCGGCGCAGAGCGGCTCCATCTTCAAGACATCCAGTGCGGAGCATCCTCTTCTTTCCACGGCGACTGAAGAATGAAGGTTCCTTTAAGTGACGTCATCCAAGATGGCGTCCCTTGAATTCCGATTGGCTGATAGAATTCTATCAGCCAATCGGAATAAAAGGTGAAAAAATCCTATTGGCTGATGCAATCAACCCATAGGATTGAGCTCGCATTCTAATGACTGATTGGAACAGCCAATAGAATGCGAGCTCAATCCTATTGACTGATTGGATCAGCCAATAGCATTGAAGCTTAATTCTATTGTGAGGAAAAAAGTGATTAGAAGTGCGCTAAGGAGCTGATACCAAGCACCTCTCTAAAAGACACTATCCCTAAAATGTGTCTAGTATCAGTTTAACCAGTGGGTAAAGCTTTTTAGGGCTTTGTGATAAAGAGGGCGCCCAGGGCTAAAGGTATCAAACACCAAAAGTATTGTATAATAAAAGTATTTATTTAAAAACAAATGCACATCCTAAAAATTACACAATCTAATCAGGGACGTCTCCCTATATTAAAACTATATGTACAGTTCAATATATATGGTCTGTAGCTTAGTACATAAATAAGTAAGTATATATGGGAAAAAAAAACAAATGGAAGCAATAAAAACAATTCAAATAACTTAGATGTGAGTATGGCCCATAAGGATATAACGGATTTGGATGTATCCAATTTTTTGTTCTCTAAGTATAGTGAGAGATAGAAAAAGCGTGGAACTTCCCAAAATATATATATACAGTCCACCAAAGAATCGGTATGTGAATTGGTTCGATAGATATACAGTCACTGTATTAACACCGCTTTACTTTACCACTTCTTCTGTCTCCGGTCACATCAGGGACCGCTACGATATCCAAGGCAGTCACTGCAAGCTGTGAACACAGACCATACACGTGTTGGGATGGCGTCTGACGTCACGCCTCGTCCGTTCGTTGCCTTTATGGGCAATTTGCAGCGTATTTGTTTCAGCTGTGAATTGTAATAGTTCTTTCAATATTCCAGCCCTGTACTGTGCACTTTAGTTATGAATACAGTGGGATATTCAAATTCATCCACGCTGTAAGATCTTGATAAAGCCCACAGGTGGGTGAAACGCGTCGATTGCTTTTGTGACTTTGTAGTAGCACACCAAAAGTGACCAACATCACCATATGCCTATTATCAGCATTGTCATCTAACCCGGGTTAAACTCTCTACTACAACTCATTCAATCTTACAGCGTGGATGAATTTGAATATCCCACTGTATTCATAACTAAAGTGCACAGCACAGGGCTGGAATATTGAAAGAACTATTACAATTCACAGCTGAAACAAATACGCTGCAAATTGCCCATATAGGCAACGAACGGACAAGGCGTGACGTCAGACGCCGTCCCAACACGTGTGTGGTCTGTGTTCACAGCTCGCAGTGACTGCCTTGGATATCGTATCGGTCCCTGATGTGACCGGAGACAGAAGAAGTGGTAAAGTAAAGCGGTGTTAATACAGTGACTGTATATCTATCGAACCAATTCACATACCGATTCTTTGGTGGACTGTATATATATTTTGGGAAGTTCCACGCTTTTTCTATCTCTCACTATACTTAGAGAACAAAAAATTGGATACATCCAAATCCGTTATATCCTTATGGGCCATACTCACATCTAAGTTATTTGAATTGTTTTTATTGCTTCCATTTGTTTTTTTTCCCCATATATACTTACTTATTTATGTACTAATCTACAGACCATATATATTGAACTGTACATATAGTTTTAATATAGGGAGACGTCCCTGATTAGATTGCGTATTTTTTAGGATGTGCATTTGTTTTTAAATAAATACTTTTATTATACGTTACTTTTGGTGTTTGATACCTTTAGCCCTGGGCGCCCTCTTTATCACAAAGCCCTAAAAAGCTTTACCCACTGGTTAAGCTTAATTCTATTGGCTGATTGCATCAGCCAATAGGATTTTTTCACTTTTTTTCAGCCAATCGGAATTCAAGGGATGCCATCTTGGATGACGTCACTTAAAGGACCAGTCAACACAGTAGATTTGCATAATCAACAAATGCAAGATAACAAGACAATGCAATAGCACTTAGTCTGAACTTCAAATAATTAGTAGATTTTTTCTGACAATTTTAAAAGTTATGTCTTTTTCCACTCCCCCTGTACCATGTGACAGCAATCAGCCAATCACAAATGCGTACACGTACCATGTGACAGTCATCAGCCATTTACAAATGCATACACACTTATTCTTGCACATACTCAGTAGGAGCTGATGACTGAAAAAGTTTTAATGTAAAAAGACTGTGCACATTTAGTTAAATGAAGTAAATTGGAAAGTTGTTTAAAATGCCATGCTCTATCAGAATAATGAAAGTTTACTTTTGATTGAGTGTCCCTTTAAAGGAACCTTCATTCTTCAGTCGCCAAGGAAAGAAGAGGATACTCTGCTCCGGGTGTCTTGAAGATGGAGCCGCTCCGCGCCGGATGGATGAAGATAGAAGATGCTGCCTGGATGAAGACTTCTGCCGGCTTGGATGAAGACTTCGGCCCGCTTGGAGGAAGACTTCTGCTGGCTTCGATGAGGACTTCTGCCGCTTCATTGAGGACTTCTGCAGGCTTCGTTAAGGATGGATGTTGGGTCTTCAAAAACTGTAAGTGGATCTTCAGGGGTTAGTGTTAGTTTTTTTTAAGGGTTTATTGGGTGGGTTTCATTTTTAGTTTAGGGCTTTTGGGCGGAAAAAGAGCTAAATGCCATTTTAAGGGCAATGCCCATACAAATGCACTTTTCAGGGCAATGGGGAGCTTAGGTTTTTTTAGTTAGGATTTTATTTGGGTAGTTGGTTGTGTGGGTGGTGGGTTTTACTGTTGGGGGGTTGTTTGTATTTTTTTTTACAGGTAAAAGAGCTGATTTCGTTTGGGCAATGCCCTGCAAAAGGCCCTTTTAAGGGATATTGGTAGTTTAGTTTAGGCTAGGGGTATTTTTTATTTTGGGGGGGCTTTTTTATTTTGATAGGGCTATTAGATTAGGTGTAATTAGTTTAAATATCTGATAATTTGTTTTTTATTTTGTGTAATTTAGTGTTTTTTTTTGTAATTTAGTTAATTGAATTTAACTAATGTAATTTATTTAATTGTAGTGGAAGGTTAGGTGTTAGTGTACGACAGGTTAGGTTTTATTTTACAGGTAAATTTGTATTTATTTTAACTAGGTAGCTAGTAATTAGTTAATAACTTTTTACTAACTATTCTACCTAGTTAAAATAAATACAAACTTGCCTGTGAAATAAAAATAAAACCTAAGCTAGATACAATGTAACTATTAGTTATATTGTAGCTAGCTTAGGGTTTATTTTACAGGTAAGTATTTAGTTTTAAATAGGAATTATTTAGTTAATGATAGTATTTTTTATTTAGATTTATTTTAATTATATTAAAGTTAGGGGTGTTAGGGTTAGACTTAGGGTTAGGTTTAGGGGTTTATAACTTTAGTATAGTGGCGGCAATGTTGGGGGCGGCAGATTAGGAGTTAATGACAGTAATGTAGGTTGCAGCGATGTTAGGGACAGCAGATTAGGGGTTAATAATATTAAACTAGTGTTTGCGATGCTGGGGTGCAGCGGTTTAGGGGTTAATATGTTTATTATAGTGGTGGCGATGTCCGGAGCGGCAGATTAGGGGTTAATAATTTAGGGATTTAGGGATTAATAGGTAGTTTATGGGTGTTAGTGTACTTTTTAGCACTTTAGTTATGAGTTTTATGTTAAGGCGTTGTAGCATAAAACCCATAACTACTGACTTTCAGTTTACGTTATGGATCTTGTAGTTTTAGGCTGTACCGCTCACTTTTTGGTCGGACAGGCAGACTCGTAATACCGGTGCTATGGAAGTCCCATTGAAAAAGGACTTTTTGAAAGCTGCGGTAGTTACGTTGCGTTCCGGCCAAAAAAGTGTGCTGTGCAGCTAAACCTGCAAGACTCGTAATACCAGCGGTAGTGAAAACGAGCCTTAACGCTGCTTTTTCACCCATACCGCAAAACTCATAATCTAGCCAATTGTTTCAATCTGATCTGTGAGAATGGACTTGGTGCTCTTTTGTTTGGTTTTTGACCTTGCTTGTTTTGTTTGTTCTGAGTACGATTTCTCATTTGTACAACAAAAGAATGGAAAGGAGGAGAACCATTCAAGAATACACTTCTAGCACTCACAGCAGACAAATAAATATGTAACTGTATTCAAAATATAGCAGTGCAAGAAATGTGCTAATCTCAAGTACACTGTTACCTATAAAATACCAAGATTTAAAATGCTAAAAATTATGGCTGGTAAATAATCTATTATTCAATCATGTCCAAGTTGCTTAGACAACGTAACCAATAGGCAATATAATAAACAGCTTTGCCACAACCTTAAGTGAAGCTTATAAAAACAAAAAATAATAACAAACTTAATACACTTCTTAGAAAATGGATATTTAAATATCCCAATATGTGCACAAAAGAGACACTGTTGTCTAATACTGGTCACTTATATATACAAATAAATACTGTATAACATTCAGGATATAAATACCACAGATTGTTCAAATGGATCTGTTCTGTCCCAGAATAGGTTAAATAACACAGATAGCTTTAACTCTTTTGCAAGATATTCTTATAGCTGATACATAGAATCCTTCTGGTGCTGCTTGTCTCAGGGTCCTAATTGTATCCAGATCCTTACAACGACAAACTGCAACAAAAGAAAAACAAGCACATCCGCGATTCACCATATCTATCTTTTATTAAATTACAAGTTAAGCTATAAAAATGCACACTTACAAGATATGTGCATATGACATGCATGTAATAAAATGAAGCTGTTGTCCCACTATCAGGCAATATCGTAGTATCCAACTTTAGATCTGGAGCTGTATAACCGCTCTCAAGTTCAGTGGCTCAGCTTGTCTGGTAATGGTGCTAAAATTTCACCGAAGATATATAACGTCCTCCTTAGTCCTCCACGATGATACAAATGAAAGCCAGGCAGATGAACTCTCCTTCTCAATGCGTTTCATTCACTCCCGGGTGTACTTTCTCAACAAACTTTGTGTACTGAACAGCTGTTGGTTTGTAGTTTTAAATTTACCAGGCTCTCCTCTCATTGGATTCTGTCATTTTACTCATGTTCTCCGATGTTGAGCCTTTTACTAGTTGCGGTAGAAACCAATCTGTCCTATTATACATACAAATATCTACAATAATACATAATATACATGTCATGCAATATTACAATTAATCGTTAGTTGTAACAGCTTATTACAATTCATGCATTATTAAAAATACCTTTTTTTTAAAAACGATCAATTATAAAAAACAAGTGGTTTATAATAACATATAAGAATTGATACCTTAATTATAAAACACCTTAAAATTCATTTAGAACATTCTTACTAAAATGTATTCACTATAAATATCTTACCCTAATTCATTATATTAAAGAACATTTAATTGGTATAAAATTTTTATAATACAATTTAATACTAGAACATATTAAACTTCAGGACACAGTACATACTATAATAGAATTCTCTTGATACAAAATAACACATTTTGGGGTATATTAAAATTAATTATTTGATACACTGTTTTGACCCTCTACCCTATTTATCAGATTCACACAATCTATGGAACAGGTTCGTAATGTACATACTATACTAAACCATAAATGCTTGGAGGTCAATCTCTATATTTAATCCTCTTGGATTTAAACTTTCTAATTGGTGAATCCATTTTGTTTCTGCTTTTCTAAGTTTTAGAAGACGGTTACCATTACTATTATCATTATTAATATGCTCTAAAACTTTAAATTTAATTCCTACACTGCTACATTGATGTTTTATTTTGCAATGATGGGATATACTATGACCCTCCAAACCATTTTTAATATTGTTTAAGTGTTCATAGACCCTCCTTTTTATTTTACGTTTGGTACGCCCTATATATATCATCCCACAAATACATGTCAATTGGTATACTACATATGTTGAATTACATGTAGTTCTATCTTTAATGTTATATTTGTTTGTTCTATCCCAGTTCCAAGTGTACTCAGACATTCCATCTATAATAGGGCATAAACAACAATCTTTTTTGCCACATCTATATGTTCCTGGCTTCAGTGCTAACCAGTTAGACAGGGCTCCCTCATTTTTGTGTATTGAAGATTTTAATTTTGATGGAGCTATTGACAAAAGCAAAATATAGTAATATTATTGATAATGAGGAATTTAAGTTCATATATAGAGTCAACCCAAAAATTCCAACTTTTTATCATATCCCGAAAATCCATAAAAATAGTACCAACCCCCCAGGACGACAAATTGTGTCAGGAATTGGGTCAATAAGTAGTAATTTATCCATTTATGTTGATTGGTAATTCCAACCGATGGCAAAAAAAGTTAAATCTTATCTCAAAGATACAACTCACACCATAAATATTTTTGAGGGGTTAGAATGGCAACAAGACTTTTTGTGGATATCATGTGATGTATCTGCATTATACACCAAAATTCTTCACAATTTAGGTATAGAAGCTTTCAAAGCATTAAGTACAACTTGGAATATGCCAGATATACATGTTGATTTTCTAAGTGACAGCATCTTATATATATTAACCCATAACTATTTTTTATTCGAAGGAAAGTTCTATAAACAAATCCAAGGGACAGCAATAGGGACCAATATGGCCCCATCTTACGCTAATATATATATGGGAAATTTTGAAAATTCTATGATTTTGGGGTGAACATCAATTTAAGACCAATATATATAATTATTATAGATTCATAGACGATATTATTATGATTTGGAAAGGATCTATGGAAGAAGCAGAAGAGTTTATAAAATACATTAATAACAACAGATATGGATCTGTTTTTGGATCTGGTGATATACATAGACAAATCTAATAAAATAACTGTGAGGAATTTTATAAAACCCACTGATAAAAGTGGCTTTTTACATGCCACGAGTGGCCATTTACCCCTCTGGAAGAAAAATATTCCTAGTGGCCAATTTAGACGCATACAGAGGAATTGTACAGATGTAACCAACTATATGCAGGAAGCTGATATAATGAGTAAAAAAATCATACAAAAAGGGTATGAAAGAACAATTGTTGAGGAAGCTAATCAAAGAGGGCTTGAATATGATAGAAAAACCTTGCTAACAAATAAGGAAGACAATGTATCACTTTTGGAAAAAAAGAAGAATAAAACTAAATTTCTAACAACATATAGTGAAGGAGCACAGGGGGTTAAATCAATTTTAAACAAACACTGGAATATTTTATTAGCTGACCCAATACTAGCAGACCAATTAGATAAACGACCTGATGTAGTGTATAGAAAAAATAGGGATATCAAGAGTTTAATAGCTCCATCAAAATTAAAATCTTCAATACACAAAAATGAGGGAACCCTGTCTAACTGGTTAGCACTGAAGCCAGGAACATATAGATGTGGCAAAAAAAGATTGTTGTTTATGCCCTGTTATAGATGGAATGTCCGAGTACACTTTGAACTGGGTTAGAACAAACAAATATAACATTAAAGATAGAACTACATGTAATTCAACATATGTAGTATACCAATTGACATGTACTTGTTGGATGATATATATAGGGCGTACCAAACGTAAAATAAAAAGGAGGGTCTATGAACACTTAAACAATA
The DNA here is from genome assembly GCF_027579735.1 of Bombina bombina. Taxonomy (NCBI): domain Eukaryota; kingdom Metazoa; phylum Chordata; class Amphibia; order Anura; family Bombinatoridae; genus Bombina; species Bombina bombina. The sequence goes on along the minus strand of NC_069509.1, from coordinate 141,505,907 downwards.
TTAAAAATGGTTTGGAGGGTCATAGTGTATCCCACCATTGCAAAATAAAACATCAATGTAGCAGTGTAGGAATTAAATTTAAAGTTTTAGAGCATATTAATAATGATAATAGTAATGGTAACCATCTTCTAAAACTTAGAAAAACAGAAACAAAATGGATTCACCAATTAGAAAGTTTAAATCCAAGAGGATTAAATATAGAGATTGACCTCCAAGCGTTTATGGTTTAGTATAGTATGTACATTACGAGCCTGTTCCATAGATTGTGTGAATCTGATAAATAGGGTAGAGGGTCAAAACAGTGTATCAAATAATTAATTTTAATATACCCCAAAATGTGTTATTTTGTATCAAGAGAATTCTATTCTAGTATGTACTGTGTCCTGAAGTTTAATATGTTCTAGTATTAAATTGTATTATAAAAAAAAAGATACCAATTAAATGTTCTTTAATATAATGAATTAGGGTAAGATATTTATAGCAAATACATTTTATTAAGAATGTTCTAAATGAATTTTAAGGTGTTTTATAATTAAGGTATCAATTCTTATATGTTATTATAAACCACTTGTTTTTTATAATTGATCGTTTTTAAAAAAAGGTATTTTTAATAATGCACAAATTGTAATAAGCTGTTACAACTAAGAATTAATTGTAATATTGCATGACATGTATATTATGTATTATTGTAGATATTTATATGTATAATAGGAAAGATTGGTTTCTACTGCAACTAGTAAAGGCTCAACACCGGAGAACATGAGTAAAATGACAGACTCCAATGAGAGGGGAGCCTGGTAAATTTAAAACTACAAACCAACAGCTGTTCAGTACACAAAGTCTGTTGAGAAAGCTCACCCGGGAGTGAACGAAGCGCGTTGAGAAGGAGAGTTCATCTGCCTGGCCTTCATTTGTATCATCGTGGAGGACTAAAGAGGATGTTATATATCTTCGGTGAAATTTTATCACCATTACCGGACAAGCTGAGCCACTGAATCTGAGAGACAGAACTTGAGAGCGGTTATACAGATCCAGATCTAAAGTTGGATACTACGATATTGCCTGATAGTGGGACAACAGCTTCATTTTATTACGTGCATGTCATATGCACATATCTTGTAAGTGTGCATTTTTATGGCTTAACTTGTAATTTAATAAAAGATAGATACGGTGAATCGCGGATGCGCTTGTTTTTCTCTTGTTGCAAATAAATATGTAATGACTTCTAAATAGGCATAAATGGGGCCAAGGGATAATTTGCTTGAATATAAATTAAAACATAAATTTTATTAAAAACGCCAAAAAGTTTAAAATACTGGGATGTTCAATTAAAATCAACAGTTAGCGAGGTCTATAAATAATCAATTCAATACCATGTACCTGATGGTAAATAAGTGTCTTATTCAAGACCAAGGTAGTGTGTCAGTGTGATTGGTGTACACAGTAATAGAGTACAGCATACAAATGGAAGGTACCAGCTGAATAACTGGAACTACAAAATCCCTATGTATAGAATCCTTAAAGGGGAAGAGTACAAAAAGTAAGGAGAATACCAGATTCTCAGGCAATAATGTTATCTTCCCTCTATGGATAAGGACAGTGTACATAAGTATAAGTGACTGCAGGAGAAAGCCTAAAGTATCTATTATATAGGTGGATACAACAGTATCAAATCACTTAAGTAACCAGCCTGTGGATACTACTCCATACGATATGAATGTGTATGTGGCATAATAAAGCTGTAAGGTATTAAGGTTAGTCATACACTGGAGTTTAATACCCACACAAATTACTAATTATAATGCCAAGATTGCACTAGTATCCAAAACATATATAGTTTATGAAGAATGGGTAAAAAAGTATTGGTGTGCTGTTAATGTACACTTCCTCTCTGTATGACAAACTGATAGTAACTCTATATTAATTTAATTTAAGAGAGTAGACAGTACAGATACTCCAAAAGACTAACTTGGGCAGTAGTTGTGAAATATATAATAGTGAAATATGTATATGGCGGTTCCAATTGCTTGCTACATTATCACACATGAAACAGTTTAGGTAGAGAAAGGAAAGAGCCACGCTGAGAGCGTTCACACTCCGTTAAGTGCCAAACAAATAATGGAGCTCAAAGTTTGCAAAAATCCTAACACTACTCTAAAAATTACAAAAAGTATCTAATTACAAAAAAAAAAAATTACAAAAAAACAAACACTAAATTACGAAACATAAGAAACAAATTATCAAAAATAAAAAAGAATTACACCTAATCTAATAACCCTATCAAAATAAAAAAGCCCTCCCAAAATAAAAAAGCCCTCCCAAAATAAAAAAGCCCTCCCAAAATAAAAAAAACCCTAGCATACAATAAACTACCAAACACCCCCCAACAGTAAAACCCACCACCCCCACAACCAACCCCGCCAAATAAAATAACTATCTAAAAAAACCTAAGCTCCCCATAGCCCTGAAAACGGCATTGGATGGGCATTGCCCTTAAAAGGGCATTTAGCTCTTTTATGTGCCCAGACCCTAAACTAAAAATAAAACCCACCCAAAAAAACCTTAAATAAACCTAACTCTAACCCACGACGAACCACTTACAGTTATTGAAGTCCTGCTTGAAGGATCCATCCAGCCGGCAAGAAGTCTTCATCCAGACGGCCTCTTCAATCTTCATCCAGCCGGCGAAGTCCTCATCCAGGCGGCAAGAAGTCTTCATCCAGACTGCATCTTCTATCTTCATCCATCTTCATTAATTTAGTTATTTTTATTTTTAGTAATTTAGTTAATTCTTTTGTAATTTTAGGTTTTAGTGTAAGGCAGGGTTTTATTTCACAGGAAAGTTTGTATTTATATTAACTAGGAAGTTATTAAATAGTTAATAACTATTTACTAACTAGTCTACCTAGTTAAAATAAATACTAACTTACCTGTGAAATAAAAATAAAACCTAAGCTAGATACAATATAACTATTAGTTAAATTGTTGCTAACTTATGTTTTATTTCACAGGTAATTATGTATTTAGTTTTAAATAGGTATTATTTAGTTAATAATTGTAACTTTAGTTCAGCTCTATTTTAATTATGTTAAAGTTAGGGGGGTAAGTCTTAGATTTAGGGTTAGGTTTAGGGGTTAATATAGTTTAATTTAGCTTGTTGCGATGTGGGGGGACTTGCGGTTTAGGGATTAATAGGTTTATTTAGTTAATAATTGTAAATTTAATTTAGCTATATTTTTATTATGTTAAAGTTAGTGGGTGTTAGGGATAGGCTTAGGGTTACGTTAGGGTTAGGGCTATGTTAGGCTTAGGGTTAGGTTTAGGGGTTAATGGATTTATTTAGTGGTAGTGATGTGGGAGGCCAGAGGTTTAGGGGTTAATAACTTTAGTATAGTGGCGGCGACATTGGGAGCGGCAGATTAGGAGTTAATAGTTTTATGTAGGTGGCTGCAGATTAGGGGTTAATAACATTATGTAGGTGGCGGGGATGTTGGGACAGCAGATTAGGGGTTAATAACATTATGTAGGTGGCGGCGATATTGGGGGCAGCAGAATAGGGGCGTTTAGACATAGGGTTTATGTTAGGGTGTTAGGTTTAAACATTCCTCTTTCCCCATAGACATAAATGGGGCTACGTTACGGAGCTTTTGTTTCCGCGATCGCAGGTGTTAGGATTTTCTATGCGGGCTCTCCCCATTGATGTCTATGGGGAAATCGTGTACGAGCACATCAAAGCAGCTCTTGTTTTCGGTGCGGTATGGAGCTCAATGCAATTTCACCTGCACAAGCCTGTTTTTTTAAAACTCGTAATACCAGCGCTATAGGGAGGTGAAATAATGCCGCTTTTGTGGCGGTCGTTAAAATCCCTATAGCGATCACAACTTGTAATCTAGCTGTTAGTTAGTTTGCAATGTGGGTGGCGTTTTAGGGGTTAATAGTATATTTAGTTAGTTTGTGATGTGCAGGGATGGTGGTTTAGGGGTTAATGGTTTATATAGATAGTTGGCGATGTGGGGGATAGCATTATTTAGTTTTTGTTATGGGGTTAATAGCATACATTTTTAGTTTGCCCATTTGCAGGAGCGCAATTACGTAGCACTCCACTTGTAATCTTGCCAAGTATCTTTTATTAGAGAATGCAGCCCATTCGATTTCATTGTTTCCTGCTTGCAAAATTTATTGGAGAAATACACATTAACCTATTTATTGTATACATGTCAGTAAACCAATCTGCCAAAAGATACAAACATTATTTTGAGATTTTTGGTAAATTGACCAAAAAACAAAAACTTGTCATTGGAAAAAAATGCAGCATTTTATTTTACAAAATGAAGCTGGTATTTTGACTCATATGATTAAATTCCCACTATCTTGGCAAGGACACAACAGCTCATATCAAACTTATTTCACACTTGGTTGAGTGGATGCATTTCATGCTGACAAAAAAAAATGTTTAAAATTCTGGCTTTGCCAGTAACTATCAAGTGAGTATGCATAAATATAAAAGAAAGGTAATTGTCTGAAAATAAATATTAATTTATAATACATTACAGACCTTCTTGCTAAAAATATTGTCTTTGTTTTCACATACATTTTTGTGATTGAATACATATTACTGTGTCATGTCAGTGTCTCTAAAAACTGAAAATACAAAGAGTTTGAGTACAGTATTCAGGCAATAGCCTTCTTTTTTCATCAAGCGTCTCCACTATGTGTTCGTTTTTGGATGGTTTAGCTAAATGAAAATGCTTTTCAGGGATATCAGAAAAGATTGTAACAGTTTCGGTGAACATTTTTATTAAATACGTAATATGAATTGAAGAAAACAAGACACACAAAATTAATGACAATAGAATAATGTTATGTGAAACAGAAAACAGAAATCCTGCTTCATTTTTGTCTTTTATCAGAAGTTTGAATATAGCTTGGAAATAAATTATTTTTGGTTACATTGCAAAGTGAAGCCTAAAAAAGGGGGAACTCCTTTTTGTCAATCTCATGATTATAATGGTTGTTATTTTTAATACATTTGCTTTAAGCAATCTCTGTAAATCACTTACAGCTACATTGCAGTTATCAGGACTATACTATTTGGCCAACTCCTGTTTTCCTAAGCCTTTAGTAATGGATATATTTCAGTGTAAAGCATTTAAATATGAAGGCCCAGATCACAAGGGGAGTGCAAAAAATATTAGCGCTATTGTACGCTTTTATTTTTGCACTCATATTGCAAGTTGAAAGTAACATATTAGTATTTAAAGGTAACCTCAAAAATTTTCTTTCTTGATTCAGATCATTCTGGTGTTTCTCCCCTCCTGTGTAACTCTGTTATGGTATGTGAATAAAATGTCTTATGGTATGTGAATATAATCCCTGTACATCTGTAACACTATTTATTGCTTTCTGGTACTTTTCATCTCCTGTGCAACGTTCTCTTATTATATACACACACACACACACACATATATATATATATATATATATATATATATATATATATATATATATATATATATGTGTGTGTGTGTGTATGTGAATTGAGTATATGATTATAGGCTGTTAAATAAGTCCTGTATTTATTGTAATGTTATTTCCAATGTCATATTGCTAAGGTCATGTCAATTGCCATTTGATGTTCAATCCTTATCAATAGTAGCTATTATACTTAAATATCTTTTGGCACAGCTTCAACCTCCTCCAAATTTTACTGTCTATTTTTTTGAGTTATCTCACCCTGACCTGACCAGAATCTAAGGTTCCAATTGTCCTTTTAAACTGTCTTTGATTTAGTAATCAACTAATTTTGTGGACCCAGCTGACTGCCCTGCTTATCTATTTTACACTAGCTTGGAGTGTGCACTGCAGAGGGGGTTCATTGCCTCGCGGTGTGTGATTTCATAATAGCTTTTTTCTTTTTTAAATGAGGGGCCTTTTAGCTTTGTAGCTGCTATGGGAGCTGAGATCGGAGGGTTATAAAAACCTCCCCCCATCCAGATCCCTAATAGCTACCAGTGAATTGTGAATTAGGCCCTTTGTGACGTGTGTACATGAAGCCTGGGAGTGCCACCCACTAGTCCACCAACGATCCTGTCCTATACTGAGGGGGATCGCCAAAAACAGTGTTTGATCAGCGATCCCCCTGCATGACGAGAAGGGCTTGTCATGGAAGTACAGGAAGTGATGCGCATGGTGAGAACGTCTCGTTATGCATATTCAAGAGGATAATATTACATTTAATAATACTGAGAGACATATACAAATAGTAAGAATTTTTTATTGTTGTACAGGTTAAAAAAGTGCAAGTAAACAAGTAAAGTCATGTGGAGCAGTGTTGGTTCACAGCCTTCTACATGTAATAAAGTAACCAAAGACAAAAAGGAAGAAACGGCTGCCAGGCAGGGGTTTAAAAGGCAAATGGGAAGTCAGCATTGGGTAAGATATTACACACAATACATTTTGTTCACTCTAAGGTTTGACACTGACAGGCTGCTTAAGCAAACATTACAATTTGTGCTTCTTAACGTCTTATGGTTGGCTTCTCTCCTAACTGTATTTTTCATATGATTCAATATGAACAAATATATGAACAAATTAGTTTGTTCAAACATTTCTTATTTGTTTATTTGTTAATTTGTTCAAAAACAAATGCAGCAAATTACACATTTTTAATTATTTTTGCATTTGTCTCTGAATGAATGCACATCTCTAGTGAGTAGTAACCATGTTACTATAGTTGTACCCAGCTGTTTAATGTCCCTTTAATCAACTTTCCAGTTGACTTCTACTAATGTTTTGTTCTATTGGCATCCTTTGTTTAAAAGGATACCCAGGTAGGCTCAGGCTGTTGACTGGTGGCTGCACCAATATGCCTCTTGTTTTGGCTCATCCAATGTGCTCAGCTAGATCATTGTAGTGCAGTGTTTCTTTGTCAACAAAGGATACCAAGAAAATAGAGCAAATTTGAAAATTTAAGTAAATTGGAAAGTTGTTAAAAATATTCTCTATCTGAATATTGAAATAAATATTTTGGGTTGCATGTCCCTTTAATTTTGTCTTTACTGTTCTTGGAACCATTTTCAAGCTCAAGTGTGAAGTTTTAAAAATTGTAAATATTGTTTTGTTGAACTTTCCAAGCAGTTCTTATTTCATTGTACATTAGACACCTCATGCAGCCATAGATGTCAATGGCAGGACACCACATGCAGCCATAGATGTCAATGGCAGGACACCGCATGCAGCCATAGTCCTCATCCAGTCGGCAAGAAGTCTTCATCCAAATGGCATCTTCTATCTTCATCCATCTGGCGCAGAGCGGGTCCATCCTGAAGACATCCGGTGCGGAGCTCCTCTTCATACGGTCGCCACCGTAAACTGGAACTTTAATGCAAGTGACGTCATCCAAGATGGTGTCCCTTGCATTCCTATTGGCTGAAATATTTCAATCAGCCAATAGGATTAGAGCTGCTAAAATCATATTGGCTGTTACAATCAGCCAATAGGATTTGAGCAGCTCTCATTCTATTGGCTGTTCCAATCAGTCAATAGGATTGAGCTATCATCCTATTGAAGTTCCAGTTTACAGCGGCAACCGTATGAAGAGGAGCTCTGCATCGGATGTCTTCAGGATGGACCCGCTCCGCGCCAGATGGATGAAGATAAAAGATGCCATCTGGATGAAGACTTCTTGCCGACTGGATGAGGACTTCGCCGGCTGGATGAAGATGGAAGAGGCTGCCCAGGTGAAGACTTCTTGCCGGCTGGATGGATCCTTCAAGCGGGACTTCAATAACTGTAAGTGGATCGTCGGAGGTTAGTGTTAGGTTTATTTAAGGGTTTTTTGGGTGGGTTTTATTTTTAGTTTAGGGTCTGGGCATGTAAAAGAGCTAATTGCCCTTTTAAGGTCAATGCCCATACAAATGCCCTTTTCAGGGCAGTGGTAAGCTTAGGTTATTTTTTGTTGGTTGGTTGGTTGGGTGGTGGGTTTTACTGTTGGGGTGTGTTTGTATTTTTTTACAGGTAAAAGAGCTGATTTCTTTGGGGCAATGCCCCACAAAAGGCCCTTTTAAGGGCCATTAGTAAGTTTATTGTAGGCTAGGGTTTTTTATTTTAGGGGGGCTTTTTATTTTGATAGGGCTATTAGATTAGAAGTAAAAAAAAATTTTTTTTGATAATGTGTTGTTATTTTTTGTAATTTAGTGTTTTTTATTTTTTGTAACTTAGCGTTTTTTATTTTTTATAATTTAGTCATTTTTAATAAGGTAATAGTAGATTTAAATAATTTGAGTAGGGTTAGGGTTTTTTAATATGTAATTTAGTTTCTTTAATTGCTAGTTTAATTTAATTGTAGCATTATAGTTAGGGTAGGTTAATTCATAGTTTAAAAATAGTTTATTTTAATTCTACAGGTAAATGTACATTTATTTTAAGATAGGGATGTTGTAATTTTAATTTAAAGTTAGCGGATTGTTAGGTTTAGGGGTTAATAGCTTAATTTAGTTTATGGCGAATTGGCGATGTGGGGGGCTGGTGGTTTAGGGGTTAATAGGTTTAGTTAGTGGTAGGGATGTGGGAGGCCAGAGGTTTAGGGATTAATACGTTTATTTAGTGGCAGCGGGGTCGGGGAGTGGCAGGATAGGGGTTAATAACTTTTTTTATGTTCCAGCGGGGTCAGGGAGCGGCGAGATAGGGGTTAATAACTTTATTTAGGTTGCGGCAGGGTCGGATAGCGGCGGGATAGGGGTTAAACATTTTAGTATAGTGGCGGCGTTTAGTGACAGGGTATAAATAAAGTTGGTAAAAAGCCGAATAGATGCGAGATCGATGACTGTTAGTTAACAACAGTCCGATGCTCATCTTCCCGTACTTGGTGCATGTCTTTTTGCCTGCTTTTTTTATATATATGGAGAGCGTATTCATGTCCGCGGCCACGATGTTAGGCGAGCGTATTGATGCCGTTGAATGCAACATAGTTGATGGCTTGATAGATATCCCCCATAGTGTTCACCCATGTATGACAGGTATAGACATGATACATTTAGATTCACTACAATACTCTCTGTATTATATATATCTGTGCATACAAATAAAACATTTGGTTTAGCACACCTACAAAAAGTTTATATACACATCTTTGGGATTGCTGCCAATATGACCTAGTCAATACACAAACAAAAAGGTATTGCTGCACATCCATTTTCAAAAGCACAAAATATATTTTGAACTGCTGAAAGAAATTGCCTGCAAAAACATCAAGAGACAACTATTCTTTTTAAATAAAATTGGGATTTAGTCACACAATATGGCCATATTCTGCTTAGCCAGTCACCAACTTACAAGGTGCCCCAATATAGACTGGTCCTAACACTACAGTCTTTTGCCTCAGAGGGCTGAATCATTCCTGCTTTTTAGTGTTAAGTGTTAACTAATTAACTATGTGACACGCCCACTTACATGTTTTTAACCAATGGGTTGGTTAGGCTCCTTTTTTAAAAGCTGTGTATGACATGTAAGCGTAAGCTTCTTTATTGAATAGCCAATAGAATCTCATTAGTTCTCATCCTATTGGCTGTTTTGAACAGCCAATAGGATTTTAGTAGCTCTCATCCTATTGGTTGATTTGAATTTCAAGAATCAAATCAGCCAATAGGAATGCAAGGGAGGCCATTTTGAAAAGGCTTCCTTGCATTGAAGATCCAGTGTACGGCAGTGACCGTATGAAGAGGACGCTCTGTGCCGGATGTCTTCAAGGATGGATCTGCTCCGCGCTGCCGGGATGAATATAGAAGACACCGCCGGGATGAAGATAGAAGATGCCGCCTGGATAAAGATAGAAGATGTAGCCTGGATGAAGACTTCTCGCCGCCTGGATGAGGATGGATGGTCCGGACTTCAGAAAATGTGAGTGGATCTTTGAGGGTTAGTGTTAGTTATTTTTAAAATCTTTTTAGGTGGGTTTTTTTTAGATTAGGGCTAGGGCTTTTTTAAAAGAGCTGAATGCCCTTTTAAGGGCAATACCCATACAAACACCCTTTTCAGGGCAATGGGTATCTTAGGTTTTTGTTAGAGTTAGGTTTTTTATTTTGGGGGATTGGTTGGGTGGTGGTTTTTACTGTTGGGGGTCTTTGTGTTTTTTTTAAGGTAAAAGAGCTGATTTCTTTAGGGCAATGCCCTAGAAAACGCCACTTTAAGGGCTATTGGTAGTTTATTGTAGGCTGGGGGGTGTTTTTATGTTGGGGGGCTATTTTATTTTTATAGGCCTATTAGATTAGGTGTAATTGTTTTTATTTTTCATAATTTTCAGCCAGATTACGAGTTTTGCGTTAATGCTGGCTCGCTAATTACTTGTACGTTATTTTCACCGCTCACCTTTCATAGCGCTGCTATTACAGGTTTGCAAAAAGCCGGCTTGAGCGGGTGATATGGTTGCATTGAGCATGCTTCACCCAAATACAAGTAGTGTTTTGACGTGCTCATGCACGATTTCCCCATCAGATACCTGCGATCACGGAAGGAAAAGCTCCGTAACGCAGCCCCATTGATGTCTATGGGGAATAAAAATGTATGTTTAAACCTAACACCCTAACATAAACCCTGAGTCTAAACACCCCTAATCTGCCACCCCCAATGCTGCCGCCACCTACATAAATTTATTAACCCCTAATCCGCCGTCCCCAACGTCGCCGCCGCCTACCTACACTTATTAACCCCCAATGTTGCCGCTGCCACTATAGTAAAGTTATTAAACCCTAAACCTCTGGCCTCCCACATCACAAAACTAAATAAATATATTAACCCCTAACGGAACCCTAAGTCTAACCCTAACATAACCCTAACCCTAACACCCCCTAACTTTAACATAATTAAAATAATTCCAAATAATACTTACTATTAATAACTAAATAATACCTATTTAAAACTAAATACTTAATTACCTGTAAAATAAACCCTAAGCTAGCTACAATATAACTAATAGTTACATTGTAGTTTGCTTAGGTGTTATTTTTATTTCACAGGTAACTGTATTTATTTTAACTAGGTAGACTAGTTAGTAAATAGTAATTAACTATTTACTAACTACCTAGTTAAAATAAATACACATTTACCTGTAAAATAAAGCCTAACCTGAGTTACACTAACACCTAACATTACAATACAATTAAATTAATTTAATTAATAAAATACAATTATCTAAATTACAAAAAAATAAACAATAAATTACACAAAATAAAAAAAGAAATTATCAAAAATAAAAACAAATTACTCCTAATCTAATAGCCCTATCAAAATAAAAAAGCCCCCCCCCCCCCAAATAAAAAAAACCACTAGCCTACACTAAACTGCCAATGGCCCTTAAAAGAACCTTTTGCGGGGCATTGCCCCAAAGAAATCAGCTCTTTTACCTGTAAAAAAAAATACAAACAACCCCCTCAACAGTAAAACCCACCACCCACACAACCAAACCCCACAAATAAAACCCTATCTAAATAAATCTAAGCTAACCATTGCCCTGAAAAGGGCATTTGGATGGGCATTGCCCTTAAAAGGGCATTTAGCTCTTTTACATTGCCCAAACCCTAATCTAAAAATAAAACCCACCCAAAAAACCCTTAAAAAACCTAACACTAACCCCCGACGATCCACTTACAGTTTTGGAAGACCGGACATCCATCCTCATCCAGCCGGCGAAGTCCTCATCCAAGCAGGTAGACGTCCTCATTGAAGCGGCCAGAAGTCTTCATCCATCAGGCATCTTCTATCTTCATCCATCTGGCGCGGAGCGGGTCCATCTTCAAGACATCCGGCGCGGAGCATCCTCTTCTTCTGAATTCTATCAGCCAATAGGAATTAAAGGTGAAAAAATCCTATTGGCTTATCCAATCAGCCAATATGATTGAGCTTTAATCCTATTGGCTGATCCAATCAGCCAATAGGATTAAGCTCGTATTCTATTGGCTGTTCCAATCAGGAATTTTTACCCTTTAATTCCTATTGGCTGATAGAATTCTATCAGCCAATCGGAATGTAAGGGATGCCATCTTGGATGACGTACCTTAAAGAGGAACTTCATTCTTCATTGACCATCAGAAGAAGAAGAGGATGCTCTGCCCTGGATGTCTTAAAGATGGACCCACTCCATGCCAGATGGATGAAGATAGAAGATGCCGGATGGATGAAGACAGAAGATGCCGTCTGGATGAAGTCTTCTGCCCACTTGGATGAAGACTTCTGCCGACTTCAAGGAGGACTTCTGCCCGCGTGGATGAGGATGGATGTCCGGTCTTCGAAAACTGTAAGTGGATCATCGGGGGTTAGTGTTAGGTTTTTTTAAGGGTTTATTGGGTGGGTTTCATTTTTAGATTAGGGTTTGGGCAGTAAAAGAGCTAAATGCCCTTTTAAGGGCAATGCCCATATAAATGCCCTTTTCAGGGCAATGGGGAGCTTATTTTTTTTAGATAGGATTTTATTTGGGGGGTTTGGTTGTGTGGGTGGTGGGTTTTACTGTTGGGGGTGTTTGTATTTTTTTTTACAGGTAAAAGATCTGATTTCTTTGGGGCAATGCCCCGCAAAATGCCCTTTTAAGGGCCATTGGCAGTTTAGTGTATTCCAGAGTTTTTTTTATTTGGGGGGGGGCTTTTTATTTTAATAGGGCTATTAGATTAGGAGTAATTTGTTTTTATTTTTAATCATTTCTTTTTTTATTTTGTGTAATTTAGTGGGGTTTTTTGTAATTTAGATAATTGTATTTTATTAATTTAATTTATTTAATTTTATTGTAATGTTAGGTGTTAGTGTAACACAGGTTAGGTTTTATTTTACAGGTACATTTGTATTAATTTTAAATAGGTAGCTAGTAAATAGTTAATAACTATTTACTAACTAGTCTACCTAGTTAAAATAAATACAAACTTAGCTGTGAAATAAAAATAAAACCTAAGATAGCTACAATGTAACTATTTGTTATATTGTAGCTAGCTTAGGGTTTATTTTACAGATAAGTATTTAGTTTTAAATAGGAATTATTTAGTAATAATAGTAAGTTTTATTTAGATTTATTTTAATTATATTTAAGTTAGGGGGTAGGGTTAGGGTTACATTAGGGTTAGGTTTAGGGGTTAATAGGTTTATTATAGTGGCCGTGTGGGCAAACGGCAGATTAGGGGTTAATAATATTTAAATAGTGTTTGCGATGCGGGAGGGCAGCAATTTAGGGGTTAATAGGTAGTGTATGGGTGTTAGTGTACTTTTTAACAGTTTAGTTATGAGTTTTATGTTACAGCTTTGTAGTGTAAAACTCATAACTAATGACTTTAGATGGCGGTACGGATCTTGTAGTTATAGGCTGTACCGCTCACTTTTTGGCCTCACAGAAAAACTTGTAATACTACCGGCGCTATGGGAGTCCCATTGAAAAAGGACTTTTCTTAAAGTGCGGTACTGACGTTGCGTGACGGCCAAAAAATGTGCAGTACAGCTATTCTGACAAGACTTGTAATAGCAGTGGAAGGGAAAAAAGCATCGTTATGGGCCGTAACGATGCTTCTTGAGACATAATGCAAAACTCGTAAACTAGTTGTTTGTTTGTTATTTTTCGTAATTTAGTATTTTTTATTTTCTGTAATTTTAGACTTAAATTGTTTTAGTAGTGTTAGGTTTTTTTAATGTGTAATTTAGTTTTTTTAATTAGTAGTTATTCTAACTTTAGTATAATAGTTTAGTATAATAGTTATGTTAGGTTAATTGTTAGTTTAAATTTAGGATTTTTTAATTTCACAGGTAAGTTTTTACTTATTTTAAGATAGGGATATTGTAATTTTAATTTAAAGTTAGGGGGTGATAGGTTTAGGGGTTAATAGTTTAATGTATTAGTGGCGATGTGGGGGGCTGGCGGTTTAAGGGTTAATAGGTTTAGTTAGTGTCGGCGGTGTTGGGGAGCGGCGGAATAGGGGTTAATAACTTTATTATAGTGGCGGCGATGTGGGCAGGCAGCAGATTATGGGTTAATACATTTTAAATAGTGTTTGCGATGCGGGAGGGCCTCGGTTTAAGGGTTAATGGGTTGTTTATGGGTGTTATTGTACTTTATAACACTTTAGTTATGAGTTTTGTGAAACATTTTTGTTACAGATAATCCATAACTACTACTCTCAGATGGCGGAATGGATCGTGTCGGCATAGGCTGTAACGCAAGCATTTTAGCCTCACTGCACAACCTGTAATACCGGCGCTATGGAAATCCCATGCAAAAACCTCATTTTTTTGAGTGCAGGATTGACGTTGCGTTACAGGCTAAAATGCTTGTGGTATAGCTAAACCGACACGACTGGTAATAGCTGCCTTACTGTTTTTAAGCTGAAATGGTCATTTTTTCAGCGTTAAAACCATAACGCAAAACTCGTAATCTAGCCATACGATAGCAAAGTGTACAGAGATTTTATTACGTTGGTATATAGCATTAAAGGTAGAACATTCAATTTTAAACAACTTTCCAGTTTACTTCGATTATTAAATTTGTTTTATTCTCTTGGCATCATTTGTTGAAGGAGCAGCAATGCACTACTTGTTTCTAACTGAACACATGGGTGACCCAATGGCAATCAGTATATATTTGCAGCCACCAATCAGCAGCTAGAACCTAGGTTCTTTGCTGCTCCTGGGCTTTCCTAGATGAACCTTTCAGCAAAGGATAACAAGAGAAAGAAGGAAATTAACCCCTTAATGACCACATCACTTTTCCATTTTCTGTCCGTTTGGGACCAAGGCTATTTTTACATTTTTGAGGTGTTTGTGTTTAGCTGTAATTTTCCTCTTACTCATTTACTGTACCCACACATATTATATACCGTTTTTCTCGCCATTAAATGGACTTTCTAAAGATACCATTATTTTCATCATATCTTATAATTTACTATAAAAAAAATTATAAAATATGAGGAAAAAATGGAAAAAAACACACTTTTTCTAACTTTGACCCCCAAAATCTGTTACACATCTACAACCACCAAAAAACACCCATGCTAAATAGTTTCTAAATTTTGTCCTGAGTTTAGAAATACCCAATGTTTACATGTTCTTTGCTTTTTTTGTAAACTATAGGGCCATAAATACAAGTAGCACTTTGCTATTTCCAAACCATTTCTTTTCAAAATTAGCGATAGTTACATTAGAGCACTGATATCTTTCAGGAATCTCTGAATATCCATTGACATGTATATATTTTTTTTTAGTAGACAACCCAAAGTATTGATCTAGGCCCATTTTGGTATATTTCATGCCACCATTTCACCGCCAAATGCAATCAAATAGAAAAAATTGTTCACTTTTCACAAATTTTTTCACAAACTTTTGGTTTCTAACTTAAATTATTTACAAACAGCTTGTGCAATTATGGCATAAATGGTTGTAAATTCTTCTCTGGGATCCCCTTTGTTCAGAAATAGCAGACATATATGACTTTGGTGTTGCTTTTTGGTAATTAGAAGGCCGCTAAATGCCACTGCGCACCACACGTGTATTATGCCCAGCAGTGAAGGGGTTAATTAGGGAGCATGTAGGGAGCTTTTTGGGGTAGTTTTAGCTTTAGTGTAGTGTAGTAGACAACCCCAAGTATTGATCTAGGCCAATTTTGGTATATTTCATGCCACCATTTCACCGCTAAATGCGATCAAATTAAAAGAAACGTTAATTTTTCTCAATTTTAGGTTTCTCACTGAAATTATTTACAAACACCTTCTGCAATTATGGCACAAATGGTTGTAAATGCTTCTCTGGGATCCCCTTTGTTCAGAAATAGCAGACATATATGGCTTTGGCATTGCTTTTTGGTAATTAGAAGGCCTCTAAATGCCGCTGCGCATCACACGTGTATTATGGCTAGCAGTGAAGGGGTTAATTATGTAGCTTGTAGGGAGCTTGCAGGGTTAATTTTAGCTTTAGTGTAGAGCTCAGCCTCCCACCTGAAACATCAGACCCCCTGATCCCTCCCAAACAGCTCTCTTCCCTCCCCCACCCCACAATTGTCCCCGCCATCTTAAGTACTGGCAGAAACTCTGCCAGTACTAAAATAAAAGGTATTTGGCCCTTATTAAAAAAAAAAAAAAAGCATATTTACATATGCTGATGTGTAGGATCCCCCCTTAGACCCCAACCTCACTGATCCCCCACCATACTGCTCTCTAACCCTTCCCCTCTGCAATAATGGGCGCCATCTTGGGTACTGGCAGCTGTCTGCCAGTACCCAGTTTTGTAACAAAATGAGCCTTTTTTTTTTTAAATTCCCTTTTCTGTAGTGTAGCTTTCCCCCCCACCGAGACCAACCCCCAACCCTTCCAAAACCCTTAGATTGCATTTAAGTTTTTTTTTTTTTTACTTTTTAACTTTTTTTTTTCTGTAGTGTAGCGGTTCCCACCCGCTCCCGCCCCGTGCACGCGCCCGCCCACCACCCCCGTGCACGCGCGCGCTCCCGTGCGCGCCCCCGTAGCTCCCGCCCCCCCGATCCCGCCCCCCTCCACTCCACATAGCGCACCGATGGCCGCCACCCGCCTCCCACGTAAGCTCCCACCCACCAACGATACCGGCCATCGATGTCCGGTGCAGAGAGGGCCACAGAGTGGCTCTCTCTGCATCGGATGGCCAAGGGGGGTTATTGCAGGATGCCTCCATATCGAGGCATCACTGCAATAACCGGAAAGCAGCTGGAAGCGAGCAGGATCGCTTCCAGCTGCTTTCCACACCGAGGACGTGCAGGGTACGTTCTCAGGCATTAACTGCCTTTTTTTTGAGGACGTACCCTGCACGTCCTCGGTCGTTAAGGGGTTAAATAATATAAGTAAATTGGAAAGTTGTATACTCTGTCTAAATCATGAATGTCTAATTATGACATTACTGTCCCTTTAAACTTGATTACTGCCAATAAATCCCATTACAAGATGTAACCTCCATATTGCCAATAATTAGCAGTAATTTAATCAAATATGTTCAGTATTGCTATTTCCCCACACAGTTAATTAAAACCTCATACTCAAAGAATCAGTGTTAATAACATTTAACACAACCATAGATTTTAGCAAACTATTTAAAATAAAAAATAACTAAATATGATGTAATCAGCTGGGTCACACATTTTTATACTGCACATGTGGCAGTTTACTGACATTAAAATCAATATGAACCATTGTTTTTATTGACGTTTTTGGCATTTAAAGGGATAGGAAACCCCAAAATGTTCTTTCATGATTTGGATAGAACATACAATTTCAAACAGCTTTCAAATTGACTTCTATTTTCAGATTTGATTCATTCTATTGTTATCCTTTGCTAACTCTATAGCATTACACTACTGGCAGCTAGCTGAACGCATTAGTTAGCCAATCCCCAGAGACAAATGTGTGCAAGCACCAATCAACAGCTAGCTCCCACTAGTACAGGATATGTGCATATTCTTTTTCAACAAGGGATACCAAGAGAACAAAGCACATTTGAAAATAGAAGTAAATTAAAAAGTGTCTAAAAATGACATGCTCTATCTAAATCATGCAAGTTTAATTTTGGCTTTCCTATCCCTTTAATATAAATTCATAAGAAACCTTCATAAATTTGATAATGTTTGAAAAAATTGGTTTGTCTGCAGTGCTAGCAAAAGAAGAGTAGAGATGAAAAATATATATTGTAATCTACCAAAGCTGAGGAACATTTTTTTTGTACAAAGTATCTACAGTCTCTTATTACTTTCTTCCAAAAATATATGTAGTCACATTTATCCTCTTCAGAGTTGTCCTATATGTGTCAGCAATGTCACTGACTCCTACTGGTGTGGTTGTGCAGTGGATTATGGGAAGGTCTATTGTCAGATTTACATAACTTTATCAAACACCCCAGCACACAATGATGCACCAATGAAATCCTGCAGAAGAGGTTGACATTGTTCCAATATGATGTGCTTCATTTTAAAGGGGCATGAAAGTTAAAAATACATTTTCTTGGTTCAGATAGAGCATGACGTTTTAAGAGACTTTTCAGTTTGCTTTTTTTTTTATCAGATTTAGGTGTTGATCACAGTCCTTTAAGAAAGTTTATCTAATGAAAATTCACCCTAAAAGTCTATAGGAAATTTTAAGATAAATCATGAACATCAGTGTACTACTGGAAGCTAGCTCCTGATTAGTGGCTACACACCTAGCTCACAAGATGTACTCAGCTAGCTCCCAGTAGAGTATTACTGTTCTGCGGCTTACTTTAACTATGTGTTTAACCCCATTTGCAGGGGCAAAACAGAGAGTTATGTTCAGACAATAGTGCAATAATAAAATGCTCTAAAATATTAGGACATTTTCTTTTTCAATTTTACAACCCTTTTAACTTGTCCCTTGACATAATTAAAGGGACATAAAACCCCAAAAAATTATTTAATGATTTACTTCTATTATCAAATTGTCTTTGTTTTCTTGTTATCCTTTTTTGAAAAGCAGAATGGTAAGTTGAGGAGTGTGCACATGTCTGCAATACTGTATGGCAGCAGTTTTTGTAAAAATGTTATACATTAGCAAGAGCACTAGATGGCAGCACTATTTCCTGTCATGCAGTACTAAGGTTATACATTAGCAAGAGCACTAGATGGCAGCACTATTTCCTGTCATGCAGTACTAAGGTTATACATTAGCAAGAGCACTAGATGGCAGCATTATTTCCTGTCATGCAGTACTAATGTTATACATTAGCAAGAGCACTAGATGGCAGCATTATTTCCTGTCATGCAGTACTAATGTTATACATTAGCAAGAGCACTAGATGACAGCATTATTTCCTGTCATACAGTACTAATGTAATACATTAGCAAGAGCACTAGATGGCAGCACTATTTACTGTCATGCAGTACTAAGGTTATACATTAGCAGGAGCACTAGATGACAGCACTATTTCCTGTCATGCAGTACTAATGTTATACATTAGCAGAAGCTCTAGATGGCAGCACTATTTCCTGTCATGCAGTACTAATGTTATACATTAGCAAGAGCACTAGATGGCAGCACTATTTCCTGTCATGCAGTACTAATGTTATACATTAGCAAGAGCACTAGATGGCAGCACTATTTCCTGTCATGCAGTACTAATGTTATACATTAACAACAGCACTAGAGGGCAGCACTATTTCCTGTCATGCAGTACTAATGTTATACATTAGCAAGAGCACTAGATGGCAGCACTATTTCCTGTCATGCAGTACTAATGTTATACATTAGCAAGAGCACTAGATGACAGCATTATTTCCTGTCATACAGTACTAATGTAATACATTAGCAAGAGCACTAGATGGCAGCACTATTTCCTGTATTGTAGTACTAATGTTATACATTAACAAGAGCACTAGATGGCAGCACTATTTCCTGTCATGCAGTACTAATGTAATACATTAACAAGAGCACTAGATGGCAGCACTATTTCCTGTCATGCAGTACTAATGTTATACATTAACAAGAGCACTAGGTGGCAGCACTATTTCCTGTCATGCAGTACTAATGTAATACATTAGCAGAAGCACTAGATGGCAGCACTATTTCCTGTCATGCAGTGCTAATGTTATACAGTAGCAAGAACACTAGATGGCAGTACTATTTCCTGTCATGCAGTACTAATGTTATACATTAGCAAGAGCACTAGATGGCAGCACTATTTCCTGTCATACAGTACTAATGTTATACATTAGCAAGAGCACTAGATGGTAGCACTATTTCCTGTCATGCAGTACTAATGTTATACATTAACAAGTTCACTAGATGGCAGCACTACTTCCTGTCATGTAGTACTAATGTTATACATTAGCAAGAGCACTAGATGGCAGCACGATTTCCTGTCATGCAGTACTAATGTTAAACATTAGCAAGAGCACTAGATGGCAGCACTATTTCCTGTCATGCAGTACTAATGTTATACATTAACAAGTTCACTAGATGGTAGCACTATTTCCTGTCATGCAGTACTAATGTTATACATTAACAAGAGCACTAGATGGCAGCACTATTTCTTGTCATGCAGTACTAATGTTATACATTAACAAGAGCACTAGATGGTAGCACTATTTCCTGTCATGTAGTACTAATGTTATACATTAACAAGAGCACTAGATGGCAGCACTATTTCCTGTCATGCAGTACTAATGTTATACATTAGCAAGAGCACTAGATGGTAGCATTATTTCCTGTCATGTAGTACTAATGTTATACATTAGCAAGAGCACTAGATGGCAGCACTATTTCCTGTCATGTAGTACTAATGTTATACATTAACAAGAGCACTAGATGGCAGCACTATTTCCTGTCATGCAGTAATAATGTTATACATTAACAAGAGCACTAGATGGCAGCACTATTTCCTGTCATGCAGTACTAATGTTATACATTAGCAAGATGTAAGGATTCCAGTCCTGCTTTTACTTTTTGCCTCAACTCACCTTCCTCACCTGTACTTAAGGCATCACCCCGCCCCAAACAAGTGCTTAGTTGTTGAGTATTGTTTGCTGAAACCAGTGCTCTCTTTCTTATAAGCTATATACTTATCAAAAGAAGATTTACTTCTACTACTTTAACATTTGGATTTACAAATACCAGCTGCAGTTTGGTCACAAAGGGACTAATAACAACTAGTCTCATTCATCCTGAAGATTGCTATTCCAAGAAGTATTAAGTTATTCAACTCCACATCTCTACAGGAATTGCTATCTAATTTCCAACAGGAGGATTCTACCAACTACTACTACGGTATTTGTATCAAATCTAATTTACCTTGGATGCCTTAAGTAACGGCTAATTACAAATTTCATGTTTCCTTTTGAACTTATGTAAATTGACTTTGTCTCTCAGAAATTACTTTGATTGCAACGTATGTTTTATTTAATTCTAAGAACTTCCTTTGATACATTCTCATACCGGACAGTAACGGACTTTATGTGACGTCACACAGCTTCATACATCTCAGCTTGCCATACAGCTCCTTACAACTCAGCGTGTCTCACAGCACCAATTGCAATCACTAGTCTGTGTTCAGATTTCCACGCTGCAAGCATTACTCTGTGTGCTGTGTCTCGCAGCAGGTCACGCCCCTGTCAGCAGCTGCAGTCTGTGTGTCTCACATCTCTCATGCCTCAGTGCTTATTACAATAAACACTATCTCTCACATTTGGGTTTGAGCACAATTATTGTTAAAAGTTGTTATTAATAATAATACTTATTTTCAGCCTCTAAATATTTATATGGTATAACGATATTATATAACCATATAAAGACTTACTGCCATTACTTATAAAAATCACTCTGAATAAAACAGTCTATGCTGATATAATAGCCTGTACTTCAGTTGTGAAACAAAAATAATTTATTTAGACTCTGCAGTTGTGATTCAAATAACCAAGGAACCTGATATAACAACTAAGCCATAAAATATGGATCCAGCAGAGCTTCCTCAAATTGTTTATAATTTAACACAAAGAGTTGACCAACTTAGTCAAGCCTTTAGAGAGTTACAATTAGAAAATGAAACTTTAAGAAAAGTAATAAAAGACACTGTCTCTATTAAACAGAGCCTTCCTGACAATCTGTCAGAACCATTTATTGCCCCTCCAGATTTTTTCAATGGAGATAGGAATTTATACCGTCAATTCAAAAATGCTTGTCTGCTTAATTTCACCCTTAAACCTAAAACATACCCAAATGATAGGGTTAAAGTCCTTACAATGATAAGCTATTTAAGAGGTGAACCTCGCATTTGGGCAGACACTCTCTTTGAGACAAATAATGCTGTTCTTTCATCTTTTTCATCTTTTCTGGATATCATGGATGAATTATACTATGATTCTAACCTACAGTATACTGCTGAGAAAAAGATGAGGAACTTAAAACAAGGTAACAAACCTGTTGAATGTTACATAACAGAATTCAAGCAATATTCTATTGACTCTCAGTGGAACGCCATTGCTTTAAAAAACCAGTTCAGGCTTGGACTCTCTGACGCAGTAAAAGATGAATTAGCCCGAACTGAGTTACCTGAAACATTGGAAGGCCTTATGAAGCTCAGCAGGCAAATTGATAGGAGATTACGTGAAAGAAGATTTGAACGTCAATACCCTGAAATTGTTTATAAGAAGGATAAGGTTCTAAACCATCCCACTTCTAACAGTCCTCATACTGGTTCAACTGGTGCTGAAGCAATGGATATAAGTTTTTTTAGAGGACCTCTAACTCCTGAAGAACGTATCAGAAGGAAGACTAGAGGCCTCTGCATGTATTGCGCATCCTCATCTCATACTTTAAAGGATTGCCCATCTTTGCCACAGAACAAGAAGAGTAAGTACCATACCAATCTTTCTCTCCAGTCAAAGCATAACAACCCTCTTCATTGTTCTTTACTTCTTTCTCTACAGTGGGCAAATAAGCAACTGACCATTCCAGCCATCTTGGATACAGGAGCACAAGGAAACTACATTGACAGTTCTCTGGTTTCTAAAAATAAAATACCATTGATAAAAAAGTTGTCTCCTATTTTCCTTCGTGTGGTTGATGGCTCTGAGATATCATCAGGGCCAATTACACATCACACCATCCCGCTCTCTGTCACTACATTAAAAACACATCATGAACATCTCACTTTTGATGTAATCACTTCTCCATTATTCCCAATTGTACTTGGGCTAGCTTGGTTACAGCTACACGAACCTGATATTAATTGGAAATCCTTAAATGTTCAATTAAATTCTGATTTCTGTCAACAGACTTGCCATAGAATTTTTTTTCACAGTTTATCCTCCACATCAGAAACTCTGATACCAGAAATGTACAAGCAGTTCTCTGAAGTCTTCAGTAAGAAGGAAGCAGATACCCTTCCCCCACAGAATCTACGACTGCCCTATTGAACTGAAACCTGGAACCACGCCACCTATTGGACATTTATACCCACTTTGTCAACCAGAACTGGATCATCTAAAAACTTACCTAGATGAAAATCTAAAGAAAGGGTTTATCCGTCCTTCGGTGTCTCCTGCTGGTGCAGGAATGTTCTTTGTGCGGAACAAAGACCAATCTCTTCGGCCTATCATTGACTTCAGACAATTGAACAAAAAACCATAAAAAACCGATACCCTCTCCCCCTCATTCCCGAACTCATAGAAAGACTCAGGCATGCTCAGATTTTTACTAAATTAGATTTGAGAGGGGCGTACAATTTAGTGCGTATCCGTGAGGGGGATGAGTGGCTTACCGCTTTTAGAACTAGGTATGGGTTGTTTGAATATCTAGTTATGCCTTTCGGCTTAACTAACGCACCCGCAACTTTCCAGTTCTTTATTAATGACATTTTCCATGATCTCCTTGACACATGTGTTGTTGTCTACCTAGATGACATTTTAATCTATTCCACAAATCTAGAAGAACATATCAAACATGTTAGTTGGGTTTTAGCAAGACTCCAAGTCCATCGGCTATACGCCAAATTGGAAAAATGTATTTTCCACACCAACAAAATAGAGTTCCTGGGTTACTCCATCAGCCCAAATGGGATTCAAATGCAAGATAACAAAGTGGAAGCAGTAAAATCATGGCCCACACCTTCAACACGGAAAGAACTACAAAAGTTTCTTGGTTTCAGTAACTATTACAGAAAGTTCATTCGCAATTTTTCTAAAATTGCAAAACCTCTGACTAAATTAACTAGTGCTAATTGCTCTTTCCAGTGGACTAAAGAACAGGATGATGCGTTCAGCTTCCTAAAGAATTCCTTTTCATCTGCCCCCATTCTGAAATATCCTGATCCAAACCTTCAATATACCCTAGAGGTGGATTCTTCAGATTATGCTCTTGGCGCAGTCCTCTCTCAAAGACAGTCTCCTACAGAACCACTACACCCAGTTGGGTTCTATTCAAAAATTATGACTCCAGCAGAGATCAATTATTCCATTGGGGACAAGGAACTTCTAGCCATTAAAAGAGCTTTTGAATTCTGGAGACATCTCCTTGAAGGTACCTCCCAACCTATAGTGATTTATACGGATCACCGGAATTTGGAATATCTACAAAATAATAAAACTTTATCTGGTCGTCAAGTGAGATGGAGTCTCTACTTTAGTCGTTTCAATTTCCAAATCATGTACAGGCCGGGTTCAAAAAATGGGAAGGCAGATGCACTCTCTCGACGAGATCCAAGACCTATACAAGAAGACTCTCCTACTAGCATTCTTCCCCCTACTCGATTCCTTGCTATCCTATCTCAACAGGATAAGGAATACCAATCTGATCTTTCTTCAGAAGACCAAACCCTACTAGATAGCCTAACCCTTCAGGATGGTTTTTACTTCCATGGTTCTAAACTTTATATTCCAGAACGTTTCAGACAGAAAATAATCAAAGATCATCATGACCCTCCACTAATTGGTCACCCAGGAATCAAACGTACACATGAGCTCATCTCCAGAAGTTACTGGTGGCCAGCTATGAAAACCAGTATAAAGGAATATATACAACATTGTACAACCTGTACAGTATCCAAACCAGAAAGAGACCTCCCTATGGCTATTTAATTCCTTTGGAAGTACTGGAATCTCCTTGGTCTCATTTGGGAATGGATTTTATAGTTGATTTACCACCTAGTTCTGGACAAACCACCATTTTAGTTGTTACCGATCATTTTACTAAAATGGCACATTTTATTCCTTTTCACAAGTTACCCACTTCCATTGAAACAGCATATTTATTTCTAAACCACATTGTACGATACCACGGGTTACCATCCATTTTAACTACTGATAGAGGAACCCAATTCACCTCACGCTTCTGGAAAGCACTCACTAAAGCACTCCAAATCGATCAAAGGTTAAGCACAGCCTTCCACCCTCAGACTAATGGCCAAACTGAGAGACTCAATCAGTGGCTTGAGCAATATCTACGTTGCTATTGCTCATATCATCAAAATAAATGGACTTCCTTTCTCTCCATGGCTGAATTTGCCTATAACAATACCATTAACAGCACTACAAATTACTCTCCCTTTTTCGCCAATTATGGTTTTAATCCAAGATTCTCTATCCAAACAACTTCTACACACATGACTCACCATCTGTTGATGTGCTAACACAAAATATAGCTGAAAATTTCCTACATTTACGAGATAACATCAAACAAGCTCAGGCTTCTCAGAAGAAATTTTATGATTTACGTCGTAGAGCTTCTCCGAAATATTCTATAGGGGACTATGTTTGGTTATCTTCCAAAAACATTAAAATGCACTTACCAAGTAAAAAATTGGCTGGGTTGTTCCTTGGCCCATTCAGAATTCTACACATCATCAATGAAAATGCTGTCAGGCTTGATCTACCTGATTCTTTACCCATCCACCCAACTTTCCATGTATCATTATTGAAACCCTACTTGGGAGATAAGCCTGATGTACCTCTTCTACCCCCTTCTCCACTTCAATTGGGCACTGATGTCTATGAAGTTTATGATCTTTTGGACTCAAGATTTTATAATGGGGAATTACGGTATCTGGTTCGATGGAAAGGGTTCGCCCCAGAGGATGATACTTGGGAACCTCATGCACACATTAATGCTCCAAAGCTTATTGCTCGTTTCCATAGACGATATCCAAACAGACCTAAATTCCAACCCGTGGTCGGCTTGCTTGAGGGGGGGGATCTGTAAGGATTCCAGTCCTGCTTTTACTTTTTGCCTCAACTCACCTTCCTCACCTGTACTTAAGGCATCACCCCGCCCCAAACAAGTGCTTAGTTGTTGAGTATTGTTTGCTGAAACCAGTGCTCTCTTTCTTATAAGCTATATACTTATCAAAAGAAGATTTACTTCTACTACTTTAACATTTGGATTTACAAATACCAGCTGCAGTTTGGTCACAAAGGGACTAATAACAACTAGTCTCATTCATCCTGAAGATTGCTATTCCAAGAAGTATTAAGTTATTCAACTCCACATCTCTACAGGAATTGCTATCTAATTTCCAACAGGAGGATTCTACCAACTACTACTACGGTATTTGTATCAAATCTAATTTACCTTGGATGCCTTAAGTAACGGCTAATTACAAATTTCATGTTTCCTTTTGAACTTATGTAAATTGACTTTGTCTCTCAGAAATTACTTTGATTGCAACGTATGTTTTATTTAATTCTATGAACTTCCTTTGATACATTCTCATACCGGACAGTAACGGACTTTATGTGACGTCACACAGCTTCATACATCTCAGCTTGCCATACAGCTCCTTACAACTCAGCGTGTCTCACAGCACCAATTGCAATCACTAGTCTGTGTTCAGATTTCCACGCTGCAAGCATTACTCTGTGTGCTGTGTCTCGCAGCAGGTCACGCCCCTGTCAGCAGCTGCAGTCTGTGTGTCTCACATCTCTCATGCCTCAGTGCTTATTACAATAAACACTATCTCTCACATTTGGGTTTGAGCACAATTATTGTTAAAAGTTGTTATTAATAATAATACTTATTTTCAGCCTCTAAATATTTATATGGTATAACGATATTATATAACCATATAAAGACTTACTGCCATTACTTATAAAAATCACTCTGAATAAAACAGTCTATGCTGATATAATAGCCTGTACTTCAGTTGTGAAACAAAAATAATTTATTTAGACTCTGCAGTTGTGATTCAAATAACCAAGGAACCTGATACAAGAGCACTAGATGGCAGCACTATTTCCTGTCATGCAGTACTAATGTTATACATTAGCAAGAGCACTAGATGGCAGCACTATTTCCTATCATGTATTTCTCCTGACATTTGCACGCTACCTATCTAGATACCGCTTCAACAATGAATAACAAAACAACAAAGCTAATTTGATAATAGAAGTAAATTGGAAACTTTTCTTAAAATTGTATTCTATGGGGCCGATTTAATAATGTGCGGACGGACGGATCATGTCCGCCGCACATCGATAAATGCCGACAGCATACGCTGTCGGCATTTATCATTGCACAAGCATTTCTAGTGAAATGCTTGTGCAATGCTGCCCCTGCACATCGACCGCTAGCAGGGGGTGCAATCAATCCGATCATATCTGATTGCTGTCCATTGCCTCAGAGGTGGCGGGCGAATTAAGGAGCAGCGGTCTTAAGACCACTGCTTCTTAACTCCTGTTTCCGGCAAACCTGAAGGCTCGCGCTGAAACAGATGCATTAAGATGCATACGGGGCATTATAAATCGGCCCTTGTATATGAATAATGAAATAATTTTTTGAAACGTCATGTCCCTTTAAGCGTATAGTTCAGCATATGATAGCAATCAGCTAATAAATATATAGGATCTTGTGCAAGTTTTCATTTAGGACTCAGCATCCATTGGGTGAAATAAGATTGTTGTTTTTACCTCTTTTTCATTCCATGGGACAAGTCTCAGCAACATCTTTAGATTTATTTTATCTGAAGAGTAAAACTGTAAAATGATTGTTATCACCTAACGTGAACCATTGCTCTGCGCCAAAGGGAGCTTATATTTTTATCCCACAATATGTAGGTGATTTCTTATCTGCAAACACTCTCTCTCAGTAATGTGAGTGAGTAGTTCTGGATGCAACCTCCAGCTCCCCCTTTAACAAGAGTTGCATGATAATACATCAAAGTGATATAAAAGCCAGACAAAAGGAAAAAAAATAATACAAAAAAATAGTCAGCTGTTAGGCTTTTTTGGTCAAAGATGTACTAAATATCACCTAAATGAAATGCTAGTCTTTCGTACAGACATTTTCTTTATGTTAGAATTTTATGTAACGTTACATCAATAAAATATTTAAAGGGACAGTAAACACCTTGTAATTTAAAAGGAATTTCGGTTGTGTTGCTACAGGATAACATATCAGTTACGTTTTAATGTTTTATATGCAAATTAAAATCCTTTTTACTGCAATTATTTTTCAATAGCCAAACTCCACCGGCTATTTGCCTTATTCAGAGGAGCCAATCTGAGCTTTAGTGAACAGGCAACAAGGCTAGTCAGTGTCATAAAGTTAGTATAAAGCATATTGTTTTTCAGATGTTTTTAAAACAATTTCTGTAGTGTAGTGTTCCCCCCAACTACCCCCCTCCAACCATCATTAGTTAGGAACCCCCCCCCCCAACCCCATCTTTTTTTTCTGTAGTGTAGCTCCCTGTCCATCCCTCTCCCTTTATTTCCTACAGTGTAGGGTCATTCCCAGGGGCGAAACTACAGGGGGTGCAGAGGTCACAATTGCGAATGGGCCCCCAAGGGTGGGGGCCCAGCTTAAAAAAAAAAAAAATTGACCTGCCACTGCCTGCACTGATATCATGTGAGTGTGGCATGATGCTTCACTAGTGTCTCTGACTACAGTGGTTAGTGTTTCTGTTTTACCCATTGGTGTTTATATGTATGTGTGTGTGTGTATTTATGTATGTATGTGTGTGTGTGTATTTATGCATGTGTGTGTGTATTTATGTATGTATGTGTGTGTATTTATGCATGTGTGTGTGTATTTATGTATGTATGTGTGTGTGTATTTATGCATGTGTGTGTGTGTATTTATGCATGTGTGTGTGTGTATTTATGAATGTGTGTGTGTGTATTTATGCATGTGTGTGTGTGTATTTATGTATGTATGTGTGTGTGTTTATATGTATGTGTGTGTGTGTATTTATGTATGTATGTGTGTGTGTGTATTTATGCATGTGTGTGTGTATTTATGTATGTATGTGTGTGTGTATTTATGCATGTGTGTGTGTGTATTTATGTATGTGTGTGTGTGAATTTATGTATGTATGTGTGTGTGTGTGTATTTATGCATGTGTGTGTGTGTTTGTGGAACAAGCAAATTACAGGTCTTGTTACTACAGCATGGGGGGGTGGGGGGTAAACAGTGTCACTATACAGTACCACTATATACAGTACGGGGGGGCTGGACCATGTCACAGACTACTGTGGTCATTTTATAAAGTACTGGGGCGGATAGGGTCAGGCCAACCATCTCACTGACAGATTACAGACTGTGTTACTGACTCACTATATACAGTACTGGTGGGTTAAACAGTGTCACTATATACAGTAATAGGGGGTCAGACCATCTCACAGACTGTGGGCACAGGGTTCCTCCTTTTGCAGATATGTAATCTGATTAACTTGTTTTTCTGTGTGAAATGTAAAAAAAAAAAGATATGTATCAAATTCACTTTTTGGGGGGGTTGGGGGGCCCTTCTTAAATTCTTGCACCTGGGCCCTGTGGCTTCTAGTTACGCCTCTGGCCATTCCACTCCCTCCCCTCTCCGCTGCTGGACACCCACCTGCCTCCCGGTTTCCCTCCCACACTCCCACCGGCATAAGAAGATTATCATTACAGACGGTGACACACACAGTGTCACTGTCTGTAACGATCTGGCATCTGCCTTCATATGGAACTGGATCACCAGTCATACTCTGGTTCCATTTGCACATATGCAGGCTGATGCCTGGAGCTCAGGAACGCCAGCAAAAAGATATGTGATGTCATTAAGGGGATATAAATCCTATTGTTTTTCTCTTTCAGATAGAGCAAACATTGTCAAATATTTTATTCTGTGTGTGTTCATTGTTGAAGATATACCTAGGTAGGTAGCATGCACACATGGTCTTGCAAATAAATAACATTCTTGCTAAACTGCTGCCATATAGTACTGCAGGCAAATGCACACCCCTGAGCTTACCTACCCGCTCCTTCAACAAATGATAACAAGAGAGGAAAGCAAATTTGATAATAGATTTATTTCAAATTCCAGGCTCTTTCTGAATAACAAAACAAACAAAAAATGGTGTTTCATATTCCTTTAAAATGTTCTCTAATGCAAACACGTAACTCCCTAGAAGTCCTTCAGAACCTTACAGAAAAAACAAATAATTAAAAAAGAACAAAAAATTACACCTAGCTGTACTAAGGCCCAAAAGTGGCCATTTCATAAACTTTTCACATTCCCCTTTCCAATTTTATTCGGTGGTCAGCGGTCGAAGAGTGGTTGCTATATTTCAATATGTGGAAAATGTTTAACACTAAGAGGCCAATTTATCATAGGGCGAGCGGACATGATACGATGTAACGTATCATGTCCGCCCCATATCAATAAATGCCGACAGCATACGCTGTCTGCATTTATCATTGCACAAGCAGTTCTTTTGAACTGCTGGTGACATGCCACCCCCTGCAGATTTGTGGCCAATCGGCCGCTAGCAGGGGGTGTCAATCAACCCGATCATATTTGATCAGGTTGATTTCTGTCTGCGGCCTCAAGCCTTGATATATAAAGGGATATGCTTCATAACATCATACTAAAAATAAGGTTTTGACATGTACATCAAACTCTTTATTAGATACATTTACATAACATTTTTGTTTTTATAGGATTATTCTGTCATGCCTTATTATGTTTTTGATTTCTGTGTATATAGATCCGCATGATGTTCCTGTATGTAATATTCAATCCTCAATAAAAAATTATTATAAAAAAAAAAAAGAACAAAAAAAACAACTATCTGTAAATCAGTTCACACTAACAAATGCAGACAAGAAAATGTGAAAATGATTAAAGAGAAATAAAAGAAAAAGAAAAAAACTGGAAATCCCCGAAAAACCCATAACCAGCCCCTCATATCCATATGTGAGATCTCCAAGACACCTTTTTATCTATCCACTGAGATTACTTTAATATTACAAGTTACAAGCTTTTATATAAACTATTTTGCAGCATCTTTTGGAATGTTGTCGTTGTAATTATTGTTTTGTTTCTGTGTTGCTAACTTTTAACCTATGATGTGCATGATATCAAACTCACTCAACTTTGGATTCCAATGGCAAGAATGCCCACTGACACAACGATGGAAAATATAGGTAAATTGATGATCAATTAATTTTGAAGACAATCTTGCCTTTACAATAAGCCCTCATCAAACTCTTAATCATATATGTATCTGGCCAATTAAAGGGACAGTCTAGTCAAAATTAAACTTTCATAATTCAGATAGGACATGCAATTTTAAATAACTTTCCAATTTACTTTTTTATCATTAAATTTGCTATGTTCTCTTGGTATTCCTTGTTGAAAGCTAAACCTAGGTAGGCTCATATGCTAATTTCTAAGCCCTTGAAGGCCTCCTCTTATCTCAAGGCATTTTGACAGTTTTTCACAGCTAGAGGGTGTTAGTTCATGTGTGCCTTATAGATAGCATTGTGCTCATGCACGGGCATTACCTAGGAGTCAGTAGAAAAAATGAATGTCTCTCAAAAGAACTAAAATAAGGGTGCAGTCTGCAGAAGCTTAGATACAAGCTAATCACAGAGGTAAAAAGTATATTAATATAACCATGTTGGTTATGCAAAACTGGGGAATGGGAAATAAAGGGATCATCTAATTTTTAAAACAATAAAAATTCTGGAGTAGACTGTCCCTTTTATAATTCTGAAGCACTTCTATTTCAGAAAGAAAATAGAATTCTCACAACTGCACATGTTGGGGCCTATTTATCAAATGTCATGCGGACCTGATCCGACAGTGGGGATCAGGTCCGCAAGACCTCGCTGAATGCGGAGAGCAATTCGCTCTCCGTATTCAGTATTGCACCAGCAGCTTATTCACTGTTCATATATTCACTGTTCCTACTCATTCTATGTGATTTTTTTTTTAAACAGCAGCAGGTGGTTTTATCAGATTTAATTAAGATTTTTTTTCACACTGTGGTTTTATAAAGATGTTTGTGTGCTGTTTATTTTCTCCCCTGGTAATTCTTCAAGTTAATTCATTGTGAAAATATTTCCTTGGTTTACAAAAGTTTGCTATTGTGTCTCCGGTCTTGTAGTGTTTCTTAAACAACAAACAAATGTCTCTACAGAGATAGAAGCTGGCTAGAATATGCTATCTCGTGGCAGAGTTTAGATAAGCATTAAAGTTTCTAATCACTCAAGATCATCTTAGTTAGATATGTGCATGATCGAAAAAAAAATTTCGGTTCGGATCGATTTGGAGTTTTTCTAATTTCGTTTTGGATCGATTCGATTTCGGAAAACTTCAAATTAATTTGTTTCGGATTCATTCGGATTCGAAAAAATTCGGCTGGATTCGGTTTGATTCTGTTTGGTTTGGTTCGGAAATTCGGAATTTCGGTATGTGTGCTGTGTATTAGACTAGTATTATGTACTGTATATTAGGTGTAACCCATAGCAGAGTGATATAACCTAATATACTGTGCAATACTAGTATAATCCATGGCCATCTGAATTTACTGAATAAATCCGAACTAATTCGGATTTATTCAGTAAATTCGGCAGTATTTTAATTCGGAAATTCGGTTCGATCCGAATCTCCGAATTTGCCGAATTTTCAGAATTTCCGAATCGATCCGAAACGAATTGCACATATCTAATCTTTGTGTTTGGTAGCAAGCAGGCTGCAAACAATGAATGAAAGCTGAAATGTTGTGAAACTGGAACCTGTAACACCTACACAATGACAATGACCAATTATTATGTATATTCATAAAAGCACAGGTGTGCAAAATTACAGTGATTGCATGACGAGCTATTAAAGCATTTAATCCCTAGGGGGCATATGTATTAATGTGCGAGCGGACATGATACAAAGTAGCGTATCATGTCCGTCACACATCGATAAATGCCGACAGCATACGCTGTCAGCATTTATCATTGCAACAGCAGTTCTTGTGAACTGCTGGTGCAATGCCGCCCCCTGCAGATTTGTGGCCAATCAGTCACTAGCAGGGGGTGTCAATCAACCCAATCGTATTCGATAGGGTTGATTTCTGTCCGCTGCGTCAGAGCAGGCGGACAAGTTATAAAGCAGGTCTTTAGACCGCTGCTTCATAACTTCAGTTTCCGGTGAGCCTCAAGTTCCGTACAGAGCTTGATAAATATGCCCCTAGATGTAGATAGCAGTGATGCTCATTAAAGCACAGAACAGGCAAATATGTGTACAGAAAAAATAATGTTTTACCTGATTCAAAGGTTCATAAATACCTTAAAAGAACATTAAACACTAAGGGCTAGATTCCAAGTGGCGCGCTAATTTTGGACGCAAGCGATATCGGATATTATCGGCTTTTTTTGTGCAGGACAGAAGTAGTGCGCATATTAGTAGTTGAAAGTAAATGTGTTCACTAAGAGTTAGGGCTAAAAAAAGTTGCATAAAACACAAAACCTATACATTTAAAAGTACAGTTACACTTATATAATAGTAATAAGTGCTCAGAGATATATTGTATAAGGTGTTTGGCAAAAAAAGGCTGCAAAGGACTCTAACATATATATGTACTGTTTGTATATATATATATATATATATATATATATATATAAATACACAAGGGGTTAACAGCGCTATCAAGTCCTGATAAACAGAGTAATATGCAGTTGGTATGTATGTATATACACGATCAGTAGCAGAAAGTTTCTAGGATGTCAGTGTAGATCCTTATCTTTATCCTTAAATACCCTTACCAGAATTTACCTCAATCATATGAGGTAAGTTGCCGCACTGGAGGGTATGCGTGGTGGTAGATTTATTCTGGATACCAGCGTATGCTCCTTATGGTTTCATCCACCTCTTGGAGTATATGGGGATTTGGTTCCTCCAATGGTAGTCTCCCAAACTTTCTATATAGTGGTGCTTGTCGCCTCTTGGAGTGTGCAGTCTTGGTATATACTTCCTCATCCACCGGTTTTACCTCTCAGCTCTCACTGAGCTTCTGTGTCTGACAGTCAAAACAGTAGATTTGCATAATCAACAAATGCAAGATAACAAGACAATACAATAGCACTAAGTCTGAACTTCAAATGAGTAGTAGATTTTTTTTCTGACAATTTTAAAAGTTATGTCTTTTTCCACTCCCCTTGTACCATGTGACTATATATATATAATATATATATATATATAATATATATATATATATATATATATACACATGTCTAAATATCTTAAAGTATGTATATATACTGTATATGTATAGATGTGTACAAATGCATTTATGTGTAGTTGTGTTTACAGATGTATTTATGTATAGTTGTGTGTACAGATGTATTTATGTATGCATTACTCTATTATTTCTGTATATATTTAACATTCCGATGTTAATCAATTACAGGATAATATAATTTGTATTGTAGCAAGCAAAGGGTAGGGAACAGCAACCAAACAATTAAGCACAGGAGCAAGGAGGCAGCCACCTTACCCACAATCAATGCAACTCCAAAAGAAAGGATGCTCCAGCCTTGGCAATTTAATATATAAGACCTTTATTGTGCCACGGTCCACGAGAAAGCAAACAACGTTTCAGACCTACATTATGTCCTTAGTATGGATGGGCGAATGTGTTTATATCCGAATTAGAATGCTAGAATGAATGTTATTGTAGAAATTCGATTTACATAATAGAATGTTGATAAGAACAAATATTCTTAAAAATTTGATTTTCGAATGTTATTTACAGTTTTCGAATGTCACATTTGAATTTGAATGTCACATTCGAACTCGAATGTTACATTTGAATATCACAATCAAATTCGAATTTTACATTTATAAAACACAATTGTAGACTAGAAACACTATTTCGAATGTCACATTTGAATCGAATGTCACATTCAAATTCGAATATTACATTTATAAAACACAGTATTAGACTAGAAATACTATTTCGAATTTGAATGTCACATTTGAATCGAATATCACATTTGAATCGAATATCACATTCGAATCGAATATCACATTTAAAACACAGCATTAGACTAGAAATACTATTTCAAATTCGAATGTGACATTCGAATGTAGCATTCAAATTCGAATATTACATTTATTAAACACAGTTGTAGACTAGAAATACTATTTCAAATTTGAATGTCACATTCGAATTCGAATATTACATTTCAAAATTGAATGAATACATAGCTAAACATTCTATTATTCGTACGAATATTTTATTGAAACATTCAAAAACAAAAATTAGAAAATAGAATGTTAGATTGTTATATAAACATTTAAAATTCGATTCGAACGAATGTATCAAAATTTGTTTTAAATTTCAAATTTTTAGAAACATTCGCCCATCCCTAGTCCTTAGTCATGTCATGACATGACTAAGGACCTAATGTAGGTCTGAAACGTTTGTTTTCTTTTGGACCGTGGCACAATAAAGGTCTTTTTATATTAAATTGCCAAAGCTGGAACATCCTTTCTTTTGGGATAATTTGTATTGTAAATATATATATATATATATATATATATATATATATACCTGTATATTTATTCCTATAGATATATAGGTATAGATATCTATTTTACATTAACATTATCACACACACATATATATATATATATATATATATATATACACAAAACACGGAAGGGCACTGCACTCTCAGACTGCCCTGCAACATGCTCAGCCCTGGGTGCTCACCGGCAGTCACAGGAAGCTGTGCTGTCCCCAGAATCAAAGGTAGTTAACCCCAGACAGGCCTGGGTGCAAGGCACATAGGGAATATTACAAAAAAAATATTACAATATACAGAGAAGGACCAGCGCTCACTTACAAGCACTCACCTAGGATTAAAAGCAAAAAATGGAAGCGTTAGTTACCGCATCTGGCCAAATAGGACAAGCCCAGATACCTCGTCAAGGTCCCTTCCAAAACCTGGATCCCTAAAACAGCCACTCAATGCAAGCCCTCAATCCAACAAACTGGGAACAAGTAAAGGGTGCACAGGCTTATGTAATCACCCTAGACATATACAAAACATGGAAGGGGACTTCACTCTCAGACTAGACTTGGTACACATCCCATGACACTGCAATATGCTCAGCCCTGGGTGCTCACCGGCACTCACAGGAAGCTGTGCTGTCCCCAGAGTCACAGGCAGTTAACCCCAGACAGGCCTGAGTGCAAGGCCCATAGGGAAAATTACAAAAAATAATAATACAACA
The DNA here is from genome assembly GCF_027579735.1 of Bombina bombina. Taxonomy (NCBI): domain Eukaryota; kingdom Metazoa; phylum Chordata; class Amphibia; order Anura; family Bombinatoridae; genus Bombina; species Bombina bombina. Next base: position 141,469,940 of record NC_069509.1, on the reverse strand, counting down.
CACAGAGAAAGTCCAGCACTCACAAGCTCTCAGCTAGGATTAAAAGCAAAACATGGAAGGGTGAGATACTGCATTTGGCCAAATGGGACAATTCCAGGTACCTCATCAAGGTCAACCCTTACATTTTTTGCTTTTAATCCTAGCTGAGTGCTTGTAAGTGAGTGCTGGACTTTCTCTGTGTGTATAATTTATTTTGTCCTATCCCTCTTTACTATCTCTATTCTAAATACAGTGTAATTTATGAGGTTCAGGAATAAGAGGATTTTTCTACACCTCTTGTACACAGTTTTTACATTTTAGGTTGTGTAATTAGACACAAGCAATAGAAGCCTTCAACTTTATAAATTTACCACTAAGAGCAAATAACATTCAGGTGATTGTAATATACAGTACATATGGCTTTAAATACCTGCAGGCTTGTGCTCTGATTCATGCCAGTGAACACGGGCTAAGGGTGAGCCGAAACATGTTTGGCTATCAGTCCTAACCTGCATTTAGGATTTTACCTGATGGTTTTTATGGCTTCTGTAATTTTGTAACTATTTTACATTTTGATATACCTGTGATTCTTACAGAGGTGGAGGTGTGGTACCAATCTTTGTTTTGTATATTTTATGATACAAATTACATTTTGTTAGTTAAAACTAAAAAATAAGAGTAATGTTTTAGTGCCCAAAAAACATTTTACCGATTTAGGAAATGTATAAATGGGTCACTAGAGTTTGCAAACAGTGGCTGCGTGGGAATATTTCAGTGTTATGTCTAGAGTCTACACCTTCTAATAGGAATTGGAAATCCCAACATTATTAGATCTAAATTTCAGCAAAAGAGATGGAATAAATAATAAAAATGTATTGCATTTTATATATATGTTGATGTTTCTTTACTAAGATAAAATAATAAAATGATATTCTTGTGAGAGTTGTAACTTTTCACCATAAAAGAAAACAAAAATTTACAGACACTCACCTGTTAGATTCAAAATCAAAATAAATAATGTTACTAAAAAAATAAAAAAATAAATATGAAGGCTATTCGATCAGAGCATATCATTGTTCCATTATTTTCTTGGCATACAGGACTGGATAATTAAAAAACAAAAGTATGCTATGTTTTTGTTTAATTTCCATTAGTAGTCAGCTCAATTACCAACCCGGCGTTAGCCACAAAAAAGTGAGCGAAGAGCAAAATTTAGCTCCACATCTCACCTCAATACCAGCGCTGCTTACGGTTAGCGGAACAGCCAATAGAATGCGCGCTCAATCCTATTGGCTGATTGCATCAGCCAATAGGATTTTTCCTACCTTAATTCCGATTGGCTGATAGAATTCTATCAGCCAATCGGAATTGAAAGGACGCCATCTTGGATGACGTCACTTAAAAGGAACCTTCATTCGTCGGGTAGTCGTCGGCAAAGAAGGATGCTCCTCGTCGGATGTCTTGAAGATGGACCCGCTCCGCGCCGGATGGATGAAGATAGAAGATGCCGTCTGGATGAAGACTTCTGCCCATCTGGAGGACCTCTTCTGCCCGGCTTGGATGAAGACTTCTGCCCGTCTGAAGGACCACTTTTGTCCAGTTGGGTGAAGACATCTCATGGTAGGGTGATCTTCAAGGGGTTAGTGATTAGGTTTTTTTAAGGGGGATTGGGTGGGTTTTAGAGTAGGGTTGGTTGTGTGGGTGGTGGATTTTAATGTTGGGGGGTATTTGTATTTTTTTTTTTAAGTAAAAGAAGCCTGATTACTTTGGGGCAATGCCCCGCAAAAGGCCCTTTTAAGGGCTATTTGTAATTTAGTGTAGGGTAGGGCTTTTTTTTATTTTGGGGTGCTTTTTTATTTTGTTAGGGGGGATTAGAGTAGGTGTAATTAGTTTAAAAATCTTAATAATAATCGTAATTATTAATAATCGTAATAATAATAATAATCGTAATTATTTTATTATTTTCTGTAATTTAGCTGTTTGTTTTTTTTCGTACTTTCGATAATTTTATTTAATTGTAATTAATTGTATTTTTTTTAGGTAATTAATTTAAATTGTAGTGTAGTGTTTGGTGTAATTGTAACTTAGGTTAGGTTTTATTTTACAGGTAAATTTGTCTTTATTTTAACTAGGTAGTTATTAAATAGTTAATAACTGTTTATAACTATTGTACCTAGTTAAAATAAATACAAAGTTGCCTGTAAAATAAAATAAACACTAAGATAGATACAATGTAACTATTAGTTATATTGTAGCTAGCTTATGGTTTATTTTATAGGTAAGTATTTAGTTTCAATAGGAATTATTTAGTTAATTGTAGTATTTTTATTTAGATTTATTTTAATTATATTTAAGTTAGGGGGGTTTTAGGGTTAGGGTTAGACTTAGATTTAGAGGTTAATAACTTTAATTTAGTGGCTGCCGACATTGGGGTTGGCAGATTAGGGGTTAATAAATGTAGGTAGGGTGGCGGCAATGTTAAGGCTGGCAGATTAGGGGTTAATAATATTTAACTAGTGTTTGTGATGCAGGAGTGCAGCGGTTTAGGGGTTAATATATTTATTATAGTGTTGGCGATGTCCGTTCGGCAGATTTAGGGGTTAAAATATTTATTATAGTGTTTTGCGATGTGGGTGGGCCTCGGTTTAGGGGTTAATAGGTAGTTTATGGGTGTTATGTACTTTTTAGCTCTTTAGTTAAGAGTTTTATGCTACAGTGTTGTAGTGTAAAACTCCTAACTACTGACTTTAAAATGCGGTACCAGGCTTGACAGGAGAGGGTTGTACCGCTCACTTTTGGTTAGACTCGTAATACCGGTCCTATGCAAGTCCCATTGAAAATAAAGGATACGCAATTGACGTAAGTGGATTTGCGGTATTTCCGAGTCTGGCCAAAAAAGTGAGCAGTGAGCCTGTCATTTCAAGACTCGTAATACCAGCGGGCATTAGAAAGCAGCGTTGAGACCGGCCAACACTGCTTTTTAACCCTAACGCAAGACTTGTAGGTGTCTGTTTTTAAAGGTGTACAGTGCGTCATACAATTAATTTGTCCATCACCCTTTGACCAATCCTGCCAACAGACTAAAAACAAATGATTGCTTGATGAAATTGATGTGTTCATTCGTTTATGCTGTTTGGCACAAACAAAAGTGGAAAAATGGGGTTGAAGGAGTTAAACTGTTTGGTTAATAAACTTCTTTGTTTGCAATGGTATAAAAGGGTGTCTTATTAAAAATGTGTCTATCGCGTCATCTGTCCAATCATGCAATAGGATTACTAATGGCTGATAAAGGGTACAGCCAAACTGGTACTAAATGTTAGATTTTAATCATACAGATGCTATGTTCTTTTAACATTAAAAAATAAGTTATTTTAATTGTTCAAATTCTATAATGTAAGATTTCTGTTAAAATTAATTGTCTATGGGCTAGATTACAAGTTTTGTGTTATGGTGCGGTACAGCTATACCACTAAAAAATTGGCCATTGCGCTTAGAATGGCAGGTAACGCATATTACAAGTTGTGGCTTTATAGCTATATAGCAAGCATTTTAGTCTGTAACGCAACGTCAATTCCGCACTCAAAAAAATACTTTTGAGTGTGGGATATTTCATAGCGCTGTATTACAGGTTGTGCGATCCAAACTAAAATGCTTGCATTATCTATACCGACATGATCCACTCCTCGATCTGAGACCAGTAGTTATGAATTTTGCAAAACAAAAATGTTTAAATATAGGGTACCTTGCCTTGCTATTAGCTGACATTTTCAAATTAGCCAATAGGATGAGAGCTACTGAAATCCTATTGACTGATTTGAACAGCCAATAGGATTTCGGTGGCTCTCATCCTATTGGCTGCTTTAAAATGTCAGCCAATAGGAATGAAAGGTACCCCATATTTAAATGAGTACTTTGCATTTAAGCTTCAGTGTACGGTGGTGACCGTATGAAGAGGATCCTCCATGCTGGATGTCCGTGCCACTGGCAAAGATGCTCCCCGCCTCCACAGCTCTCGACACTGGGATGAAGAAAGAAGATGCCCCCGCAATGGATCGAGATGTCGCCGCCTGGATGAAGACTTCTCACCACCTGGATGAAGATGGATGTCTGGACTTCAGGAACCGTGAGTAGATTTTCAGGGGTTAGTGTTTTTTTTATTAGGGTTTTGATGGGCAGTAAAAGAGCGGAATACCCTTTTAAGGGCAGTAAAAAAGCTAAAAGCCATTTTTAAGGGCAATGCCCATACAAATGCCCCTTTAGGGACAATGGGTAGACATTTTTTAGAGTTAGGTATTTTATTTTGGGGGGTTGGTTGAATGGGGGGGTTTTACTTTTAGGAGGAGAGACTGTAATTTTTTTAGTAAAAAGAGCTCTTTAATTTAGGGCAATGTCCTACAAAAGGCAATTTTAAGGGGCTTTTGGTAGTTTATTGTTAGGTTAGGGGTGTTTTTATTTTGGGGGACTTTTTATTTTTATAGGGCTATTAGATTAGGTGTAAATTTTATTATTAGATAATTTTTTTATTTATTTTTCGTAATTTTAGTGTTTGTTATTTTTTGTAATGTTAGTTTTTTTTATTTTATTCGTAGTGTTAGGATTATTTAATATTGTAATGTTAGGTTTTTTTATTTTTTCATTAATTTTATTTATTTATTTAAAATAGTAACGCTAGTTTAGTTTATAGTTTAAACTTAGTTTTTTATTCCACAGGTAAGTTTTTATTTATTTAAAGATAGTTATATTGTAAGTTTAATTTAAAGTTAGGGGGTGTTTGGTTTTAGGGGTCAATATTTTAATTTACTGTGTTGCAATGTGGGGGGGCCGGTGGTTTAGGGGTTAATATGTTTAGTTTAGTCTTTGCGATGTGGGGGGGTCAGTGGTTTCGAGGGTTAATAGATTTAGTTTATTGGTACCGATGTGGGGGGTTAATCATTTTATTTAGTGTCAGCGATTTCGGGGGTGGCGGTTTAGGGGTTAATAGCTTTCATTCGTGTTAGCAATGTTGGGGGCGGCAGTTTAGGGTTTAATCGTTTTATTTAGTGTCGGGGGTGGCGGATTAGGGGTGTTTAGACTAGGGGTTTATGTTAGGGTGTTAGGTTAAAATGTAACTTTCTTTTCCCCATAGACATCAATGGGGTTGGATTACAGCGATTTGCCTTTCCACAACACTTTCTCCCCATTGACGTCTATGGGGGGAAAGTGTGCACGAGAACGTAAACTCAACCTTTGGCTATTGTGCGGTATGGAACTTAACGCACCATAATGCACAGCACAAGGAGGTTTTTCAGTAACTTGTAATGGCAGCGCTATAGAAAGTGCGATACCGCTCATATTTTTTGCATTCTTTACGGACCTGGTATAGCGCAAAACTCGTAATCTAGGTGCAAATTAGCTATTCCCATTAGCAATAATGATAATAAATCCAAATCCAGTATTCGTTTAAACCAAAAGCCTACATGGACAAAATTCAGATGATCTGAACGTTTGAAAACAAATCTTTTGGACAAAATTAACTTTTTGAACACGCACATGTCTAACTTTTAATACATTGGATTGCTATTTAGGGCTTTTATAACACTAATTATTTCAAAACTCAATCATTTTTCACACACACACACGCAGGAGAAAAATTTGGAAGAGCTGCGTCTATCACGTGAAAAGCAAACTAATGTCAGACTAAAATCTGATGTCTTGAAATAGGCTTATGATTAAGCTGAAACGTTGGCTTATATGGATTGTAAATAAATGGGAGTTATATATATTCTCTTTAGAGACCTTTCTAGTGAAATACTGTACTTTTAAATATGCTATTTAAATTATATTAAGTTTTCATGTTTTAAATGTGTTTTGAAAAGAAAAAAATGTATTTTTATTTTTAAATACATATTTCATATAGATATATGGAAATATGGGTGATGGGGGAAACCAGACGTGGACTCCTTGCCCCAGTGTGCTTAGAGGATTGTGGCTGCATCTCACTGATAGGGATGGGCGAAATGTGTTTATATCCGAATTCGAATGTTTAGAACGAATATTATTGTAGAAATTTGATTTACATAATAGAATGTTGATAAGAACGAATATTCTTAAAAATTCGATTTTCAAATGTTATTTACAGTTTTCGAATGTCACATTCGAATTCGAATGTCACATTTAAATTCGAATGTTACATTCGAATGTCACATTCGAATTCAAATATTACATTTATAAAACACAAATGTAGACTAGAAACACTATTTCGAATGTCACATTCGAATCGAATATCACATTCGAATTCGAATATTACATTTATAAAACACAGTATTAGACTAGAAATTCTATTTCTAATTCGAAAGTGACATTCGAATTCGAATATTACATTTAAAACACAGTATTAGACTAGAAATACTACTTCAAATTCGAATGTGACATTCAAATTCGAATGTAGCATTCGAATTTGAATATTACATTTAAAACACAGTATTAGACTAGAAATACTACTTCAAATTCGAATGTGACATTCGAATTTGAATGTCACATTTGAATTCGAATATTACATTTTGAAATTGAATGAATTACATAGCTAAACATTCTGTTATTGGAACGAATATTTTCGAATTTTTATTGAAAAATTTGAAAACGAAAATTCGAAAACAGAATGTTAGAATGTTATATAAACATTTGAAATTCGATTCGAATGAACGAATGTATCAAAATTCGTTTTAAATTTCGAATTTTTAGAAACATTCGCCCATCCCTACTCACTGACGAGGCCCATAGGAGGCTGAAACGATCATTTGGGGTTGTCATGTTTCTTGTTCAGAGGAGAATTTCCTGGAATTTCAGCGCTGGACTGACCGTAATAGGCGGGTTCAGACTGATATACTACAGGAAAGTTTTCCTCTGTGAAAAGCACACTGGTCTAAAAGAGGCTGCTCCTGGGTGGTAAATCGCCATAGAACTAGCTGATGAGCTGTTGTTCGTTCCTGGTAGAGCGCTTCTTCCTTCGTATGCAAATTAATATGACCCTAGGGAGGTCCCCCTATGGGTGATGGGGGAAACCAGATGTGGACTCCTTGCCCAGTGTGCTTAGAGGAATGTGGCTGCACCTCACTGACGAGGCCCATAGGAGGCCGACACGATTGTCTGGGGTAGTCATATTCCTTGTTCAGGGGAGAATTGCCTGATATTTCGGGGCTGGACTGACTTACTCTGGCGGGATCAGACTGATATACTACAGTAAAGTTTTCCTCTGTGAAAAGCACACTGGTCTAAAAGAGGCTGCTCCTGGGTGGTAAATCACCATAGAACTAGCTAATGAGCGGCTGTTTGTTCCTGGTAGAGCGCTTCTCTCTGTGTATGCAAAGTATATATATAAAAAAAACACACACAATCTCTCTCTCTCAGGCATTCATTTTGTTATAAATGCAAATTCTTAGCAAAACACAATTATTCATCTTGTTTAACGCGATGAAAGAATGCAGCGCAAAATTGAAAGTAAACAATTGAATAATGCTGAATTTGGCAGTATTTTATTGGTTTCCTTTAAATAGTTAAAAAAATACTTACCTAAGCTGTTGGAGAGCTGCACTAAACCTGCTCCACTTCTTCCTAGAGCCCTGGCCTCACTAACAGGAGGCTTAGCACAGCGGCTCCCAGGACCTGCACTAATGAAGAAACCTCCTGTTAGTGCGGTTGGGACTCTGTGAAGAAGATGAGCGAGTGAGTGCGGGTCTCCAGCTCACTTAGGTAAGTAGTTTAGTTGCTACAGGTGAACTTTTTACCCCTAGCAGTGGAAAATGTATATTTATTTAACAGAAACAAATGAACCACAAATGGTCGGTATTTGCGTAATTTGAAACTATATGAATACCGAACTGCATGGCCCCAGGCACCCAATATTCAAAAATGTTGCCCATATCTAAAGTTTTGCACATGTCATATATACAGTATATAGATAGATAGATGTTCTTATATATATATATATAGGTATATATATATATATATATATATGTATATATATGTATATATATATATATATATATATATATATATATATATATATATATAATACTAGTAGGGAAGGAGGGCACTCACAGGACTTCATACATAAGGTAATCTTTTATTGTAGTTCTAACAAAAGTGCATTGTCGACGTTTCGGCCTTTTCTTAGGCCTTCTTCAAGACAAGTTTCATAATCTAAAAATATGAACAGAAAGAATATGATAAAATACATTACAAACATGTAATATCCAAGTATACACCGAATCGTGACCCTCCACCAAGAAGGACCAAAATAGCCCAAGTGAAACTTAAAAATGCTTCAATTGAAACAAAGAAGTCATGACATTCACCTGCCAGGGGAGATGTGAACAGAAGATAAAAGAAAAATGAAACAGACAAAAGAAAGAAATGAAAACCAAAAACGGATCAAAGTGTAACAAAAAGAATAAGATTGTAGCCAAAAGAAAGAAAAAGGACCACATATGGAATTACCATAGTCCACTTGGTACATAAGCATCCCATATTAGTAATGTACTATAAAATACCAATTGGCTAGCATATATCATTGTGCACTGACGTAGGGGTTAACAGCCTTAGCAATAGTTCAATTAATAGACTAAATAATTTAGGGACAGCACGCAACAAACTCAAACTATTACAACTCACCCCACGTTAATCCTATATCTATGCTCATATACAAAGTATAATCAAGACAATCGAAAATTACCATAGTGGGCGCCATCCACGGACCACCTACTCCGTTATCACATCTCTATTAGGAAAAGTAGTCACAGCGGTGTACACCATACCAACAAAGATCCGTCATACAGTGACGGCAATAGTCTAAATAGCAACCACTAACTGCTGAATAACAGACCCCAAGGCAGCCTTATAGTTATCCCCGCAACATCCACAGCAGCTCAAATCATAATCAAACCCAAACACATATCAGTACATTAATTAATCATAGTGGTTAACCTACACGCACGCTGCCACAATGAGTCTATACAATTGGGAAACCCCAACCTGAGTCATGTGGATACACATATTATCATAGCCGTAAACCGCGGCGAATCCGTGAACCACTCACCCATAAACATAGGTTCGTGTAGCAACCATTACAGTAAGCGTATGAAGTTAAAGAAACACCTCATGGGCCATAGCCCTTCTTACCTGAACTCGTGCGGAACACAGCGTCCGCGTTATACTCCTAGAACGACAGTCATTAGTGAAAAAACAGCCGCGATATAAGCCCTTAAAAAGGAGCGAGCCCACCCCCCGCAGAGACCAATCAAATCACGCGCCGCTGATACACCTCAGCTGGTCGCGTAACAGAGCCAAATGCATAGTAAACTTCTCTGCGCGTGCAACAGGTGGCTAACCCTGTTTAATTCATAACCACTGGTGCCGGTCCCCTAACCCTGATCTAAAAGGAAGCAGTGTCAAATATAAATAAGTATCAAACCTCAGTGCGCAATTAATGTTGCAAGATCATGTCCCGGCTGTTATAGTCAGAGGGGCCCGGTATCAGTCATATCGAGGGTACCCAAATACCAATACAGTGATGGAACCCAAGGCTGCGTGTGAGTCCTAATTAAAATAACCACAGTAACAGTGTAGGCAAAATACTGAACATACAGCCGCCATGAGTGTGGCATATCCCATCAGACATTAAACCTTACAGTGCAAAGACACACTAAGGGACCCCTAGATCACGAAACCAGAGGTCAGTCAGCTATGACTTCTTAGTCATATCATAAGGGGAGTTGCGTGGTGGAAAGAAACACCAACCAATCGCAGACATCCATACCCGAAAGTGGGGTTAAACCCCCCTAACTAGTGATCAGAGTGATCTAAAGGACTAACCTAATATGAGGCTAAACATAGAGTCATAACATGTCTATGTCGTACACCTATCCGTCAAGGGGTCACAAAATCAATCAACTGGTCCGTCAGAGGTAGTATTGGTGCACCCCAAATGGGGACCTTAGGATAGCAGGAAACCACATAGACCCAATACCCACGTAAAGTGTGTCCAAAGTTGAAAGACATCCAAGAGGAAGACAAGCAATAGATGAACCAGTGCAAAAATGGGACTAGACCTGTAAAGGCAACGAGATACAGTAAAAGAACAATAAGAAGTTAACAATTCCATTAGATTATCAGAAAAATAAAGCATAGTCAATACTGGCATTTAAGCCATTTGGAGCAAGTGTGTTCAATCTATGGATCCATCTGGCTTCACTCCTAAGGAGTTCAGAATTCCTGTTGCCCCCCCCCATTTCAAGGGTGCCACCCTATCAATGAGCATAGCCCTAAGGGTAGATACAGCATGTCGTTGCTCCAGGAAATGTCTTGCCACAGGCTGGTCCGAGTGGCCATCTTTTAGGGCCGCTCTAATGGCACTCTTATGATTGGCGAGTCTCTCCCGAAACGGGGTGATGGTTTTGCCTGCGGGGATTTAGGGTAAAAAATTCACCCACAATTGGCAGGAGTAACACCGAATTCTGTCGAAGATGGTGCCAGATTGCCAATAAGTGCTCTCTTGATTGGGTACTGCTCGTAATAGAGGAGGTGGCAAGACTCAAGGCAACTGTGGTAGATGAATTAGATGCCGTACAGAAGGATAAAGAACGAGTACTGAAAGAGGATGAGACCGAGGACTGGCTGGGTAAGCTGGCATCACAGGTTGATAAGTACAGAAAAGATCTAATCAACTTTAAGACTAAGAAATAAGCCACTGTTGAGATGGACTATCGTGAAAGGACAGTTTATCAATGGCTATCAGGCAGAAATGCCCCCTTTAGACAAAGACGTAATGACCGCAGACCCCGCGCGCTGGCTAACACTGTGGACACCAGCGGGGGAGACTCTAGTGAAGCCGAGTCTTCTACCAGTAATCTGAATGCTGTGAAATCACAGATACAGGTTAAGACAAGATCAAAGAATAAACCACCATCATCTGCAAAAAACGGCAAACCGCCCGTCCCAGACACAGATCGTACATCAGAAGGGGCGGGTGGTGGAAAAAAACAGCGAAAAAACTAATGGACATGGAAAGCGTGGTGATTAACATAAGTAATAGACCTATGGATGAAGATAAGATCAAATTACTCAGTAAGGGTTTAAGCTATGTACCCACACCACGTGTGGATGTTTTTGACAACTTGGTGGATATACACCACCTGCAAAGAACATTAAAGATAAAGAACCATTTCAAGAACTCCAGGCCACTGGATGGTGACAATAGATTTATCACTAAATCTGGGTTCGAACCCAAGAACATGCATCCTACTATTAAGACGTTCACTAGTGTCTGCTCCCGGCAGATTTCCAATGAACTTGGCGATATGGGCACGTGCAGAACTAATCTGGAAAAACAGGAATGGGCAGCCCTACAAAGACTGAAGAAAGATGATTCCGTAGTGATCAGACCGGCGGACAAGGGGGGTGCCATTGTTATCCTGGACTACCAGTATTACAGAGACGAATTATTGGGACAATTAAATGATAACACCACCTACAGAAGGCTAACTACCAATCCTAACTTGACCTACAAAAGAAAGTTAGAAGACAGTCTAACTTTTGCCCTAAACGGTGGTCACATTGAACAGACGCTGTGGGACTTTTTGGTACCAACCTTTCCCAGATACCCTATTCTTTATTCGATCCCCAAAAATCCACAAGGATGCATGTAAACCACCTGGGCGACCTATTGTATCAGCGGTGGGATCACTGTTCCAAAATCTGGCGAAATTTATCGACTTTCACCTTCAGGGGATTGTAAAGAACACAAGGGCTTTCCTACAAGACTCGATCCAACTTATCAACCTGCTCCAGGAGAGATCATTTCCGGCTTATTGCTACCTTGTTACCCTTGACGTCAACAGCCTCTACACCATCATCCCACATGATCTTGGTGTGGAGGCTGTGAGACAGTCATTGATGAAATCAGATGAATACCTGGGCCCTCCTGTTGAAATCTTACTGGACTGGCTGTTGATGTGCTTGACACACAACTATTTCCGATTTGAGGAGCACTTCTACCTTCAGATGATAGGGACGGCTATGGGGTCCAGTTTGGCCCCGTCTTATGCCAACCTGTTTATGGCATGGTTCGAAGAGGAATTTGTGTTCAGCCAAAACAACCTAAACTTATTACTATACCGCAGGTATATAGATGACCTGCTGGTCATCTGGGGTGGAACAATAGGAGAACTGGAGATGTGGATTGAATCCCTTAATGATTTTCTGATCCCAGTCAAGTTCAAGCATGAGATTAGCCGTGAGAAGATACACTTTCTTGACCTATGCATTTTTAAATCTGAGGGAGCTGGGGAATGCAAACTGAATACGACTTTATATTCCAAGCCCACAGATAGAAACACATTACTACAATTCACCAGTTACCACCCACCTCAACTCAAGAAGGGAATCGTCAAGTCCCAACTGATGCGTGTTATACGTAATAATTCTGACCATGAATTGATGTTGCACCAGCTTGAGGAAATGAAAACAAAATTCCTCAATAGAGGTTATAATCCGTTGATGGTGCAAAAAACACTTGAAGAAGTGAAGCAGCAGGAACGAAGTTGCCTAGTAGCCAGAGAATTGGGTAGAGACCCTACCAAAGATGAACCGACCTTGAACCTGGTGACCAGGTTTACTCCAGCCACAAGTGCATTGCGGAAGGTGATCCATAAGAACTGGCCGCTCATAAGTGGAGATAAATCACTACCGTTCAAAGAAAACCCCCCTCCTAGGGTGGTGCACAAAAGTGGAAGAAGCCTCAAGTCACATTTGATGAGAACTGACCCTTGGAAGAAAGAAAGAACTTGGCTAAAACCACTTAAAAATGGATGTTATAAGTGCGGGAGTTGCGTGACTTGCAGTTCCCTCATCACTGGGGAACGATTTCACCATCCTACCACCAATAAGAGCTTTGTGATAAGGTACAGACTAACGTGCACATCTTATTTCATGGTTTATCTATTATCCTGTCCATGTGGACGGTTCTATGTAGGCAAAACCATCACCCCGTTTCGGGAGAGACTCGCCAATCATAAGAGCACCATTAGAGCGGCCCTAAAAGATGGCCACTCGGACCAGCCTGTGGCAAGACATTTCCTGGAGCAACGACATGCTGTATCTACCCTTAGGGCTATGCTCATTGATAGGGTGGCACCCTTAAAACGGGGGGCCACAGGAATTCTGAACTCCTTAGGAGTGAAGCCAGATGGATCCATAGATTGAACACACTTGCTCCAAATGGCTTAAATGCCAGTATTGACTATGCTTTATTTTTCTGATAATCTAATGGAATTGTTAACTTCTTATTGTTCTTTTACTGTATCTCGTTGCCTTTACAGGTCTAGTCCCATTTTTGCACTGGTTCATCTATTGCTTGTCTTCCTCTTGGATGTCTTTCAACTTTGGACACACTTTACGTGGGTATTGGGTCTATGTGGTTTCCTGCTATCCTAAGGTCCCCATTTGGGGTGCACCAATACTACCTCTGACGGACCAGTTGATTGATTTTGTGACCCCTTGACGGATAGGTGTACGACATAGACATGTTATGACTCTATGTTTAGCCTCATATTAGGTTAGTCCTTTAGATCACTCTGATCACTAGTTAGGGGGTTTAACCACACTTTCGGGTATGGATGTCTGCGATTGGTTGGTGTTTCTTTCCACCACGCAACTCCCCTTATGATATGACTAAGAAGTCATAGCTGACTGACCTCCGGTTTCGTGATCTAGGGGTCCCTTAGTGTGTCTTTGTACTGTAAGGTTTAATGTCTGATGGGATATGCCACACTCGTGGTGGCTGTATGTTCAGTATTTTGCCTACACTGTTACTGTGGTTATTTTAATTAGGACTCACACGCAGCCTTGGGTTCCATCACTGTATTGGTATTTGGGTACCCTCGATATGACTGATACCGGGCCCCTCTGACTATAACAGCCGGGACATGATCTTGCAACATTAATTGCGCACTGAGGTTTGATACTTATTTATATTTGACACTGCTTCCTTTTAGATCAGGGTTAGGGGACCGGCACCAGTGGTTATGAATTAAACAGGGTTAGCCACCTGTTGCACGCGCAGAGAAGTTTACTATGCATTTGGCTCTGTTACGCGACCAGCTGAGGTGTATCAGCGGCGCATGATTTGATTGGTCTCTGCGGGGGGCGGGCTCGCCCCTTTTTAAGGGCTTATATCGCGGCTGTTTTTTCACTAATGACTCTGTCGTTCTAGGAGTATAACGCGGACGCTGTGTTCCGCACGAGTTCAGGTAAAAAGGGCTATGGCCCATGAGGTGTTTCTTTAACTTCATACGCTTACTGTGATGGTTGCTACACGAACCTATGTTTATGGGTGAGTGGTTCACGGTTTACAGCTATGATAATATTTGTATCCACATGACTCAGGTTGGGGTTTCCCAATTGTATAGACTCATTGCAGCAGCTTGCGTGTAGGTTAACCACTATGATTAATTAATGTACTGATATGTGTTTGGGTTTGATTATAATTAGAGCTGCTGTGGATGTTGCAGGGATAACTATAAGGCTGACTTGGGGTCTGTTATTCAGCGGTTAGTGGTTGCTATTTAGACTATTGCCGTCACTGTATGACGGATCTTTGTTGGTATGGTGTACACCGCTGTGACTACTTTTCCTAATAGAGATGTGATAACGGAGTAGGTGGTCCGTGGATGGCGCCCACTATGGTAATTTTCGATTGTCTTGATTATACTTTGTATATAAGCATAGATATAGGATTAACGTGGGGTGAGTTGTAATAGTTTGAGTTTGTTGCGTGCTGTCCCTAAATTATTTAGTCTATTAATTGAACTATTGCTAAGGCTGTTAACCCCTACGTCAGTGCACAATGATATATGCTAGCCAATTGGTATTTTATAGTACATTACTAATATGGGATGCTTATGTACCAAGTGGACTATGGTAATTCCATATGTGGTCCTTTTTCTTTCTTTTGGCTACAATCTTATTCTTTTTGTTACACTTTGATTCGTTTTTGGTTTTCTTTTCTTTCTTTTGTCTGTGTCATTTTTCTTTTATCTTCTGTTCACATCTCCCCTGGCAGGTGAATGTCATGACTTCTTTGTTTCAATTGAAGCATTTCTAAGTTTCACTTGGGCTATTTTGGTCCTTCTTGGTGGAGGGTCACGATTCGGTGTATACTTGGATATTACATGTTTGTGATGTATTTTATCATATTCTTTCTGTTCATATTTTTAGATTATGAAACTTGTCTTGAAGAAGGCCTAAGAAAAGGCCGAAACGTCGACAATGCACTTTTGTTAGAACTACAATAAAAGATTACCTTATGTATGAAGTCCTTGTGAGTGCCCTCCTTCCCTACTAGTATTCTATACATATCATTTGAGGATTGCACCCAGGCATTGGAAACATTGATGTGGATGGAGTGCTAGGCCACCGGCTACCACTTATATATATATATATATATATATATATATATATATATATATATACTGGCAGAATTGAAAGCTTAGCCTGCCCAGCACTAACCATTCCCTATCTATTTGATTGGATATGCTGAGTCTAAATAGCCACCATCCATCTCATCTTTTATTCAATATACCACACGGCCAATACCTTAGACACAGGAGGAACTGCACACAAACTGAAACATTTAAAATAGAGGCAAGTGATTTACAAAAAAGATTTAAGGAGAGGGGGTATTCCCAAAACTGCCTAAAACAGGCATACACAAAAGCAAGATACAAAGATAGGCAAGAAATACTATATAAACCAAAGGATAGTTTGCAAGGAGACACAGTGAGATTCATCAGTATCTATAATTACTCCTGGGCTAAAATTAGAACAATCTTGCTGAGACATTGGCATATCTTAACTCTAGATAATTCTATAGCTAAGCAAATAATCAGTACTCCTCAAATGAGAGCAAAAAAAGCCCCCAACCTTAAAGACAAACTAGTTAGAAGCCACTTATGTATGAAAAAATCAGAAAATTGGTTGTCACAATATAAAAGCAAAGATGGAAACTTTAAATGTTCAAAATGTTCAGTCTGCCCCAACATGATTACTGGCAACAAATTCATTGATAAATTTGACAAACAATGGAACATCCAGGGACACATAAACTGTGTAAGTGAGGGAGTAGTATATTTAGTTTACTGTAATCGCCCCTGTTATTGCGTTGGAAAAACGTATAGAGAGCTCAAAGAAAGAATTAAAGAACATAAGAGAGATATAAAGAACAAACTGATTGATACCAGCAGTGTAGCACAACATTTTTTCTATTTTCACAATAGCAACAAGCATGAATTAAAATTTCGAGGTCTGCAAAAAATTGATCTCAGAGAAAGAGGAGGGGATCTAGATAAAAAACTTTTGCAGAATGAATGTAAATGTATCTTCAATCTAAAAGCGTTAGCCCCTCTAGGTATGAATGAGGAAATTAATTATGCATGCTTTCTCAGGTGAATGAATCAACTGCTTCAGAGTATAATTTATACTTTCTTTAACGAAATTATAATGGAAGTTAAGGGTTAAACCATGTCAAAGTTCCTAAAAACAAATTTAATCTTATATTTTAGGCATAAGAATTACTAACAAAACATAATTCATATCTTTTACCAAAAGAAATGGGCATCTAATGACAGTTAAGTAAAATGCCATGTTAGTAGCTATGAATTGCTTTACTAAATAATTAAAATTAAAATTGTAATCCCCCATGATATGAATCTATTTTCAAGTAAATATGATTTGGTAAATTATTATCAATCTGTGGTACATCAAAAAGGAGCGTTTTTTTATTTTTTTTATCTTAACAATAACGGTATTTTTTCTGCAGTTATTATTTTATGTTTGACACCTAAATATGTATCAATGATAGAGATATTTTTGTCTTAGTTAAACAAAGTTACTATTTTACCCCAAGAATAATATTTGATTCAAAAAGGCTTCAAGAAAGGGAGGAGTTTTCCTCTGTGATGTTTTCTTTAAAGGTATTCCATACAAACCTGTTAGTTACTAATTGAAATTTGGAGCCGGAAGAAGCCCCACAGCCTTAGGGGTGAAACACGCGTAGCTGGCTGGAGTTATTGTTTGGAAACCGTGAGACCAAGATTTACTGTTCAAACTATCAAAGATTGATGTAACTTGGAGGCCGTGCACAACCGCAAAGGGTTACAAAGAATTTTGAGAGGAGCACCCCTGGAGGTGCGGCACCGCGATAGTGGGACTCTCAATAACTACTGCAAGTATAAACCACTACGGCGGAATACACTTTCTGACACAGTGTTTGTCATTAGGAGCCAAGAACTGGTCAATACTTTACCGCTACGGTGGAACTTGATTCCCTGATAATACGGAACAATTGTTGACAGCCAAGAACTGGTTAATACTTACTGCTATGGCGGAACTGTTGATTCACACAGTGTCTTAAAGTTAAGGACTGGTTTATATTTATCGCTACAGTGGTACTTCATCCTTATGAATGTTAGCAATAATAAGAATAACAGAGTAACCACTTTGCAGGTTGTTTACAAGCATCAAGTAATACTTAACTTTTATTTACTTGTGGCCCAAGTTTCTACATTACTCATGCAAGGAGAAACTGTTAGGATCTCTCTTGAATACTACCAATTGGGACTTTAATTTACCTGTGTTTATTAACAGGCCCTCTTTTTCTGTTTTTTTTAGTTATGTTTTTCTTATTTCTTTTTTATTTTATTAGATTATATATATTTTTTCCAGCTGGTAGGATTATTTCATAGTGCACTATGATAGGAATTATTTTGAGTATCCTTCAGATTGTTATATATAACCCTCTCATGGTGTTCCAATAAATACTCATTTTAATGCTCCTTGGTTGTAGCATATGATTGATATCAGAGATATTTTCATTTTTTATGCCACCATAAAGGTTTGACACTTTAGACTCAGCATATCCAATCAAATAGATAGGGAATGGTTAGTGCTGGACAGGCTAAGCTTTCAATTCTTCCAGTTTAGAGTTAAATTCACTACTTTCCCCTTGCACCAGGGGTCTGATAAGTACTAAAAACTCAGACCTCTGTTAACCGCCCCTTTATTGGTAACACTGATAGTGCTGACAACAACCCCCCTTTTTGCATATATATATATATATATATATATATATATATATATATATATATATATATATATATATATATATATTTAAATAATCATACACATACTGTACATACATAGAAATATATATTTTAAAAAATATGATAAACATTAGAATGTGAAGTATTCCTAACTCACTTAGGTTTTAGCGTAGTTGGTCTTATAAGGTGTCAGTTAGTGTGAGAGTTTACATCTTTATAGAGAACTATATAAATAAGTGAGAAAACTTTTTAATATATATTAGCTGCATAAGTAAGGTAACCAGTGATTCTGCAACTAGCTAGAAAATAAAATACATATTTTAATGTCTATGGACTATTTAAATAAGGCAGCATCTTAGTTATATAGCTTTCAACTAAGTAGCAATTTGGACCACTCAATAATATAGCCTTCCCTACACACCAATTGCACATAATGATACTATAAACTTTACATCCTCTGTAGCCAGAATATTATTATTTTACGCTACATTTTATAAAATATTTCCACTTAAAAATTTGTTTTGTGTCCTATTTTAGCAAACAATCTCCAACAACTGTCTATATGAAATACACATATATATGATGTGGTATCCCCATAATTTACATCCCTATTGAGTTATACAAATACATACTACAAACCTCTACTCATGTAGGATAATCAAATGAAACAAACCAAAGCAGTAAGGTTTGGCTAGCCTATAATCTTAAACCTGTATATAATATAGTCTGCCACCATTCCTTTTAATCCACTGGTATTAAATAAATTAAATATTTCTTTGCTGTCCCGGCTGCAGTCAGCTTTCATCAATTATATAGATCCACCTAGGGAGACTTGCAAAGTACTGTGTATTCAGGTCTGTCCTACCCTGCTTTATGACAGACTTATTAATAATCAGATTAGCACTTATATTGTATAGAAACTGGGGGCTTTTATTATTTTTTATTTTTTTAAGTGTGCCCTATAGAAGTCTATAGGGAGAAGTTAGCATGTTTGCGGTATTTTAGCTTTTTAAAATAAAGATATCGTACCAAGACAACAAAGAAAATTTGATAATAGGAGTAAATTAGAAAGTTTCTTAAAATTGCAGGATCTATTTCAATCATGAGAGTTTTATTTTAACTACACTATCCCTTTAAGGTTCCTTTTAAGTTGATATTCACAGATTTCCATTTAACTGCATCAAAATGTTTACTAAATATCCAGTAAATTTCTATAATTTCTTTCTCTTCTCTTGCATTTTAGTCTCAACTTTACTCTTTGAAAACTGTTTAGTTTAATTAGCTTTTGGAAAAAGATAAAGGTAAGTTAAATTTATTTTTTTCTCTTATCAAAATGCCATATTGCAATTTAAACTACTTGAAACAACAAACTATAAATAATACCAGAATTTCTTAAAACAATATCACAAAGGCACTCAAGACTTAAAAGGTTTGCATATAAATAATTAGTCAAAGATTTTTTTTTTGAACAAAGCTGAATAATAAATAGGCATCACCGTTTCATAACTTGACTACAAATTTGCTGTATTTGAAGATATAACTGCATACTGTTGTGTTTGCAAATATTTATTTTCTACCCGAGTAAAAAAACAAAAAAACTGAAGACACATTTATCTCAATCGTAAAAACATTTTTGCTTTAAGATGCAAGCAGTAACACCTGCTAATTTTCAAAATTAGCAATTATTTTTTTATTTATAAGCTGGAGGCTTGCAAACATATAATATGTTTGGTATATTAGAACTTATTTACTCTGAACTTCAACTGGGTAGTAGGTTTTTTCTGAAAAGCTTCAAAGTTACTTCCATTTCTCCTACTCCTATATCATATGACAGCCATTAGCCAATCACAAATGCATATACATATATAGGGCCAGATTACGAGTGGAGCGCTATCTTAATGTGCACCCATAAAGCTGCACAATGTGTTTGGTTAAGTGCTATGCACACATGCTAATGGAATAGCAGATGCCTGTATTTCTCATTTGCATGCAAATGTGTCACTACGTTTAATATTTAATATCGCTGTATGCCATTGAACCCTTTTAAAAGTGCTGACTTTTCAATGAATACAGAATTAATTACAATGAGACATTGTAACATTTATTTTTCTTACACCTGAAACAGGGCAAACACATAAAAACCTAAAGGAAACAGACATTTCTCATGTTTTTCTTGAAATTAATTAGCTGGGGTTCCCACACGCCTAAAATATATGTACCTGGCTAATATTATGATAATGGATTCATTATCAGAAACATAAGTATAGATAAAATCACAATTTTAGTATAAAACGTTGAAAAACCCACTCTTTTTCACCTCAAAACAAATGAGGTACGAGAGGTATAGAAGCAATGTGTCCCAACTGTTACAAGTGATCAGGCACCGTACCACTTTTCACTCTTCTCTGAAAAGTGATGCTTGGATCCCTCTATTTCTCCAGAGACTAATCCAGGTTTTCCAGGCACCTCTGTGTCTAGTTTAGCAAAGCCGCTACAATCTTTGGAATCCCGGATAGCCGGCTCCAAAGACAGCATCAGTGTTGCGGCTCAATACGGTGAAGTGGCCTTACACTTTTCATACAGAACTCCCTTCCTCATCAGAGGCAATTCAAATATGTCATAATTGTCTTCTTTGTGTTGCCATATTCAGTAATCAAGAACAGTTTTTTGTCTTATGTCCATTTCTTGAGATGCCATTTACAGTGCTACCAATTCTGCAGAGTTCCAATAACTAGACAACAATCCCCCCTATAGCAAAGATCCAGAACTGTGCAAGTAAAACAATAAACTCATGGTCACTGCAAAGACACAGAACTCAATACAACAATGAAGTCCTGAGTATTGTGAAGATGCGTCCCAGCTAGACCAGACCAGCCTGGAATCTGCAGCCTAAAGGGGGCCACTAAGGAAGTACCACATTCCAGAGGAGAGAGACAAGTGGCGCGGTGCTTGATAACTTGTGAATCTTGGGACATTGCTGTTTCTGTGCCTTTCTCATAGCTCATTTGTGTTGAGGTGAAAAGCAGTGAGTGCATTTTTTAACGTTCTATATTAAAAATGGTGATTTTATCTACACTTAGAGGAATCTGCTCTTCTGTTTGTGATTTTATTCTATATAATAAAACTTATCTGCCAGTGCTGCAAGATATATGACGACAGCGGTAACAACTAGAAGTAGGAGGAGCTAGATGCTATTGGACTCTATATCCTTTTTTCTCTTTTAGGACTTGATTTCAGATAAAAGTCATGCATTTAAATGTAATTTTACTATATGGGGTGCTATATATATATGTATTTAATATTTTATTACTGAAGAGGTGTTTGAATGCTGCTTTTCAAATCTATTAATAGTACATTACATTCCCATTCAGATGATTGTATTTAAAGTGATGGTAAATTCACTTCCATAACTTCACATAGTATGACAACTCCTCTCCTAACTAGCATATTGATATGCTTATTTTGTTCCAATGTCTAATCTACTTTTAATACTGAGCGTTTTTGTCAGGCTCCATTACCTGATTCAATGCAGCCTCTCTGAATAATTTTCCCTTAGGCTTCTTTGACTGGCAGCTCTTTCAGCCAATCAGAGCCTCACTATGCGCTTCATATAAGTTAATAACAGCACGCTCCCGTGCTTGGAACTTAGGCTGGAAGTTGAACTGCGCAAACGCAACTGCTACGCTATTTGCGCAACATAAACAGTGAGGCTGCTTACTGTTAACATACTGTAAGTAGCCTCACTGTTTATGTTGCTGGGTAAGGATTCAAAAGGGTGTGTGTGTATATATAAAGTGTGTATATATATATATATATAATGTGTGTGTGATTGTGTGTGCACACGTGTGCTTGTGTACTCCTTCCATTCTCACCTCATGGAGGCAGAGTTTAAAGGGACCTTAAAGAGCCCTTGTTTAAAAATTGTACTTGGTAAATTAAAGTATTTTAAAATGACATGCTCTATCTGAAATTTTCATTCTAATGTACCTTTAAAGGAGAAACAATTAAATGCACTAATGTACTAGAGAATTTTATTTTTCTTGCCCTGTTTTTTTTTTTACCAAGTTACAGAATGTGTTTTTGTACTCCCTAGGGACCATGGGATAAAACACAATTTTTACACAAAAGCAAGACCTGTTTAATGTATCAAGTTTCAGATATCTATTTCAAGCAAAGATAATCCCTTTATTACCCATTTTTGCAGAACCAACACTGTTATATTAATACGCCACATAGCATATTTCCATATATTAAATCAGTTTTTAAGATTGTAGTTTAGAACCACTCACGTGTATAAAAGCCTGATGAAACAGTACATGATACTGAGAAACGCGTTGCTGTGTTTTTAATGTGTTGTAATAAACACTTTTAATATATACAACTTGCTACCTTGTTTCTCTTTGGACACTCTTTTGGAGTCATTTTATACCTCTGCTGGAGGCGGGACGGTGCCTTCCTGACTGATAGCCTGTTTGGTGAATGCCTTTCTTGGCTTTTGGGAGTCTTTGCCCAGGAGGAGAGTTTACCGGACAACTCTGAGGTTCCGGTTTGCCTAGCCAGCACCACATCTTGGTGCTTTTATACACGTGAGTGGTTCTAAACTACAATCTTAAAATCTGATTTAATATACGGAATTATGCTATGTGGCGCCTTCTCTATTTCATTATAGATTAACCTGTTGTGGATGGCCTTATACATCGAGGAGAGCTGCCTCACATCTCTATAACTTTAAAGGGATTTTTTTGGACTTTGTTTTGGACATTTTCTAATCTTTTGTCTACTTGGACATTCTGTATTACAGTTTGTATGTTATGAGCTAAGTTGTTCTTGTATATTTATGCACAAGTACTACTATTTCTGGGAATATATGTATTGTGAATATTGAATATATGTGTTTTGAACCTTGTTAATCACATATAATTTTTCCAGCACCACTATATCTAAGATAGCGCCCCTAATTTATATAATATTGTGTTATCCTCTATAGGATATCACACATATATATATATATATATATATATATATAATATAGATAATAACTGTTTATATTTAATACGCTGTTTACTCTGTGATTACTTTGTATCTAATCCTCTGCAGGCTTACCCCTTATTTCAGTTCTTTTGACAGACTTGCATTTTAGCCACTCAATGCTGACTCCTAAAAAACACAACTGGAGTGAGCACAATGTTATCTATATGGCACACATGAACTAGCGCTGTCCTAGCTGTAAAACAGTCAAAATGTGATAAGATGAGATAAGAGATGGCTTCAAGGCCTTAGAAAATAGCTTTCAACAAAGAATGCCCAGAGAATAAAGCTGATGCTGAAAGTAAATTAGAAAGTTGTATAAATTTGCATGTTCTGAGTCATGAAAGTTTAATTTTGACTAGTCTGTCCCTTAAGCTTCCTAGTAATACTCTTATAAATGCTTTTATATACGGAAAGGAGTTCGTAAAATACTTAAAGGAACAATAATATTAAAGTTTAAAGTTTTGTGATTCATATCATGCAATTTTAAACACCTTTCCAAATTACTTATATTATTTATTATATATGTATAATATAAGTTAATAATAGCAGGATGAAGAAGGCCCCAGCATGGAAGAAGATGCGGAGTGGAGGTGGTGGAAGAGGCCGCCACAAAAGGCCATTGTAAGGGTTATTGTAATTTATTTTAGTGTCAGGGTTTTTTTTTGTTTTGGGTGTTTTTTTTTTTTTTAATTGGACATGTAGATTAGCGTTGGATATAACGGTGGGTTTTTTATTTTCTGTAAAAGTGTTTTTTTTTCTGTAACTTAGGGGGTTAAGTTTAAAGGGTGGCTTAGGTGGAAGGTTGAGTAGGCAGTTTAGAGTTACTAGTGTAGGGTACTTGCGGTGGGTATTTGGCAGTATAGGAGTTAATAGTGTAGGGTACTTGCTGTGGGTATGTGTCGGTATAGAGATTAATAGGATAGATACTTGCGGGTGGGTATGTGGAGGTTTAGATATTTATTAGTGTAGTGTTAGTTTGTAATTGTGGTTTAGGGGAATTAGGACTAGTGGCTAGGAACGTCAGTTCTATTCCAAGTGATCCTTTACTATACATTGCCAATAAGGGTGGCAATGCTAGGTATTATTTATAGCCTTCGTCGCCGACCAATTAAATGAATAGTAAATACCACTCGGCGATGCTGCCTGTTTGCCGCTAGGTCAGGAGCTTGGAATATTTTGACATGCTCGCTCATTATAGCGGCGGATCCCTTGTAATATTTCACCACCTTATAGCACTTTTGATCATCCGGGGTGAAGATAGAGCAATTGAAAATTCACATTTTATTACTTTTCTATCCTACTTCCCACAGGGATTGTCATTTCTTCTGCTTGCTATGTTAACACAGCTTTTCTTTATCCAATACTCAAGTAAAGAAACTTTCAGTAGGAAAAGCAGGGTTCAAGTCGAGCGGGAATGCATGGGAACGGAGTTCCTGCACTATTTTTGCAAGAGGAACTAAGTTCCCACTGGATAGAGAACAGAAACACTTCAGTAAACACTGCTGCTTCTGGTAGGAGGAGCTGGATAACAGTCTAGTTAGAGGGATAGGGAGATCCTCAAATAATGGGCAGTAACACATCTTACAATACACTAAATATAATACTGTCAGCGGTCCTGCTGTGTTATCACTCTGCAATGTGTGTAACACACAGTGCTTACATTTCTGTGGCTTATTTAGCCCCCTTCAGCAGAAATAGGACTATTGCACCTTAAGGCCTAGATTTGGAGTTTGGCGGTAAAAGGGCTGTTAACGCTCCGCAGGCTTTTTTCTGGCCGCACCATAAATTTAACTCTGGTATTGAGAGTTTAAACAAATGCTGCGTTAGGCTCCAAAAAAGGAGCGTAGAGCATTTTTACCGCAAATGCAACTCTCGATACCAGAGTTGCTTATGGACGCGGCCGGCCTCAAAAACGTGCTCGTGCACGATTCTCCCATAGGAAACAATGGGGCTGTTTGAGCTGAAAAAACACCTAACACCTGCAAAAAAGCAGCGTTCAGCTCCTAACGCAGCCCCA
Source organism: Bombina bombina (assembly GCF_027579735.1). Lineage (NCBI taxonomy): Eukaryota > Metazoa > Chordata > Amphibia > Anura > Bombinatoridae > Bombina > Bombina bombina. The sequence continues at coordinate 141,444,782 of NC_069509.1, read as the reverse complement.
TTGTTTCCTATGGGGAAACACTTCCTAAGTCTGCACCTAACACTCTAACATGTACCCCGAGTCTAAACACCCCTAACCATACACTTATTAACCCCTAATCTGCCGCCCCCGCTATCGCTGACACCTGCATATTATTTTTAACCCCTAATCTGCCGCTCCGTAAACCGCCGCAACCTACGTTATCCCTATGTACCCCTAATCTGCTGCCCTAACATCGCCGACCCCTATATTATATTTATTAACCCCTAATCTGCCCCCCTCAACGTCGCCGACACCTGCCTACACTTATTAACTCCTAATCTGCCGAGCGGACCTGAGCGCTACTATAATAAAGTTATTAACCCCTAATCCGCCTCACTAACCCTATCATAAATAGTATTAACCCCTAATCTGCCCTCCCTAACATCGCCGACACCTACCTTCAATTATTAACCCCTAATCTGCCGAAAGGACCTCACCGCTACTATAATAAATGTATTAACCCCTAAAGCTAAGTCTAACCCTAATACTAACACCCCCCTAAGTTAAATATAATTTACATCTAACGAAATAAATTAACTCTTATTAAATAACTTATTCCTATTTAAAGCTAAATACTTACCTGTAAAATAAATCCTAATATAGCTACAATATAAATTATAATCATATTGTAGCTATTTTAGGATTTATATTTATTTTACAGGCAACTTTTTAATTATTTTAACCAGGTACAATAGCTATTAAATAGTTAAGAACTATTTAATAGTTACCTAGTTAAAATAATAACAAATTTACCTGCAAAATAAATCCTAACCTAAGATATAATTAAACCTAACACTACCCTATCAATAAATTAATTAAATAAACTACCTACAATTACCTACAATTAACCTAACACTACACTATCAATAAATTAATTAAACACAATTCCTACAAATAAATACAATTAAATAAACTAGCTAAAGTACAAAAAATAAAAAAGAACTAAGTTACAAAAAATAATAAAATATTTACAAACATAAGAAAAATATTACAACAATTTTAAACTAATTACACCTACTCTAAGCCCCCTAATAAAATAACAAAGCCCCCCAAAATAAAAAATTCCCTACCCTATTCTAAATTAAAAAAGTTACAAGCTCTTTTACCTTACCAGCCCTGAACAGGGCCCTTTGCGGGGCATGCCCCAAGGATTTCAGCTCTTTTGCCTGTAAAAAAAAACATACCATACCCCCCCCCAACATTACAACCCACCACCCACATACCCCTAATCTAACCCAAACCCCCCTTAAATAAACCTAACACTAAGCCCTTGAAGATCTTCCTACCTTGTCTTCACCATACCAGGTTCACCGATCCGTCCTGGCTCCAACATCTTCATCCAACCCAAGCGGGGGTTGGCGATCCATCATCCGGTGCTGAAGAGGTCCAGAAGAGGCTCCAAAGTCTTCCTCCTATCCGGCAAGAAGAGGACATCCGGACCGGCAAACATCTTCTCCAAGCGGCATCTTCAATCTTCTTCCATCCGGTGCGGAGCGGGTCCATCTTGAAGCAGGCGACGCGGATCCATCCTCTTCTTCCGTTGTCTCCCGACGAATGACGGTTCCTTTAAGGGACGTCATCCAAGATGGCGTCCCTCGAATTCCGATTGGCTGATAGGATTCTATCAGCCAATTGGAATTAAGGTAGGAATTTTCTGATTGGCTGATGGAATCAGCCAATCAGAATCAAGTTCAATCCGATTGGCTGATCCAATCAGCCAATCAGATTGAGCTCGCATTCTATTGGCTGATCGGAACAGCCAATAGAATGCGAGCTCAATCTGATTGAGTTTTACACTACAACTAATTTTAATTTAATTAAAATAAACATAAATAAAAATTCCTATCATTACCTAAATAATATTTAAAACTAAATACTTACCTATAAAAATTAAACCCTAAGCTAGCTACAATATACTAATAGTTACATTATATTATCTTATGGTTTATTTTTATTTTATAGGCAAGTTTGTATTTATTTTAACTATGGTAGAATAGTTACTAAATAGTTATTTAACTATTTAATAACTACCTAGCTAGAAATAAATACAAATTGACCTGTAAAATAAAACCTAACCTGTCTTACGACTAACCACCTACACCTAACCCAACAATTAAATAAATTCCCTAAAATTAAATACAATAAACTAAATTCAAAACAATTAGCTAAATTAAAAAAAAAACATCAAATTACAGAAAATAAAAAACAAATTACAGAGATCTTTAAACTAATTACACCTAATCTAATAGCACTATTAAAAAAAAAAAATGCCTCACCCAAAATAAAAAAAAACCCTAGTCCTAAACTACCAATAGCCCTTAAAAGGGGCCTTTTGCTGCATATGCCCCAAAGTAATCAGCTCTTTTACCTGTAAAAAAAATACAAACAACCCCCCCCAAAAGTAAAACCCACCACCCACACAACCAACCCTCCAAATAAAACCCTAACTAAAAAAACCTAAGCTCCCCATTGCCCTGAAAAGGGCATTTGGATGGGCATTGCCCTTAAAAGGGCATTTAGCTCTATTGTGGCCCAAAGCCCTAACCTTAAAGTAAAACCCACCCAATACAACCTTAAACAATCCTAACACTAACCCCCGAAGATCCACTTACCAGGAAAAGTCTTCATCCAAGCGGCAAGATGTCCTCAACGAAGCTGGCAGAAGTGGTCCTCCAGACGGGCAGAAGTGGTCCTCCAGACGGGCAGAAGTCTTCATCCAGACAGTATCTTCTATCTTTATCCTTCCGATGCAGAGCGGCTCCATCTTCAAGACATCCGGCGCGGAGCATCCTCTTCAATCGACGGCTTCTTCTGGAATGAATGTTTCTTTAAGTGATATCATCCAAGATGGCTTCCCTTAGATTCCGATTGGCTGATAGAATTCTATCAGCCAATCGGAATTAAGGTTGAAAAAATCCTATTAACTGATGCAATCAGCCAATAGGATTGAACTTCAATCCTATTTGCTGATCCAATCAGCCAATAGGATTGAGCTCGCATTCTATTGGCTGTTCCAATCACCACTGACTTAAGCAGCTCACTTCTTACCTTTTAATGCCAGGTTTGTAAAAACCTGTAATACCAGCGCTGTAGGTAAGTGAGCGGTGACAGTAACGTGCAAGTAAGTACCGCACCCCTCATAACGCAAAACTCGTAATCTGGCCGATTGTTTTATAAGTACCTTTGAAAAAAATATATAGTTTTATATCTCTTTAAATTTAAAAAAAATACTATAATGTGTAAACCTGCTCTTCATAGATAAAAATAAGTCCATGTCTGAGTATTTTAGTCATAACCTCAATACATAAAACTAACAAAAATAAATCCAACAAAACATAGCAGTCTTTTAGCCAGTAACATACAAAATGTAAAAGATTAAACTAAATAAATTGCATCAGTTCAGTTCCAAAAACAGATTACGAACAGAATTGACATTTCTCAGCACAAATACAGCTCCGACAGCGAGTCATAATACAGTACAACAAATGGCTTTTACTCAATAAAATTAGTCCTTGTTATCTTGTTTTCATTTTTATTTTAATACACTTATTAAAGCTTTAGAATACAAATTTAGCTTGTTTGCCAGCTGTCCTTGGCATGATTTGGAAGAGAATCGTTTATCTGGGACTGACTATGAATATAAAGGATTGTGCCAGTATGGAATAACTTCAGCAAAGGCAATTATGTAATATGAACTATTAAAATAATGAAGAGAGAGAAAAAAATGATAAAAAAAAATGTTGTTTCTGGTGGAGAAGCTGTATTCATTATTTATAGGATTCAAAATCAATCAAAATCTCATTGACACTGCTTTTGTTTTGCTTTGTAATATTGGTTACTTGAAGTAAAAATCTAGTTCTGAAATTATTCATTTTCAAATGTTCAGTTTCGCTTATATGTATTTCAAGATCTATTTTCTTTATCTCATATTTATTTATTTCGATTTTCCAACAATAAAGAATTTGCCATCGACAATATTACATCAGTGTAAAATGTATATATATTACTAATAAAAAATCTTAATTTTTTTTGAGCTAAATTACATGAAAAGAGGCAAAGTAAATATTAAAGTATAATGCAAATTTTTTACGGCACATAACTAAACATTTTGTAAAACAATCTTAAGGTATTTACTGTTCCTTTAAGGTATTCCTTAAAGGGACATTTACACTTGTTTTTTCTTTGCATAAATGTTTTGTAGATGATTTATTTATATAGCCCATGAAGTATTTTTTTTTTTTTAATGGATAGTTTTGCTTACTTTTAAATAACATTTCTCTGATTTTCAGACTCCTAACCAAGTCCCAAAGTTTTAGGAGAATACTGACGTATACCTACTCCAGCTTGCGTCTGTTTGTGTAAAGAGTCTTTTCATATGCAAAGGAAGGGGCGGTGTCTGATATTTCCCACTTGCAGTGGGTGTTTCCAGTGAATATTTTAAACAGAGCTAAACTGGAAGCTTCTAAGTAAGATTTTTATATCAGTATCTGTTAGGCCTGACCATATTGCGCTTTAAAAGGGGACACATATGAAAGTACATATGTCAGGCTTCTTATACAAAACATTTCTTTAAACAGCCCAGTAAACAGCCCAGACATATGTATTTTTCATATGTGTCCCTTTTAAAGCGGCAATATGGTCAGCCTAGTATCTTTACTTATTATTCTTTATAGTAGTGTCTATTACATGCAAATTATATGAAAATTGGTGTTTACTGTCCCTTTAAATAAACAAATTGTCTTTAACTTACAAATATTAGTAGATTATATCATTTATAAAGTTCCATTGGCCATAACCAACCAACTTACATCCATTTTTTGATGAAATTCCTCTTAACTACAATTCATATATATTAATAGAAAAAAAAATAAAAAAATCCTAATCATAATATTGCCATTGATAAACTAAACATATATATGCTTTTTAAATAAAGCTACTTAATTTGTTCAAGAAAATGTTTGCTTCTTTGGTCTGACTCTGAATCCATTGTAACATTGTATTGTTCCGTAGTTGCTTCTCTAACTCCCTTTACTACTGAGAATTTCAATGAAAAATTTGCCCAAAATACTGAATAATTTTTAGGATTTTTGCTATCCATTTAAACAGAAATAATTTTAAATTAAATTTACCTATCAAAACTATATATTTATTTTAAGTAGACAACTCAAGATGTTGCTCTAGACCCATTTTGGTGTATTCCATGCCACCATTTTGCTGCCAAAAGCAATCAAATTAAAAAAAAATGTTAACTTTTTCACAAACTTTGGGTTTCTCACTGAAATTATTTACATTATTTAACTACTGCAGTCATAAGACAAATGTTTGCTAAAGGTTCTCTGGGGTCCATTTTGCTCAGAAATAGCGGATATGCATGGCTTTGCAATTCGTTTTTGGTAATAGGAAGGCCACTAATTGCAACAGTGCACCATACTGGAAGGGGATAGTAGTTTAATGCAGGAATTACCCTCCCTCCTGACACTTCCCAACATCCCTGATCCCTCCCAAACAGCAGCTCTCCCCTCACACACTCACACTTCTTGACCACAATCCTAAGTACTAGCAGACAGTCAGTCAGTATTATTATTATTTTGTTGTTGTTTGTTTTTTAAAAATATTAAATGTATTTTTTTTCTTCAGTGTAGGATCTCCCTTACCTCCTGATCCCTCCCAAAAAGCTTGCTAACCCTACCCCTCCAATGGGTGTCCGCCATCTGCTATCTGCTAGTACCCAGTTTATAGATGTATTTTGTTTATTTATTTATTATTTATATTTTTTCATGTAGTGTAGTGTGCTCTGTTGCCATATGAAGACAGATGCCTGCAGCCCAGGAAGTTGTTCCTGTTGTCACTTGAATGTCAAGACTGCTGAAGCTTCCTGAAGGGCCCGTTGTATATATCATATACAGTACGACGGCTATATACAGCATTACATATATATGGTAAATATACATACTTTTATTGGGTCAAGGGGTTAATAAGTTACAGTTTGTAACTTTGACATTAATACCTTCTCTGTGGAAATCAAACAAATACCCAAACTTATGGGTTGAATACAATACTTCAGAAAAGTTTACCGATTGTTCTACAAAAATTCACAATTAAAGTCTAAGGGAATTTTTTGTACATAAATAATTTGACTCATTTCTTTACAGGTTGTAAAATAATCCTAATAAGGTGGCTCAATTGATAAACCATGGTGTAGATAACAAGTGAAGTGCAACAATATTAGCGCTATTGTGCGGTAACACCATTTAAGTTATATCATAGCACATTTATTTTTTCTCTCGTATTACAAGTCATAAGTAAATATATTAGTGCTTAAGCAAAAGGTCTAGGGTATGCTAACATCTGAATGTAGGATAGCACATGTGCACTGATTCCCTCACATAATAGTCTACATTAGGGGGGTGCTGAAAATTGCCAAATAGTGGAGTTCTTTACTAAATTTTAAACTAGGATTTTGTATTAAGATATAAGTTTAAAACACTGCACACATACACATACATATGTACACACACAAACACATATATACATTCACCCACACATATACATATATACATAGAGACAGAACATCTGTCACTCTCTTGCAAGCACACAACTAGATTAAAAGCAAAAATGGAAGTGTTAGTTACAGCATTTGGTCAAATGGTTTAAACCCAGGACCATGTCAAGGTTTCTTCCTCTCTGGGTTCAGCCACACAATGCAAGCTTTCTATAAAACAAATTGAGATACACACATGGGATGTAATTTCCCTAGACACATACAAAACATGTAAATGAACACTGTAAAACTCATACGGCTAGATTTGGAGTTTTGTCGGTAACGACCCGAAAAATTAACGCCGGCTTTTTTCTGGCCGCACCATAAAAATAACTCTGGTATTGAGAGTCCAAAAAAGGAGCGTAGAGCATTTTTAACGCAGCTTCAACTCTCGATACCAGAGTTGCTTACGCAAGCGGCCAGCCTCAAAAACGTGCTCGTGCACGATTCTCCCATATGAAACAATGGGGCTGTTTGAGCTGAAAAAAAACCTAACACCTGCAAAAAAGCTGCGTTCAGCTCCTAACGCAGCCCCATTGTTTGCTATGGGGAAACACTTCCTACGTCTTCACCTAACACTTTAACATGTACCCCGAGTCTAAACACCCCTAACCTTACACTTATTAACCCCTAATCTGCCGCCCCCGCTATCGCTGACCCCTGCATATTATTATTAACCCCTAATCTGCCGCTCCGTAAACCGCCGCTACTTACATTATCCTTATGTACCCCTAATCTGCTGCCCTAACATCGCCGACCCCTATATTATATTTATTAACCCCTAATCTGCCCCCCACAACGTCGCCTCCACCTAACTACACTTATTAACCCCTAATCTGCCGACCGGACCTGAGCGCTACTATAATAAAGTAATTAACCCCTAATCCGCCTCACTAACCCTATAATAAATAGTATTAACCCCTAATCTGCCCTCCCTAACATCGCCGACACCTAACTTCAATTATTAACCCCTAATCTGCTGACCCAATCTCGCCGCTATTCTAATAAATGTATTAACCCCTAAAGCTAAGTCTAACCCTAACACTAACACCCCCCTAAGTTAAATATAATTTTAATCTAACGAAATTAATTAACTCTTATTAAATAAATTATTCCTATTTAAAGCTAAATACTTACCTGTAAAATAAATCCTAATATAGCTACAATATAAATTATAATTATATTATAGCTATTTTAGGAATAATATTTATTTTACAGGTAACTTTGTATTTATTTTAACCAGGTACAATAGCTATTAAATAGTTAAGAACTATTTAATAGCTAAAATAGTTAAAATAATTACAAATTTACCTGTAAAAGAAATCCTAACCTAAGTTACAATTAAACCTAACACTATACTATCAATACATTAATTAAATAAACTACCTACAATTACCTACAATTAACCTAACACTACACTATCAATAAATTAATTAAATACAATTTCTACAAATAAATACAATTAAATAAACTTGCTAAAGTACAAAAAATAAAAAAGAACTAAGTTACAAAAAATAAAAAAATATTTACAAACATAAGAAAAATATTACAACAATTTTAAACTAATTACACCTACTCTAAGCCCCCTAATAAAATAACAAAGCCCCCCAAAATAAAAAAATGCCCTACCCTATTCTAAATAACTAAAGTTCAAAGCTCTTTTACCTTACCAGCCCTGAACAGGGCCCTTTGCGGGGCATGCCCCAAAGAATTCAGCTCTTTTGCCTGTAAAAAAAAACATACAATACCCCCCCAACATTACAACCCACCACCCACATACCCCTAATCTAACCCAAACCCCCCTTAAATAAACCTAACACTAAGCCCCTGAAGATCTTCCTACCTTGTCTTCACCTCACCGGGTTCAACGATCTGTCCAGAAGAGCTCCTCCGATGTCCTGATCCAAGCCCAAGCGGGGGGCTGAAGAGGTCCATGATCCGGCTGAAGTCTTCATCCAAGCGGGAGCTGAAGAGGTCCATGATCCGGATGAAGTCTTCATCCAAGCGGGAGCTGAAGAGGTCCATGATCCGGATGAAGTCTTCTATCAACGGCATCTTCAATCTTCTTTCTTCCGGATCCATCTTGCAGACCTCCAACGCGGAACATCCTGCTGGCCCGACGGACTAACGACGAATGACGGTTCCTTTAAGGGACGTCATCCAAGATGGCATCCCCTGAATTCCGATTGGCTGATAGGATTCTATCAGCCAATCGGAATTAAGGTAGGAAAATTCTGATTGGCTGATGGAATCAGCCAATCAGATTCAAGTTCAATCCAATTGGCTGATTCAATCAGCCAATCAGATTGAGCTCGCAATCTATTGGCTGTTCCGATCAGCCAATAGAATGCGAGCTCAATCTGATTGGCTGATTGGATCAGCCATCAGAATCAGAATTCATCAGCCAATCAGAATTTTCCTACCTTAATTCCGATTGGCTGATAGAATCCTATCAGCCAATCGGAATTCGAGGGACGCCATCTTGGATGACGTCCCTTAAAGGAACCGTCATTCGTCGTTAGTCCGTCGGGCCAGCAGGATGTTCCGCGTCGGAGGTCTGCAAGATGGATCCGGAAGAAAGAAGATTGAAGATGCCATTGATAGAAGACTTCATCCGGATCATGGACCTCTTCAGCTCCCGCTTGGATGAAGACTTCAGCCGGATCATGGACCTCTTCAGCCCCCCGATTGGGCTTGGATCAGGACATCGGAGGAGCTCTTCTGGACAGATCGTTGAACCCGGTGAGGTGAAGACAAGGTAGGAAGATCTTCAGGGGCTTAGTGTTAGGTTTATTTAAGGGGGGTTTGGGTTAGATTAGGGGTATGTGGGTGGTGGGTTGTAATGTTGGGGGGCTTGGGTATTGTATTTTTTTTTTTACAGGCAAAATAGCTGTACTTTTTGTGGCATGCCCCGCAAAGGGCCCTGTTCAGGGCTGGTAAGGTAAAAGAGCTTTGAACTTTAGTTATTTAGAATAGGGTAGGGCATTTTTTTATTTTGGGGGGCTTTGTTATTTTATTAGGGGTCTTAGAGTAGGTGTAATTAGTTTAAAATTGTTGTAATATTTTTCTTATGTTTGTAAATATTTTTTTATTTTTTGTACTTTAGCAAGTTTATTTAATTGTATTTATTTGTAGGAATTGTATTTAATTAATTTATTGATAGTGTAGAGTTAGGTTAATTGTAGGTAATTGTAGGTAGTTTATTTAATTAATTTATTGATAGTATAGTGTTAGGTTTAATTGTAACTTAGGTTAGGATTTCTTTTACAGGTAAATTTGTAATTATTTTAACTATTTTAGCTATTAAATAGTTCTTAACTATTTAATAGCTATTGTACCTGGTTAAAATAAATACAAAGTTACCTGTAAAATAAATATTATTCCTAAAATAGCTATAATATAATTATAATTTATATTGTAGCTATATTAGGATTTATTTTACAGGTAAGTATTTAGCTTTAAATAGGAATAATTTATTTAATAAGAGTTAATTAATTTCGTTAGATTAAAATTATATTTAACTTAGGGGGGTGTTAGTGTTAGGGTTAGACTTAGCTTTAGGGGTTAATACATTTATTAGAATAGCGGTGAGCTCCGGTCGGCAGATTAGGGGTTAATAATTGAAGTTAGGTGTCGGCGATGTTAGGGAGGGCAGATTAGGGGTTAATACTATTTATTATAGGGTTAGTAAGGCGGATTAGGGGTTAATAACTTTATTATAGTAGCGCCCAGGTCCGGTCGGCAGATTAGGGGTTAATAAATATAATATAGGGGTCGGCGGTGTTAGGGGCAGCAGATTAGGAGTACATAAGGATAACGTAGGTGGCGGCGCTTTGCGGTCGGCAGATTAGGGGTTAATAAGTGTAGGTAGGTGGAGGCGACGTTGTGGGGGGCAGGTTAGGGGTTAATAAATATAATACAGGGGTCGGCGGTGTTAGGGGCAGCAGATTAGGGGTACATAAGGATAACGTTGGTGGCGGTCGGCAGATTAGGGGTTAAAAAAATTATTTGAGTGTCGGCGATGTGGGGGGACCTTGGTTTAGGGGTACATAGGTAGTTTATGGGTGTTAGTGTACTTTAGAGTACAGTAGTTAAGAGCTTTAGAAACCGGCGTTAGCCCAGAAAGCTCTTAACTACTGACTTTTTTCCTGCGGCTGGAGTTTTGTCGTTAGATGTCTAACGCTCACTTCAGACACGACTCTAAATACCGGAGTTAGAAAAATCCCATTGAAAAGATAGGATACGCAATTACGTAAGGGGATCTGCGGTATGGAAAAGTCGCGGCTGAAAAGTGAGCGTTAGACCCTATTTTGAGTGACTCCAAATACCGGCGGTAGCCTAAAACCAGCGTTAGGAGCCTCTAACACTGGTTTTCACGGCTAACGCCAAACTCCAAATCTAGGTCATAGTTTATTCTAATAGACAGCTGTAAAGCTCTCAGCGATTCAAGCAGTTAACCCCTTACCAGCCTGAGTGTAAAGCCTATAGGAAACATTACAAAAAAAATTATCAGCATAATAGACAGAAAGTCTGACACTCTTTTGCAAGCACACAGCAAGATTATGGGCTTGATAATTGAAAGCTCTCTGGGCTGGCAAGATTATTAAATAATGTTCTCCAGTCCTTCTATTTCCCTGGTGGAATGTTCACTAAGAGGTGAATACTGCATTTCCATATGAAATGTGCACAACAAAATTAGTATTTTAAACATCTTACAAAACAAATATTTGAACCATTCACACAAAAATAAGCAGGGAACATTTGTATTGTTAAAGGGACAGTCTAGTCCAAAACAAACTTTCATGATTCAGATAGAGCATGTAATTTTAAACAATTTTCCAATTTACTTCTATCACCAATTTTGCTTTGTTTTCTTGGTATTCTTAGTTGAAAGCTAAATCTAGGAGGTTCATATGCTAATTTCTAAGCCCTTAAAGGCCGCCTCTTAGCTCAGGGCATTTTGACAGTTTTTCACCACTAGAGGGTGTTAGTTCATGTGTTTCATATAGATAACACTGTGTTCATGCACGTGGAGTTCCTAGGAAGCTGCACTGATTGACTAAAATGCAAGTCTGTCAAAAGAACTGAAATAAGGGGCAGTTTGCAGAGGCTTAGATACAAGATAATCACAGAGGTAAAAAGTGTATTGATATAACTGAGTTGGTTATGCAAAACTAGGGAATGGGTAATAAAGGAATTAGCTATCTTTTAAAACAATAAATATTCTGGTGTAGACTGTCCCTTTAAGGTCCATCAAAAATCATAACAAAATTCCCTACCAAAAATCGTATGTTAACAAAAAAGTAAAATTTGTATGTAATTTGCACAGGAATAAATCAAAGTAAACATGCACAGCATAAATCGTAATAATAATACACTGGATGTGCAAAAATCACACAGAAATTTGAACTTATAAATACAAAATAGAAAGCGTAATTGTTGTCGTAAAATGGGCTGAACATGGGTATTTCATGGGCGTATATGAAAATGTCTCTCTAATCCCAGCGTAATTCTATAAATGTTTTTGCACTGCAGATCTCACAGTTTTTTCTCGCCAACTAAAAGGTGGCAAGCTTTTCTTAAAACAATACGAACACTTATAAACCCAATAAAAAAACAAATGCATATGAAAATATAGACAAATGTAATATGCTATAAGCAGAAAACAGCATAATGTGAGTTATATTGGCTGCAGGATTTTAATTTTAATGTGCTCCCCCTGCTAACTTCGCTCTAAGGAGTGAAGTAAGTGTCCCTATCCAGCGAGCTCCATTACTTTTAATAGCAGCCATCTCGCCACTCGCAGGGACTGCCCCTTTTTTACGATTATTGCACTGGGGCAGCCCTGCGAGGGTCAGCGAGAAAAAGTAGGTTTGAGCTGGCGAGGATTATATCATCAAGCCCTTTGTGTATGCCTCATCATGAAAGAAAAAAAGAAAAAAATGTATGTCCCTTTAATGCTTGAATATATGCATAACAAAACACATACAAATGCATAACAAATATCAACAAAATATACTAAAGTATTTCACTCACATTTATACATATTAAATGTAAAATCAAGGTTTATTATTAAAAAAATATTTCATAGACATAAAAGTCTACTATTTGAAGGATTTATAGCAAACACCCCATCCGGCATGCAGATGTTAGTGTGCCCTAGACCTTCGTTTGTGTGCTAGGATATTACTTTTAACTTGTAACACAAGTGCAAAAACTGAATGTGCTCAAGAGGCGTTAACACACAATAGTGCTAATATTTTTGTGTTCCATTTATAATCTTGGCAAGAATGTTTAATTCAGAAAATGTTGTCATATAATTTATTTTAACTGCTTTTGCTAAGAAAAACTTTAAATATTGTTTTAGTTTAACTCCATCTAGAGCCCTGGTTTTCATGCCCGTCCTCAGACCTCCCTAACAGGTCAGATTTTAAGGATATCTAAACTAAAGAACAGGTGAAATCATCAGCTGACTAGTAAACGTGGAGATGAACATTCTCACAGCCAATGTAATCAGAATGGCCCTTGTTCCCCTTGTTTCAGCACGAGCCTTCAGGCTCGTCGGAAACAGCAGTTAAAGGCCGCTGCTCCTTAATTGGTCCACTGCCTCTGAGGCTGTGGTCTTCAATCCGCCCGATCCTATACGATCGGGCTGATTGACACCCCCTGCTAGCGGCCGATTGGCTACGCATCTGCAGGGGTCGGCATTGCACAAGCAATTCTGGTGAACTGCTTGTGCAATGATAAATGCAGACAGGGTATGCTGTCGGCATTCAGCAATGTCTGTCGGACATGATACGCTACAACGTATCATGTCAGACAGACATTGGTAAATCTACCCCATAGTATATTTGAGCAAAATATTTTTGGGCACAACAATATGTTCTTTTAAGAGAAGTGACATTTTTAAGTATATTTTAATACTAAGCTACGCATAGCAGAAGTTTTTTTTATCAAGCACTGATGTGAGTACCAGTACAATATAGTTTGGTTGTACTATAAATCTGAACTCTGGGCTTTGCAACACTCGTGTGAACTATGACCAAGGTCTTTTTTTTTTTTTCTTTACATTAATCTCAGCTACTGTTCCAATTGTTGCTGTGGTGACCATTTTTCAAAGGACCAAAAGCAACTGAAATGCTGTCTATTATTTACATGTTACTGAGGAAACTTCTATTGTTGTATTGTGTTTGCAAAAGCCCACGTTGTGAAAAATGTACAGAGCATGTACAGAGCATAAAGTAATATTGCATTGAGTGGAAAAGGGCATGTATCACACTGGGGAAAGGGACAAAGTATTTTCTTATTCTTCTTTTGTTTGGTGTATTGATTATTACGTTAAAAAAAAATACTAGGTATGTCAAAAGAGAAACAACAAAATACAATAAATGCATAGTTTATGAGAAAAGCAGTAAATGCAACAGAAATGTTCTGAAATTAAATTCCTGCCACTGTTTTTAAGACAAATAACTCAGTTCACTAAATATCATTATAATTGTTCCGCTGACCTCATCATTACATAAGTAATCTCTAGTAATCAGGCCTTTAACTTGAGCCAATAATTAAGCCTTTTACAGTCTCAGCATTTTTTTTTTTTTTTGCTTAAAGGACCATTAATTACAAAATAATTGCATAATCACCAAATGCAGGATAACAAAAACAGACAATGAAATAGCATTTACTCTGAATTTTAAACTAGATTTTTTTCTAAAATCTTAAAATGTCTTTCTATTTGCCAGGCCCATGTATCATGTGGCAACAATCAGCCAATCACTGATTCATATATGTATACACTGTGAACTCTTTCAGCGGTAGCTGGTGCCCTAGAAAGTATGCATATAGAAAAAAAAAACTGAACAACTAGATTGTTTTTTTTTCCGTTGTTGCACTTTCTATCTGAATCCTTGTCAGGATAATTTACCTGCTGCCCTTTCTCTAATGCAGGAACCTGTCTCTTTAAATCCTACGTGTTGTTTGCACTCAATGCTCAGACATTAGGGGTGGAACCTGTCTCTTTAAATCCTACATGTTTTTTTCACTCAGTGCTTAGACATTTGTGTATTAAGTACCTGTTTCTTAGCATTTGTATCCTGTTTATCTTTCTAAATTTGGATTCCTGAACCTGGCTAACCTTCCTGGATTTTTCCTTTGCCTAATCCTATTGGTTGTGATGTTTGGAATAAAGACTGCTTGCTGTGTTTGACCCTGGCTAGTTCACTGGACTCTGGTATTGCCTTACCCCTATTTGTACTTTGCTGATTACCTGTCTTTTTGGTATATGACCTGGGCTGGCTACTGCTACAGCTATATACCTTGCTGAGAGACTTATTTGAATGAATTCCTGATTTTGACCCTCTGGCCTGTTCCTGTATTCTGAGTATCACATCTGCATATCGGCTTCATCACCAAACAAAACAAGGAAAGTGTTCCCTTGACAAGTCAAAAAGTTTAATTTTGATTTTAGTGTTCCATTAATTGTACATTTGAAGCTTGAAAATTGCTACAAAAACATAACAAATATAATCTCAACAGCAAGCTTTTTATAACATCTGGATTTTAGGTCTAGACCTTGCACAACCATGTCCAATATTCTAGTATGAACTGTTGCATTACAGCAGAGTTTGTCAACCATCTCGATTGGATAGGGATTATTTAAAGGGATACTGAACCCACATTTTTTTCTTTTGTGATTTAGATAGAGCATGCAATTTTAAGCAACTTTGTAATTTACTCCTATTATCAACTTTTCTTTGTTTTCTTGCTGTCTTTATTTGAAAAAGAAGGCATCTAAGCTAAGAAGCCAGACAATTTTTGGTTGAGACCCTGGACAACACTTGTTTATTGGTGGGTGAATGTATCCCCCAATCAGCAAGAACAACCCAGGTTGTTCACCAAAATGGCCTGCTGTCTAAACTTACATTCTTGCTTTTCAAATAAAGATACCAAGAGAATGAAGACAATTTGATAATAGAAGTAAATTAGAAAGTTGCTTACAATTGCATGCTCTATCTGAATCACAAAAGAAAATATGTGGGTTCAGTGTCCCTTTAACTCTGCAAGCCTTGAGGTAGTGGAGAGTCTCTCTCTCTCTCTCTCTCTTTATCTCTCTCTCTCTCTCTCTCTCTCTCTCAATTGCTCACTCTATGAAACAGTAACAGATGGTTATTGTGTGTTTTTGGGTCTTTTCCTTTGCCATCTTCCTGCTCCTCTTCTGTAAGAGTTACTGTGTAATAAAAAAAACAAAGCTCCTAATCTAATGACGTTGCCCTGTGCCTTGCAATATGTTTAAAATAGTTACATTAACTGTTTTCGTCCTTAAACCAAAGCAAAGAGGATTAATTCATTTCTGTTCTCAAGCATCAATAACCAAAAGCCAGAGTACAGTGGGTATTGAAAAGAATCACCGCCCTTGAAAAATCACATTTTGTTGCTTTGCAGCCTGCAGTAAAGACAGACACCGTTTTTGTTTATCCAGTTGTAATTACGCAGTGCAACTTATAACATCCAAGTGAAAGATATAACACCAACATGTCAGGCAAAAATAAAGACAATTCAAAAACAGAATGACTGAGTTGGAAAAAGGATCACCCCCTTGTGTCAGTATTTTGTTGAACAACCTTTTGCTTTAATTATAGCCTTTAGTCTGTTGGGTTATGTCTCTACTAACTTTGCACATCTAGACTGTGCAATATTTGCCCACTCTTCTTTGCAGAACTGCTCCAGTTCTATTATATTTGTTGGTGACCATTTGTGGACTGCAGTCTTGAAGTCATGCCACAGATATTCAATGGGGTTTAAGTCTGGGCTCTGACTAGGCCATGCAAGGACATTCACCTTTTTCTCCTTCAGCCAATGTGTGGTTATTTTTGCTGTGTGCTTTGGGTCATTGTCATGTTGGAAGGTAAACCTTCTTCCTATTGAAGTTTTCCAGTGCCTGCTGCAGATAAACACCCCCATAACAGGATGTTAACACCTCCATGCTTTACTGTAGGTATGGTGTTATTTGGATGTTGGGCAGTTTTGGATTTCCTCTAAACATAGAGGGTCTGTGTTGTACCAAATACCTTCCACTTCTTAATAATAGACTTCACTGTGCTTCTAGGCATTGATAAAGCCTTTGATATTTTCTTTTATCCATCTCCTGACTTGTGCCTGTCCACAACATTATCCCGGAGATCTTTTGACAGTGTCTTGCCACCCATAGTTGATTGTTTGCTTCAGTTGCACTACCAGGGACTGAGATGCTCCAGGAGAGCTCTTTCATGCCTACAGATGATCACAGTTAAAGGTCAAATGGCTTTGTGTGTGCTGTTGAGAAGATGATTAGCTACACCTGATTGAGTTTACAAGTCATTTTATGAGGGGTGATCCTTTTTCCAACTCAGTGATTCTGACTTCTGAGTTGCTGTGGGCCTCTTGGTAGCCTCTCTGACCAGTTTCCTCCTGGCTCTCTCATCCAGTTTGGAGCTATGCCCTGATCCAGTGAGACTTTGTGTTGTACCAAATACCTTCTACTTCTTAATAATAGACTTCACTGTGCTTCTAGGAATTGATAAAGCCTTTGATATTTTCTTGTATCCATCTCCTGACTTGTGCCTGTCTACAACATTATCCCAGAGATCTTTTGACAGTGCCTTGCCACCCATAGTTGGTTGTTTGCTTCAGTTGCACTGCCAGGGACTGAGATGCTCCAGGTAAGCTTTTTTTCATGCTGAGCTAATCAATATACCCACAGCTGAGCACAGTTGAATGTCAAATGGTTTTGTGTGCCGTTGAGAAGGTAATTAGCTACACCTGATTGTGTTTACAAGTAATTTTAGAAGGGGGTGATCATTTTTTTCCAACTTAGTGATTCTGTGTTTGAATTGTCTTTATTTTTTTATGTTGGTGTTATATCTTTCACTTGGATGTTATAAGTTGCACTGAGTAATTACAACTGGATAAACAAAAACTGTGTCTGTCTTTATTTCAGGCAGCAAAGCAACAAAAAATGTGATTCTTTTTAAGGGGGGTGATTCTTTCTAATACCCACTGTATCTGTTAATATCAAAGGAACCCCCACTATACAGGTAGGTACTTTTGTTGGGAGTTTATTGCTGCTAGAGTTGGCACCTGTACTTGGGGACATTCCAACCAAAATTGGAATCCACATGAATCTTTCAGTTTTGAATAGTAGCATTTTTGTAATATACATGTATTAGCAGAAACACTTCAAATAAAAGCTATAGCTGTTTCAAAAGTGTATTCAAGTATGCACCGTGCACCAGCATTTTAAAACACAGTTGCCGAAATGATACAAGACTCTCTGGCACTCTGAGTAGCTGCAGTACTTATGTTTTTATTCAAATATTTAATTAATGTATGTGCACTTAAATTTTTACTGGAATGTCCCTTTAATAGACCATGGCATTTTAATTCAAATAATCTGTATATGAAATTAATAGATTACTCAATATTCAGGGAGTCAATAACAGAATGAAAGGTAATACAAAAGTCTAATATAAACCACCATTTAAATTTAACAATGTAAAAAAAAATGTGGTTTATACAAAAAAAATTAAAAAAATATTTTTTGTGGTCTGAATACTTACTGATTCTGACATCATAGTAAATTGAGATTCCTTGGCTATGTATAGTGCTATAGTATGTATAGTACAATAAAGACCACCTGATTATATTTGGGGTGTCAGAAACATGGATGGTTGCAATTCTTATTATAAAACATCTAAAGTTGTATGTGACAGCCTAGGTTCCTTAATGCAGACTTTTTTTGTACCATCAATATTTTTTGTCTATTAGTCACTCACATTTAAAATCTACTAAATACATAATTGAGCTGAGAAATGATAAAACATTACAGTAATTGCCAAGCAAATAACATAATGTTCTTTACCCATTTGGCTTGTTTCATTGCTGAGCTTGCCATCTAAACCACCTGCAAATAATTCTGCCAAAATGTCATCAATTGAAAACCCTCCTTCCTGGAAGATGGATGGTTTCTCTATAAATCAACGCAAGTGACTAAGTAGAGAAGAAGAAACCTGATCTAATGTATGCACAAAAGCAATAATATATAAATAACTGCAGCTGGGAAAATTTTTAACTCTATAAATTATGTATAATCTACTTATGTGTCAATAAAATCTTTTGCCTTTGGAAGCCAGGTGAGAGAGAAAATGAAGATCCATTTGTTTCACCCTTTTAATTTATTGATTAATATAAGTTAAAAAGGAAAATTAAAATATTTTTTTAATAAAAGAAAAACTAGCATATACTTCTCATCCTAGTACATTAGCCCTTACACATATTAGTCAAATACTGTATAATACAGGCCCATTCCATTCAAACACCTTGCCATATACCAATATATGATATAATATATATATACATATATACATATATATATAGTAATATATTTAAAAGTAATTATATATACAATATATATATATAGTAAAGTATATATAAAATATAAATATTTTTTTTTTTATTTTTTTTTGTATCAGATAATGTATATATAAGTGTAACACTTTTTTTTATGTATTTATTTTGTTTGGTAGCCAATTTTATTTTTGCCCCTTACACTTTACGCAGTGCTTCACTCATTCAAGACCTGAGGGCGCTAATTTATTTTTGCGCTCAAGCTATCATGTTTACATTTACAAGTGGTGGTTTAGGTATGCGGACTCAGACTAGGCCATGCAAGGACATTCACTTTTTTCTCCTTCAAGTCACTGTGTGTTTATTTTTGCTGTGTGCTTTTGGTCATTGTCATGTTGGATGGTAAAACCTTCTTCCCAGTTGACTAACTTTCTGGCAGAGGGCAGTAAGATTTCCTCAAGAACTTGACGTTTTTCTTGGCCCAAACATTATTCCTTCTATCCTGCCAAGTGCTCCAGTGCCTGCTGCAGAGAAACAGACCCCATAACAGTGATATTACCACCCGCATGTCTTTACTGTAGGTATGGGTGTTATTTGGATGGTGAGCTGTATTGGATTTCCTCCAGACACATCGTTTTGGTGTTGAGGGCAAATAATTCAATTTTAGTTTCATCTGACCATAACACCTTTTTCCATTTGGCCTCAGAATCTCCTAGGTGTGTTATGGCAAAGCTCAGTCATGACTGCATGTGGCCTTTCTTGAGGAGTGGCTTTTTTTCTTGCAAACCTCTTATAGCAAGCCACATTTGTGGAGGATTTTGTGATATTGTTTTCACATACACACAAAGACTACTCTTAGTCATAAATTCCTGCAACTGCTTCAGAGTTGCTGTGGGCCTCTTGGTAGCCTCTCTGACCAGTTTCCCTCCTTGCTCTCTCATCCAGTTTAGAGCGACGTCCTGATCCAGAGATGCTTTGTGTTGTACCAAGAAAGAAGAACACAAGCACATCCCAGATTCCAAGGTAAAACGTTTTCCACTTTATTTTTGTGCACACAATCTATTGCACTTACAAGAGATTCATAAAAAAATGCCTTATACGTGAGTCTCTGTGCTCCACAAAATTCAGCAGGTAGTGACCTCTGCTTCACTTGTGGCTCTGTGTATTCCCGGACCTCCCTCCCAAAGCTATAAGCGAAATAAAAAACAGTTTTCCATTGTAAAAGTTCAATTTAAAATATATTTCCTTCTCTCTTCTACGCTGCAGCAGTTCAGTATCTACGGTAATATCACCCTGCCTACGCGTTTCATTTGTCCTCCGCAAACCTTTCTCAAGACCATGGGTGTATACCATTGCATGAGGATCCCTTCGTTAAATGCGGGCCTATGTCGACTCCACCTTTTCCTGTCTCTGTGGGGATTGGAGATAAAACAAAACAAACCCTCCCCCTAGCCATAGTGCTATTCAGGCCCCCTTTACACGTATTTCACTATCCAGATACATGCATATAAACATTCCCACTGCTGGTTATCACAGATTCTTTGTTAGCCATTAATAAACTACTACGTTCACATACTGCATTTCTATTTCTTGCTCCAACTACTAATTTTTTGTCATATTCTTTTTCTAAAAACCTACTCTGAAGAATATCAGCTTCCTTTTCATAGTCTTCTACTTTTAGACAGTTTTGAATAAGGTAGAGATTGAAAACATTAACATTAGATAATGTAGATTTAGCACACTATGGAATATACGAAAATTAGTAGTTGGAGCAAGAAATAGAAATGCAGTATGTGAACATAGTTGTTTATTAATGGGCTAACAAAGAATCTGTGATAACCAGCAGTGGGAATAGAGATAATAATAAAGTTAGGTTCATCACCACGTATTAGGTGAAGGTGCAGGATTCATAAAAAAAAACTCTACGGTCAACATTGGGATAACTTTGAAGGCAGATCCTATATTGAACACGAGAGATTGAAGATGAACCTCTAGTGGTATTTAGAAGAAATCAAAATTTAAAAAATATCCTAGCTCCATCAAAACTTAAAAGTATAACTAGGAACAACAAAACAGGGTCCCTTGACCAGTGGGTCACAGGTAAACCTGGAACTTACAGATGTGGACATAGCAAGTGCTGCATGTGTACGCATCTTGTAAATAGAGATAGCTTTATGAATTGGAATAATACTAAACAGATACAAATTAAGTCTAGAGGCACATGCAACTCCATGGTCTTACCTGTGGGTGTGGCAAGATCTACATAGGCAGAACAAAACGGAAAATCAAAAGAATGTGTTATGAGCATCTGAACAATATAGAAATAGGTTTAAGAACTCATAGTGTATCGGACCACTTTAGAGTCTATCATAACAAAGACCCCAGAAGCTTACATATTAGTATCCTAGAAGTAGTATTAGCGGGAGATAATCCACACCAAAGGTTGACCACACTGAGACAAAAAGAAACTAGGTGGATACAGGAACTAGAAATCCTTACCCCAAAAGGTCTCAACATTGACTTAGATATGCAGGCATTTATGCTATAAGTTCTGTTAAAGTAAAACTTAGCTGTAGATAGTTATAGAAAAGGAGAAGGTCATTATGAAATGATTTAGACTTAAGCTTGTATAGCACTATGTAGCAATTCATTTGTAATTAATTAATAAATTATTAGATATATTTTAAAATTAATTATGGGCTCGAAAATAACTTAGCAGCAAGATGGAGATAATTAGATAAAATTATTAATTGTTTCTGTTAAGCTAAAGAGTTAGTGAATTAAACATTGAACATAAATTATTTTATGTTAAAAAAGTAAATATAGATTATGGAATATCAATATAAACCCTTTTGGAATAAGGTAGAGACTGAAGACATTAACATGAGATAATGTAGATTATAGCACACTATGGTTTAGGAACAAAGGTGGAACAATGCATCATCCTGAAAACCGTAAGATAAAGGTTACTTTTCCCAATTAAAAATTATCAAATAGAGTGTATGTATGGTGGGCTCACATCCCTTTCAGTATAAGGTTAAAATAACGTAGAAGTTGACAAATGAGCATCGTTGGTCTGAAAAATGGGGCCTCTAGTATTTACATTCCGCAGAAGCAATTACGTAGCAAGAGGGACGAATTGAACACAAGTTAGTATGTCGCCCAATAGAGGTTAGGCTGTACATAGGAAGGCAGAGTTATAGGCATCATAAGTTCGGGCTAAGATAACTTGGAAAAAATGGTTAATTGATTTAATAACCGCATTTACTCAAGTAACACGAAAGATAGCAGCCCAACAGGACAATTAGTTTTAGATTGGACGGACACATGGTGACATATTAAATTTCATACAAATGAGGGTGTTTAAATGTTGAGTGATCATTATGGAGGAGGTAACGGAAGTTGTGCTAAAGTACATATCTGCACAGTACATGTCTATGTGAATCAGTATGTGAAGCCATATGAAATAGTAATATGGTATACGGTATACACAATGTTGATATGCATGTATCTGGTAGTGAATACATGTAAGGGGGGGCTAAATAGCACATGGCTAGGGGGAGGGTTTGTTTTGTTTTATCTCCAATCCCCACAGAGACAAGAAAAAGGTGAGCCGACATAGCCGCATTTTATCGAAGGATCCTCATGCAATGGTATACACCCATGGTCTTGAGAAAGTTTGCGGAGGACAAATGAAACGCGTAGGGCATGGGTAAATACCGTTAGCTACTGGAACTCTGCACGTAAGAAGAGAGAAGGAAATATATTTTAAATTGAACTTTTACACTGGGAAAACTGTTTTTATATGCTTATACGTTGTTTTTGGAGGCAGAGGTCACTACCTGCTGAATTCTGTGGAGCAGAGAGACTCACGTATAAGGCATTTTTTAATGAATCTCTTGTAAGTGCAATAGATTGTGTGCACAAAATAAAGTGGAAAACATTTTACCTTGAATCTGGGATGCGCTTTGTGTTCTTCTTTTTCAGTAATTCTAAAGTCTGAGTAATCCTTGCACTCAGTGAATGTTGAAGCAGCACCAAAGATTCACAGCCAAGGGAGAAAATAGCTGAAACTGAAGAACTCAGATCTGAATCTAAATACACATACGATACTCCCTGAGTCATGAATGTGAGGTAATTAAGTGGTCTTATTAATATGAATTGATTTTGTTTGTATACAAATTAATACTTATTTTCAAGAATCAATATATGTATATGTATTTATTTAAATATATATTTATGTATTTATGAATTATGTATTAAGTGGTAGTATTTATTTATTTATCAAGTATAGTACTATTATATATACCTGTGTACAATTGTACAAATGTGCATGAACTGTATCTGGAATTAGTAACTATTGTGAGGAGTCACCGTTTTGTACTAGTTGCATTGTGGCTTATTTCACTGTGTTTCATTTTACTGTGTTTCATTTTTTCATGTATTAGGAGTGTCATTTTGGCAGGACTATATATGGGAGGAAAAAGTAGAATATAATAGAATTTGGTATAGACATAAGTACAAGTGAATAAGAAGATTAATAATATATATTGTGCATTAGGTAAAGCGCAGCTCAATTGGTTTTTGTGTTGTATTTGTGTTGTACCAAATACCTTCTACTTCTTAATAATATACTTCACTGTGCTTCTAGGAATTGATAAAGCCTTTGATATTTTCTTGTATCCATCTCCTGACTTGTGCCTGTCTACAACATTATCCCAGAGATCTTTTGACAGTGCCTTGCCACCCATAATTGATTGTTTGCTTCAGTTGCACTGCCAGGGACTGAGATGCTCCAGGTAAGCTTTTTTCATGCTGATCTAACCAATATGCCCACAGCTGAGCACAGTTGAAAGTCAAATAGTTTTGTGTGTGCCGTTCAGAAGGTGATTAGCTACTCCTGATTGAGTTTACAAGTAATTTTAGGAGGGGCAGATCCTTTTTCCAACTTAGTGATTCTGTGTTTGAATTGTCTTTATTTTTGCCTGACATGTTGGTGTTATATCTTTCACTTGGATGTTATAAGTTGCACTGAGTAATTACAACTGAATAAACAAAAACTGTGTCTGTCTTTATTCCAGGCTGCAAAGCAAAAAAAAATGTAAATAATTTTCAAATGGGGTGTATTCTTTTCAATACCCACTGTAGTTATTTAATATTGAAAATATGGCTAAAATTAAAATAAATTGCAGTTTCTTTATATCACAGATTCGAAAGAGGGCTTTTAGACATATTCAGGAATGGGTATATTGCCATTAAATAGACAATCAAAAGACCTATTTTTTTCATGCCATAATACCAAATGCGATCATATAATGAAAAAGATCACCAAATTGTGGAAAAGTTCTGTCTGCAGGGTGACCCTGCAAACACCAAGGAAAATACACACATACATGGGTGTGTGTGTGTGTGTGTATATATATATATATATATATATATATATAGGGAGTGCAGAATTATTAGGCAAGTTGTATTTTTGAGGATTAATTTTATTATTGAACAACAACCATGTTCTCAATGAACCCAAAAAACTCATTAATATCAAAGCTGAATATTTTTGGAAGTAGTTTTTAGTTTGTTTTTAGTTTTAGCTATTTTAGGGGGATATCTGTGTGTGCAGGTGACTATTACTGTGCATAATTATTAGGCAACTTAACAAAATACAAATATATACCCATTTCAATTATTTATTTTTACCAGTGAAACCAATATAACATCTCAACATTCACAAATATACATTTCTGACATTCAAAAACAAAACAAAAACAAATCAGTGACCAATATAGCCACCTTTCTTTGCAAGGACACTCAAAAGCCTGCCATCCATGGATTCTGTCAGTGTTTTGATCTGTTCACCATCAACATTGCGTGCAGCAGCAACCACAGCCTCCCAGACACTGTTCAGAGAGGTGTACTGTTTTCCCTCCTTGTAAATCTCACATTTGATGATGGACCACAGGTTCTCAATGGGGTTCAGATCAGATGAACAAGGAGGCCATGTCATTAGATTTTCTTCTTTTATACCCTTTCCTGGCCCAGCCACGCTGTGGAGTACTTGGACGCATGTGATGGAGCATTGTCCTGCATGAAAATCATGTTTTTCTTGAAGGATGCAGACTTCTTCCTGTACCACTACTTGAAGAAGGTGTCTTCCAGAAACTGGCAGTAGGCCTGGGAGTTGAGCTTGACTCCATCCTCAACCCGAAAAGGCCCCACAAGCTCATCTTTGATGATACCAGCCCAAACCAGTACTCCACCTCCACCTTGCTGGCGTCTGAGTCGGACTGGAGCTCTCTGCCCTTTACCAATCCAGCCACGGGCCCATCCATCTGGCCCATCAAGACTCACTCTCATTTCATCAGTCCATAAAACCTTAGAAAAATCAGTCTTGAGATATTTCTTGGCCCAGTCTTGACGTTTCAGCTTGTGTGTCTTTGTTCAGTGGTGGTCGTCTTCAGCCTTTCTTACCTTGGCCATGTCTCTGAGTATTGGCACACCTTGTGCTTTTGGGCACTCCAGTGATGTTGCAGCTCTGAAATATGGCCAAACTGGTGGCAAGTGGCATCTTGGGCAGCTGCACACGCTTGACTTTTCTCAGTTCATGGCAGTTATTTTGCGCCTTGGTTTTTCCTAACGCTTCTTGCGACCCTGTTGACTATTTTGAATGAAACGCTTGATTGTTCGATGATCACGCTTCAGAAGCTTTGCAATTTTAAGAGTGCTGCATCCCTCTGCAAGATATCTCACTATTTTTTACTTTTCTGAGCCTGTCAAGTCCTTCTTTTGGACCCATTTTGCCAAAGGAAAGGAAGTTGCCTAATAATTATGCACACCTGATATAGGGTGTTGATGTCATTAGACCACACCCCTTCTCATTACAGAGATGAACATCACCTAATATGCTTAATTGGTAGTAGGCTTTTGAGCCTATACAGCTTGGAGTAAGACAACATGCATGTTGATGTGGTCAAAATACTCATTTGCCTAATAATTCTGCACTCCCTGTATAGACCAAAGTCAGCACTCACAATATAGTCCAATAGCCCAAACAACTGCCCAGGGTGCATAAAACATGGTAAGCATATTGTTTGAAAAAGTTGCACTTACCAGGTCTAATAAATCAATAACTTTATTACTTAATATTTCGGAGTTCTACCTCCTTACTCAGGCAAAAAAAAACAAAAGAGAGCTACTTTGTTTATGTTTGATGAAGGCGTTGTACCCCAATACATTACAAAATAAAGATATTATTATATTTTACATAATAAAGGTAAATATATTATTGTTTTTATATAGTATATGTTCTGAAAAAATAAAAAAAATCCATATTATATATATATATATATAATTTTTTTTTATATTTTTTTTACAAAATCTATATATATTTTTAATTATTATTATTTTTTGTTTGTTTCATAATGTGTCTTGAGATAACAAATCCTTCATGTGCACAAACCTGACACTGCATTTGATCTAAATCGAGAAAACCAAAGCAGTATATATTTTATACATTACATTCCTATGTTCTTCACCTAGAAATGTTTTTTTTTTATTATATATATATATATATATATATATATATAATATATATAATATATATATATATATATATATATATATATATATATATATATATATATATATATATATAATATATTATATATATATATATATAGGTATCCAAAACACCGGATCTTGCCCACAAAGGAAAACTGCCTGGGTGCAACTTTGTAAAAAATAATACCCAGAAAAAATGCACTCTCAGGTCTTTCCCAAACAAGTTACTTTTATTCCTGTAACGTTTTCGGAGGTCTTGCCTCCTTCATCAGCATCTGATGAAGGAGGCAAGACCTCCGAAAACGTTACAGGAATAAAAGTAACTTGTTTGTGAAAGACCTGAGAGTGCATTTTTTCTGGGTATTTATATATATATATATATATATATATATATATATATATATATATATATATGATAATATTAATGTAAATGTTAATGTAATATATATATATATATATATATATATATACACAGTATATTTACCTATATATCTACAGGAATACATTTATAGGTATGTACAGATATATATAGGAATATGTATTTAAAATAAAAAAACATTGTCCTGTATGTAAAAAACATTAAAATTTTAAATATTTACAGTAAATACATAGTGAAACACATAATTAAATATTATTATATAATTATTATTTAGAAATGTATTTATTTTCTTGCTTCCCTTCTCTTATCAATTTATACATTACCCTTAGGTTCCTTAAGAAAGTATCACAGGTTTCACTTTTATTTGTATATTTATGATACCCAAATCTACCTTCTGCACCAGACCTATCCCATTACTTACTAACTCGTGTCACTCACTAACTGTCTTTCTAATATTTCATCCTAGCTGCCCTCTCACTATCTCAAGCTAAAACTGTCCAAAACTGAGTTCCCTTTTTCCAAAATAGTTGCCCCATATTTCAATAAGTATTGGTAATAGCATTATTACCCCGTCCTCACATGCCCTATGTCTTGGGGTCACACTTGACTCCGATTTCTCTTTCACTACCCACA
Organism: Bombina bombina; assembly: GCF_027579735.1. Classification (NCBI taxonomy): domain Eukaryota; kingdom Metazoa; phylum Chordata; class Amphibia; order Anura; family Bombinatoridae; genus Bombina; species Bombina bombina. The sequence continues at coordinate 141,417,273 of NC_069509.1, read as the reverse complement.
TCCAGTCATTGGTCAATTCCTGCCTCTTCCACCTTAAAAGCATCTCCAATATGTGTCACTTCCTCAAACAAGACACAACTAAGTCTTTAATCCAATCTCTCATCATTTCCTGCCTTGACTATTACAACTCCATCCTCTCTGGCCTCCCTAGCTGCCGTCTATTTTATTTATAACAATAAATGTCTCTGCCAGGCTGATCTTCCTTACATGTCACTCCTCATCTACTGCACCTCTTTGCCAACCCCTTCACTGGCTTCCTCTAACCTCCTGAATAAAACAAAAAATCTTGACCCTGACATTCAAAGTTCTGAATAACACTGCTCTCCTCCTATATTTCTGACCTTGTCTCCAGATACTCTCCCTCCTGTCCCCTTCGCTTTGTTCATGAGCCGCTTTGCTCCTCCTCTCATTTTACCCCCTCACATTTCAATCTAGAAGACTATCTATATGACTTATTTATATAGTTCCACAAGATGGAGGCCTATCTGCCTTGCTCCACAATAATCTCCCTTAGTTTCCAAACTTTCAGGAACTCCTTAAAAACTCTACTGTCAAGGGATGCATACAATATACACTAAAATTGTCCTATCTTAGTCACTCTCCCCTTTTTAACTACCTTGAACCACCTTAGTTTGTAAGCCTACAATCCCAGCTGCTTTGTAGATTACCTTCATGAGAGCAGATTTATAACAGTGCAACTCTTGGCAGGGCCTCTATCCCTTTGTCTCCCATAATTGTTACCATGCATATTATACCCATGTTTATAGCACTGCAGAACTGTTGGCACTCTACAAATAACTAATGATAATTATGTATTATAGCCCTTTGCGGTAATTTAAGTGACCATATACCATCTAATTTTGAACTCTTAGAAAAAAACTTTCTTTTAATATTTAAATTAATATTTATTATCAGATAGTGTTTATATTTTTTATTTTAATATATTTATGTTATGTTTGGTGCAACTTTTATTTTAACCCTAACCCTTCAGGCACTAACCTGACGCATGTTAAATTCAAACTACTTTCAACTTGTTATACGTGTGCAAATGAACACGCTTGCAATATTCTTAGATCACTCACGTTAGCACACTACTTGTAATCTAGGCCTTTGTTGTATAACAAAAGTGAAAGGAAGGATTTGAAAAATTGGAGGCCTCTATGTTTATTGAATGTGGATCATAAGGTGATTGCAAAGGTTTTGGCTTATAGGATGAGGTGTGTTGTGGGAAAGATCATATGTGAAGGATATATATGTGCTGTGTGTGGCAGACAGATTGCTGAATATTTGGGTTGTTTGTGAGATGTGATATGGTTCAGTAGCAGTTGGTTAAATTGATTTTGAGGAATCATTTGATAGAGTTTCACATGAGTTTGTGTTGGGAGATTTGGAAAGAGTGGGTATGCCAAAAAAGATTCTTGGATGGATTTGGGTTTTGTAAGATAATATTGTTAGTAAGGGTGTGAATTAATTTTTGACAGATAATGCATGCATTAGATCAGGTATGAGGCAAGGGTGTCCATTATCTCCTGTTATTTCTGTGTGTGTGATTGAATCATTGTAGAAGCGATGAAGTGATGATAAATTAATTAGAGATGTGGAAGTTCCTGGAAGTAATGGAAGACTTTGAAAGTTTTAGGATGGATGATGTAACAGTGGTGTGTGATTCCCAGGTTAGTTTAAAAAGACGTTCAGATGGAATGTTTTTGTATGACGTGTGGGATTATGGTGACTTGTAATAAATGTGCTGTAAAAACTTGTGGGTAGTAGAGAGAAATGGCGTTGAGTTGATGGCATGTCCAGGAGTGTTTTGCATCAACATGGTTTTATATGAGGATAGAAAAATATTTAAGGAAGTGATAGTAATAAGTTAATGGCAGTCTTACAGTAGAGGGAGAAAGTAAATGTTATTGGGTGTTTGACTGAGTCAGAGAATGTGCAGACATGAATGTGAATAAAATATGTTTGTAAATAGACAAGATGTATCATTGATGGCTGTGCATGGGTGTTTCAGATTATTAGAAGGTTAGTCAATTCTGAGTGTTGTCTAAAGGAAGGATGTAGTCAGGTGGATAATGTGATATATGTTTTGTTGAGTGATGCAAGGAATGTGTTGAAGGCACTTGGAAGAATGATAATAGGTTTCACAGGAATTAGATTGTATGCAATTATTTTGTTTGGCTTGTGTGAGTCATGTAATGTTCAGTTGTGGGTGATGTGGCGTTTAGCTTGTTGTGTGAATCTTTCTGTTTGGAATATTTTAGTTTTTAAGAATTAAGTGGTGGATGTTTATTATTGTGCTTGCATGATCCGTGGAAGGTTATATTTTTATTTTGCTGACTCTAAGGGGCATATTTATCAAGCTCCTGCCAGAAACAGCAGTTATGAAGCAGCGGTCACAAAGACCGCTGCTCCATAACCTGTCCGCCTGCTCTGAGCAGGCAGACAGATATCGCCGGAAATCAACCCGATCGAGTACGATTGAGTTGATTGACACCCCCCTGCTGGCGGCGAGTCTGCAGGGGGCGGCGTTGCACCAGTAGCTCTTGTGAGCTGCTGGTGCAATGTTGAATACGGTGAGCGTATTGCTCGCCGTATTCAGCGAGGTCTGGCGGACCTGATCCGCAGTGTTGGATCAGGTCCGCCAGACCTTGATAAATATGGGCTAAAATGTATCTGCAAAATAAAGAATTAGAGAGACTGTTTTAAATAGCATTGTCTGATTTTGTTTTTTCTTTCTCTTTTTTGTCTTTGTGGTTTAGTGGAAGGGTTGTTAGAGACAGCTGAAGGGGCAGGATTTAGGGACTTTTTTAGGCAACTTTAGGGATTAGTGGGTTCAATAAAACAAATTAATACACAAAAATAAAATCCTAAATACCGTCCCTTCAGCTGTACCATTTTCTTTATAACCATAGACATTTTGGGGTCTATATATCAAGCTTCGAACGGAGCTTGACGGCCCATGTTTCTGGCGAGTCTTCAGACTCACCAGAAACACAAGTTATGGAGCAGCGGTCACAAAGACCACTGCTCCATAACCCTGTCCGCCTGCTCTGAGCAGGTGGACTGGAATCGCCAGAATTCAACCCAATCGAGTACGATCGGGTTGACTGACAACCCCTGCTGGTGGCCCATTGGCCGCAAATCTTCAGGGGGCGGCATTGCACCAGCAGCTCTTGTGAGCTGTTAGTGCAATGCTTAATACAGAGGGCATATTGCTCTCCGCATTCAGCGATGTCTTGCGAACCTGATCAGGTCTGCAAGACATTTGATAAATAGGCCCCATAGCCTTCTACCACCATTTTTATGTTTTTGTAGTTTTGCAAGACACAGGATAATTTATAGTTGGATTAATATTTTTTAACTATGATGTCATATGGATTTCTTTTGTCATCTCCAATGAAATGGGTTTTTAAAAAAAAAAAAAAAAAATGTCCAATAATGAATACCAACCAGACCATTATTGCACAGTCCAAACATATTTTCTTGGTGTGTAAATAATTTACTTTTTACACTATATTTTCTCCTTATTCCATAAATGCTTCTGTCTATAATATACATTAAAATATTTATTTCAGAGATATCATTAAACAGTGATCTTTTGAGTAGAACTATGGACATGAAGAAATACTGTTTTAATACTATGTAAAAAAAAATCCTTATGGTGCACTTTAAAGCAATTTATAACAGCAATTCAAAGTAATAAGGATACTCATGATTTTTCTTCTGCCTACTGAGAACCTTCCTTTTTCTTATTTTGCCTTTTGTATTAGAAAGCAGCACTGTTTTTTTCACAGCTGATATTTTATTCATTGGATGCAGAACAAATACATTGCACTTTAAAAACATTAAAGGGGAAGTCTACAATAGAATTGTTATTGTTTTAAAAGATAGATAATCCCTTTATTACTCATTCCCCAGTTTTGCATAACCAACACTGTTATATTAATATACTTTTTACCTCTTTGATTACTTTGGATCTAAGCATCTTTTGACAGTCCCCTGATCACATGACTTTTTATTTATTATCTATTGACTTGCATTTAGTACTGTGTTGTGCTAACTCTTAAATAACTCCTCGGGCATGAACACAATGTTATCTATATGCCCAACATGAACTAGCAGTCTCCTGTTGAAAAAAGCAAATAAAAAGCATGTAATTAGAGGCTGTCTGTAGTGGCTTAGAAACAGGCAGAAATTTAGAGGTTTCAATATTATAAAGTATTTTAATATATCAATGTTGATTGTGCAAAGCTGGGAAAAGTATAGTAAAGGCGTTATCTATCTGTTTAAATAATAACAATTTTAGTGTAGACTGTCCCTATAAATTCCTTGATTTCAATTAATTTTCATCATTTTAATTGCTGCCATACCAATTATTTTACTATGATAGTGTTCTAATTTGTCTATTTTTTTTTTTTTTTGTTTTTTAAAAGTTTTCTTCTCAAAGAGAACTAATTTGTAAAGTGAGCTTTTGTTAAGCAATGCACATATTTCTGGGTAAAGTTTAATTTAATAAGGAAATTGCTTCTCAGTCCACAAATAGCTTCTTCAAAAATATAATATTGGTTTTACATAAAAGAGAATAAAATATAAAATAAAGCCATTGAAATGAGTAGTACAGAGTGAAACAACAGTGAGAGACCCAATTAAATTTCTGAAAGAAGAATAAAGAAAAAAAATAGTATGTAGCTGAGAAATAATTAGACAAGATATATAAATATGCTTTCCACCCCAATATGATAGCAGACTCCATCAATAATTTACTAAAAGGTAAAGAAATGCAGAATAGTATATCAGAAAAAATACTGAAGGTATATATACAGTATATATATATATATATATATATATATATATATATATATATATATATATATATATATATATATATATATATATATATATATATATACCAACTTTTAGTATTATGGGGAGGCAAAAAGTGAGAATAAAAACTTCACTATTCACAAAATGTAGAGTGAATTACTCATTGTGTAGTCAATTAAACCCTTCACACTGTTAGGACGTTCCATACAGTTCAATAAACGCTGAGCTTTATTGCTGTTAAGACGGCATGGAGCGTCCTACATTATAAGTGGTCTTGCAACCTCCCCTTTGACGCAAGCAAGAATTGGATTGCTGGGCATGCCTAGCTGCATAGGCAGTCCTCCATGGTCCAATCCTGTCATGTTCCGGTATATATGCGCTCAGGACACAGACCCTCGGGGCAGTGGTAGGGAATTGGAGACACTGACCCCTAACCCGGGGAAGAGTATCCTGGATGTGGATAGATGATATTTTGTAATTCATAGTTGCAAGAAGTTATTGTACAATTTATGGAGAGTGAAACATATGTATACACTATATTCTGGCTTCAATAGAAACATAAATTGATACTGTGACTTATAGTTAATAGGAGTAGCTGCAGGATTCATGAGTGAAAAATATAGCAATGTAAGATGTTCAGGCTTCAGAGTAAACTGGTAAAAGATTGACTCATAGATACAAACTAAGGTTTGTTGCAGGTTCACAGTACATAATATTATATATAGCTGTATGACAGTAATAAGCAGAGCAGCAGAGGTGATAGACAAGTTGCAAGTTTAAAGCATTAAATACTGTTTGGGCATATATTGCAGAATAACAGGAAAGCTGTTTAATTGAACACATAGATGCAGAGTTCTGAATATATTAACATATTAGGAGGAGGATATTTCAGCTATGACAACTTGTAGCAGAGAATAGTTATAAAGTTCTGAGTAAGATGATGATGTAGTAAGAGAGTGATTATGACCAAATGCATATTTGTAATTTAGAATAAGTTCAGAGTTTGTTAAGTAGCAGTGTCCAGGAAACAAAATGGATTTATATGGATACTTGTGATTAGATGATTTTAAGCATAGCTTAAAGGAAATGCTGTAGTTTGAATATGCAGGTAAAAGCCATGCTGGAACATTCACAGACCTCTGTTCTGGAACAAAACTTTAAAGGTAATGCAATGCACATTAGGCCTGAGATGGTTTAAAAAGAGGCTGAGGAAATCAGGTGCATGAATGACTAATTAATTCGGCAGGTAAGTTGAATGCAGATACTTCCCAAACAGTATGGTTGTCAGTAGCAGGAAAGGCAGTCTTAAAGGGACAGTGATATCAGGCAGGCATATGTTACAAATCCAAGCCTTGAAATCATGTGATCGCATCGATGATTGTGTGTTCTTATTTCTACAGCATGCATTTACATTGGAACTTCGCTTGGATCTAAACTCTTGCACGCCGGCATGAAGGTGATAATAGATCTAGACAATAAAGAGGACTTGTTTTTCCAACAGAAAACCTCTAGATACATTGTTTCCAATGCAGAAAAGCTTTCTGGGTATCATATGCAAATGTGGTTCACAATGCCTCACTTTTTAAACTTTACTCTACTTATATGCAGATTCCCTTTTAGCCATGGCATTTCCCTGTACACAGCTTAGCTATGGTTAGTAGTACAATTGTTCAGAAATATCCCAGTACAGCAGTTTTTTGTTTTTTCCAACTCATCAGCTGGGAGTAGGTTAAATTACTGCCATGTGAAGTTGATTTCCTAGCAAAACACAACTTTTAAAATTCTGGGGAAGTGAATAGTGAGTTTAAAATCCTCCACTATGCAACAAATGTAAAGAGAATTACTCATTTTGTAGCCCAGTAACACATCTAGACAGGTCAGAAGACTTTCTTTTCCCACAGAAATCCTATAGATACTGTTTTTCCAATACAACAAAGGATTCTGGGCAAGATCTCTCTCTATTTATTATGTAATATTTTAGGGTTGCCCCTTCTTCAGACAGCAATGAAATACTGTACGTACAAACATATGAGTATTGCATAAATATTTTCTTGCAAGTTTTAGCTCATTGACTGCACTTTTTATTATTATATAGTATAATTACAAGTGTAACTGTTCTTGAAATGTAATTTTAATGTTTTTTTGCAACTTTTTAGTCAAGCGTAAAAGTTAACCAGAGCTGTGAAGTTGCGCTATCCAGACGTGTTAAATTCAGTTGTGCTTGAGCAAACGCAGTTACTTTCCACTTGTAATGCACACGCTACTACCGACGCAGGCAAAGAGCCATGATCAACCACTTATCGCTTGTGCGCAACAGTTAGCGTGCCACTCCTAATCTTGCCCTTTATATGCAGCACTCCAGGTTAGGAATCCAGGACAGGAGTTTAATGAAATCTCCAAATTACCCTCACCTGAAAATGTTGATTAGCATGGCTTTTCCTGAAAGAATGTTAATTGTCTCAGAACAAAAATGTAAAGGTCTGTAAAATAATGATTTTGTTTTTTTAATTGTTGGCTACGGATTAGCTACCAATTGCACTCAGTTTTGTTTTACTGTGTGTTTTTTTTAAAAATAAATTATATGCATTTATTTATTTTCTGCAGTGTAGAATCCCCCTTACCCTCCCACCTCCCCGATCCCTCCTAAAAACCTCTCTTACCCTTCACCTTTCTATTGGAGTTGCCATCTTAGCTTTTTAAATTATTTATGATCTAATATTTTTTTCTGTAGTTTAACGGTTCCCCCAACTGTCCCCCACCTCCGATCACTTATTTATGGTTCCTCCAACCCGGATTAATAATTTTTTCTATTGTGTAGCGATTCTTCATTTACTCTCCCATTCACACTTACATTTTCTGTAGTGCAGGGCCACAAATATCCCTCCCACTCCCACCCCTGCACCACTGCTTTACCACCCACTTAACTCCCTCTATCCCTCCTGAACTTCCCACCAGCACAAACTGAGATTGTTGCACACAGTGACACAGACCGTGGCACTGTCTGTAATAATCAGTCAGTCTGTTACCATAGAAAGACTGTGGCTACAGCCCAGAAAGAACAAGTCCAGTTGTCTACTAAAGCTTTCTGAAGGGCCAATGTATGTATATATATATATATGTATATATATATATATATATATATATATATATATATATATATATATTGTTACAGAGAACAGGGAATTGTGAGTGACCAGGTTTATATTTTTCCTACTATGTTGAAATGTGTATTTGATTTCTATACCCCAGGGAATTGTATTATATAAAATGTGGCTAGGAATGTCGCTGCTGTATTTTTGGGTCCCTGGGATGGAACATTGGAGAGAGGGTGGGCCAGTGTTCCATTTCTCAGTTTACACATAGCTGAAGGTGAAAAATCAGGAAGGTATTTGTCTCACCTGTGTTTAATTAAATGAGGGTCATTTATTCTCCAGCTGCTAGGTGGAGAGTGAGAGCCTTCAGCGTGTTTCTGACTTGGAGAGAGACACTTTGCAGCTGAGCTGGGAAAAGCTAATAAAAAGTGAGTTTGCTAAAAACAGCATGTTTTCCTTGATTTAGTAACAGATAGATTACGAGTTTTGAGCGCTATAGGGAAATTAACGAGCGCCACAAAAGCGGCGTTAAACCCTATAGCGCTGCTATTACAGGTTTTAAAAAAGCAGTCTTGTGTGGGCGATATGGTGGCATTGAGCTCCATACAGCACCAAAATACAAGCGCTGCTTTGACGTGCTCTTGCACGATTTCTCCATAGACATCAATGGGGAGAGCTGGCAAAAAATAAAGTCTAACACCTGCGATCGCAGAATGAAAAGCTCCGTAACGCAGCCCCATTGATGTCTATGGGGAAAGAAAAAGTTATGTTTAAAACCTAACACCCTAACATAAAAACCACGTCTAAACACCCTTAATCTGCCGCCCCTGACATCTCCACAACCTACATAATGTTATTAACCCTTAATCTGCTGCCCCTAACATCGCCACCACCTACATTACAGTTATTAACCCCTAATCTGCCACCCCAAACATCGCCCCCACCTACATTACAGTTATTAACCCCTAATCTTCCGCCCCCAATGTCGCCGCCACTATACTAAATTTGTTATTCCCTAAACCTCTGGCCTCCCACATCACTAACACTACATACAAATATTAACCCCTAAACCTAACCCTAACTTAACCCTAACCCTAAGCATAACCCTAACCCTAACACCCCCTAATTTAAATATAATTAAAATAAATCTAAATTAAACTTACAATTATTACCTAAATAATTCCTATTTAAAACTAAATACAAACTTACCTGTAAAAAAACCCAAGCTAGCTACAAAATAACTAATAGTTATATTGTAGCTACCATAGGTTTTATTTTTATTTCACAGGTAAGTTTGTATTTATTTTAACTAGGTAGACTAGTAAGTAAATAGTTATTAAAATAAATCTAAATTAAACTTACAATTATTACCTAAATAATTCCTATTTAAAACTAAATTCAAATTTACCTGTAAAATAAAACCTAACCTGCCTTACAATTAAACCTAACATTACAATAAAATAAAATAAATTAAATTAATTAAATGCAATTATCTAAATTACGAAAAAATAAACACTAAATTACACAAAATAAAAAACGAAATTTTAAAAAATAAAAACAAATTACTCCTAATCTAATAGCCCTATCAAAATAAAAAAAGCCCACCCAAAATAAAAAAAAACCCTAGCCTACACTAAACTGCCAATGGCCCTTAAAAGGGCCTTTTGCATGGCATTGTCCCAAAGAAATCAGCTCTTTTACCTGTAAAAAAAATACAAACAACCCACCAACAGTAAAACCCACCACCCACACAACCAAACCCCATAAATAAAAACCTATCTAAATAAACCTAAGCTAACCATTTCCCTGAAAAGGGCATTTGGATGGGCATTGCCCTTAAAAGGAAATTTAGCTCTTTTACTGCCCAAACCCTAAGCTAAAAATTAAACCCACCCAATAACTAACACCCGACGATCCACTGATTTCAACAGCCAATAGGATTTTTTTCCCTTTAATTCCTATTGGCTGATAGAATTCTATCAGCCAATCGAAATGTAAGGAATGCCATTTCGGATGACGTACCTTAAAGGGAAACTTTATTCTACGTTGACCATCGGAAGAAGAGGATGCTCCGCACCGGATGTCTTGAAGATGGACCCGCTCCGCGCCGGATGGATGAAGATAGTAGATGCCGTCTGGATGAAGACTTCTGCCCGCTTGGATGAAGACTTCGGCCCACTTGCATGAAGACTTCTGTTTCCTGGATGAGGATGGATGTCCAGTCTTTCGAAAACTGTAAATGGATTGTCGGGGATTAGTGTTAGGATTTTTAAGGGTTTATTGGGTGGGTTTTATTTTTAGCTTAGGGTTTGGGCAGTAAAAGAGCTAAATGCCCTTTTAAGGGCAATGCCCATCCAAATGCCCTTTTCAGGGCAATGGTTAGCTTAGGTTTATTTAGATTTTTTATTTAGGGGGTTTGGTTGTGTGGGTGGTGGGTTTTACTGTTGGGAGGTTGTTTGTATTTTTTTTTTACAGGTAAAAGAGCCAATTTCTTTGAGGCAAAGCCCTGCAAAAGGCCCTTTTAAGGGCCATTGGCAGTTTAGTGTAGACTGTTTTTTTTTTATTTTTGGTGGGTTTTATATTTTGATAGGGCTATTAAATTAGGAGTAATTTGTTTTTATTTTTGATAATTTCGTTTTTTGTAATTTAGATAATTGTATTTAATTAATTTATTTTATTGTAATGTTAGGTTTTAGTTTGAGGCAGGTTAGGTTTTATTTTACAGTTAAATTAGTATTTATTTTAACTAGGTAGCTAGTAAATAGTTAATAACTATTTACTAACTAGTTTACCTAGTTAAAATAAATACAAACTTACTTGTGAAATAAAAATAAAACCTATGATAGCTACAATATTATAACTATTATTTATTTTGTAGCTAGCTTAGGTTTTATTTTATAGGTAAGTATTTATTTTTAATTAGGAATTATTTAGATTTATATTAATTATATTTAAGTTAGGGGGTGTTAGGCTTAGGGTTACGTTAGGGTTAGGTTTAGGGGTTAATATATTTATGTAGTGATGTGGGAGGGCGGCGGTTTAGGGATTAATAATTTTATTATAGTGGTAACGATTTTGGGAATTTGCGGAATAGGGGTTAATATTTTTTAAAGTGGCAGTGATATTGGGAGCAGCAGATTAGGGGTTAATACATCTATTTTAGTGTTTGCGATGAGGGAGGGCCTCGGTTTAGGGGTTAATAGGTAGTTTAAGGTTTTAGTGTACTTTTTAAAACTTTAGTTATGAGTTTTTATGCTACAGTTTTGTAACGTTAAACTCATAACTACTGACTTTAGATGGCGGTACGGATCTTGCGGTTATAGAGTGTACCGCTAACTTTTTGACCTCCCAGACAAACTTGTAATACCGGCGCTATGAAAGTCCCATTGAAAAAGGACCTTTTTAAAAGTGCTGTACTGACGTTGCGTGACGGCCAAAAAGGTGTGCGGTACACCTATACCTGCAAGACTTGTAATAGAGGCGTTAGGGAAAAATCAGCATTATGAAGCATAATGATGCTTTTTCACTCATAACGCAAAACTTGTAATCTAGCTGTAAGGGATGTAAAACTATGTCAGTAACAGCTCACACTGAGCTAGGTTTTTGTTAGTAGGTTTGGTTGTTGTAAAACACACATTGCTGTGAACTGCACTTGCACAGTGAAAAATAAAGCTGACTGTTTAAATGTATTAAGGCTGTGTCATTTTATACCCTAGAGGACCATGCTATTTCCTTGAAACCAGGTGCCAGCTGTGGGTGCTGGATTACAATATGGTGGCAAAAGTGGGCATAGCACAAATATGGTTTGTGGGTATAAAAGTTTTCTGCAAGCTGCACCAAGAAAACTTTTGCTTTGAACTGTTGAAAATAAAAGTGACACTGTGCCTTTTAGTCTATATGGATCTGTGATCTTTGCCACTCAGCAGTTTCAAGATTATACCTGTCCTGATGAAGGCCCAACTGAGGGCCGAAACGTCGACCATGTATTAATGATTCAAGAATAAAGAAAATATTATTTTCTATACAAATCCTGAGAGTGCCCTTCTTCTACATTGATATCTATATCTATCTATCTATCTATATATATATATATTTCATGCGTCTTATGCGATATTATGGGCTACGTACCATATGACGTATATATACACATCAGAATGGGTGAAGGGGTGGGTTAAATAAAGACTTTTGCAACTTTCAAAGACTGTGTGGTATAGCTGATCCCTAGACAAACTGTAAAAGCATGACATTCTTTAATATTATAAACTGTGCTTTCCTGTATCCAGTAAACCCACACGTTTTATTCTATATTGAGAAAATCCAACTTTTCAGCCATCTCTGGTATTAATAATATATGGGAATGATTTCAATGTGGTGAGAGCTTTTTAGCGGAAATTTCAATTACTGCTGTATATAAGATAAGAAGTAGATTTAGGGAGATTATGGCCATGATCACAATCTATCGGTGACTTACTTCCACAATTGCTTTTTGATATCTGACCAAATTGGTAGCCAAGGTTTTTGAGTGCTCATAATGTTATAACATTTTATTTGTTAATACCCCTCAATCGTGATCAAGTTTTCAACAGAAAAGCTCCTGAAATGGACTTTGTGTGTTAAGTACCTCTTTTCTAATTAGAGCCCAGGAGATTTCCCAAAACTAAATGATACAATAGCCAACTCACACCTCTTAAGGTTACATTGAAGATCTATGCATGCTTCCCCTTTGTTCACTCTTTCAAGGAAAATACTAATTTTCACGTTTGAAATTAACCTACTGTCATCAGGATACATTCTTAATGCTCAATAACCATATGAATGCCCTACGTATCTTGGCACAATGGACATACTATGACATTACTGAACTCAGTCATGAAAGCTCATACCAGTTTACAAATTCAGTAATATTGGTCACAATATGCAATCTCATGTAATGGTCTCTTAGGAAGACACAATGGGGCCTATCTATCAAGCTCCAAATGCGTATTGCTCTCCGCATTCAGCGATGTCTTGCGGACCTGATCCGCACTGTCGGATCAGGTCCGCAAGACATTTGATAAATAGGCCCCATTGTAACAAGGGAGCAGGTTTACACTTTACAGTTTAAATTACATTAAAATCCAGTTAAAAAAGAATCTGTTGGCGCTCTACAAATAACCAATCATAATAATAATAAAATAACTATGTTAGTCACCATTTTATTTTGTAATTCACTCCAAAATTCACTCCAAAATGGAAACAATGCTTTAACATACAGTACATTTTAAATATGGTTTAAAAAAATACTTGTGAAAGTTGCAAAACAGGTAACCTTATAGTGATAGAAAAACAATGCACAGTCTGCCCATTCAGATAACCGAAAAGATACATTCAGATGGGTTAGCAGTGGTGCGGAAGGAAACAGATTACAATAGTTAACTATGAAGGTTGTGATTAAGTGATCTTCTTGAAAGGGATTTAAAACCTCAAAAAATGATTGTTTTTATTCAGACAGAGCATACAATTTAATTTGATTGAAGCACTACATGTCAGGAAATAGTGGTACCATCTACAGTAGTGCTCTTGCAAATGGATACAATTCTTGCAAAACTGTTGACATATAGTGCTATAGACACATGTACACTCAAGTTTTTTTCAACAAAATATAACAAAAGAGAGAAGAAAATTTGATAATAGAATTAACATGGAAAGTTGTTTAAAATTGCATGCTGTATTTGATACATGAAAGAAACTTTTGAGATTCCGTGCCCCTTTAAATTAAAAGACCGGTCACCATCGGAGAAGTGCAAGTGTGACTTACAAATATCAAAAATGAAATATATGTAGATGTTGGAGTCCTGAAGTGACTTTTCCTACAGATCCCCAATAACTGTCCAGGAAATCATGTAGCCAACACATATACATTTGTATATGAAACTATACATTTGTAAATATATGTCCTATTACGTGTATACAGCCTCTCCAATAGGGATGAATTGAGCTTTAATGAATCAATGCCATGTATGTTAAGTAACCTCTATAATGTCTTATATGGCTATTTCAGAGTGTTTTACATATGTGCAAGATAAAAGACTGTTTTCAAAGCCGTAAAAAAGTTGTAAAGATGTCCAAAATGCCCTTTCAAAGACGTATCAAGTGCCTAGAGGTGTTGAATTTGAAAAGGCAAACATGGGCTCAAAAAGTTATTGAAAAGTGGCTCAAAAATATATTGTGATCGCCTATAACTTTTTGGCCCAATAAGAGAAATAGGACTTTATTGAGGATACAAAAACCTTATGTGATCACATCAAATTAAAAAGTAGTCTTTTCAACCCAAAATTGAGAGAAAAAAACAATTGCTGAAAGATTGTGATCAAGGTCTACGGTATGTTACCTTAAAGGGACAAGAAACCCAAACATGATTCAGATAGATCATACATTTTTAAACAACTCTCCAATTTACTTCTGTTTTCAATTTTTCTTCATTCTCTATTCTCTTGGTGTTGTTTTTTTTATTGAAGAAGCAGCAACATACTATTGGGAGCTAGCTGAACACATTGGTAAGCCAATGACAAGAGTTATATTTGTGCAGCCACCAATCAGTAACTAGCTCACAGCTCCTGAGCCTACCTAGGTACTAAGCACATTTAATAAAAGAAGTAAATTGGAAAGTTGTTAACAATTGTATGCTCTATCAGTTACAGAAAGATTTTAGATTTTGTGTCTTTTTAAAAAAAGGCCCCAGTGAGGGCAGCAACATTGGATATTCTCAATATGGAATACAAAGGGCATATTTAAGAAGGTGCGAGCGGACATGATCCGATATTGCAGATCATGTCCTCTGCACATCGATAAATGCCGACAGCATACGCTCATTGCACAAGCAGTTCTTGTGAACTGCTGGTGCAATGCCGCCCCCTGCAGATTTGTGGGCAATCGGCCGCTAGCAGGGGTGTCAATCAACCCAATCGTATTTGATCGGGTTGATTTCCGACAATGTCTGTCTGCCTCCTCAGAGCAGGCGGACAGGATATGGAGCAGCGGTCTTTAGACCGCTGCTTCATAACTTGTGTTTCCCACAAGCTGAAGGCTCGCCAGAAACACGGGGCATCAAGCTCCGTTCGGAGATTGATAATTCGGCTCCAAAGTGTTTATTCAGTGGTTACAGGAGAGCTCTGTTTTCATAGATTCTAAATTACTATATAGAACATCTTGGACAATTTATTTTATTGAGGGCTGAATCCATATAGATCTATCTATCTATCTATCTATCTATCTATCTATTAGAGATGTGCATTTGTTTAGTTGCGAATGCACACTCATTACGAAAATCAGATATTCGTTTTGTTTTCATAAAACAAATATCTGAATAAATGCACCAACGAAAATGAAAGAAAATGAAAAAAATACTGACGAAATATGTGAGCATTCATTCTAAAGTTTGTGCAAGTCCTGGGAATCAAGCGCGTAATGCTTGGCAAGAAGAGGATTGGGTAAGTACTCTCCAGTGTGCAAAATGTAAGTATAAAGATACAGGTAAACTAACATTTATATTAGTTTTAGCGAAAAGTAGTGTAACATTTTTAACTAAATTCAGTATTCATTTGGTTTTAAATGCAATGAATACCGAATAGTGCAGCCAATGAATATTTGGAGAAACAAATTCCCCAAACATTCATTACATAAATTCTGGACTGCACAAGTCTACTATCCTATCTATATTTCTATTTATCTATCTATCTATATATCTATAAGATAGATTACAAGTGGCACACTTTTTATAGTTCCTGCTTGAGCAATGCATTCGCTAGAAGTAAGATGTTTGCACGCAACGGGTAGCGTGCGTATTACAAGTTGAAAGTAAAAGGTTTGAGATAGTAATATAGTTTCATGATTTATTTTGTCCACCTTTCATTTAATTCCATTCTGCAATTGTGAGCATTCCACACAGCTATTGGCTGCACACTCTAGTGACCTATTTATAACTGTCTCTAATTGGCCACAGCAGAGAAGGTAACCTAATAGTGATGTCGCGAACATAAAATTTTCCGTTCACGAACTTCCACAAATGTTTGCGAACGGGCGAACTGGGCAAACCACCATAGACTTCAATAGGCAGGTAAATTTTAAAACCCACAGGGACTCTTTCTGGCCACAATAGTGATGGAAAAGTTGTTTCAAGGGGACTAACACCTGGACTGTGGCATGCCGGAGGGGGATCGATGGCAAAACTCCCATGGAAAATTACATAGTTGATGCAGAGTCTGGTTTTAATCCATAAAGGGCATAAATCACCTAACATTCCTAAACCTGGCGGGCTAAGAGTTCAAACAAGCCAGCTGTCAGATGCCGGGCAAGGGGGTGACTTTGTGACATTGGCTTCTTACGCTCAAACATGTCCTTGACAGACACCTGACTGTGGGCTTATGAGCAGGAACTGCTCAAGGCGAGAGACGGAGTGGCGGATGGTTGAGAGGGGGCAAGGAGGACAGCAGTGGTTGACGTGGCTGAAGATGCTGGACCAGGAGGAGGATGGCGGCTTTGAGTTTGTGTGCTGCTTGTACTCATGTGTTGATCCCAAAGGCATTTGTGATGTGCGATCATGTGCCTTCGCAAAGCAGTTGTACCTAGGTGGGTGTTGGACTTCCCACGACTCAGTTTCTTTTGGCACAGGTTACAAATGGCATCGCTGTTGTCAGAGTCAGACACACAAAAAAAAAATGCCACACTGCTGAGCTCTGCAATGACGGCATTCTGGTGGTGGCAACAGCATGTGTTGATTGGCGTGCTGTCTGGCTGACCCCAGGTGCCGATGCATGCTGTCTGACTGTGCTACTAGCTCCTTGCGATGACCTCCCCCTTCTTCCAACTTGTCTCCTCCTCCTCCTCTCTGTCTCCCCATCTGAACTTTCCCCCTGTTGTTCTTCTCTTCTAGCGGGCACCCACGTGACATCCACGGACGCATCGTTATCATCAACTGCTTCACTTGTATCTGACAACTCAGCAAAGGAAGCAGCAGCGGGTACAACATCATCATCATCACACCGTACGTCCATGTGTGTAATGCTGCCTGACTGAGACATATCCCTGTTATCTACATCCTCTGGCAATAATGGTTGCGCATCACTCATTTCTTCCAACTTATGTGTAAATAACTCCTCTGACAGATCAAGTGAAGCGGCTGTGGTGCTAGTGTTGGTGGTGGCGGCAGGCGGGTGAGTGGTAACTTGAGAGGTGCCCGAAGCTAAGCTGGAGGAGGATGGTGTATCAAGGTTTCCCGAGCGGAAGCTGTAGAAGATTGGGTGTCCTGTGTTAGCCAGTCAACTATGTCCTCAGAACTTTTCAAGTTCAGGGTAAGTGGCCTCTGAAAACTGGGCATTATTCTAGGGCCAAAGGGAATCACAGCACCACAAACACGATGGCCCCTGCGGGGTGACCTGCCTCTGCCTGTCATATTTTTTTTTTTCGATTAGTGGTACTATGCGTGTAAGCTACTGTGACAACAGATATGAGTGGCACTGTGCACTGGCAGAAGTTGGCAGAGTAGAAGCTGTAGGCCTGACACGCATGGTTGCAGACAACTAACTGCTATTCAATCTATTACAGTCAAAATTGTATTTTTTTTTACACTACTGTTACGCCAGATATGAGTTGCACTGGTGTGACACTGTGCCCTGGCAGGCCCTGAAACGCACACATGAAGGAAACTGACTGCTATTATATAACACAGTCAAAAAAGTGTTGTTTTTTTTAATGTACACTAATGTTACACCAGATATGAGTTGCACTGGTGTGACACTGTGCCCTGGCAGGCCCTGAAACGCAGACGTGTGAAGGAAACTGACTGCTATTATTTCACAGTCAAATTTCTAGTTGTTTTTTTTTAATGTACACTACTGTTACACCAGATATGAGTTGCACTGGTGTGACACTGTGCCCTGGCAGGCCCTGAAACGCACACGTGTGAAGGAAACTGACTGCTATTATTTCACAGTCAAATTTCTAGTTTTTTTTTTTAACCCCTTAATGACCACAGCACTTTTCCATTTTCTGTCCTTTTGGGACCAAGGCTATTTTTACATTTCTGTGGTGTTTGTGTTTAGCTGTAATTTTCCTCTTACTCATTTACTGTACCCACACATATTATATACCGTTTTTCTTGCCATTAAATGGAATTTCTAAAGATACCATTATTTTCATCATATCTTATAATTTACTATAAAAAAAATTATAAAATATGAGGAAAAAATGGAAAAAAAACACACTTTTTCTAACTTTGACCCCCAAAATCTGTTACACATCTACAACCACCAAAAAACACCCATGCTAAATAGTTTCTAAATTTTGTCCTGAGTTTAGAAATACCCAATGTTTACATCTTCTTTGCTTTTTTTGTAAGTTATAGGGCCATAAATACAAGTAGCACTTTGCTATTTCCAAACCATTATTTTTCAAAATTAGTGCTAGTTACATTAGAACACTAATATCTTTCAGGAATCTCTTAAATCGTTCACTTTTTCACTAATTTTTTCACAAACATTTGGTTTCTCACTGAAATTATTTACAAACAGCTTGTGCAATTATGGCTTAAATGGTTGTAAATTCTTCTCTGGGATCCCTTTGTTCAGAAATAGCAGACATATATGGCTTTGGCATTGCTTTTTAGCAATTAGAAGGCTGCTAAATGCCACTGCGCACTACACGTGTATTATGCCCAGCAGTGAAGGGGTTAATTAGGGAGCATGTAGGGAGCTTTTAGAGGTAATTTTAGCTTTAGTGAAGTGTAGTAGACAACCCAAAAGTTCCATATTTAACAAACTTTTTCACAAACTTTAGGTTTCTCACTGAAATTATTTACAAACAGCTTGTGCAATTATGGCACAAATGGTTGTAAATGATTCTCTGGGATCCCCTTTGTTTAGAAATAGCAGACATATATGGCTTTGGCGTTGCTTTTTGGTAATTACAAGGCCCCCAAATGCCGCTGTGCATCACACGTGTATTATGGCTAGCAGTGATGGGGTTAATTATGTAGCTTGTAGGGAGTTTTCAGGGTTAAATTTATCTTTAGTGTAGAGCTCAGCCTCCCACCTGAAACATGAGACTCCCTGATCCCTCCCAAACAGCTCTCTTCCCTCCCCCACCCCACAATTGTCCCCGCCATCTTAAGTACTGGCAGAAACTCTGCCAGTACTAAAATAAAAGCTATATTTGGGCTTTTTTTTTGTTTTTTTCTTAGCATATTTACATATGCTGCTGTGTAGGATCCCCCCTTAGCCCCCAACCTCACTGATCCCCCACCAAACAGCTCTCTAACCCTCCCCCTCTTCCTTATTGGGTGCCATCTTGGGTACTGGCATCTGTCTGCCAGTACCCAGTTTAGTAAAAAAAGTATGTTTTTTTATTTAATTGCCCTTTTCAATAGTGTAGCTTCCCCCCCCAAGACCAACCCCCCACCCCTTCCAGATCCCTTAGATGATTATTTAATTTTTTAAAAAATGTTTTTCTTTTACTTTTATTAAACTTTGTTTTTCAGTGTAGCGGTTCCCTCCCGCTCCCGCCCCATGCACGCGCCCACCCGCCACCCCCCATGCACGCGCGCGCTCCTGTGCGCGCTCCCGCCTGTCCCGCCCCCCTCCACTTCACTTGGCACATCGATGGCCGCCCACCCGCCTCCCAGACTTGCTCCCACCCACCAACGATACCGGCCACCAATGTCCAGTGCAGAGAGGGCCACAGAGTGGCTCTCTCTGCATCGGATGGCCAAGGGGGGTTATTGCAGGATGCCTCGATATCGACGCATCACTGCAATAACCGGAAAGCAGTTGGAAGCGAGCAGGATCGCTTCCAGCTGCTTTCCAGACCAAGGACGTACGCCACACATCCTCGGTCATTAACTGTATTTTTTTTGAGGACATGTGCCGTAGTCCTTGGTCGTTAAGGGGTTAATGTACACTACTGTTACACCAGATATGAGTTGCACTGGTGTGACACTGTGCCCTGGCAGGCCCTGAAACGCAGACGTGTGAAGGAAACTGACTGCTATTATTTCACAGTCAAATTTCTAGTTTTTTTTTTAATGTACACTACTGTTACACCAGATATGAGTTGCACTGGTGTGACACTGTGCCCTGGCAGGCCCTGAAATGCACACGTGTGAAAGAAACTGACTGCTATTATTTCACAGTCAAATTTCTAGTTTTTTTTTAATGTACCCTATTGTTACACCAGATATGAGTTTCACTGGTGTGACACTGTGCCCTGGCAGGCCCTGAAACGCAGACGCTGTGCTATTATTTCACAGTTAAACATCTAGTGTTTTTTTTAACCCCTTAAGGACCAAGGCCATTTTTCAATTTCTTTCCCTTAAGGACCAGGGCTATTTTTAAATTTCTGTGGTGTTTGTTTAGCTGTAATTTTCCTCTTACTCATTTACTGTACCCACACATATTATATACCGTTTTTCTTGCCACTAAATGGACTTTCTAAAGATACCATTATTTTCATCATATCTTATAATTTATTATTAAAAATATTATAAAATATGAGGACAAAATGGAAAAAAACACACTTTTTCTAACTTTGAACCCCAAAATCTGTTACACATCTACAACCACCAAAAAAAACCATGCTAAATCGTTTCTAAATTTTCTCCTGAGTTTAGAAATACCCAATGTTAACATGTTCTTTGCTTTTTTTGCAAGTTATAGGGAAATAAATACAAGAAGCACTTTGCTATTTCAAAACCACTTTTTTTCAAAATGAGCGCTAGTTATATTGGAACCCTGATATCTGTCAGGAATACCTGAATATCCCTTAACATGTATATATTTTTTTTTAGAAGACATCCAAAAGTATTGATCTAGGCCCATTTTGGTATATTTCATGCCACCATTTCACTGCCAAATGCGATCAAATAAAAAAAAAAAAAATTGTTCACTTTTTCACAAACTTTAGGTTTCTCACAGAAATGATTTACAAATAACTTATGCAATTAAGGCATACATGGTTGTAAATGCTTCTCTGGGATCTCCTTTGTTCAGAAATAGCAGACTTATATGGCTTTGGCATTGCTTTTTGGTAATTAGAAGGCTGCTAAATGCCACTGCGCACTACACGTGTTTTATGCCCAGCAGTGAAGGGGTTAATTAGGGAGCATGTAGGGAGCTTGTAGAGTTAATTTTAGCTTAAGTGTAGTGTAGTAGACAACCCAAAGTATTGATCTAGGTCCATTTTGGTATATTTAATGCCACCATTTCACTGCCAAATGCGATCAAATTTAAAAAAAAAAACATTTTTTTTTCGCAATTTTAGGTTTCTCACTGAAATTATTTACAAACAGCTTGTGCAATTATGGCACAAATGGTTGTAAATGCTTCTCTGGGATCCCCTTTGTTCAGAAATAGCAGACATATATGACTTTGGCGTTGCTTTCTGGTAATTAGAAGGCCGCTAAATGCTGCTGCGCATCACACGTGTATTATGGCTAGCAGTGAAGGGGTTAATTACGTAGTTTGTAGGGAGCTTGCAGGGTTAATTTTAGCTTTAGTGTACAGATCAGCCTCCCACCTGACACATCAGACCCCCTGATCCCTCCCAAACAGCTCCCTTCCCTCCCCCACCCCACAATTGTCCCCGCCATCTTAAGTACTGGCAGAAAGTCTGCCAGTACTAAAATAAAAGGTTTTTTTAAAAAATTGATAGCATATTTACATATGCTGTGGTGTAGCATATTCCCTTTGCCCCCAACCTCCCTGACCCCCCCCCCCCCCCCCCAAACAGCTCTCTAACCCTCCCCATTTTCCTTATTGGTGGCCATCTTAGGTACTGGCAGCTGTCTGCCAGTACCCAGTTTGCAAAAAAAAGTATTTTTTTCTGTTTTTATTTTTTTTTTCTGTAGTGTAGCTTCCCCTTCCCCCCACAGACCAACCTCTACCACCTGCCACACCAGATATGAGTGGTGGCACTGGGCAAGTGGGCACAGTATACGCTGTGAGCCTGACACACGCGCTGACAGGCAGGCAACTGCAATTAGATTACACAGGGAAAAAAAACAAAAAAACAGACTGATGTTCTAGCCCTAAAAGGGGCTTTTTTTGGGGTGCTGTCCTTACAGCAGAGATCAGATGAGTCCTTCAGGACTGTAGTGGACACTGAATACACTAGCCTAGCTATCGATTTCCCTATTAAATCAGCAGCAGCTACACTGTCCCTCCTCTCTCTAAGAATGCAGCTTCTGAATGAATCTAAAATGGATGCTGTCCAGGAGGTGGGAGGGTCTGGGAGGGAGGGTCTGCTGCTGATTGGCTGGAATGTGTCTGCTGACTGTGAGGTACAGGGTCAAAGTTTACTCAATGATGACGCAGACAAGCTATTCACCGGCGAACTATTCGCGACATCACTATAACCTAAGTTACAACATGGCAGCTCCCATTGTTCTATATACATTAAACTTTACACTTATTTTGTCAATATTTGGAAAAAATACACCAACATGTTATTTTCAGACTAATCTTTTCTTTGAATGCATCATTCTATCTTGCATTTGTATATTGTTTAAAGACCTTTTTATAGTGTTTAGCACACTTTATACCACACTTTACAAGTATCTATTCTTTCAATAATTTCTAGCCAAAAACACGATTATGGCTGAGATGTTTTTTACAGAAGAATAATATTAGATTGGAATGGAGCAAATGATTTATTGAGCCCTCCCTGAATAGAGTTCTGAAATATCAGCCAATCATAGCTAATATTTTTCTGACTGTTAATACTAAAAAGAAGAAATGAAGAAGAATGAATCAAAGCTTATTTTGCCATTTCTGAAATTTAACATAAACTCTCCTTCTGGACTCTGAACAGAAGACAAACACATTTTGTTTTGAATTTTTAAAATGAGTTAGAGCAGGTCACAACATCACATTTCACTAGAAGATTTTGAAATAAAAATATAATTACTTTCAAGAATATTTTTCAGAAGGTCAAAATCTCAAATGAATTGCATAGCCTGATCGTCATGATAAGATACAAGTACCTGAATACTTAATTTATATTCAGTGGTCAAGGTTAAGAAACAGTGCAAGAAAAGCTTATTTTATAAAGATTTACTTGCCTGAGTTATTAGAATATATCACAGTTAACTTTAAAAAATGTTGTATAATTTCAACAAACCTGTACTTACATTCACATATTACTTTACAGTGATTTTCAGTCTTCTCTGGCAGTTAATGGGTTAATCATAATGCTATTCCCTATCACCATATAGTCTCCATTTAGAATGTTGCAAAAATATATTCTATTCTAGTCAACTCAACTTTGGGATTGTCATTTGAATAGGATAATACGTACAAATACTCTATAATAATTAGGTAGACGATATAAATCATTAGATTGCATCTTCATTATCAGTTGAAGGTTTCAGAGAATTGCTTAGAAAGTTAAACTAGAATAAGATGATTTTTATACAAAAAAAGTAGCTATTATTTGCAATGTTCAAAAATGGACAGCACTGGCAAAAGTTATTATATTATTAACTTTTATTATCATTAGTTTAACCCCTTAAGGACCAAGGACGTACGCCACACGTCCTCAAAAAAAATACAGTTAATGACCGAGGACGTGTGGCGTACGTCCTTGGTCTGGAAAGCAGCTGGAAGCGATCCTGCTCGCTTCCAGCTGCTTTCCGGTTATTGCAGTGATGCCTCGATATGGAGGCGTCCTGCAATAACCCCCCTTGGCCATCCGATGCAGAGAGAGACACTCTGTGGCCCTCTCTGCACCGGACATCGGTGGCCGGTATCGTTGGTGGGTGGGAGCAAGTCTGGGAGGCGGGTGGGCGGCCATCGATGTGCCCAGTGGAGTGGAGGGGGGCGGGATCGGGGGCGGGAGGGGCGGGAGCGCGCACGGGAGCGCGCGCGTGCACGGGGGGCGGCGGGCGGGCGCGTGCACGGGGCGGGAGCGGGAGGGAACCGCTACACTACAGAAAAATAAAGTTTAAAAACTACATAAAAATTACTTTTTGAAAGCTGTAAATAACAGCTAAGAGATGTGGAAGGGGTGGGGGGTTGATCTTGGGGGGGGGGGAAGCTACACTGCAGAAAAGGGTTTTTTTTTTTTAAAAAAGGCACATTTTTTTCACTAAAGATGGCGCCCATTAAGGCAGAGGGGGAGGGTTAGAGAGCTCTTTGGTGGGGGATCAGTAAGGCTGGGGGCTAAGGGGGGATCCTACACAGCAGCATATGTAAATATGCTAAAAAAAACACAAAAAAACCCCAAATATAGCTTTTATTTTAGTACTGGCAGAGTTTCTGCCAGTACTTAAGATGGCGGGGACAATTGGGGGGTGGGGGAGGGAAGAGAGCTGTTTGGGAGGGATCAGGGGGTCTCATGTTTCAGGTGGGAGGCTGAGCTCTACACTAAAGCTAAAATTAACCCTGCAAGCTCCCTACAAGCTACATAATTAACCCCTTCACTGCTAGCCATAATACACGTGTGAAATGCAGCAGCATTTGGCGGCCTTCTAATTACCAAAAAGCAACGCCAAAGCCATATATGTCTGCTATTTCTGAACAAAGGGGATCCCAGAGAAGCATTTACAACCATTTGTGCCATAATTGCACAAGCTGTTTGTAAATGATTTCAGTGAGAAACCTAAAATTGTGAAAAATTTAACGTTTTTTTTAATTTGATCGCATTTGGCGGTGAAATGGTGGCATGAAATATACCAAAATGGGCCTAGATCAATACTTGGGGTTGTCTACTACACTACACTAAAGCTAAAATTAACCCTAGAAGCTCCCTACATGCTCCATAATTAACCCCTTCACTGCTGGGCATAATACACGTGTAGTGCGCAGTGGCATTTAGCAGCCTTCTAATTACTAAAAAGCAACGCCAAAGCCATATATGTCTGCTATTTCTGAACAAAGGGGATCCCAGAGAAGAATTTACAACCATTTAAGCCATAATTGCACAAGCTGTTTGTAAATAATTTCAGTGAGAAACCAAAAGTTTGTGAAAAAATTTGTAAAAAAGTGAACGATTTTTTGTATTTAATCGCATTTGGCGGTGAAATGGTGGCATGAAATATACCAAAATGGGCCTAGATCAATACTTTGGGATGTCTACTAAAAAAAATTATATACATGTCAATGGATATTCAGAGATTCCTGAAAGATATTAGTGTTCTAATGTAACTAGCGCTAATTTTGAAAAATAATGGTTTGGAAATAGCAAAGTGCTACTTGTATTTATGGCCCTATAACTTACAAAAAAAGCAAAGAAGATGTAAACATTGGGTATTTCTAAACTCAGGACAAAATTTAGAAACTATTTAGCATGGGTGTTTTTTGGTGGTTGTAGATGTGTAACAGATTTTGGGGGTCAAAGTTAGAAAAAGTGTGTTTTTTTCAATTTTTTCCTCATATTTTATAATTTTTTTTATAGTAAATTATAAGATATGATGAAAATAATGGTATCTTTAGAAAGTCCATTTAATGGCGAGAAAAACGGTATATAATATGTGTGGGTACAGTAAATGAGTAAGATGAAAATTACAGCTAAACACAAACACCGCAAAAATGTAAAAATAGCCTTGGTCCCAAACGGACAGAAAATGGAAAAGTGCTGTGGTCATTAAGGGGTTAAAAAAGAAGAGCCCAGATTAGAAATGTAGATCAAAAAATATTAGCTCTATTGAACATTGGCACCACTCAAGTTAAATCAACAGTTCTCTTGTTCTTGCTCTCATATTACAATTTGAAAGCAAAAGGTAGCACTTGAGCGAAAGACTGAGGCTCACTAACATCCCAAGGTCAGATAGCAAGGCCACGCTAAGGGGCCGATTTATTATTGTCTGTCCGACATGATACGCTGTAGCGTATCATGTCTGACAGACATTGCTGAATGCCGACAGCATACGCTGTCGGCATTTATCATTGCACAAGCAGTTCTAGTGAACTTCTTGTGCAAAGCCGCCCCCTGCAGATTTGCGGCCAATCGGCTGCTAGCAGGGGGTGTCAATCAACCCGATCGTATAGGATCATGCGGATTGCAGACTGCAGCCTTAGAGGGAGCGGACCAGTTATGGAGCAGCGGTCTTAAGACCACTGCTTCATAACTGCTGTTTCCAACGAGCCTGAAGGCTCGCAAGGAATCAGGGGCCATTCTGCCCTTGATAAATCGGCCCCTAAATCTCTCACCTCATAGGCTTTGGTGGTGTGCACTAGGAAACTCTTTTTTCTTCTTCTTTCGCTCTAGCACTAACCCGAACGTGAACTAAGCCAAAATGCTCAAAACCCGAGGGTTTTTAATAGTTAATTAAGTTTATTAATATTTAATAGTTTAAATAGAGCTTTGTGTGTGTGTATATATATATATATATATAGATTGTAAGTTCCCATGGGAATAGGGCCCTCAAATCCTCCTGTATTTGTTTGTTAAATTTTGTCTTTAATTGTAATATTGTACTTATCTCTTTACCTATGGACAGCGGTACAGAATCTGTTGGCGCTTTATAAATAAAGAATAATAATAATTATAATATATCTGTGAATTGAAAATTGGATCTGGCCGTCTTTTTTATAGTACTAAAATGTAAATATTTAAATACATTAATTTGACAGTTGTATGTAACCAATAGGAACAAACTTCCTCAAATATTCGGAACAAAATTATTGCCCGAAGCAAAATTTTCTTTACTGCCCATCTCTATTAGAAATGTCAAAATTTAATAACAAGCATGATTATTTGTAATATTTTTGCTGATATTTAAATAGTTATGGTTTGCTTTTTTTTCTATGATAACAAAATTCTCAAATGTCATCATTATACAACTGGCTTCAAATAAAAACAAACAAATGAAAAATGACAAATTAAAGGCTCTTTGCAAAATCTAGCACTTTCTGTTGAAAACAGCTGTAAGTAAAATGTTACTGTGCACTATTTATATACAACATTATTTAAATATCTGATGGAATTTAATTCCTTTTGACTATTTGTCTGCATTTCATAACTGTAAAAAAACAATATGTAAAATGTATTCCAACTATATTATGTAGACTTCAAAGTCTTAAGTGTTTAAAATGTAACTATATTTTTATTTCCCTAAAATACACAAGTTGTGTATTAATGAGTAGACAATGACATGTGCAGGCCAGACAATTTCATTTCAGACAAAAAATTTATTATGGATATTTGAGGAAATTTGTTTCCCCAAATATCAGTTGCATGCACTATTCGTTTTTCGTGTTGTTTAAAACAAAACAAAAATGTAATTTCTGTTAAACATTTACATTAGTTTTCATTAAACAAACGTAAATGTTTGGAAGCTACAGGTGAAAAGTTCACCTGTAGCGAAAAATACGTACTTAATGCGCTCTGTAGAGCGCGCTAACCCGATCTTCTTCTTACCAGAGCCCTGGCTGTGCTAACACCAGGCTTAACGCTTTTGGTTCCCAGGACCTGCACAACTTTAGTGCAGGTCCTGGGAGCTGAGCGTGCTAAGCCTCCTGTTAGTATGACCGGGACTCTGGCAAGAACAGGATCAGATTAGCATGTTCTACAGCCTGGTTTATCAATAGCCGGGCCATGGCCCAGAACCGGGCCTTGACAACCCTGCTGGTGGGCCGCGACACGACATGCCCCCCACTGCATTCTCTGGCAGGCCCAAAGCTCAACATTTAAGGAATACCAGGCAGGCCTGTCAGAGTGCCATTGTACATGTGCGTGTGTGCTGTGCGCATGTAGCCGTAGTTCAGTGGGAGGTCAGAGTGGGACAAGCAGCATATATACACATGTATGCATGTATGTATGTATGTGTATGACTACCGGGCTCTGGACATGTCCAGCTAAAATGTACCTGGCCTTGAGTTTACTCAGGTTGAGAAATACTGTTCTACAGCACATTAAAGTATTTAACCCTTAATTTTTTTTAAAAAGATATGAATACTAACGAATTTCATCAATATTTTCCGTTTTCTTTCATTTTAGTTGATGCGTTCATTCGGATTTTTCGTTTTCATTTCCGAAAATCTCATTTTCGTGATAAATGTGCATTGATCCAAAAACAAATGTACATTTCTATTACTAAGTAATGTTTAGAAAGAAAATACACAGTTTTTTTAACTATATCATTACTAGCATTAAATTGTTTATAACAAGTCAATGTTATTTTTCATATATTATGTGATTATTAGGGCAGTCTACTTGAAAATGTTTATTGTTTAAAAAGTTAGACGCATAACCAACACTGTTATATAAATACACTTGTTACCGCTATGATTACCTGTATCTAAGCCACTGCAGACTGCATCTTATCTCAGTGCTTTCTTTAAACATTTTAGACAATTAGTGCCGGTTCTTGTGAACTCATTATCATTCTCTACAGGAGCAAGCACATATTATCTATATGACATGTTCATATCACACATGAACAAGCACTGTATGGCTGTAGTGCAAGACTGTATAAAACAACAACAAAAAAGCACTGCGATAAGGGGCAGCGTGCAGAGGCTTAGAAATATGCATAAAGTATATTTAGGGCGACCATATTGCCGCTTTAAAAAGGAACACATATGAAAAATACATATGTCAGGGTTCATATAATGGAACTTATTAAAAATATTTCTTTAAACAGCCCTGCCATATGTATTTTTCATATGCGTCCCTTTTTAAAGTGGCATTATGGTCACCCTAAGTATATTACTATAACAATGTTGGTTATACAAAGCTGGGGGATGGGTAGTAAAAGTGTTATCTATCTTTTTAAACTATAAAAAAAAAATCAAGTAGACTGTCCCTTTTAAATAATAATAGTTGAACATTGGAGTATGTTCCAATCCATTTGAAGGTCTGTACAAAATTGTTTCCCATAAATGTATTATTTGTGACCTTTGCAATTCATAAGAAAATCCAGTTTTATTATTTTTAAATATGTTTTTATGTCACAAATCCCCCCCACATACTTTACATTGAGACCATTCAGTAATGCTTTTATAGCCCACCAAAAAACATTTTTTTTTGCAAGTGATTTCGTATGTTTTCTTTAGCAAATTCTATAGCTTTCTTAAAATAAGCCATTTATACCTGTTTTTTCATGGCATACTGTAACTATTAACACAGTTGCTTAAAGGGACAGTCAAGTCCAAAAAAAACTTAAATTTTTCAAATATGGCATGTAATTTTAAACAACTTTCCAATTTACTTTTATCAACAATTTTGCTTTGTTCTCTTGGTATTCTAGTTGAAAACAAACCTAGGAAGGCACATATGGTAATTTCTAAGCCCTTGAAGGCCGCCTCTATTTTATTTACTTTTCACAGAAGGGGAGAGCTAGCTCATGTAGGCCATATAGATAGCATTGTGATCACGCCCGTGGCTAGTGGCAGACACTGCACTAATTGGCTAAAATGCAAGTCAATAGATAATAACTAAAAGTCATGTGATTAGGGGCGGTCAGAAGATGCTAAGATACAAGTTAGTCACAGAAGTAAAAAGTGCATTAATATAACAGTGTTGGTTTTGCAAAACTGGGGAATGGGTAATAAAGGGATTATCTATCTTTTTAAACAACAAAATTTCTGGTGTTGACTGTCCCTTCAAATGTCACATTAGCTGCAACATTTTATCAATGACTTGTCACTGAAATCTCTGCTCTGGTTGGATCTGTGTTGCCAGGCAAGTCCCCCTGTCAGATCCAACACTTTTAGGACAGCTTGGAATGTCCTAACTGCATCTATGTATTAAAGAGTAATGATAGACAATTTTTGTTGCACTTAAAGGGACAGTCAACACCAGAATTTTTGTTGTTTTAAAAGATAGATCATCCCTTAATTACCAATTCCCCAGATTTGCATAACCAACACAGTTATAATTATACACATTTTACCTCTGTAATTACCTTGTATCTAAGCCTCAGCAGACTGCTCCCTTATTTCAGTTCTTTTGACAGAATTGCATTTTAGCCAATCAGCTGTCTCCATGGTAAATTCACGTGCATGAGCTCAATGTTATCTATATAAAACATGTGAACTAATGCCCTCTAGTGGTGAATAACTATCAAAATGCATTTAGATTAGAGGCGGCCTTCAAGGTCTAAGAAATTAGCATATGAACCTCCTAGGTTTAGCTTCCAACTAAGAATAACAAGAGAACAAAGCAAAATTGGTGATAAAAGTAAATTGGAAAGTTGCTTAAAATTACATGCCCTATTTAAAACATGAAAGTTTTTTTGGACTTGACTGTCCCTTTAAATTAGCAATATTGTATATATCATCAATCAAAAACAAACAAAAACATTAATAAATCTTCCTCCATATTTTAACAACAGACTCAACAAAAAAGGAGGAGAAGGAGAGGTTTATTGACCCTAATGGTTGTAGTAGAGGAATTATTAGAAAGTTTGAGGGTTGGGACTGAAAACTAGATGTGCACATGTGAAAAATGTGGTTTATCCAAAAGATTTGTTTAAAATGTTTACTAACATTTAGTTTGGCCGAATTTCGTACATGCAGGCATTGGGTTCGGCCGGATATTGAATTTGGATTCAATAACATTATTTCTAATGTGAACAGCTAATGTAGACAATTGATATTAACCCAAATCTTTCATTATAGGATTCTAACAATTAAAAGAACCTATCTTTCAATGTTAAAAGAACATAGAACTCTACATGACTAAAAACCAGCATTTAGTGCCTGACCGGCGGTCTCTAACATCGGTCATTAGAAATACTATAGTAGGATAACACCGATGATGATGGACAAATTAATTGTAAGATCTCCTGTAGATCATTGCAAACAAAGGAGCTTATTACCCAAACAAATATAACTAATTTTCACCCATTCCTGCACCTTTTTTTTTTGGTGCCAAACAGCATGAACAAATGAACATCAAGAAACCATTGATTTTTTTATCCATTTTTCCCAATAATGTATTCGGCTGTTCATATATCAAATCACTTGAAGAATCAGCAACATTATTTTGCACATTCCAAGAAAAATGCTGGAGATGCAGTGGTTCTCACCAGGGATAGGCACGAGCCAAGGCTGTGGCGGACATTTTCTAAAGTAAAGACCTTTAGTGAAGGACACCAAGGTACATTTACAATTAAAACTATTATTTTATAGTGCTGAATTTTATTATACTGATGCAGATACCCCTGATCCTATAACCAGCCCTTGTCTGGCTATACACATGTGCCAGTGTCACTTCTGTGTCTTGTATAGAGCTGGGTGTTATTATACAGATGCAGAAGATACACATCCAGTATTTCACTCAGGCTTTATTTATTCCATAACTTATCACCCAATATTGCTAGCAGTCTCTTGACAAGCCACTAATTTTATTCACACTAAATATTTTCCCTCTCCTATTATTTAATCAGAAAGAAAAGATATACTAAGGTTATGATTCACAACCTTATTATATCTTTTCTTTCTATTTAAATACTACTTATAATAAACCTCAGGTGCTGGTTAAAGTGCTTTACCTTTGCATATAAAGCTCCAGGGACACAGTGGCAGCTTGCTTCTTGAATCTTCCCTCTCTCTCTGTCTCACTCAGAGTCATTTTCTGGTACTAAGCGGCATCATGTGTGAGTGGCCCCAACCCTGCAAAACGTGGTACCGCATGCGTTAAGGAGGAGTCAGGACCAGTATTCATCTGTCTTACTCCTCCCTCCCCACAGCAAAATGGGCGGCGGACACTGCAAGGGCCAGTCACGGACACCAGTGTCCGTGTACGGACACCTTGCCTATCCCTGGTTCTCACGGACATACAGTATGAGGCCAATTTATTAAAGGTCCGCAATTTATTAAAGGTCCGTATTCGATCGGGTTGAATTCCAACGATTCCTGTCTGCCTCATCAGAGCAGGCGGACAGGGTTATGGAGCAGCGGTCTTTAGATCGCTGCTTCATAACTGCTGTTTCTGGCGAGTCTGAAGACACTCCAGAAACACGGCCCTTCAAGCTCTGTTCAGAGCTTGATAAATGGTCCTATATGTCTCAATGTCCAAACATAGAACCCTTTTGAACACCGAATGCAAAGGAAGATTCTAATATGTTACAGTCCCTGATGTCGCTAGACCCATATTATTTATCATGACCCCAAGGAAATTCTAAACCCTTCAGATCTTTTTTTCAAATATTTTAAGTTATAGTGGCAAAACTCCTATTTCCCAAAATTGAAAATGTGCCAATATCCCCACAGTTGCACAATGGCTTCAGGAATGCAATAATATCTTAATCCTATAAAGTTGTTTCTTTATATGACCAAAAAAAAAGCTATTTGGGAGGTGTATAATTCCAACACATTGTTTCCTAAGTGTAGACTTGCGAATAAAGGAATGGTTATGCATGTTATGCAGAAAACATTGTATCTGTATGCTTGCAGCAGATGTTTTTTATTCACATAGTAACATAGTAGATGAGGTTGAAAAAAAGACTGAAGTCCATCGAGTTCAACCTATACAAATCTAATATATTTACAAAAAACTTCAGTTAAGCTTAAATTAATTCCATTAAAAGGAGACCCATTTAACACACGCAATCATATGCATGAGTTCTGTTTTTAGCCAGAAATGTATCCAAACCATTTTTAAATGTATCTAAGGTATTGGCATTCACTACCTCCTTTGGTAATGAGTTTAAATAAATAGAAACTTGTTACTCCTGTGAAATTATTCTATTGCTGTGTTCCCACTTGTGTATGGTCAGTTGTTTTATTTCAGCTGTGTTTGGACTTTTGAAATGAAAATTCAAATTTCTTTCACATTCTATTTATTTATGTTATTTAATTCAGTGTTTCTTAACTACGGTCCTCAGGTATCCCTAACAGATCTGGTTTTCATTATAACTGAGCTAGTGCACAGGTGAAATAACCAGCTGATTAGTGACAGCAGATTAGTAACCATGGTTACTAATCAGCTGATTATTTCACCTGTGCTCTAGTTCAGCTATAATGAAAATCTGGTATATATGGGGTACTTGAGTACCGCGGTTGGGAAAAACTGGTCTATTTTACTACTAGTCCTAAAGCCCATGTACACGGGCCATTTCTTGAAGTACATTGGTCCCACCCCTTGCTCTCTATCTCTGTCCCCCTCTTTTTTGTGCTCTCTCTCTCTCTGTCCCCTTCTTTTTTGTGCCCTCTCTCTCTGTCTCCCTCTCATTTGTGCTCTGTCTCCCCCTCTCGTTTGTGCTCTCTCTCCCCCCTTCCTTTTGTGCTCTCTCTCCCCCCTCTATTTTGTTCTCTCTCTCCCCCCTTTCTTTTGTGCTCTTTCTCCCCATCTCTTTTGTGCTCTCTCTCCCCCCTCTCTTTTGAGCTCTCTCCCCCTTCTCTTTTGTGTTCTCTCTCACCCCTCTCTTTTGCGTTCTCTCTCTGCCCCCTCTCTTTTGTGCGCTTTCTGCCCCCTCTTTTTTGTGCTCTTTTGCCCCCTCTCTTTTGTGTTCTCTCTCTGCCCCCTCTCTTTTGTGCTCTTTCTGCCTCCTCTCTTTTGTGCTCTTTCTGCCCCCTCTCTTTTGTGCTCCCTCTCGTCCCTCTCTTTTGCTCTGTGTCCACCTCTTTTGCGCACTCTCTCTACAGATCATGCCCCCTACATGGCCAGTCACGCACTCACCATGCCTGTGTCACAACCCCACCCCGCCCACTCTGCCCGACCTTGCCCACTCCCTCCGGAGAGCAGATCAGGTTAGTTTGTGTAAGGCCAGATGTGTTTGTCCTTGCGCTGTCTCTACTGGGCATGACAGCTTCGGACAAAATACTTGGCCTTTTATATTATAGGATGAAAAGATTTAAATAGATTTGTGTAATAAACATTATTATTAGTTTATGTAATGCACTGATTTTCAATAAAATTAATAACCCCCCCCCCCAAAAAAAAAAAAAAAAAAACTCATTTCTAATGAGCATCTAGAAAGGACAAAATTCTGCTACTTGTTTTGTGGGTGTTTGTCCGTTTCCATCAATAAATCTGAGAGACTTGTCCTTGATAATAAAAGTAACTATAATGTAAAATAGTTTAACATATTTAATTAATATGTTTTTCCAATGTATGTTGATATTATTTGCCTTCAATGAATTCTCATTTCCTTTTTGTTCTCACATAATATTACTCTG
Source organism: Bombina bombina (assembly GCF_027579735.1). Classification (NCBI taxonomy): domain Eukaryota; kingdom Metazoa; phylum Chordata; class Amphibia; order Anura; family Bombinatoridae; genus Bombina; species Bombina bombina. The sequence continues at coordinate 141,383,261 of NC_069509.1, read as the reverse complement.
AAGCATACGTTTTACAGTTATGCTTCTCAAGATAATTGCTTAATATTTGTCACAATTAAAGCAATTGTCTATAAGTTGTGATATCATGGGGCTCACTCATTAGTGATATTGATAACAATGTGTCCAATATTTTCCATTTGTTATTTAATTGGTTATTTGTCTGGTATAGTCAATAGAGCATCACTACATGAGCACAAAGCCATCAATCCCTGGTATCTTAACATTAATAATAGGAACATGAATAAACTAGAAAAGCAATATTAGGTGAGGGGCTTGTAATCAATATTCAGAGAATCAATGGGTATATTGACTGAAGTTAAATTTGCTTATAGTGTCATTAGAAATAAATGATCTTAAACAGCAAAGTAATAGCAAGTGAGTTGCTTTTTATGAGAATTGTTTTTAAGATAGTAGTATTAAATTGTATTTAAAAGTACAAAGAAAGGGACTTCCGGTGGGCGAGTCAGCTGGATGGCAGCAAGTGTGGAGAGCTCCATGTGTTTGAGCTAAAAAAACGCTTCTTTTTCCCAATCCTGAGCTCGCATCCAGGCCCCCCACAAACATTGTCTTGCTAGGGGACCTTGACTCGGTCATCACTAGCTGACTCCCAGTAAAGTGAAGGGCATTTCATCAGCCCCAACTCCCGGAGGTGAAAAACGGTACCCACGTGGTATGCTACATCGGCATTGCAGAAAGGAGGCTGATGCCATCCTCACACAAGCTTGAAAGAGGGTAGAGCAGTATAGCTGATGAGTGGTAAACAACCCTAAAGGTAACATCGTATGTGCTCATTGAGCAAAGAACTGGCAATTACACACAGTCAATGTTGGGCCTAACAAAGTACATCTGACTATATCAAGACCGCCTCCTCAAGTTGCCTTTAAACAGTGGGGAAACATACAACAGCTACTGAAGCGGATATTCTATTACCACTGTTACAGGTTCCAACAGATGGATTGTGAAAAAGATCATGTTCCCATCCTCAAACTCAAACCGGGACCTAAGGTGAGAAGCGTAATACCTGACCCCTTGACACCATATTGCTAATGTGCACCTTGTATACTACTTGAGGTGACACTATCTCACTATGATTATCTCGGCCTACATACCTAGCCCTTTTTCAAAACTTGGAGAAACTAGTGAGGGCCTTGTGTCACTAGGAGTCTAGCGGTGTTACTTGACCTACTCTAAACTGAACTTAGCCGAGTTATTTCAGAACACCAGAATCTGTTTACATCCTTGGTAACATAGCTAGTATAGCTAAATTTTTTTGATGTTTCCAGCACTGCCTAAACACCACACTAAATACCTTCATTCCACTTAAGTCTTTTAGTGTATTGTACGCTTCCGATTGTAACACCAATTGGGGATACCTGATGCTAATGTATCACTCGCTAACTGACAAACTGTTCTTGCTACCCTGGTCAATTGCGCTCTGCAGGAAAAATAGCTAATGGACAAATTCCTGAATTTTAGCAAAATGTCTCAAAGAACCAAATACCAGGAAAAAAAAATCCAAGGGGACCCCCACCTACTCCCCCAACAGCACCTCCTACCACAATGACTACAGATTCTCAAGCCTCTCCCTCAGATCAGCAGCTGAATTCTCTGCTCCTGGCCAAACTGGACAATCTCCAAAAGGGTATGGATACTGTCACGGATACCAGGCTGCAAGGGTTAAACCCCTACCCCCTATAACCTCACACCTGTTGTTTCTTAGTGGTTTTGGGCTCCTCAGAGCAATGACAATCCCTGGGAGCTTTGGTTTGCTTGTCTTGTGAAAAGCTGGTGTATGACCAGGAAAACCCTCCTAGGCTGGCCGGGCCCCTGGAACTCCTGGTCGGCCGCCTCACCATGGACACCCGCCTAACCCCTCTCAGGCTGACCGGGCTCCTGGAACTCCCGGTCGGCCACAGGACAGCAGGACACCCGCTAACTTTACCCCTGGTCACTCCAGCAACCCGGAGCTCTGCTATTTTGGGGATTAGTAGCCCCTAGGGAGGACAAGAGTTGGGTGCGCTGCTTTGGGAACCGGGGGTTTTGGACACCCCTACCCCCATAACTTAAATTGGCTCTATCTCCGGTCCCCAATAACAAATCACACCGCTTTTTGGACCGTGGCATCTGGGGACAGAGAGCTTTCAAATGACACCCTGGCTGCCACTCCCCCGGGATCACCCCAAAATCGTCACCACTGTGTCCTGGGATTCTGTGGAACTATGGTTGCTATGGAGATGCCGGTCAGTCTGGAGGGGCAGGAAAGGCGGGAAAACTGTGACATTGTCTCCCTGTTTTATCAAGATGTGTGTGTGTATAAAAGATGTGTGTTTGTCACAATAAAGGCAGTTCTTTTTTTTCACCTGAATGCTAGTCTGTCTACTCATTTAGGTGGGCTCCTGCTAGAATCACTTTACTGGGCTACATAGGAATCACTTTTCTTGGATACATAGCAGCTTGTTCCAGGCAGCGGAAGGACACGTTTGGTGGAGCTATCCAGCCGGGGTAGCCGGGGATCCGTCACATTGGTGACAGTGGTGGGATGGACTCAGGGTTGAGGGGAATTTGCTAATAATCCTTGCATAGGTTGAGGGTGATCAGGAAGTGGCCCCGGGAGATTCAATCTAACAGGTCATCTAGTCGGGGTGGCCCCGGGCGATTCAATCTAACAGGTAATCTTGTCAGGGCATGGGATAGGCGTCAGTGGTGGTTCTGTTATTGAGTCTACCGTAGTCAATGCAGAGCCGGGTAGTTCTGTCTTTCTTAGGTACTAACACTACCGGGGAGGCCAAGGGATTGTTGAATGGTTCAATGACACCGAGGTCCAACATTCCCCGGAGCTCCTGGTGCATACTTTCCCTGACGGCCTCTGGGACACTGTAGGCAGCTTGTCACAGAAGGGTCTGTCCTGGGGTCTCCACCCGGTGGATGGCTGTGGTGGTAAACCCAGGGACAGTAGAGAACATGTCACTTCTCTGTTCTAGGAGTCGCCGGACCTGCCTTTTCTGTCCGGGCTCTAACCTGTCATCTAAGGATATGTCATCCACCCCCTGGGGGGCGTCAGTAGTTCCGGGAAGCTCCGGCATTGGAAGACTTTCAGAGTCCTCCACTACCGGCACAGATAGTGGCCACATCTCTGGGTCTTTCTATGTATGCCTTCAACATGTTCACATGAAAGGTCCGACGGATCCTTTCATCTGAACAATTCGCTACCAGGTATGTGGTGTTGTTCAGTTGTTCCACAACCCGGTAGGGTCCTTGCCAAGAGGCTTGTAGCTTGTCTGTTTTGACAGGCTTCAGGGCGAGGACCTTCTGTCCCACTATCAGGGTTCAGGTATGGGCATTGCGATCATACCATTGCTTCTGTTTGTGCTGAGAGGCATGAAGGTTCTCACAGACCTGGGCTGACAGGTCATGCAGCCAGTCCCTGAGCTGGAGTACGTACCCCACGACAGAGTGCTCTTCTCCCCCTGTGGCTCCCTCCCAGTGGACTTGTACCAAATCTAGCGGGCCCCTAACCTTTTGACCATACAGTAGTTCAAAGGGGGAAAAACCTGTGGAATCCTGAGGCACCTCCTAGGACTTTCCCGGTGGACTGAATTGGCATAAATTCCTCGGACATCCCCAGGCTGACCCCTATGTGGATCTAGCTGGGCCTTCCGAACTGGAGAGGGGGAGATGTCACGGATACCCAGCTGCAAGGGGTAAACCCCTACCCCCTATAACCTCACCCCTGTTGTTTCTTAGTGGTTTTGGGCTCCTCAGAGCAACAACAATCCCTGGAAGCTTTGGTTTGCTTGTCTTGTGAAAAGCTGGTGTATGACCAGGAAAACCCTCCTAGGCTGGCCGGGCCCCTGGAACTCCCGGTCGGCCACCTCACCACAGACACCCGCCTAACCCCTCTCAGGCTGTCCGGGCTCCTGGAACTCCTGGTCGGCCACAGGACAGCAGGACACCCGCTAACTTTACCCCTGGTCACTCCAGCAACCATGTGCCCCAGAGCTCCACTATTGGGACTAATAGCCCCTAGGGTGGACAAGAGGTGGGGGTATTACCAGAGGGGAGCTGCTTTGGGAACCGGGGGTTTTGGACACCCCTACCCCAATAACTTTAACGGGCTGTATGTCCGGTCCCCAATAAAGAATCACTTTTTGGACTGCGGCATCTGGGGACAGAGAGCTTTCAAATGACACCCTGGAAGTGCTGCTGCTCCCCTGGGATCTCCCCAAAACCGTCACCACTGTGTCCTGGGATTCTGTGAAACTATGGTTGCTATTATTATTATCGGTTATTTGTAGAGCGCCAACAGATTCCGCAGCGCTAAAGGCGCCGGTCAGTCTTGAAGGGGTGGGAATTGCGGGAAAACTGTGGCATTGTCTCCCTGTTTTATCAAGATATGTGTGTGTATAAAAGATGTCTATTTGTCCCAATAAAGGCAGTTTTTTTTTTCACCTGAATGCTAGTCTGTCTACTCATTTAGGTGGACTCCTGCTAGAATCACTTTCCTGGGCTACATAGGAATCACTTTCCTGGGCTACATAGCAGCTTGTTCCCGGCAGCGGAAGGACCCATTTGGCGGAGCTACCCAGCCAGAGTAGCCGGGGATCCGTCACAGATACCCTCACATCTGAGGTTAAACAATTCAACTTGAGATTAACTATGGCAGAACAACGGATATCAGACTTGGAGGATGGACAAAATACCTCCTCTTCACAAATCAAAGAGTTAATTCGGCAAAATATGTTCCTGCACCAAAAGTTGGATGACTTAGAGAATCATTCCTGCAGGAACAATGTTAGACTCGTGGATCTACCTGAAACAGTTTGACCATCTGAACTTTTTTACTTTGCAGAACACTCCCTACCCAACTTGTTGAAAATCCCAGCTGATCTCATTCCTATGAAAGCAGAGAGAGCACACATAATTGGAGGTAATAGATCATCCTTATTAGACAAAAAACACTCCACCAAGGGGAATTATGATTAAATATCTAAATTTTTAATCTAAAATCCAACTCCTGTGAGCATATAGGAAACCACAAATGCTCATCTACGACGACAAAAGACTTGAACTATTTGAAGAGAAATTGGTTGACCCTCCAGATACTATACTAATGTGCACTTGCCTCTACTGGGCACCACCACCCGCCCCCCACACGGCATCACTTCTGGGCTCTGACCACTTGATGGCTGTAAATTTTGCTGACTCCCCTGATTTAGCACTAATTCATACTCGCCTATGCTGGGCACCATCCCCCCACATGACTCCACTCCTAGGCTCCGGCCATTTGCTAATGTTCCAAACACTACCATGACAATAAAAGTTTCACCTTGGAATGTAGGGGGTAATAATTCCCCTTTAAAAAGGAAATCGGTTCTATCCTATTAAAAAAAAATCTGTGTTTGCAAGAGACCCACCTTAATGAAAGTGAGCACGCAAAACTCACTGGATTTCAGAAGTAACCGCCGCACCTTATAACAATTCCAGCAGAGGCGTGGTGGTGCTTTTTCATAAAAATTTCCAATATCAACTAGATACTAAGAGAGATTTGATACTAAGAGGGAGAATTGTTATTATTAAATTTCTATGGCACGATAAATGGTACACCCTCTGCAAACTTTACGGCCCCAACCAATGTGACTTTGACTTCTGGCAAACTCTAACAAGATATTTGGCCCCCTTCATCGATACCCACCTCATTCTTGCTGGTGATTTCAACCTCACACCCAATCCTTTACTTGACAGGTTTAAAGACCCTAACAGTTATAACCCTATAAGACCACCCCGACCTCTATTGGGTACCCTTGTAAGGTTTTTGACTCTTTATGCTCAGCTCTGGGGGTGCATAACATCTGGAGGAAACAGAACCCTACAGGATGTGACTTCACTTACTCATCTCGTGCTCACAACACATTATCACGTATTGAACAATTCCTCACTTCAGTCTCCCTTGAACTACTGAATACTGAAACTAAAATCCACAACATTACAATATCTGACCATGCCCCCATATCCATGAGACTCTTCCCAATACCACACTGTTCTAACAAACAAGCTTTTTTCTTCCCAACTTATCTAGTTAAATCCCCTGACTTTCATATGTATCTTATAAAGCAGTGGGAGGACTATACATCTAACAACTCAATACATATTGAGACTCCAGAACTGTTCTGGGAGGCAGCCAAATTGGTCTTGAGAGGAGACATAATTGCTTATCTTATTAAAAAAGAACATTTACATGATAGCAAAGAAAAATTATTTGAAGACACCTTAACCAAAACATACACAACCTACTGCCAGCTCCCGACCACTGCTCACAGACTTGCATATTTCCAGGCAGAGGAAGATAGGGATAACTTTCTCCTTCAACAAACTGTATATCAAGAGAACAAGAAGCAAGGTAGATTTCTGAGACATGGCAATAGAACAGGTAAATATTTGGCTTCCTTAATTAAAATTAAGCAAGCTAACCGAGGTATCTTGACACTTAAGAAAGACTGCTCCCTCACCCATGACCCAACTGACATAATATTATTCTACACTATACAAGGCACAACCTACTAACCTAGAAGCCCATACCAAATTCTGGGACAAGGTAACTCTCCCCAAACTATGTGCAGATTAACTGGATAGCCTAAATGCCCCAATTGAGATAGATGAACTGCACATGACAATTAAATCAATGACTCTTGGGAAAACTCCTGGACCAGAAGGTCTCCCCACAAAGTTTTACAGACTGCTTACTGACCAGCTTTCTACTCTTTTAACCAATCTCTTCAACCGTTACTTTTCACTTCACCAACAGCCCTCAATGCACTTCTCCGCGGCAAACATCTTGGTTATACATAAATCAAGGAAAGACCCCACACTCCTGGAATCCTACAGACCCATATCTCTACTCAACATAGATTATAAATTAATAATGAAACTCTTAGCCAACCGCCTCAAACATATCTTACTGCATAGTTTACACACTGATCAAACTGGCTTTGTGGCTCGGCACTCTTCCGTTACTAATTTTTGTCATATGTTACATGCAGTAGCCCACTACTGGACTACCAGACAGGGAGAAGCTGCAAAAAAACTGTCCAGAGGCTTTCTTTTTGAATTTAGATGCAGAGAAGGCCTTTGATAGAGTGGAGTGTAGTCATCTAGTTTACACAATGGGGTGTTTTGTAATTCAGGGTTGCTTTGCCGAATTCATTGGGAACATCTACCCATACCCTGTTGCCTACCTACTGATCAACAACCTATACTCCTCTCCCATACCCTTTCAAAGAGGCACACGACAGGGATGTCCTTTAGCCCCCCTTTTATTTGACCTGGCCTTTGAACCGCTAGCGGTATACCTTAGATCTCTCTTACCTGGCATTAGCCTACATTCACACACTCTGCAAATAGCCCTATATGCGAATGATATGCTTTTTTTCATCTCTAACCCTCGATCATATACCCTCCAAATTTTGGAAGCTATTGTATTATTCGGCATATTTTCCGGCTATAAAATAAATATTAACAAGTCTGAAATCCTATGGCTAATTAAAATCCTTACAGAACACCCTTTCCCATACCTGTTCCGCGAAGTTGAGACACATCTCACCTACCTAGGCATACATATATCTGCCAACCCCCATAAGTGGTATGAACTTAACTTTGCTCCAATCCTTCATAAAATCAAAAGCGATCTAAACGTTTGGCTTAATCTAACACTTTCTATAACAGGAAGAATCCATATAATTAAAATGATCATTCTTCCTAAACCACTGTACCCCATGCAAATGTTGCCACTCAGGCTTCGGCGTAATGACCTAAACACACTATCACACACCATCCAAACTTTCCTGTGGAAGGGAGGTAAACCGAGGATTAGCCTTACCAAGTTATACTTACCCTACTCTAGGCGTGGACTGGGTTTGCCCAATTTTCTTTGTTATAACTGGGCCTCACTTGCTAAATTTATGTTGGACTGGACATTAACCACACAACACTTTCCCCCCTTAAGCTTAGAGGAAACCTTACCACAACACATTGCACTGACCTTCATACCACATGCCACTTTGACTGAGCTACCTCCTTCTCTTCTGACTCACCTGATGTTGAAAGACATTCTTTCGAATTGGTGCCTAGTGACCAAATGCTTAGACATAGACCCCTCTCATCCCCCCTACCTTCATATTTGTGGTAACCTCAGATTCCCACCAGACTTGCTATACCCTGTTTTCCACAGATGGAAACTATTGGAGATTGTCTAGAATTTTACTAAGATTGTCAAACTCACAAAATCAGTTCTGCCCTTTGACACCATATGCCCCACTTATTCGGTTCCCCCCAACCACAGATTTTCTTACTTCCAGGTATGCCACTACTCAAACAATGTCCTACGCACCTGACCTACGTTTTGGAATTCTACTCCCTTAGGACCTATTTATTGTCTATTTAGAGCTAATAATTTTACCATATCTCCAATATACGAAGCATTATTGCGGACTGCCCTACCGGCATCACAACATGGTTTAATGACCACATGGAACAGGCATACACTTAGACTTCAAACCACAAATACTGTGTACAACAGCCTCAGACTGACATGGACCGCTACCGTAGCAGCTGATCTTAGGGAATTTCAGGTTAGAGTTATACACCAAGGCTACATCACCCCTGGCAGACTGAGTAAGTGGAGGAATAATTTCTCTAATGTGTGTGGGAAATGTTCTTTTCCAGATGCTGATTTTTTTACATTACCTTTGCTATTGCCCTAAAGTTAGGAGATATTGGGGCCAAATTTCGCATTTGATTTCTAAGACGCTATCTCAAAATCTGTCACTTACAAAGTCATATATTTTGTTTTTCAACCAGCTGCCTTGTAATAGACAAACAGAAATTAATGACAACTGTTTTATTAATAGCTAGGAAATGTATTTTCTGTAAATCGCTACAGAGGGAAGCACCCTCTATTGTATTGTTTTAAACAATTGCTTTTCCCATATGTAATCTATGAATAAGATGACACTGTAGGTGATGTTTCTGCACGGACTCCGCACTTCCTAGTTAAATAGCAGCCATACCTAGACATGCTGGACATGTCTGTACAGAAACAGTTACTGATTCCGTTCAGAAACACCATATATATGCTGGAGGCAAGTTTGAGGTGGGAATGGAATATCTAGAACTAGCAGACTTGATACTTTTGGGGTTATTTCACAGTCTTATTATTGATTGTTAATTGTTTACTGATTGTTTACTTATTGTTGGTCTTAATATTGATCCTTGCATAAAAACTCTCGTACAACCTGTGCCTAAAAAGGCCATAGGATTGTTTCCAATTTTATCCTCGGAGAAAAAAAAAAGAACAAAAGTGAACATTGATGCTTGATTGATTTCCTTTTCCTCCTGAACTGGGTGATCCCAGTGGAAAGCTATAAACTGTAGACATGGACGGTATGGGAACATGAATCTGTTCATTCTCGTGTAATTTTGTGTTTATCACTGTTTGTATTGGATTTGTCTTTTCATCTACTGTACCAAGTGTTTGATGTTCAATAAAAAAAAAAAAAAGTACAAAGAAAATTGAAATTATCTAAGTATTAAAAAGTGACTGTAAAGTCAAAATTAAACTTTCATGATTCATATAGAGCATGCATTTTTAAACCACTTAGTTTCTAATTTACCTAAATTATCAAATTTGCTTTGTTCTATTGGTATTTTTTTTTACAGTAAATCTAGGTAGGCTGCTAGGAGCTCAGGAGCATGCATGTGTCTGTAGCAGTCTATAGCAGCAGTGTTTGCAACTATGTATACCATTGCTATAAACAATAAAGCAAACACTGCTGACAGATGGCTAAAGACATGTGTACGGTCCTGAACCCCCCTAAGATTACTCTATAAGAAAACATACAAAAAGAGAACTACTCAAAATTGATAGTAAAAGTAAATTGGAAAGTTGTTTAAAACTTCATGATCTATCAGATCTATTTACGTTTAATTTTGACTTTACTGTCCCTTTAAATTTTCACAAATATATATCTGTTTTTGTAATTTTAATCAATATAGGGCTAGATTACAAGTGGAGATCTGATTTATTGCGCGCCCGTAAACCAGCAAATGCGCCTGTTTGAGGGTGCTTGATAAATAACCAGCCATTACAAGAGACTGATTATTGCTACAGCGAGCTCGCCTAAGCAATTAGTGCTCAGAAAATGAACCAAAGGTCAAACCTCTGGTTAATTTTCAAAACATCCCCCAATTGCCCCCAAAATAAAAGCATATTGTAGGTTTTTATTAAACAAAAAGTAGGATTTTTGTTTCACAAAGCAGTTTTCAGGGGTTAAATTTGGCAGGTGTGGGGTGTTAGAAAATAAACGTGTGAGTGCAAAGCTTCTGTGCAATGCAAACGTGAGGTCACAGATGACCTTTGCCACGGCCGCCACCGGGAGAAAGATAGAAGATGGACCGTGGCCGGGATGAAGAATGAAAAAGATGGTCCCGCGAAGGATGAAGATGTTTTGCCGCCAGGATGAAGATGGATTTTGGGGTTAATGTTAGGGTTTGTTTTTTTTTTTTGGGTGTTTTTTTTTCTCAGATTATGGCTTTTTATTTTTAATGGGCAGAAAAAGAGCTGAATGCTCCTTTAAGGGCAATTCCCATCCAAATGCCCTTTTCGGGCAATGGGTAGATTAGTTATTTTTTTACTTATGATTTTTTTATTTTGGAAGACTGGGTGTGCTGGGGGATTTAATGTTAAGGGGTAATTTGGTTTGTTTTTTGCAAAAGAGCTGTTAACTTTAGGGCAAAGCCCTATAAAATGCCCTTTTAAGGGTTATTGGTAGTTTATTTCTAGATTAGGGGGTATTAGAACAAGAATATATATTTTTTATTTTGGATAATTTCATTTGTTATGTTTGCAATGTAAGCTTTTTTTATTTTTTTTTTGTAATTTTAGTGGGGGGGGGTTGTAATGGTAATGTAAGGATTTATAATTTTTAGTAAAGTTAGTTTTTTTTTATTTTCTGTAATATTAGCTTTTTTGTAATTACGTTTTTTTTTATTATTATGTATTTTTTATTTTTAAGTTAGTTAGTATATTTCTAATTTTATTTAAGTGTATTTTAATTGGGGTTAAGTTAGGGTTGTTAGGTTAGGGGGCTTACTAATTAGTTTAATACTTTGCGCTGTGGGGGGAATTGTGGTTTAGGGGTTAATAGTTTAATTAGTTACTTTGTGTTGTGGGGGGCTAGTGGTTTAGGGATTAATAGTTTAATTAGGTACTTTGTGTTTTGGGGATGGCGGTTTAGGGGGTAATATATTTTATTAGTGATTGTGATGTGGGAGTGGCAGTTTAGGGGTTAATGCATTTTATTAGTGATTACAATGTGGGGGTAGGTGTTTAGGGGTTAATATATTTTATTAGTGTTTGCGATGTGGGGGGTGGCGGTTTAGGGTTTGACATTAGATGTTTGTTAAGGCTTTCAAGGAGTTATGATGCTTTTTTACTGTGCACAAAGGTTGCTGCGCCTGCCTATGTGTGGCGAGATGAAAATGGAGGGAAATACATCCATTCTGTAGGTGTAAGTCCATGCGCTGCCTTTAGGGTTGCCACCTCAACCATGTTTTTCTAGACTTATGAGTTACACATGCTGTAGGGTGTGCAGGGAGGAATATGTATTGTGCTGTTCATTAGCACTATTCAGGTGCTGTCGAGAGGCACAATACATGTTCTGCCCTAGTTACCCTGCAGCATGTGTAACTCATAAGTGTCCAGGAAAATATGGCCAAGGTGGCAACCCTAGCTGCCTTTGTGATACAGACTGCCAGTTCTATGTTAATTTATGAGAGTAAAAAATGTGCACGCTGTCAAAAATCAACACGCACAACTTGTCTGCTGTTCCTGGTATGTGATTGCTCGATTAGAAAAAAAATTGACGATGCTAATTTTTGCGCACAAAGCCAAGTATGTCATTGAGGCCATGGATTCCACTAGGCTTTTCAAGAGCAGTATTTCAGGACTGCTTTTATTTGTAAAACCTTGCAAATTATGTCAAGATTTAATTATTTTAAAACATTTGTTTTGCAAGGCAGTGCTTAAATACTTACTTGTTGCAATGTTGATTTAAATATTTTTAACTAATCAAGGTCATTGCTTTTGAAACAAACAAACAAAAAAGTTAATAACGTTCATAGCTTTGCTTAAAGACGTTTGGCTGTGACCTTCTGAAGCATAATTGCAGCAATCTTTCAACTTTGATTTTCTGTTAATATAAATATTTTAGATGCAAAATGTGTGTGGATCATTAAACTTTGTTAAAGAGTTGCTTAGAATATTAAATCAAGGATTGAACTTGGACACTTTCATAGAAGAATACTAGAGAATGTTTTTAGCATTTTTGCTATCACTCCATTTAAACTATATATATATATATATATATATATATATATATATATATATATATATATATATATATATATATATATATATATATATATATTTGTGTGTGTGTGTGTGTGTGTGTGTGTGTTAAATAAACAACTCAAAGTATTGATCTAGGCCCATTTTGGTATATTTCATGTCACCATTTCACCGCCAAATGTGGTTATATAAAAAAAAAAAAAACTTTTTCACAAACTTTAGGTTTCTCACTGAAATTCTTTAAATACCGCTTGTGCAATCATGGCACACATGATTGCAAAAGCTTCTCTGGGTTCTCCTTTGTTCAGAAATTGCAGACAGATAAGGCTTTGCCACTTCTTTTTTGTAATAAGGACGCTTATTGCAGCTGTTCACCACACTTCTATTAATCCAGGCAGTGAAGGGGTTAATCAGGTAGCTTGTAAGGTTAATTTTAGTGTAGTTAGTTTAAGTGTAGAAATTACCCTCCCACCTGACACTTCCCACCCCCTGATCCCAACCTAATCCCTCCCAAAGAGCTCTCTTCCCTCCCTCCCCCCCCCCCCCCCCCACTGGTCACCACCAACGCAGGTACTGGCATAAAGTCTGCAAACATAAAAATTTTATAGCAATTTCTTTTTTAATTATTAATTAATTAATTAATTATTTTTTTAAATGTATTATCCTATTTGCTACAATGTGGGATCCCTGCTTACCCTCCAATCTCCCTGATCCCTCCCAAACAGCTCTCTAACCCTATCCCCTCTAACTAGTGTCCGACATCTTAAGTACTGGCAGCTGTCTGCTACCTATAAAACACTTTTTTCAATAATTGTTTAATTTTATTTTTTTCTTCACATTTTCTGTAAGTAGTTGTCCACACACCTCACCCCTGCCATGATCATTAGTTAGGGATCCCCCACCCCCTTTTTCTGTAGTGTATCTCCCATCCCTTTCACTCCCTTTATAATTTTTTTCCCATTCCCTCCCCTTTCCTTATCTCTCCACTCTCTGCTGCTGGGGCACCCACCCAACTGCCTCCTGGATTCCCTCCCACACCTCCCGCTTGCACCAGCAGAAGATCATCACAGATGGTGATACACAGTGTCACTGTCTGTAACAATCTGGCATCTGCATTCATATGGAACTGGAACACCGATGGCGCTCCGGTTCCATATGCAGGCAGATGCCTGGAGCTCAGTAACTCCAGCTCTCGGCTGCAACTTAACAGCCAAAATTGCTGGAGCTTTCTGAATCTCCAACGTATTTATACATTGTGTGGTATAAATAAGCAAAGTACCTCACAAAGTATATATATGTCATGATGGGTTAAGGGGTTACATCTAATGAGAATAACTTTATTTATACATATGTTTCTCATATCTCTTCTCAAAACTCTTAAATGCTTTGCAAGTAAAAAGATACATTCACAAATCACACAGTTAAAATATTGAAGTTAAAGATATAATTGTAGAAAAGGTACTGGTTCTGTGGTAGCTATTATTAAAGGGACATGAAACCCAAAGATTTTCTTTCAGGATTTAGATAGAACATAAAATATTAAACAACTTTCTATTTTACTTCTATTATAAAAATATCTTCATTCTCTTGATACCTTTTTCTGAAGGAGCAACAATGTACTACTGGGAGCAAGCTGAAAAAATCTAGTCAGCCAATTACAAGAAACAAATGTGTGCAGGCACCAATTACTAACTATCACCCACTAGTATAGGACAAGTACATATTATTTTTCAACAACTGATACCAAGAGAACAAATATACATATATATTTATGTGTTAATATGTGTACATACACATATTAACACATACATATTTATGTATATAATCATATACATATATATATTTTTATTTTCTGCCATCACTTCACTACTTACCCCTTTGTTGCACTTAGGTTCTGATGCTGTCTCAGAATGAGGCTCCAATTGGAGCCAATGGAAGAGCGCAAGCTATATTTAGCGCTCTACTTGTACTCTGGCCCTAAATTGGTCAATTCTTAAAGGGACAGTCAAGTCCAAAAAAACCTTTCATGTTTCAAATAGGGCATGAAATTTTAAACAACTTTCCAATTTACTTTTATCACAAATGTTACTTTGTTCTCTTGGTATTCTTAGTTAAAAGCTAAACCTAGGAGGTTAATATGCTAGTTTCTTAGACCTTGAAGGCCGCCTCTAATCTAAATGCATTTTGATAGTTATTCACCACTAGAGGGCATTAGTTCACAAATTTCATATAGATAACATTCAACTCATGCACATGAATTTACCATGGATACAGCTCTGATTGGCTAAAATGCAAGTCTGTCAAAAGAACTGAAATAAGGGGGCAGTCTGCTGAGGCTTAGATACAAGGTAATTACAGAGGTAAAATGTGTATAATTATAACTGTTGGTTATGCAAAACAGGGGAATTAGTAATTAAGGGATTATCTATCTTTTAAAACAACAAAAATTCTGGTGTTGACTGTCCATTTAACTTTTTTTTCCATACAGAAACACAAACATTTTTGATGATGATTCTTATTTAAAGCAGTGATTTATTAAACGATAGTGTTATAATAAGTGTAAATGTACTTTTAAACAAATTTTTGATGTGTTTTGTGACATTTTTTTGAATCGGGTAACAGTTAACAAGAGCTCTAGAGTCGCAGTAATCATTCTAGCGTAAATC
Organism: Bombina bombina; assembly: GCF_027579735.1. Lineage (NCBI taxonomy): Eukaryota > Metazoa > Chordata > Amphibia > Anura > Bombinatoridae > Bombina > Bombina bombina. The sequence goes on along the minus strand of NC_069509.1, from coordinate 141,368,195 downwards.
CTGATTGCACTCTCGCATTCACATTTACTTTCCACTTGTAATGTGAGTTGAATTCAACGGCCACAAAAACCCGATATCACTTGCAAGCAACCAATAGCGCTCCACTCATAATCTAGTCCTAATTGTTTGATCTGTAAAAGTAAATTCATTTATGGACAAGTAATTAAACTTTAAGAATTCTTAGAGCAAAAAAGTGAAAAAAATAAATAAAATGAAGTGTACAGCAGGAGGAAATTTGAGATCGCTTTTGGTAGCTTGTACTGTATGATAGCTTGGGGCTGAATTAATTTATTATAAGATGCAGAAGCTATTACAGGGAAACAATGTTCTCTCAAAAGTTTCAATCTTAAAGATTAATCTCAAACATTTTATTTGAATGAAATCTAATGAAGAGAACATTTCTTTCTCAATGTAATATACTTATAGATTTACTAATTTAATATTATTGAGTACTTTGCCTATCAGTAATCAGTAATCAGCTCAATTCAGGTAAACTACTGTTTTATAATAACGTGATACATCCTTTGATATTTTATTTATTTATATATCTCTAAGGAAGTGTGCTTGGTGGCACAGGAAATGTGTCAGATTTATTTGCAGCAAGGATAAGTCTGCAAAGCTTTTCCTTTTATTTGACACATTATATATATATATATATATATATATATATATATATATATATATATATATATATATATATATATATATTCTAACAACTTAATTTAAAGGGACAGTCAACACCAGCATTTTTGTTGTTTTAAAAGATAGATAATCCCTTAATTACCAATTCCCCAGTTTTGCATAACCAACACAGTTATAATTATACACGTTTTTCCTCTGTAATTACCTTGTATCTAAGCCTCAGCAGACTGCCCCCTTCTTTCAGTTCTTTTGACAGACTTGCATTTTAGCCAATCAGAGCTGTCTCCATGGTAAATTCACGCGCATCTATATGAAATACATGAACTAATGCCTTCTAGTGGTGAAAAACTATTGCATTTAGATTAGAGGCGGACTTCAAGGTCTAAGAAATTAGCATATGAGCCTCCTAGCTTTAGCTTTCAACTAGAATATCAAGAGAACAAAGCAAAATTGGTGATAAAAGTAAATTGGAAAGTTGTTTAAAATGACATGCCCTATCTGAATCATGAAATGTTTTTTTGGACTTGACTGTCCCTTTAAACTGCTTAATCATAGATTTCGAGGCAATATGCATTGGATTTGACCTGCGTTTCCTGTAGTTTAAATCTGATTATTGTAGTTTATTCAATGCCCATAGAGGAGTTGGTGTCCTCTGCACTGAATTAAAAACCCTGGCCCTCCTACATGCTGCTCAGTGGCCTAGAATCAAGGAAACTGTTTGTGAAACTTAAAGGGACATTCCAGACAAAATTCGAAACCACATGGGAGAATTTCGGTATTGAATAGAAGCATTTTTGTCATATACATGTATTAGCAATAATGCTTCTAATAAAAGCTATAGCTGTTTTAAAAGTGTATTTAAGTATGCAACGTGCACCAGAATTTTAAACACTTGCTCAGAGAGCCTAAGGTGCTTTTACCATCTGGTAATGACTCAATTTGTTAACTGTTGACATGATAAAAGCCCCACTAATTATCAGAGCAGCTGCAGTATTTAAAATGTGGGTGCAGTGACAAATTAATATCTAGTTATGCTTCAGATGCACATGCCAAGAAAAATTCTAACACTAAAATAGTGATAACTTTTACTAGAAGCATTTTTGCCAATACATGTATACTACAAATATGTTTCTATTCAATGATGTAATTAATCTATGTGCAATTAAATTTTGACCGGAATGTCCCTTTAAATCTTGCTGAACAACATTTTTACAAATTGCAGAATTCATAAACATTTGTACGGGTAGCAGGTCAATCATTCAATGGAATTACTTCTTAAAACTGTTAAAGGGAGATGAAGCCTAAAATTTTTTTTTTTTTTTTTTAATGAAATTGAGAAAAAAAAATTTAAATTATTAAATGTACTTCATTTATTAGTATCCTTTGTTGAAGGAGCAAGACTACTGGAAGCTAGCAGAACTTATCAGGGTAACTAATTGCAAGAGGTATATATGGGCATCCACCAATCAGTAGCTAGTTCCCATTATGCATTGCTCCACCTTATCCTACATAGGTATGGTTTGAACAAGGAATACAATAAGAATTAAAGGGACATTCAAGTCAAACTAAGCTTTTATTATTCAGAAAGAGCGTGACATTTTAAGACACTTTTAACAAATATGATAATTTAAAGTTGTTTAAAATGCTATGCTCTGTTTTACTCATGAAAAAGGGTGTTTCATGTCCCTTTAACTTCCTGCCACAGAACTATTTCTAGAACATTACAAATCAAAATGTACAAAGCACAATGTACAAAACAAAATTACAAAACAAAAATGTACAAAACAAAATTACAAAACAAAATGTACAAACAAAATTACAAAACAAAATGTACAAACAAAATTAAAATGAAATGAAAAACAACCTCCATAAAAAGAAACCACTTTACCATGTGCACAAAAGAATTAAAGAAAAATAAAATGAAACAAAATAATGAAACAACTTTGTTAGTTTTGCAGAGTGAGACAGAACTGCAAAACAAGATATTTTACATGGTATCTTATGCTGAGTCATAGTTTAGGTAACATATACTGACCATACCTTAAGAATACACTGAATATCCCATTAACCCCTTGCTCATGTATGCCCAGAGTTGGCCCCTTGCTCGTGACTGTAAAATTGACGTGACAATTTTTTTTTCTGTCCAGCAATGTTACATTAACATAATAAAACGGATGGAATGTTTAACAATTAAACACAATTATAGAATCCCTTTTGCAAACTTGTGATTTGGTTGTAATTATTGTTTTTCGCAATAAAAGCGGTTCTCATTTGCACTGAAACATATCATGTATTGGGCCATTTAAAGGGGCAGTAAAGTCGAAATGAAACATTTATGATTCCGATAGGGCATGCAATTTTAAACAGCATTACTATTTACTTTTAACAACCAATTTGTTTGTTTTTCTTGGTATTCTTTGTTGAAAGCTAAACCTAGGTAGGCTCATATGCTTATTTCTAATCCATTGAAGGCCGCTTGTGACAGTTTTTCACAGCTAGACAGCACTAGTTCATGTGTGCCATATAGATAACATTGTGCTCATCCCGTGGAGTTATTTAAGACTCAGAATTGATTGGCTAAAATGCAAGTCTTTTAAAAGAACTGATATAAGGTGACAGTCTGCAGCGGCTCAGATACAAGGTAATCACGGAGGTTAAAAGTATATTAATATAACAGTGTTTATGCAAAACTGGGTAATGGGTATTAAAGGGATTCTCTATCTTTTTAAACAATAAACATTTTCAAGTAGACCCTTTGACAGTTATATATGTTAATGGTCAGAATGCCCACATGTAAATGTCAAGATAAGATAGATGAAGAGAGTTTCAATTAATTCTGAACTTTGGCAGCCTATACAATCTTACATTAAACTTCCCCAGTGATTGTTTGATCAAGAGATAAAGCAGAAAAGTCTGAAGATGCTCTTTAAGGGGTTTGTCTAATGGATTGCAAAACAATAACATTTTGTTAACAAAATACAGGTTAAATTTTACAATATATTTACATAGTATGCAGATATTTTGCAATGCAGTGACTAATTTCTCCTGCATATAAAAAAATGACAGTGTTGACATTTTTTATTAATTGCTCTACTTTTCAAATAATTTCTTTTAATTTGAGGTTTTCTGAGCCAGCCACTAAATCACATCTCTTTTGCTCATTCATATTTGCCCAACTGAGCTGTTTGGATTTTCAAGCGTAAGAATATGGTGTTGGGATTTTCTCAGATGTCAATGACAAGGTTAATAATGTGCTACATGTATTTAATTATCTGTTAGGAAAGTCTGAAGCTGAATAAGTTAACAGTCTTTAAATATATAAAAGGTAGAAAGCTGTCCCTATTGTGTAGGATGTGTAACTAGCTGCTGGTAATTGTGCAATGAGAAATGGAGACCTTGCCAGAATTTTGTCTTTATCTATTTGTAGAGACATCTAGATTGCTAATAATTTTTCACACATGTAAAACCACTTTGTAAAACATATCCTTAGTACTAAAAAGATATCTTAGTAGAATTAAATGTGAACATTTAGACCATTTAAAAAGCCTTGTTTCTCAACCTGTGGTACGTGTAACACTGGGGGTACCAAGAAAAAAAAAAGGGCAAGTCCCTGAGTACCCCTTGTCAATAAAATGGGTACTCAGGGACTTGTCCTTTTTTTTTTGCCCTGATGCTGCTAAATTAAAGGGATAGTAAACACCAAAAATGTTATTGTTTAAAAAGATAGATAATCCCTTTATTTACCATTCCCCAGTTTTGCATAACCAACACTGTTATAAAAAATATACCTTTTACCTCTGTAATTACCTTGTATCTAAGCTTCTGCTGACTACCTCCTTATCTCAGATCTTTTGGCAGACTTGCATTTCATGCAATTGCTGCTGACTCTTAAATAACTCCACGTGCATGAGCATAATGTTATTTATATGAAACACATGAACACACGCCCTCTAGATGTGAATTAAATGTCAAATTCATTCAGATAAGAGGTGGCCTTCAAGGGCTAAGACATTAGCATATGAACCTACCTAGGTTTAGCTTTCAACTAAGAATACCAAGAGAATAAAGCAAATTTGATGATTAAAGTAATTAAGAAAGTTGTTTAACCCCTTAATGACCACAGCACTTTTCCATTTTCTGTCCGTTTGGGACCAAGGCTATTTTTACATTTTTGCGGCGTTTGTGTTTAGCTGTAATTTCCCTCTTACTCATTTACTGTACCCACACATATTATATATCGTTTTTCTCGCCATTAAATTAACTTTCTTAAAATACCATTATTTTCATCATATCTTATAATTTACTATAAATTTTTTTATAAAATATGAGGAAAAAATGGAAAAAAACACACTTTTTTTTAACTTTGACCCCCAAAATCTGTTACACATCTACAACCACCAAAAAAAAAACCATGCTAAATAGTTTCTAAATTTTGTCCTGAGTTTAGAAATACCTAATATTTACATGTTCTTTGCTTTTTTTGAAAGCTATAGGGCCATAAATACAAGTAGCATTTTGCTATTTCCAAACTACTTTTTTTCAAAATTAGCGCTAGTTACATTGGAACACTAATATCTTTCAGGAATCCCTTAATATCAATTGACATGTATTGATCTAGGCCAATTTTGGTATATTTCATGCCACCATTTCACCGCCAAATGCGATCAAATACAAAAAATCGTTCACTTTTTCACAATTTTTTTTCACAAACTTTCGGTTTCTCACTGAAATTATTTACAAATAGCTTGTGCAATTATGGCACAAATGGTTGTAAATGCTTCTCTGGGATCCCCTTTGTTCAGAAATAGCAGACATATATGGCTTTGGCATTGCTTCTTGGTAATTAGAAGGCCGCTGCGCACCACACGTGTATTATGCCCAGCAGTGCAGGGGTTAATTAGGGAGCTTGTAGGGAGCTTGTATGGTTAATTTTAGCTTTAGTGTAGTGTAGTAGACAACCCAAAGTATTGATCTAGGCCCATTTTGGTATATTTCATGCCACCATTTCACCGCCAAATGTGATCAAATAAAAAAAAAACGTTAAATTTTTCACAATTTTAGATTTCTCACTGAAATTATTTACAAACAGCTTGTGCAATTATGGCACAAATGGTTGTAAATGCTTCTCTGGGATCCCCTTTGTTCAGAAATAGCAGATATATATGACTTTGGCGTTGCTTTCTGGTAATTAGAAGGCCGCAAAATGCTGCTGCGCATCACACGTGTATTATGGCTAGCAGTGAAGGGGTTAATTAGGAAGTTTGTAGGGAGCTTGCAGGGTTAATTTTAGCTTTAGTGTAGAGATCAGCCTCCCACCTGACACATCAGACCCCCTGATCCCTCCCAAACAGCTCCCTTCCCTCCCCCACCCCACAATTGTCCCCGCTATCTTAAGTACTGGCAGAAAGTCTGCCAGTACTAAAATAAAAGCTTTTTGGGGGGTTTAGGTTTTTAAAAAAAAAAAAAAAAAAATTCTTCTGCTGTGTATGACCCCCCTTAGCCTCCAACCTCCCTGATCCCCCCCAAAACAGCTCTGTAACCTTCCCCATCTGCCTTATTGGGGGCCATCTTGGGTACTGGCAGCTGTCTGCCAGTACCCAGCTTGCACAAAAAAGGGCTTTTTTTTCTTAGTTTTTTTTTTCTGTAGTGTAGCTTCCCCAAACCCCCCCCCCCCCACAAACCCCCACCACCTCATTGATCGTTTGTTTGTTTTTTACTTTTTTAACTGATTACACCTTCTTTATTTTACACCATTTTCTGTAGTGTAGCGGTTCCCACCCGCTCCCTCCCCGTGCACGCGCCCGCCCCCGCCCTCCCGTGCACGCGCGCATGTCCGTGCGCGCCCCCGGGCATCCCCGCCCACGATCCCGCCCCCCTCCACATCTCCAGGGCCATCGAAGGCCGCCACCCACCTCCCGGTACTGCTCCCACCCACCAATGAAGGAAGCCACCGATCTCCGGTGCAGAGAGGGCCACAGAGTGGCTCTCTCTGCATCGGATGGCTTCAAAAGGTTATTGCAGGATGCCTCCATATCGAGGCATCACTGCAATAACTGTAAAGCAGCTGGAAGCAAACAGGATCGCTTCCAGCTGCTTTCCACACTGAGGACGTGCAGGGTACGTACTCAGGCGTTAACTGCCTTTTTTTTTAGGACGTACCCTGCACGTCCTCGGTCGTTAAGGGGTTAAAATGACATGTCCTACCTGAATCATTAAAGTTTAATTTGGACTTTACTATCCCTTTAAACATTCAATGTATCCCAGAAATCAGTGTTTCTCAGATTTACTTGCAAGCACCTGTAACAGGCCAGACTATAATTCCCTTCCTGAACTGGTCAGCTGCTCTTTCACAATGATTGACCGAAATTTGTTTATTAATTGCTTTCTTTTCAAGGATTTTGCTGCATTTACCTTCAGTAAAGCGGAAAAATATATCTGGTATCCATTTGTCACTTCCTGTGGTATGCACAATTGCCTCTTATTCTTGTAACCTATTATTATTATTATTTATCTGTTACAGTTGGGGATACTTAGAGCAAAAAATATGCCTGTAGGGGTACGTGTTAAAAAGGCATGAAAATGTAGTTAAACGTTCATGTTTCAGAGAGGCTCTACAGTACAAACTCTATGGCCTAGATCCTATTTTCTCAACCTGTAGTACGTGTACCCCTGGGGGTATTTGGGGCATTGCCAAGGGGTACTCCAAGGAAAGGCCTTTAGTATTTTTTTTCCTGATATAGCTATAGTAAACATGACACATCAAAGGAAGCTGTGTTTCTCATTTCTACCCTTAAGCACTCCTTACAGGGCCGAGTGTGAGTATTTCCCTACCTGGATTGGACGACTGCTCAATCACTGAGTCACCTCAAATTGGTAAAATCTTATATTCTGGCATTTTAGTTACCTATGAGGGCTGGAGTTGAGCTTCACCGATATGAACAGGGAAAGTGTATAACTGTGACCAAGTGTCACAGAGACAAGTGGCAGATAAATGTGTCACTGTAATATAGGTAAAGTACATCATTCTGAGGTGTGTAGAAGTAAAACGAGAGCATGAAATGGTTATTAAAAATAAAAAGATGGTACCATAAATATTACTTTCATCATCATCATGCAGAAAAGTTTTTATTTACCTTTTTTTTAATATAAGAAGCACACCGATTGTATATAATTATTAATATCAATAGACTATATAAGTGTGTTTTATGTGTTTACTAGTGGTAAAGCCCGTGTACACGGGTCAAAATGTTTATTGAAAGAACAATACCTATCCATCCCTATCCCTCTATTCATCTATCCCCCTATTCCTCTGTCCCTGTCCTTATCCCCCTGTCCCTATCCCGCTATGTCCCTCTCCCTTTCTTCCTGTCCCCCTGTCCCTATCCCCCTGTCCCTATCCCCCTTTCCCCCTATCCCCCTGTACAATAACTAAAATTACAAAAAATAAAAAAATCTAAGATTAGTAAAAAAAAAAAAAACTAGAAAATAATGTTATATAATTCTGCACATAGTGCAGAATTATATAACATTATATTAGTGCTAGCTTTATATAACATAATATTGCCTGTGAATTTTTATTAAAAAGAGGGTTTTTTGCTCTACTGAGCAGGTCTGGTTTTCCCTCTGAGCGCATCTGGGCAGCTGTCTAGTCACAGCCCAGCCCGACCGCGCCATTACACTCAATGTAGCTCGCTCCCGCTGTCAGACAGAGCAGGAGCGAGCTACATTGAGTGTAATGGCACGGTCGGGCTGGGCTGTGACTAGACAGCTGCCCAGATGCGCTCAGAGGGAAAACCAGACCCGCTCAGTAGAGCACAGAGGGCGGGTCTGAAAAACCCTCTTTTTTAATAAAAATTCACAGGCAATTCTATGTTATATAAAGCTAGCACTAATATAGGGCTCCATGTACTAAGCCGTCAATTAATCCGACAAGGTAGACGTGGATAAACTTGCCGTTACTCGCCGCAGGCGAAATGGTGTCCGCTGTCACTATGTACTAATAATCCACCCATAAATAGACACGTCTAGCCTGCCACTAGCAGTGGTGGATTATTGATAAATTTGACGCCTCGCTCGCCGCGACTAAGCTAATGTACTTAAATGTCAGTAGAATTGTATGGCCAATTATTAACACGTGATATGCAAGGTGTCAAAAACGTCATAGTAGTCGCGGGAAAAGAATTTGGCTACTATAAAAGTGCAACTTTTCTAAACAACTGTATTATTGTTCCAAATTTTTTGAACAGTGATTACAGTGCGTTATTTTTGTAATATTTATTTACAAATTGGATATGGCTTCATCTGGATCTGATACCACTTCAAAATCCAAGAATCCTCACTTTTCGCATCAGCAAAACGTAGTTTTGATTGATATGATTATTGACTCTTATGATTATTTGTTTGGATGTCGTGTCAAACAGACTAATTTTTCAAGGAGGAAGATGATCTGGCAAAGGATAAGTGATGCCGTTAGTGCCCAGGGTCCTGGAAAAAAGGATGTTGAACAGCTGAAGAAATGTTATAACGACATCAAACATTTTGCCAAAGCTAAATTGGCCAGAAATTTTTTTTATATGACCAGCATATGTGGCTGACTTAAATGACTAAGAGTAGAAGCTTGTTCAGCGTCTATGACCGGAGATCATCACCGGCATAACGACGATTGTGACAGTGATTTGAGAGGTAAATGTATAACGTAATAATTGACACAAAATGTTTGTTAAATAACGATAGTTCAGTGTCTCCAATATTATATGGATGAAAAATAACCTTATCTGTCTTCTTACTAAATAAATTATCTGCTTCCGTACATGAATCCGCACATAGGCCCCAAATATTTTTGAGTCTTATCAATTATGGCGCATTTAAAAAAAAAAAATGTATTTTTAGAATAAATATATATATAAATATATGTATATATATATATGTATGTATATATATTTATATATATATATAATTAAAAACAAGTATAAATGGGATTGTACAATAATAGGGTTTCTATAATTATCTTTTTTTTTAAGCTATAACAGGAATATAAGAAAAATGTTGATATATATCTATTGTATTTTTCATGCATAAAATAGCGTATTAAAAAGATAAAGATTTACTCGGTAATAAAACAACATTTTTATGACGCCTATAAACTTTTTTTTTTAGGAGTTGATTACAAATATAGGGGACAACTATTAATGTGATCCCTAAAGATAACGCCCATGTGTTCATTTACAAACCAGTATTGCATTGAAACTCCTTCAAGAGATAATGACAAGAGAAATAATGAAATTTGACGCTATAAATAAATTATTTATGTTGTGTAACATGGTGTGTTCGACATTAATCATGAAAGAAACATTTTTTGGTTTCATATCACTTTAACTTTTATCTAAGCATATTCTGACTGCCCCCTGATCACAAGCCTTTGTAAATTTATTATCTATTGACTTCCATGTTGCAGTATTTGAGTATAGAATACTAGTTTTAACAGCTTTCAAAATTAGTTATAATATCTAATTTTCTTCTTTCTATTGATATCCTTTGTTTGAGACATAGCGATGCATATGGTTGACGCACTCACATGAGCCATCTATGTGCATCAACCAATGATCATTTACTGAGCCTATGTAGATATGCTTTTCATCAAAGTATATCAATGGAATGAAGCCAAAAAGATAATACAATTAAATTAAAAAAATGATTTTTAAAAAGCATGTTCTTTTGGAATCATGATAGTAAAATGTTTGTTTTCATGTCCCTTTAATGATTGTGCCAGCAGTCACTGCTGTGATCATAGTAATATTACCAGTATTAGCTTTCAGTTTAAACTAATTGAAAAATGTATTTAAAAAAAAAAAAAAAAAAAAAAATAATATATATATATTTTAAAGATACACCGACACCACAAGCACAGCCTGCGAGGAGTACCAATGAAGCGCCCACTTCTTCCAGATCTTCTGTAGCTGTTTCAAGACCATCTACCAGTGCAGCTCATGGTCAATTTATACGGTCCACATCTACTGTCACACACAGTTCTTCATCTGCGGATACACTCCTTGATGTAAGGACCAGCACTCCAGAAACAGGTGTTGCAAGAGGAACTGGTAAGTAAATTATTTTTTTAAAAACAAAATTACAAATTAGCACTTTAATTTTTTTTTTAAGAAAAATAAATGTTCTCAATGAAAAATTAAAATGGCGTGTGTTATTTCTTTCATCTATCAAATCCAAAAATTTAATTTAAAATATTTTTTTTTTTTAACAAATGTACAATGTTAGTATTGACAGAATCTAGTTCTAGTCGTTTAGAGATGGAATGGCATTTGAATGACAAATACATACCCCCCAACTGTCCCGATTTTTGCGGGACAGTCCCGATTTTAGGGGTCTGTCCCCCTGTCCCGGGTTGCTAGCCATCTGTCCCGATTTGCCCCATGCATTTTAAAAAACATTTTTAAAAAAAAAAAAATTTTTTGGTCCCATACTCAGAAGCATCTGGCTTTGCTCTCACATGGTTAGATACCTGTTAGATTCCCTGTGGAAAAAGAATGGTGTGTGGGTTAAGCAGGAGTAAGAAGGCTGTATACACTCTGACCACAGGTAATGGTGACCTCTGTAACCTACCTCTGGTAGTGATGATGTCTAACCCCTGATACAATGAGCAGTGCTAATACCAGGGTAACGAACAGTGGCAGCCGCAGACTGCCAGCTAATGTGCTTGCCAACCATATATGATGTAGTGTGTGTGTCTATCTGTATCCATAACTGTGTGTGTGTATCTGTATGTATAAGTTTATGCTATGTAGTGTGTGTGTGTCTGCATGTATAAATGTAAGCTATATAGTGTGTGTATGTGTATCTGCATGTATAAGTGTGTATCTACATGTATAAGTGTATGCTATGTAGTGTGTGTGTGTGTCTGCATGCATAAGTGTATACTATGTAGTGTCTGTGTATCTGCATGTATAAGTGTATGCTGCATGTATAAGTGTATGCTAAGTAATGTGTGTGTGTGTATCTGCATGTATAATTGTATACTATGTAGTGTGTGTGTATCTGCATGTGTAAGTGTATGCTATGTAGTGTGCTACTGTGCATTTTTTCTGACTTTAAAGGCCAGAATCTAGAATATTAATGGGGAATGCAGAGAGCAGCTTTAAAGAATTTATTATTAAATGTCCAATTAAGATAAAAATATTTAGCAATGTCTCTGCAAAGGTTAATTAAATACATAGCTCACATAGCCATACCAGTGGTTTGAGCTTGTGTTTGATTTGCTGCCTAAGTGTATTAAAATATATGACTTTATTTAGAATTTTATTTAAATTACTTTGGTCTTATGATTTTTTAAGCCCCGCCCACCACATTTCAATTTTTTGCCACGTGGGGGGGGGGGGTGTCCCTCTTTTGAAATGTTGGGAGGTATGCAAATATCAATGATCTGAGCTTTTCATTAAAGGGACACTGAACCCAATTTTTTTCTCTCATGATTCAGATAGAGCATGCAATTGTAAGCAACTTTCTAATTTACTCCTATTATCACATTATTTTAATTCTCTTGGAATCTTTATTTGAAATGCAAGAATGTGAGTTTAGATGCCACCCCATTTTTGGTGAACACACTGTGTTGTTCTTGCTGATTTGTTGGTAAATTCACCTACCAATAAAAAGTGCTTTCCATGGTTCTGAACCAAAAAAATTGCTTAGATGCCTTCTTTTTCAAATAAAGGAAGCAAGAGAATGAAGCAAAATTCATAATAGGAATAAACTAGAAAGTTGTTTGAAATTGCATGCTCTATCTGAATCGCAAAATAATTTTTTTGGGTTCAGTGTCCCTTTAATTGCAAACTTAATTGATATTAAATGTAGTTTTAGAAATACATTTAAAGGGAATGTAATTGCATTTGAATATATGTCAATAATTCCAATTTACTCAAATCTTATTGCCTTTTTTTTTCTTTGTTTATAGCTGATTTGGGACGTCTGTTCCATAGTTTGACTGGACATTCATCTCCATTATTTGATCGTATGTATCACTGATGTATATATATAATATAATTTACATTTTTGTATATTACTGTTTTATCTGCTCTCTTCTTCTATTCCATCTATGAAACGTCTGTAAAAAAATGTATGGTTTGATCTAGAAGAAGAAAACTCATCAAGGGAGATCACTATAAATCTCATGCCAATAAGAGAGGAAAATCCTAATTCAGATGAAAATACAGGACGTCATGATGGTAGTGAGACTCTAGATATTCTCGATGAATTTGGAGATGCCCAACAATTAGAAATACATACCCCTGAAAACCTGGAGGAACCAGTGGAAACACAGGCACAGGAAGTCCATCGAGTTCAACATATAAAAAAGATAGAGATAAAAAACTATTGAAGACAAAAACTATTTAAAAAAATATTAATTATATGTTAACTAACAATTTATTACCTGTCTGTGTGTTTTTATGAAAAACTTGATATGGATTGGGAGATAATTCAATATACAATAGTGTTAGTGGCATAGGTAGAGATAAAGCTTCACTCCTGGGTGTTTCCACCAATATTGACCGGAGGTAGCGTGGTGGCTGTTTACACTTTATTTTCTTACTTCTCATATCTATAAACATATTAATATTAAAAAAAAATTGAAGTAAAAAATTAAAATATAATAATTTATAAGAAATTTTTAACAAATTTGAAATTATGCATGCTACTACAATTTTATTAATAGTATTTTTTTTATCAAGAATTTAAATTTCATTCTACTAACACAGTTATGCATGTTTATTTTTCTTACAATTAAATTTAAAATCTACTAACATTGTTCATGAAGTTAATTTTAAAGACTAATTACAATTATATTTTATTCTACTAACACAGTTCTGCATGCTTACTTTTCTAACTTTTTGAAATTGTATATACTAACAATTTAAAGTGCCACTCAAACAAATTGTTTTCTTTCCTGATTCGGATAGAGCATGTCATTCTGATAAAATTTCTAATTTACAACAATTATCAATATTTTCTATACTTAAACTTGATATATTTTTTTAAGAGCAGGAATGTAAATCTTAAGAGCCAGCCCATGTTTTGCTCAGCCACATGAATAGTGCTTGCTTATTGGAGGCTTCCATTTCACAAACAATAAGCAAGAAAGGTTCTCAAACAAAAAATGGGCTGTTCCTATGCATCACATTCATGTATTTTAAATCAAGATAGCTATAGAACAAATTACATTTCATAATAACTAAAATTGACATCATTTACTAACAATGTTCAGCATGCTTACATTAGTTGATACTTATATATAACAGATAAATTTCAGTTTAGTGTTCTCTGACAGTCAATTGTTTTATTATTATGTTGAATATAAACATAGATGAAAAGGACACTAAACACAATTTTATTATGTAAGGATAACGATAGAGCATCCAACTATAACCATCTATACAATTTGATACTCTAATGATTTTAATAATCCTCAATATCACATACTTCTAAATTCAAAATAAAAATAAGATTGTAGATTATTCGTCAATGATGACACAGTTCAAATTACATAATCTGTTTCTATTACAACAACAAAATTTAAAATATATCAATATTAAACTTACATGTCCTTATCAATCTTCTAATAGATTTATAGTACTTAGGTTCTCTTCAAGTCACTATATTTTCAAAGACAGTGTCATCTTGTTCTTTTAATTTTTGAAATCCGATGCATTCTTCTCAGCATCTCGTATATAATTTTGTCACGGCATTCCTGTCTCACTGCCCTTACACCCCCAATATGTTTAGGAAAATATTTATCCATGGCATAAACTAATATTACTAATTCGCCAGCACCAAAAGGTTTAGGACGCGACATGCTTGACAATGTGGTCATTAATCGTTAAGTCAATCATTAGCGCATTGATCTCGACATGCAGCAAAAAAAAAAAGTTTAAAATATAATGTATATGAAGATTTATGTATTTAGTGAATGTTTGTAAACAAATAATATTAATAGAATGTTCAATAATAAAATATTATTACGTTTAAGTAGAAAGGTTTAATATAGTCAATTTTTTAAATGAAACATTTGTTTACACATCATGCCATTTGTGAAAAATGTATAATTTACTCCTATTGTCATGAAAAAAAATGGAATGCAAGATTAATAATATAACTAACAAGTATTGTTAATAGGAGTAAATGAACAATTTAAGATAAATTTCCTCTATGTTTATAGTTATTAAAAATGATATTTTCTTTAGAAACAATTTCAGTGTTTTATATGTGTATATATATTTTTGAATTTATTTTTGTTTACATTAGATTTTAAAACTATAATATATAATTTTTTACTATTGTTTGTCAGTTTGTAATAAAACAATTTAGTTTGCATTATTTGTTGATAATTATTTTGGGCTTTCTTTATTTTCAATTTTTAGCCCAACTATTGTCACTATTTGCTTCCTACAAAATTCTAATTGGATTAATGTTACGTAAATATATATGTACAATGACAATGTTTAATCTATATGAGCCACAATAACTTTAAAAACTATTGAAGGGAAAGCAAAGTTAATAAACATAATAAGTGATAAGAGTAAGCCCTGAAGGATTTTTGAATTTGAATATGGCCCAACCTAGGAGCTGTTAAAACTTTAGATTAAAATAAAACAAAGCAAATTTGTCAGCATCTATGGTATTTTCTTCCTCTAATGGGCAGCCTCTTTTAATTGCTATATTGTGCAGTATGCAGCAAATCATAGTAACATAGTAACATAGTAACATAGTAACATAGTAGATAAGGTTGAAAAAAGACTGAAGTCCATCGAGTTCAACCTATACAAATCTAAAATACCTACAAAAAGCTCCAGTTAAGCTTAAATAACCCCATTAAAATGTGACCCATTTAATACTAGCAATCATATCCATGAATTTTGTTTATATACAGAAATTTATCCAGACTATTTTTAAATGTATCTATGGTATTGGCATTCACTACCTCCTTTGGTAATGAGTTCCACAATTTTATTGCTCTTACAGTGAAAAAACGTTTCCGTTGCAGGAGATTAAATCTCCTTTCCTCCAACCTTAAATTATGACCTCTTGTCAGAACCAATTTTCTTGGAATAAAAAGAGCTTCTGCCATCTCTGTATATGGGCCTTGAATATATTTATATAAAGTAATCATGTCACCTCTCAAGCGCCTTTTTTCTAAAGAGAACAGACCCAGTTTGGCTAGCCTCTCCTCATAGGTTAATTTATCCAATCCCCTTATTAGCTTTGTGGCCCTTCTCTGAACTTTTTCTAGTTCTGCAATATCTTTTTTAGCAATCGGTCCCCAGAACTGCACTCCAAACTCAAGGTGAGGTCTTACCAGGGCTTTATATAATGACAGAATTATGCTTTCCTCCCTTGAATCAATGCCTCTTTTAATACATGCTAGTATCTTATTAGCCTTTGAAGCCGCTGCCCTGCATTGTGCACTCATCTTTAGCTTGTTATCTATTACTACTCCCAAATCCCTTTCCTCCTGTGTTTGGCTAAGTCTTGAAAATTATAATTATTGCGACATTCTCAGGTGCATACTGCATAGCGCCGCCAGAATGATCAAGACATCGAAACCGCATTTTCAAAAGACCGAAAGTCCTCTCAATTTTCCCCCTGGTAGATCGATGTGCTTCATTGAAACATACTTGATTTCTGGTCTGTGGGTTGTTATAGAGAGTCAACAGCCATTCTGTACATGAGTACCCTCCATCTCCTAATAGGACATACAATAAATATAAATATTAATATAAAAATAATTATAAAGATTGAGAACTAATACGATACAAATTATAAATATACACCACTTTACACTTTAATTACAGTCAACAAATTTGGCTCAATTTATATACATTGAAATTAAAAATGACAAATTAGATGCCAGTTATGCTTACCTAGAAGCCATCCTTCAGGCATATCTCTGTCCTCGAACTTCCGGTATAAGCCAGTCTGCATTAAGATGTAAGAATCATGACATTAGCCTGGGTAGTTTGAACGGACACTGATTATCCTCATGTTGGGGTCACAGACCATCTGAACATTCAAGGAATGGAAATGCTTTCTATTCCTATAGATCTCCTCATGAGCTTGAAGTGGTCTTACAGCAACATGGGTACAGTCTATGGCCCCTAGGACATTGGGCATCCCAGCCATCCTATAGAAATTTGACTTTATAGATTGGCATTCTTCTGGGGTAGATGGCAAACAAACATATCAAGGAAAAATAATCATCATAGCCCCTATGACTTTTGATAAGTGGCGTGAAAAAGCAGATTGACTCATTCCAATAATGACACTAGAAACTGCCTGAAAGGATCCTGTTGCCATAAAATGCAATGCAGCTAATAGTTTCAATAGTCCCGGAATAGCTCGTGAATGAGCCGTCATTGGCTCCAAATAATCTTCAATCTCTCGATACAGGTGTAATATGGATTCACGATCAAGCCGGAATCTTTGTATGATCTCTTGGTCAGAAAGGCTGTGCAAACCAACCCGTGGAAGTAATACACGGGGGACACAAACTCTCATTCTTCTAACCAATTGAATAGCATTATTTCCAGTATTCTGTTTTCTAGACCGGATTTGCATCACATGGAGAATAAACAAATACAGAAGTGTCTCCATAGCTTCTGAAATCAAGAATGTAAGTACAATGCTGATATTACTGCCTTTTATATATGTCTAGACTGACGTCTACATTGACTTTCCTATGCTTTTGTACCTTGCCCGCCACCTGAAAGGTGGAGAGGCAAAAATAACGAGTTGGGAGTGGAAATTGTAGCGAGCGGACAAATAGATTTTTTAGTACATTAGTTTATAGCGAGTTGGTGGTCAAATGTGTCTAATTACAGTGAAAAATGGAGAGGTAGCAATGTTTGGCTGATAAGTACGCTCACAATTTTTTTGAACATAGTTGACGACTTTGTACATATCAGTTTGAGAGTACTGACGTGAGATTTTTTGCGGGTAGCTCGCTTACTGCTTAGTACATGGAGCCCTATTGTTATATAATTCTGCACTATGTGCAGAATTATATTACATTATTTTCTAGGTTTACTGGCCCTTTAATTATTTTATTTTTTTAAAAACACAAAAAAAATAAAAAAAAATAACACTAAAGCCACAAATAGGTACTCATGGTTCCTGAAGTCCGGCGGAGAAGGTCTTCTTCCAGGCAGGTCCATCATCTTCATCTACAGTGAAGGCGGCATGGAGCGGAGATGCAGACCAGTGTTCCCAGATGTGACGATCCTCGGTGGCCGTGATCCTCGGCTGTGTTCCCTGGCGGTGGCGCTCCTCGGCAGCGTGGAGGCTCCTCTTCATGGGATTGTCCGCCGCACACTGAAGATTAAATGCAAGGTACCCCGTATTTATTGGGGTATCTTGCATTCCTATTCCTATTTTCACATCAGCCAATAGGATGACAGCAAATTAAATCTATGTATTGCAATAATATAAATCAGTAATTAGCTTATAAAGCAAAGCACATTTCTTATTTTCTGGCTTTGAATAAGGCATTAATATCAGCCTACAATGGTGCACAGGCAGAGGAGCACAGCTACATTCAGTGTCATCATTTCAGCTGATTTAATAGGTGTTTTGTCTGAGTCCTCTCTTTAAGATGTTGTCCAAAACTGTCCTATTCCCTTTTCAGCAATTCCAATAATTAAATTACAGTTGTCTAAAGTTATTTTAATTATACTATTTCATATAGCGAAAAATTAGCAAACAATAAGCGTATTCTCATAACAGTAGAATATTCTCACACTATTGCAATAGCATTATCTCCACTAGAATGTGACATCCCACACTTTCTAGATATTAAAACTGCTTGTGAACAAACACCAGAGTGAAATACCAGTGCAAAATTTCTTAAAGGCATTATGTGTTAAAGGCATATGAGACACACACATATTATATTACATATATATATACAATATGTATATATATATATATATATATGGCATGGGGTTAAGAAGAAAGACAAGACAAGATTGAAATCTTGTCTATAAAGACAGGGGAATCAGCACTCTTTTTTAGAAAATATATAGGAAGCTCCAAAATTTCATTCAAAATTGGTTTATTAATTGTGGATAGGTGACATCCCACCTCGTGAAAACACCATCAATCATACAAAATGTTCAACTCCAAAATTCATAGGTAGAAGGTAGTCACATAGAAATACAAATATTAAAAACACATGCAAAGCATAATCATTTTATATGATTAACACTATAAACCTGACCGGTCAGGGATATACACTTAGCACAAATGAATCAAAGGCCGTAAATGTGCAGCTGATAGTAACACAGTTGTTGTGGTTAACCTACTACACCCTACTGCACACAGAACCTCCAAACTGAAAGTACCGGAGGTATAGTCTGGGCAGATACAATCTGGGATCTAAGAGGTTATCAATAGAACTGTTTCTTTCATGCAAAAAGTATCAATATTGAAACAGAGCAGTATTGCAACATGCACAGGCAGACACAGCAGTATATTTGAGGCGGAATATTAGCTAGACAAGCTACACACTGCTGCACACAGCACCCCAGTTGCAGAGGTAAAAAGCTGGGCAGAAAAAAATGGGATCTAAGCAGTCCAGTAATAAACCCGCCTACATATGTACATGAAGAGATACAGAGCATACAGGGTTAAAGCATGTCATGGTTAGTAAGCAACAGACAGCAAGAGTATGAGTATGTCATATCTTTTTTTCCGTAGAAGCATGCATGCAGCCGCAAAGCTCAATTCAAAGCAACATGCAAAGTTATACTTTTTTATGGTTTGCAGTTCTTCCAATGCAACATTTCCATTCATTGGCCAAAAAACCCTCGGCAGGGAAATTCATATGCCACAATGCTCTCTATTCATAGTACAGTTATCTGTAAAAGCAACAGGTCTCCCTCTGTTTTTCCATTGAAAAATTCCCACAGCAGCTCTCCCTGCTGTTAGATTTTTTTACACAGTTCATACAACCTTTTTGCCATCAGACAAAAGCAGGAAACAGTGTGTTGGCGTCTACAGAACAACTCCTCCTCTGTGTAGCTCGCACTTAACGGGCAATCCGCTCCGTAAACAGCCGCACTTCTCAAATCAGGATATTGCGATCCTGAGCGTGCATCACCTGTGCCGGTCGGCTGTCGGCATTGGATTACCTCTGTAAATGGGGTGCTGTGTGCAGCAGGGTGTAGCTTGTCTAGCTAATATTCCGCCTCAAATATACTGCTGTGTCTGCCTGTGCATGTTGCAATACTGCTCTGTTTCAATATTGATACTTTTTGCATGAAAGAAAAAGTTCTATGGTTAACCTCTTAGATCCCAGATTGTATCGGCCCAGACTATACCTCCGGTACTTTCAGTTTGGGGGTTCTGTGTGCAGTAGGGTGTTGTAGGTTAACCACAACAACTGTGTTACTATCAGCTGCACATTTACGGCCTATGATTCATTTGTGCTAAGTGTGTATCCCTGACCGGTCAGGTTTATAGTGTTAATCATATAAAATGATTATGCTATGCATGTGTTTTTAATATTTGTATTTCTATATGCCTACCTTCTACCTATGAATTTTGGAGTTGAACATTTTTAATGATTGATAGTGTTTTCACGAGGTGGGATGCCACCTATCCACAATTAATTAAAGGGACAGTCTACACCAGAATTTGTATTGTTTTAAAATATAGATAATCCCTTTATTACCCATTTCCCAGTTTTGCATAACTAAC
The DNA here is from genome assembly GCF_027579735.1 of Bombina bombina. Lineage (NCBI taxonomy): Eukaryota > Metazoa > Chordata > Amphibia > Anura > Bombinatoridae > Bombina > Bombina bombina. The sequence continues at coordinate 141,347,798 of NC_069509.1, read as the reverse complement.
ACAGTTATAATAATATACTTTTAACCTCTGTGATTATCTTGTATCTAAGCCTCTGCAAACTGCCCCTTTTTTCAGTGCTTTTGACAGACTTGCAGTCTAGCCAATCAGTGCCTGCTCCCAGATAACTTCTCGTGCACGAGCACAGTGTTATCTATATGAAATACGTGAACTGTTAGAATGCAATCTGAAAGAGGTGGGCTTCAAGGTCTAAGAAATTAGCATATTAACCAACTAGGTTAAGCTTTCAACTAAGAATACCAAGAGAACAAAGCAAAATTGGTGATAAAAGTAAATTGGAAAATTGTTTAAAATTGCATGCTCTATCTGAATCATGAAAGTTTATTTTGGCCTAGACTGTCCCTTTAACCAATTTTGAAAGAAATTTTCTATATATTTTCTAAAAAAGAGTGCTGATTCCCCTGTCTTTATAGACAAGATTTCGTTCTTGTCTTGTATTTCTTCTTAACCCCATGCCATTTATAATAAGGGTCTGCACCAATTTCTTGTATATAGACGTGTATTAGTCTGAAACTTTAGTATTCTATATGAAGCTCAAACTAGCAGTTGCTTCCCCTCCGAATTTTTTCTTGAATATATATATATATATATATATAGATATATATAGATATATATATATATATATATATATATATATAGATATATATATATGTATATATATATATATATATATATATATATATATATATATAGAGAGAGAGAGAGAGAGAGAGAGAGAGAGAGAGAGAGAGAGAGAGAGAGAGAGAAAAGAAAGAGAGAGGACACACATAGCGCAATAGCTGTAAAAACAAAATAAATTTAAAAAAATATCCATATATACAAATAAGTAGTAAATGCTGAGTAAAATAAAAACCAGTGTAAACGAGGGCAAAAGTAATTAAAGGAGCTAGAAAATAAACAAACATCGGAAGTATATAGGACCTTCCGAATTTCTTACTTTCAGCGTTGACCTTAATCAAATGAGGTAAGTGAGAAGCTTGATGGGAGAGCTCTGTTATGACACTATAAGACTCCACCATAGATTGTCTCAACTGTTTCCCCCTTGTTTTCTCAGGAGGCTCAGTAGCTTCTTATAGTATGGTAGAATAGGTGATGCTCCCATAAGAATATGAAAAAGAATACAAAAGATTTACCGCAATAGTGTAATTCTGTGATTTTAATTAACAATTAAAAAGCATATCAACAAAGTTTCTGCTCACATGAAACAACAACCTCAATGACATATGAGGTAATCGTACAGCCCAAACAAATACAGAAAGTGATACAACACAGCAGATGATGCCTTGTCAGTTCCAATGTAAGCATGGAGAGCCATAAACCAAAAGCTACATGCTGTTAACGTTACCGGGTGATCCAGTTGGTAAAACTGATTGTCTCAGTCTGTCTTATGCGTTTTGTTTTGAAGGTTAATTTAGCAATCATTCCTTCTGAAAAGAAGTTATAATGCAAGGGTTTCTATTCGCTATAAATGGAAAATCACGGAGAGAAAGGCCATGATTTTCCATTTATATCGGATGGAAAAGCCACATTATAGCTTCATTTGTGACAAAGAAGGAATGATTGCTAAATGAAGAAGCTCTGGAGCTCCCTAACCGAAGCTATTATTTAGCCCCCTCTTATATCTTTACTTGACTGAACTTTCTTAATTTTCCCCTCCAAACCACCCTCTACTACATATAATCACCTCTGCTTGCTGGAGAAACACTGTTTCAGCTCCAAGGAGGCAAGTTAGCTACATCTCAAATCGGGAGCACTGGAGGGCACTTCATCACCCATTAGAAGCTGCAGCCTGGCCCGGGTACTAGCCTAGTGCCTACCAAGGTATCTGATTGAGGACAGGGACAGCACCATTTCACAAAGCAGCTGTTGCAGCTGTCACAGCTGTCGCGGGCACTACCATTGAGGCCTCCCAGCTGTCTTGATTTAGAGTGCTATTAGCAGCACGCGGCGCCATTTTCCTCAAGCTGAGACTTCTCTCCACGTGGCATACTGTGGATTACGACTGCACCTTCTACACTCTAAAGAAACATCAAGCATCTTACCTGCTCACAAAGAGGCCCTGAAAATGTTGCATGGCAGCGGCTGCACAGCTGAAGACGCAAGCAGTGAGTAAACCTATTGACCTTCACTACATGTTGCATACTGCCCACATGGCCAGAGAGCCTCACACTGCTCCCCACAAAATGAATCTAAATAGAGGTTGCTCTGGCTCCATCATCTCAAATACAAGCATAAGAGCTCTCTACAATAAAGCTTAGTTATAAGTATCCATAATAGATCACTTTACAAAAGTTTTTTTTACCACTGAACTCTTCCATTATTTATTTTGGACATATAAACAACATAGGCACCTATTTTATTGTGATCAAATTTCTTGCTAGGATAGTTTGTAGTGCCTACTAGTTCACCTTTCCCCTATGAAAGAGTGATGTTCTTTTTTTCTCTAATTTTTCTCTAATTGAATAGCAATATGTCTACTAATATGGAATGAGTATACCTTAAGGCCATATCCTGTCTCTAACTTAGTGTTTCCACTGACAAGCACTGAGCTGTATAGATTGTTTAAACTTGGTGCATATCTAGGAATACAGACCTCTACTCTAGCCAAGGACAAAGTCCTACTACTAACATTTAATCCTTCATCATATTTGGGTCAATATGTCACACTCCACAAAGAAGAAACATAGACCCCAGCTACCACCCAAGAGAATGGTAATAGAACACTTTAACCCTTCTACCTCTGACCTGCAACCAGAGATTGAAAACCCAGATTCTCCTAGATCTGATACCAGTGACTTCACATCTACTACTATGCAGGGCATACAACAATCTCCCATTGCAGCAGTAACCCCTGCTTTTTTTTTTTTTTGACTCACTGCATCACTGCTGATCACGCATCATTTTCAGCTAAAATTTCTGCATCCACTGCTGAACTAAAGCGTGAAATCTCTTCTACCAATGAACGCATCGATATCCTAGAAAGGAAGCATAAAGATCTAGCCACTGAGCAGTCCAATGATCTGACCTATACACAACATCTGTCAGACTACCTAGACTCTGTGGAAGATAAAATAACAGACATAGAGGACAGATCTCAGCGCAACAACCTAAGGATCTGAGGTGTGCCCAAGTCTGTCTCTCTATCTGATCTACAACCCTATTTAAAATAACTTTTTCATCAACTTGCTCCAACTACCACTGATTCTGAAGACACACTAGATCGGACTCACCGATCACTAAATCCCATAGGCCTACCAGATGGCCAGCCACGAGATGTCATAGTCAGACATCATTATTTCACTTAAAAGGAAAGAATACAGAGAGCACATATTCGCAGACCTACACTTCCAGATAAATTTAATAACAAAATTTCCCCGATTTATTTATGTGGACACTACAGCAAAGGAAAACTGTGTTGCTTCTATACCTGGTCGAATATATAAGCACTAATGTTATATTTACTCATGTTGTTATATTTTAGATTTTATTTTATTTTGCTTATCATCTAGGCTATAGAATTTTTGTCTTCCTACTAACCCTCCTATGCCTTGTTTCTACAGGCGAAAGTTGCAGACTAATTCAGTCTGCTCTTCTAGTTTCTACCATATCTCAATGAGTGCATGACTGAGGAACCTACATGTTTGTTCTATTCGCACTTGCTTGTTAGCTCAAGTATCACAGCTGATTTAGCCCATGCCTTCCCAATACCACTTGAGCACAACCAAATACTATTCCTTTTTACGTATTTTATGAATCATTAAGAGATAACAATATGACTACAAGTCATTCTATTAAGCATCACCACTAAGAATCCAGGTTCTCTACATTTAAAGATGTTTGCACTGTTTTTCTTTTATGTTTCAGAGTTAAAATGATTGTTATTGCTTTTATTCTTGCTTATTTTGTTGTTATTCTTTTTAATAGCCACATTGACTTACTTATTTGTACACTGAAAAGTATCTAACTCTTCTCTTCACCACATGTTCATACCAGAAAGGCGGGACCACCGCTTTACTATCCCTATCCCTATTCTTTTTCTTTTTTCTCTTCCCATTCCTCTTCCCTCTCGTGACCGAACCCACCCCCACAATAATAGTATATGACAGCCTTGCTCATAAATTATATCACTCCCACCTCCCCTCTCCACATAAAGAACCTCTCCTTCTGAGAGGACTACCAACATGGTTTCTCTTGAGTATACAGCAACTCCCCATAATATAATTTATTTTGATACCTCCCTCTAATGTGTCAGATTTATAACCTATTGATTTCACCTCCTTTTTTATTTTCTACTTCCATCCTTCCTTACCCCTCCCATCCACCCCAACTGTACAACCCTCCACAATGGCCTTGATGTTTACCGCCAACAATGTTAGAGGACCTAACAGCACTAATAAAAGAAGCAGACTCTTACGCTACCTTCTGCATGCCAAATGGCATTCTTGCAGGAGACCCACTGGGTAGATAGATCTCCTATCCCTCTAAAATCTAAAAACTACCCAGTTATTGAAACAGTGTCCTACTCGGTTAAATCCAGAGGAGTGGCGATTTTAATACATAAAAATGTACTGTATGAAAGATTAGTTATAGACGCAGACCCATAATGTTGATTTTTCATCATTAACTGTAAGCTTGAGGACGCTCCCTATACCCTTGCATGCTACTATGGCCCAAATACAGGCCAAATTAAAGCATTTAGAAAATTATTGCATCATCTATTTGACCACAAGTCAAGCATTTTGCTCCTAGCAGGAGATTTTGACATGCTATCTGATACTACCCTAGATAGATGATCCCCCAAACAAAAACTATGTGACCCCCAACATATAGAACATCCAAACAGTTCTCCAAACTACTAGCTCAATATAACCTTTTTGATATCTGGCGCTCTCTCCATCCCGACACAATAGACTATTCGTATTACTCAATGTCCACAATACTTACACAAGGATTGATTACATCTTTTGCAAACCTTATACTTTAGACTGCATACGGTCTATTCATATGCCCAGTTGTCCATGGTCTGACCAGTCCCCTATTCAGATGTAATTTCATTCCCCCAATACGATGTCCTCCAAGCCAATCTGGAAAATACCTGAATTTCTCCTTTCCTCCCCAGCTATTGCCAAATGCCTATATGATGAAATTAAACAATTCCTATCTATTAACGATAATGGCTCTGTTAATGATTTCTGCCTTGGGGGCTCCTTCAAAGCTTACATAGGGGGCTTATTTATAAAACTTAAATCTAAAAATAAAAAACAACAAGGTAGGACTTTGGTACATCTACATGTACTACTTTGTAAGTTAACCTCCCAACATATAGCTTCATTTGACCCACATATCCTTACTCAAATAGAAGAGGTTAAATCACAACCTTAGAAACTAATATAATTCAAACACAAATACAAATACTGAAACAGACCTACTATGCTAAATGGAATAAAGCAGACTGCCTATTAGCCAAAAAAAATTATGCCAACGCACCACACAAGCCTGAATCCCTTATATCAAAACTCCTGAAGGGGTAGTCTGCCTTCCAGTCGAAATAGGTAAAGCATTTGCCAACTACTACTCCAACCAGTATAATCTGGAAAAATCCCCAGTAATGCCTCCCCCAACTACATTGGCCATTAAAACCTTCCTTGACTCACTGTCCCTACCGAACCCTGACAGATGACTCAAAAAAATTCCTAGACTCTCCCATTACCACAACCAAAGTATTCCTTGCTATAAAAACCTTAAATTCCCACAAAGCACCAAGACCGGATGGCTATATCGCAGTTTTTTATAAAAAAATAAATTCATTTGGGGGCGGAGTTAAGCCACGCAGGTACATGGCCGCACATTAGGAGAGCTCCGTGTCAGCCAACGCTCTCAACTTAAATGAATCGGCAGGGGACATTTCCAGAAATTAAAAATGTACACCGGAGTGACTCCTAAAGGTCAGCACTCTGGATTTCATCCTCCCAGACTTTGCTGGGCAGTCTCAGTCACCTACGATGCCAGAAGTTTGCTGGAGCGCCGCCATCTTGACATGACAGAGGCCTCACACTTCCCTCACTCTATGTCACGCATCTGATAAAATTCAGTTTGCGGAGGACCACAGTACAGACGACTGGCAAGGTCCAAGGAGCGGTTCTTAAGGGAGGCGAGCCTTGAGGAGGTCCAAACAAACCTGCTACTTACCGGCTCCGGTGCCCACGTGTCTGGGCCTAGATAATAATACTACCAGACTCTCCAGGTAACCGGTTCCACTGGGGTGCTTGCTGTTGCCGGATACAGGGCCGGAGCTTACTGAATGCTTGGGGGCTGAGGCATCCACTATAACCAAGGGAGAAATATACACAAAGGAGTATAAAATACAGACACTGCTACGCCTAACGGATCCTGGCCTGACTATTTCAAGCAGCACTCCAAATTACTCCTGCTGCCATAGAAAGGAACAGAAGATTCCACCCACGTAGGGCCAATCTCCAAATCTCTACTTACATACCTCAAATAAGGTGACAATTCCCCACCTCATACTGTACATTTTGCTTACTAAAGGGCACTCATAATGACCCCAAAGAAGGGCCAGAAATCAGATAAGTATGCAAAGACACAATTACAAATTCCATCTGTCTCCTCCTTTTTCCATACTTCTGAAACCCCAGCCAGTGCAGCTCCTGTGATGAATGACATGTCGTCTGCGGCATGTACCTCGGAGCCAGCATGTAGTCAGCAGGACCCCCTGCAAGCCATACAGGTGAAGTTGGCAACCCTGCCATCAAAATCAGACTTGGAGGCATTGAAATCCTTTATAAAGGAGGAGATAAGAGACCTGAAAAAAATATTTAAATGAGTTGGACTCAAGGATTGACTACCTTGAGGAGGGTCAGGACACTTTGAACAATCGTGTTAGCTCCAATACACAGCAACTTTCCATACAAGATTCTATAGTCCAAACACTACAAGAGAGGGGCCTGATAACACTAGGCACATCCTGAACATATATTTTGAAGCCAAATGTGTAAGCATCCATTGTACTGCCATAGCGCTTCATGCCAAAAAAGTGTTTGACTGAATCAACGTGCTACCTGTTTGGGGTCTTTGTCAAATTTTGTTTCCTTAAAAAATTCTTCACATGTATCAATGCACTAAATTCTTCCCCCTCAGCATCAGTAAGTGGCCTGGCCATTAGCAGAAGCAATAAGAACAGATGATGACATAAAAGGAAATTAAATAATTGGGTCAATACAAAAAAACGCGATCTTCGCTGATGACCTTACTGTATGTATGGGAGTTCCAGCAAGTATGTAACAGGTTTATCTGGAGTAATGAACATCTCAGGGTCACAACGAGAATCCTACAACAGCCGTTTCCTAATAGTTCATTTAACATTGCACAAGCATTTCTTGTGAAATGCTTGTGCAATGCTACCCCCTGCACATTCAAGGCCAATCGACCTCTAGCAAGGTGTGTCAATCATCCCGATCGGGGCGGGATGATTGCAGTCCGCCTAAAAGGTGGTGGACAAGTTAAGGAGCAGCAGTCTTATGATTGCTGCTTCTTAACTTTCTTTTCTAGTGAGACGGAAACTTCAGAGATAAAAAAACCAGCATCCGCTGCTTGATAAATTTACCCCAGAGAATGCAATTATATACAACTTTCCAATTTACTTCTAGTATCAGTTTTTACTTAGTTCTCAGTTTCCTTTGTGAAAGAGTAATCCAAGGTGAGCTCAGCACCGTGCACATGTCAGTCCTAAGCCCTCTGGCAGCAGTGTTTGCAAGAATATTTAAAACATTGTTATACATAGTTGCAAACTCTGCTTCCCATAAAGTGTCTGTAGCATTATATGGTAGCTTTTGCAACTATGTATGACATTGCTATAAACATTGTTGCAGACACTGCTGCCAGATGACTAAAGGCCCGTGCATACTCCTGAGCTCACCTAGCTTTACTATTAACAAGGGGTACCAAGAAAACTAATCAAAATTGACAACAGAAGTAAAGTGGAAAACTGTTTCAAATTGCATGCTGTAGCCAATACATTTATGTTTAATTTTTTGACATTACTGCCCCTTTAATGATTAAAGTAAAAAGTAGATATCAAGAAAGGAAGCCTTTAGAGAAAAAGAGAAAAAAATGCTAATGATCTGTTAATAAATTATATTTTTAAATAATTGTAATGTTTATAAAGTTCTATTCTCACCAAGGGAGTAAAAAACATTTTATTGCATGTCTTTAAGCTTAACCAATTAGTGACAGCAAATAAATTATTATGTCATTAGTAATTCTAAACTTTATGGTAATTTTCAGCTTTAAATAGATGAAAGATTCGGTTGCCCTACTGGGACTTCAACCTTTAGTCTTGAGGTTTAACCAAGTACATCAACTGGCCAATTAAAAATGTACCTCACCGGGATTATGATCCTGTATGTTTATAATTATTTTTATTACGCTGCCACTGACTCTTTCTGCACTCATAATTGCAAACATTCGTGCATGAAACATGCAACTGTATTCTCAGTTTGCTTGGTACCATGTGTCAGCTTTATTAACAGAGGAAGACGTTTAAGGAATGCTAAAAAAAAAATGTTTTGAGTGCAATTATTTCATGAATATAGAACTATAATTATCCTATCTTGAACACAGCCAATAACCAGACACAACAGGAACACAAATCATTATCTAGCTATTTATGTAGGGGGAAGTGAAGGAATAAGTAGAAAACACCAAATAGAACATAGGGGTCAATCACAATATATCAGTGACTTGCTCCTGAAAAGACTTTTGACTTTCTGAACATATTGGTTCTTGAGTTTCTCGAGTGATGTCAATGCAATATGGTTTTGTTTGTTAAAAGCACGCAGCCTCAAATGGCCTTTCAACAGAACAGCTCCTAAAAATGCCTTTTTGTCTCTTAAGTACCTGTCCTTGAAAAAGAAACTGGGAGGTCACTAGAAACTGACAGATACAATAGCCCATTCACACATCTTATGGTTACAGTAAAGCTCTTTTCATGTAGCCCCTTTGTTCACTGTGCAAGGAAAATTCTCATTTACATGTGTGCTTTTAACCTATTGTAACCTGAATTCATCCTAAACTCTGATTAACCGTATGAATGCCACAAGTATCTTGGCATGATGGGTATACTTTTATAGTCACTTCAGGACTCCAACATCTAGAAATGGGGTATTTTATATTTCATGTTAATATCTGTTTGTAAGTCACACTTGCACTGTTGTTACTTACAGTACTGGCAAACATACATTCTCAGGAATGAACAGCTCAATAACTTGTTAGCTTGTTCTATGGCAAAATAACACATTGGAGCAGCTTCTTTTAGCCCAATAATGCTTTTCACAGAGAATAACTTTCCTTAAGTATATTAGTCTGATCCCGCCTAACATGTTCAGCCCAGCCCCAAAGTACCAGGCAATATCTCTCTGAATAAGGAATATGGTCCCCCTAGGCAATTGTTTCAGCCTTCATTGGACTTTGTCAGTGATGTGCAGCCATATTCCTATAAGCACATTGGGCAAGAAGTCCACATCTAGTTTCCCCTTTTTCCCATAAGGAGACTAAATACATACAGAAAAAGAAACACTCACTTAGGGACAAACAACAGCTCAAAAACTTATTAGCTTTTCTATGGTGAGTTAATACCTTGGAACAGCTTCTTTCAGCCAATAATGCTTTTCATAAAGAAAAACTTTCCTGAAGTATATCAGTCTGATCCCGCCTAACAAGGTCTGTCCAGCGCCAAAATACCAAACAAGCCTTCTCTGAACAAGGAATATGGCAACGCCAGACAATCATTTCAGACTTCATTGTCAGTGAGGTGTGGAGTCAAAGTCTAATTTCCCATTTTTCCCTTAAGGAAACTAAATCCATACAGAATGAAAAGCACTCTCTCAGGAACTTTATGAATGGGGTCAGACTGGCATACTAAAGGGAAGCTATTTTCTGTGAAAGGCACATTTGGTCCAAAGGAGGCATCAACCCATATGGGGATTAGTACTGTCTTATCCTAGTTGAGCACCTCTTTCTAATAAAACTTACAGTACTGTCATCTTTTAAATCAGGTTTTAAAAGGGGATCGCACAAATGTTTCTTTCATAGGAACCTATTGAAATCGTTTCCATCCGCACCACTGCTTAATTATCTAAATACATCTTTTATTTTGTCAGTATGGGCAGAATGTATACCATTTTTAGTTGCTATATGTTCACTATTAAACATTGACCAGTATTGTTTGTTTTTTTACATTATTTATTTATATTCAGCTAGATTATGAGTTTGGCGTTATGATTGAAAAAGCAGCATTGTGGCCCATAAAGCTGCTTTTTCCCTAACGCTGCTATTACAAGTCTTGTAGGTATAGGTGTACAGCACACATTTTAGCCTGTCACGCAACGTCAGTACCGCACTTTTAAAAAAGTCCTTTTTCAATGGGACTCCCATAGCGCCAGTATTACGAGTTTGCCTGGGAGGTCAAAAAGTGAGCGGTACACCCTATACTGACAAGATCCGTACCACCAGCTAAAGTCAGTAGTTATGAGTTTTATGTTACAAAGCTGTAACATAAAACTCATAACTAAAGTGTTAAAAAGTACACTAACAACCATACTACCTATTAACCACTAAACCGAGGCCCTCCCGCATTGCAAACACTATAATAAATTTATTAACCCCTAATCTGCCGCTCCGGACATCGTTGCTACTATTAAAATGTATTAACCCCTATTCCGTCGCTTCCCAACATCATCAACACTATAAAAAAACCTATTAACCCCTAAATTGCCACCCTCCTGCATCACAAACACTATTTAAATATTATTAACCCCTAATCTGCAGTCCGCCCACACCGCCGCTATAATAAACCTATAAACCCATAAACCGCAAGCCCCCACAACAAAATATACTTAAATAAACTATTAGCCTTAAACAGAAAGCCCCACAATGAAATATACTAAAATAAACTATTAACCCCTAAACCTAATGCACCCCTAACTTTATATTAAAATTACAATTTCCCTATTTTAAATTTAATTAAAACTTACCTGTCAAATTAAATAAATTAATTTTAAACTAACAATTAAACTAAGATAATTATTAAACTACAATTAAACTAACTACCAATTAAATTAAACTAAACATTCTAACACTACTCTAAAAATTACAAAAAGTATCTAATTACAGAAAAAATAAAATAACTAAATTACAAAAAACAAACACTAAATTACAAAAAAAAGAAACAAATTATCAAAAATAAAAAAGAATTACACCTAATCTAATAGCCCTATCAAAATAAAAAAGGCCCCCCTCCCCCCAAAAATAAAAAAAATCCTAGCCTACAATAAACTACCAATGGCCCTTAAAGGGCCTTTTGTGGGGCATTGCCCCAAAGAATTTAGTCCTTTTACCTGTAAAAAAATACAAACACCCCCAACAGTAAAACTCACCACCCCCACAACCAACCCCTCCCCAAATAAAATAACTATCTAAAATAACCTAAGCTCCCCATTGGCCAGAAAAGGGAATTTGTATGGACATTGCCCTTAAAAGGGCATTCAGCTCTTTTACATGCCCAGACCCTAATCTAAAAATAAAATCCACTCAAAAAATCCTTAAATAAACTTAACACTAACCCCCGACGATCCACTTACCGTTATTGAAGTCCCTCTTGAAGGATCCATCCAGCCGGCAAGACGTCTTCATCCAGGCTGCCTCTTCGATCTTCATCCAGCCGGCGAAGTCCTCATTAGGGATGGGCGAATGTGCAAATTTTCGAATTTCGAATGTAGAACGAATGTTATTACCGAAATTCGAATTCTAAATTCGAATGTCGATAAGAACGAATATTCTTAAAAATTCGAAAATCGAATGTTATTTACAGTTTTCGAATGTCACTTTCGAATTCGAATGTTTATAATTATATCGAATGTCTACATTCGAAATTCGAATTTTTCGAATTCGAATATAAATTCGAATTTTTCGAATTTGAATATAAATTCGAATTTTTCAAATTCGAATATAAATTCGAATTTTTCGAATTCGAATATTGCATAATTTGAATATTACATTTAAAAGCATTAGAAATACTATTACAATCTAAATTTGAATTTTTCGAATTCGAATACACGTATTGCATAATTCGAATATTACACTTAAAGAAAAAGCATTAGAAATACTATTACAATCTAAATTCGAATTTTTCGAATTCGAATACACATATTGCATAATTCGAATATTACATTTAAAGAAAAAGCATTAGAAATACTATTACAACCTAAATTCGAATTTTTCGAATTTGAATATTGCATAATTCGAATATTACATTTAAAGAAAAAGCATTAGAAATACTATTACAACCTAAATTCGAATTTTTCGAATTCGAATACACGTATTGCATAATTTGAATATTACATTTAAAGAAAAAGCATTAGAAATACTATTACAATCTAAATTCGAATTTTTCGAATTCGAATATTGCATAATTCGAATATTACATTTAAAGAAAAAGCATTAGAAATACTATTACAATCTAAATTCGAATTTTTCGAATTCGAATATTGCATAATTCGAATATTACATTTAAAGAAAAAGCATTAGAAATACTATTACAATCTAAATTCGAATTTTTCGAATTCGAATACACGTATTGCATAATTCAATTATTACATTTAAAGAAAAAGCATTAGAAATACTATTACAATCTAAATTCGAATTTTTAGAATTCGAATACACGTATTGCATAATTCGAATATTACATTTAAAGAAAAAGCATTAGAAATACTATTACAATCTAAATTCGAATTTTTAGAATTCGAATATTGCATAATTCGAATATTACATTTAAAGAAAAAGCATTAGAAATACTATTACAATCTAAATTCGAATTTTTCGAATTCGAATATTGCATAATTCGAATATTACATTTAAAGAAAAAGCATTAGAAATACTATTACAACCTAAATTCGAATTTTTCGAATTTGAATACACGTATTGCATAATTTGAATATTACATTTAAAGAAAAAGCATTAGAAATACTATTACAATCTACATTCAAATTTTTCGAATTCGAATATTGCATAATTCGAATATTACATTTAAAGAAAAAGCATTAGAAATACTATTACAATCTAAATTCGAATTTTTCGAATTCGAATATTGCATAATTCGAATATTACATTTAAAGAAAAAGCATTAGAAATACTATTACAATCTAAATTTGAATTTTTCTAATTCGAATATTGCATAATTCGAATATTACATTTAAAGAAAAAGCATTAGAAATACTATTACAATCTAAATTTGAATTTTTCGAATTCGAATACACGTATTGCATAATTCGAATATTACATTTAAAGAAAAAGCATTAGAAATACTATTACAATCTAAATTCGAATTTTTCGAATTCGAATATTGCATAATTCGAATATTACATTTAAAGAAAAAGCATTAGAAATACTATTACAATCTAAATTCGAATTTTTCGAATTCGAATATTTTCAAATGTAATCATAAAATTCGAAACCGAATATTCGAAAATCGAATGTTAGAATGTTATGTAAACATTCGAAATTCGATTCGAACGAACGAATGTGTTAAAATTCGTGCCGTTTTTCGAATGTTGCAAAACATTCGCCCATCCCTAGTCCTCATCCAGGCGGCAAGAAGTCTTCATCCAGACAGCATCTTCAACCTTCATCCATCTGGCGCAGAGCGGGTCTGAAGACAACTGGTGCAGAGCATCCTCTTCATATGGTCACCGCCGTAAACTGGAACTTCAATGCAAGTGACGTCATCCAAGATGGCGTCCCTTGCATTCCTATTATCTGAAAGATTTCAATCACCCAATAGGATTAGAGCTGCTAAAATCCTATTGGCTGTTCCAATCAGCCGATACGATTGAGCTCTCATCCTATTGGCTGATTAAAACAGCTAATAGAATGAGAGCTGCTTAAATCCTATTGGCTGATTGAAATCTTTCAGCCAATAGGAATGCAAGGGACGCTATCTTGGATGACGTCACTTGCATTGAAGTTCCAGTTTACGGTGGCAACCGTATTAAGAGGATGCTCCATGCGGGATGTCTTCAGGATGGACCCGCTCCATGCCGGATGGATGAAGATAGAACATGCCGTCTGGATGAAGACTTCTTGCCGCCTGAATGAGGACTTTGCCGGCAGGATTAAGATTAAAGAGGCCGTCTGGATGAAGTCTTCTTGCCGGTTGGATGGATCTTTCAAGCGGGACTTCAATTACTGTAAGTGGATCGTTGGGGTTTAGTGTTAAGTTTATTTAAGTTTTTTTTGGGTGGGTTTTATTTTTAGATTAGGGTCTGGGCATGTAAAAGAGCTAAATGCCCTTATAATGGCAATGCCCATACAAATGCCATTTTCAGGGCAATGGGAAGCTTAGGTTTTTTTAGATAGTTATTTTATTTGGGGGGTTGGTTGTGGGGGTGGTGGGTTTTACTCTTGGGGGGGTGTTTGTATCTTATTACAGGTAAAAGAGCTGAATTCTTTGGGGCAATGCCCCACAAAAGGCCCTTTTAAGGGCCATTGGTAGTTTATTGTAGGCTTGTTTGTTTTTTTATTTTGATAGGGCTATTAGATTAGGTGTAATTCTTTTTTATTTTTGATCATTTGTTTCTTGTTTTTTGTAATTTAGTGTTTGGTTTTTTATGTAATTTAGTTATTTATATTTTTAGTAATTTTAGTGTTTATTTTTTTTTTGTAATGTTAGGTTTTAGTGTAAGACAGGTTAGGTTTTATTTCACAGGTACGTTTGTATTTATTTTAACTAGGTAATTATTAAATAGTTAATAACTATTTACTAACTGATCTACCTAGTTAAAATAAAAACAAACTTACATGTGAAATAAAAATAAAACCTAAGCTAGCTACAATATAACTACTAGTTATATTGTGGCTAGCTTAGGATTTATTTCACAGGTAAGTATTTAGTTTTAAATAGGTATTATTTAGTTAATATTTGTAACTTTAGTTTAGCTCTATTTTAATTATGTTAAAGTTAGGGGGGTTAGGGTTAAGTTTAGGATTAGGGTTAGGGGTTAATATAGTTTAATTTAGCTTGTTGCAATGTGGGGAGGCTGGCGGTTTAGGGGTTAATAGGTTTATTTAGTTAATAATTGTACATTTAATTTAGCTATATTTTTATTATGTTAAAGTTAGTGAGTGTTAGGGTTAGGCTTAGGGTTACTTTAGGGTTAGTGGTTAATGGATTTATTTAGTGGTAGTGATGTGGGAGGCCAGAGGTTTAGGGGTTAATAACTTAAGTATAGTGGCGGCGACATTGGGAGTGGCAGATTAGGGGTTAATAGTTTTATGTAGGTGGCGGCGATGTTGGGGCAGCAGATTAGGGGTTAATAACATTATGTAGGTGACGGCGATGTTGGGGGTAGCAGATTAGGGGTTAATAACTGTATGTAGGTGGCAGCAATGTTGGGGGTGGCAGATTAGGGGTTAATAACTGTATGTAGGTGGCGGCGATGTTGGGGGCAGCAGATTAGTGGTGTTTAGACTCAGGGTTTATGTTAGGGTGTTAGGTTTAAACATTTTCTTTTTCCCCATAGACATCAATGGGGCTGCGTTACGGAGCTTTTGTTTCTGCGATTGCAGGTGTTAGGCTTTTTTTTTGCCGGCTCTCCCCATCAATGTCTATGGGGAAATCGTGCATGAGCACGTCAAAGCAGCGCTTGTTTTCGGTGCGGTATGGAGCTCAACGCCAACATATCGCCCGCACAAGTCTGATTTTTACAAACCTGCAATACCAGCGCTATAGGGAGGTGAAATAACCCTGCTTTTGTGGCGGACGTTAAAATCCCTATAGCGCTCAAAACTCGTAATCTAGCTGATTGTTTGTTAAAGTATCAATTCTATTTTGGCAAAATCTGAAAACAAGAAAATGACTATGGGCTCCATGTACTAAGCCGTCAATTCATCCGTCATTGTAGACGCGGATAAACTCGCCGTTACTCGCCGCGGGCGAAATGGTGTCCGCTGTCGCTATGTACTAATATTCCCCCAATAAATAGACAAGTCTAGCCCGCCGCGAGCAGTGGCGGATTGTTGATAAATTTGACGCCTCGCTCGCCGCGACTAAGCTGATGTACTTAACTTTCAGTTGAATTGTCTGGCCAATTATTAACACGTGACATGCAAGGTGTCACGAACATCATAGTAGTCGCGGGAATAGAATTTTGCTCCTATAAAAGTTCAACTTATCTAAACAACTTTATTATTGTTCAAAATTTTTTGAAGAGTGATAACAGAGCGTTATTTTTGTAATATTTATTTACAATTTGGATATGGCTTCATCTGGATCTGATAATATATAAATATTAATATAAAAATAATTATAAAGATTGACAACTATACAATACAAATTTAAATAGATTACTCTTTATTTACAGTCGACAAATTGGGCGCAATTTATGTACATGGAAATGAGAGACAAATTAGACGCCAGTTATGCTGTAAGTACAATGCTGATATTACTGCCTTTTATATATGTCTAGACTGGCGTCTAGATTGACTTTCCTATTGTTTTGTACCTTGCCCGCCACCTAAAAGGTGGCGAGGCAAAAATAACGAGGTGGGAGCGGAAATTGTAGCGAGCGGACAAATAGATTTTTTAGTACATTCGTTTTTGGCGAGTTGGTGGTCAAATGTGTCTAATTACAGTGAAAAATGGAGCGGTAGCAAGGTTTGGCGGATAAGTACGCTCGCAATTTTAAAGATGCGAGTTTTAACATAATTGTCGGCTTTGTACATATCAGTTTGCGAATTTTGACGCGAGATTTGTTGCGGGTAGCTCGCTGACTGCTTAGTACATGGAGCCCTATGTGTATAAAACCTGACAAAACAAGTGCGAGTGTGACATATTAAATTATTAACATGACATGTAAAAACATACTATTTGTAGATGTGATCCTGAAGTGACTTTTCCTGCAGAAATCCTTAGCTGTTGAGGATAACATATACTTATCACATATACATACAGTATGTACCTATGCATATTTTAAAGTCTAATGTATACAGGGATGAATTGAGCTTCAATAAACCATGTATGTTAATAGACCTCTGCAATATATCGTGTTGCCATTTTAGTATTTTGGGCATGTGCAGTATAATAAACTACTTGCAAATAGCCATAAAATAGTTGCAAACATGTCCAAAATGCCATCTCAAATACTTTTCAAGTAGCTAGAGGTGTCAAATTAAAAACAATGAATTAAATTCAATTAAAAGTGACTCAAATTTTAATTTGGGATCACTGAGAACTTTTCAACCCCACAGGAGAAAAATAGGGCTTTTACTGGGGATCCAAAAACCCATTTGTGAGTGCAGGAAAGAGTGGAAAACTCGTTATTGTGATCACAGAGAATCAAAAAGTAGCTTTTTTTGAGCCAGAAAACGAGCCAAACAAAAATGCAGTTTGTCACTGAGGCTATATTTAGGAAATAAGCAAATGCTGTAGTTAAGATTTTACCTATTACCTTTGTCATTTGTACAATTACAAACACCTGCAAACTATGACAATATTTTATTTTTATTTACTTCATAAGTTCTTCCCAGTCGTCTGTAAATACAGCCTTACTTTTCAATTTTACCATTATCACTCATGCATTAAGAGAAGTAATTGCAGATGTTCTACAAAGATATTTGTAGTGCATTTTATACATAAATGGTACCAATATAAGGAAAATAATTGAGCCATAAAATTGCTTTAGCTACTTTAAGATTTATTTTTTTGTACTATTCAATTATCTTTTCAAATCAAAATTTACTTGAAAACTACAGCAATTTGTGTTTTGTTTTCTAAATGTAAAAGTCGGTTTTAGATGAAATAAACAAAAAGATATTGATTTAATAAAAAAAAAATATTTGGCCAGATTTGGAGTTAAAGGGACAGTCTACACCAGAATTTTTATTGTTTTAAAAGATAGATAATCCCTTTATTACCCATTTCCCAGTTTTGCATAACCAACACAGTTATAATAATATACTTTTAACCTCTGTGATTATCTTGTATCTAAGCCTCTGCAAACTGCCCCTTTTTTCAGTTCTTTTGACAGACTCACAGTCTAGCCAATCAGTGTCTGCTCCCAGATAACTTCACGCGCATGAGCGCAGTGTTATCTATATGAAATATGTGAACTAACACCCTCTAGTGGTGAAAAACTGTTAAAATGCAATCTGAAAGAGGTGGGCTTCAAAGTCTAAGAAATTAGCATATGAACCTCTTAGGTTAAGCTTTCAACTAAGAATACCAAGAGAACAAAGTAATATTGGTGATAAAAGTAAATTGGAAAATTGTTTAAAATTACATGCTCTATCTGAATCATGAAAGTTTATTTTGGCCTAGACTGTCCCTTTAAGTGCAAAATATTGCTTACGCTAAAGTGATATTTGCGCTCAACTGAGTAACTGGTATTACAAGTTAGGTGCAATGCGAACGCAATTTCGTGCTTTCATAGGCTCCAATAGGAGCCTCGTTCTGATGCCATCATACAGGGCAAAAAATGTTTACACAACAAAGGGGTAAGTAGCTCAGCGATGAGCAGCAATTTTAAATATATATGTATATGAATATATATATATATCTACGTGTTAATACAGTGGGATAGATTTATCATACCACATGATTTGCTATATCATACGTTGGTGAACTGCTTGTGCAATGCCACCCCCTGCAGATTCGCGGCCAATCGGTCGCTAGCTGGGGGTGTCAATCAACCCGATCGTATACAATCTGGCGGATTGCTGTCCTCCGCCTCAGAGGTGGCGGACGAGTTAAAGAGCAGCGGTCTTAAGACCGCTGCTTCTTAACTCCTGTTTCCAGTGAACCTGAAGGCTTGCGCAGAAACAGTTACATTGGGGCACATTCAAGCCGTGATAAATCGGCCCCAGTATGTGTAAATACACATATTAACACATAAATATATATATATATAAGCATATACATATATATTTACTGGGAACACACAGTTCCCATAGACCGCAATGTAAAGGCCCTTTTCAGTGTCATTTTTTCATAACAACCCACACCCGCCAATCTTTAACCCTTTAAAACTGCCTAGTGCAATTTGCGGGCACCCGATAAATTAGCGCTCCACTTGTAATCTAGCCCATAAACAGATAGTTTGATGGACAATCACTATTTTAAGTTAACCAGTATGTGAAGGTAGTTAGTTATGTAGGTAAACATATTTTTGATACAATGCGTATCTCCTGGCTTTATCTGATGAATTATGCTTTCTTTTTTATCCTAAATGTTAGTTGTGTGTGCTGGTTTAATAAGTGCTTGCTTTCTTGTGTTTATTTCATTATTTATGTGACTATACATTGAAAGTAATAATAGTTTATTTTCATTGGTAATTATTTTTATTTTGTTTAAGTTATTCGGTTTGAAACTCCAATTTTATTCTAAGGGAACCATTTATTAAGCAGTGGAGGAGGCATTGGAGTCATTTTAGTGCAGGCTTGCTCCGGGCTTCTTACAGCAAGTGCTTCTTAACCTCTTTCCCACTTTAGAAGTGGCAGATATATATTACCCAGAACTCTTTAGGGTGATTAACAGGCTATGCTATCTCTCGATTAGTTGTGCTAAGATAGAGGGTGGTGCTGCAAAACAATGTTTGGGTGCTATGATTAATATGGAGTCCATCCAATTTGTTGCTATAACAGTCTTCTGGGTAGGCTTTTCACAACATTTTGGAGTGTGTCTGTGGGAATTTAATGCCCATTCAATCATTTGTAAGTTCAGACACTAATGTTGAATGAGAAGGGCTAGCTCACAGTCGACATTCCTATTCATTCCAAAGGTTTTTAAGGAGGTTGAGTCCATTCAGTGGATCAGGAATATCAATTTAATTTGTGACATATGAATAACATAAAATACATCTAGCAATTTCTATAAAATGGCACTTTGTATAAAATTGATATAAAATTGATATAATGACATTTACGACACCGGTGTCCAAATACTCTATATAGGTTTAAATGCCTAATATAAAAACAATACTTAACAGTTAGGGCAACAATTCATACATAACTGCATCTATACATTTGAATAATTCCATATAATGAATGCTGACAATAAACCTTAAATGAATTAAGAAGCGGTATGATAATGCTATAAATATAGAGTCTCTAAATTGCATATCCCTTAAATGAGAAAACTGAATCAATCCGTAAGTAAACCTCTCTCAAAGGTGAATGCGTTGATATATACAGCCCTTTTGTTTATATTTGTATTAGGCAGTCCTTTAAAAATCCCCGATAATGAGCAATGTGAATTTCAAATTGAAGTGAGTGGATACACAGTTGGTGGATACACAATATATTTGTATGTGCAAAAGATCACAATAAATATCTCAAGAATGTGTTACAATTGTTGCAGTCAACACACTATATGCAAGTGGTGTAACTCATGTTCACACTGCACAGTACTCACAGATTCTTTGGCGTCCTCGCAAGACCGATTGCTTTCAAAGGTCAGTGGATGATGCGTGTAACTGAAACCCAATTGGTTCAAAGATATAAAGTGTGCACACTTGTTCAAAGAGGAAAAAACAGCTGATCTCTTCTTCAAACTCGAACCACTTAATTTTACGACTTCTTTCAGCAATATCACATGAAGTGGTTATGGGAGTTCATCCGATGCTTGTGTCTAGACGATATGGAGCTGTGAAATGGAATGTCTACGCGTTTAAGCTACTCAGAGCCTTTGTCAAGATGATCCTCTTTTCCAGCTCCTCCTTTATATAGGGTTTATTTATTAACCCTTCCTTCACTTGGCAATATTAGATCTCTGCTCATTCTTCTTGGCTAATACTATCAAAGAAGTAGATAGAAACACTCTCTTGAAAAGAAATGAAAAGGGTAATAGGAAGGAAATTAAGAATCAAACACTGGAAGTACCTATAATTGCCACATATTCAACACAACATAGAGCTATTGAAAAAAATAGTGAAAAAATATTGGCCTTTGATCCTAAAAGACCCAGTAATTGGACACACAATTGGGAAGAACCCCAAATTTATTAATAAAAAGGCGAGAAATTTAAAAATATGCTACCTCCGAGTGAGTATAAAAAGAAAAAAAATCTCACTAAATGGTAGTGTAAAAGACCTCAAAGGAAACGTGATTGAGGGTTTCTTCCCATACCAGCAATGTAAGTCATGTAAATTTAGTACAAAATCAAAAGGTATAAAATCAGATAAATCAGGAAGATTTTTGAAAATAAATGGAATAATAAGATGTTCTGATATGAATGTAATATATCTTGTACAATTTAGTTGCAATTTGAAATATTTTGGTCAAACCAGTAGCAAGTTAAGAGATCGCATAAGGGAACACCTGTTAGGGATTGAACATAATAGAAAAGATACAACATTATATAGACACTTTGCGGAAATACATCAAGGAAGAACAGATGACTTTAAGTTTTGGGGTATTAAGAAGATAGAACAGGAGGACAGGCGAGGAAATATGGAAGAGAAGTTACTGAGACAAGAAGCAGAGATGATTTTTAGTTTTGGGACATTAGCCCCATCAGGTCTAAATAGTGAACTAGATCTTAATTTCATTATGAAATAATTACAACCTGATAAATGCTACCTCGAGATCTGTATCAAACCACCTACATTCAATGTAGTATAAAATTATAAATGATTTATTAATTATTAATTATTTATTATAGACCCCACTGTCCTATTTAACCCATTTCTTTTAAAACACACTTGTATAGGTCTACTAGAGACCATCCTATTTTTAAGAAATTTCCTATTTACATTAGAAAATCATTTCTGTACTACAGGTCCTCTTTTTAGCACTATAGTCCATCATCCCTATATTATTATGTTTAAAGGTAATTTTACGCAGCATATTTTAGTTTGGAGTTTGAGAATATGTATAATATTAAACAACTAGTTAAACTAATTGTAATAGAGGATACAATCCAGTTTAAGAAAAGAAAACCAATACTGCAATAGTATAGTACTAGTTAACTCTGCTGATGCAAAAGTATATTTAAATTAAAATAGTTCCATTCCATTCATACAATTAAACTTTATTAAATCAACAAGGAACTCACACACACTCAAATAACAGAGCTGAAAGAATAAAAGCACTTAAACTCTGTTGATTGAACTATGGCAATAAAGTATAAGAACCAATATTTAGAGTATCACCCAGTCCTCTGTCAAAATTTAAAGTGTTTAAATATAGACTAAGCCCTTACAATCCGAGGGCTAATTATTTGTATCATTACACTATTAAAGAACAGAGGCTGGGAAGGCTATAGTAGGTTCAATAAGGCATATTTTCAACAAGAGTAAGCAAGTTAAAAAAACGAACAGGAGAGACTGAGCTACCCCTGTCGGACCCCTGACGCGCGTTTCACAAACGCTTCCTCAGACCCCCTCTGAGGAAGCGTTTGTGAAACGCGCGTCAGGGGTCCGACAGGGGTAGCTCAGTCTCTCCTGTTCGTTTTTTAACTTGCTTACTCTTGTTGAAAATATGCCTTATTGAACCTACTATAGCCTTCCCAGCCTCTGTTCTTTAATTGTAACACATTCTTGAGATATTTACTGTGATATTTTGCACATACAAAGATATTGTGTATCCACCAACTGTGTATCCACTCACTTCAATTTGAAATTCACATTGCTCATTATCGGGGATTTTTTAAGAACTACCTAATACAATTGTAAACAAAAGGGCTGGATACCTTTGAGAGAGGTTTACACACCCGCCATTAGTACCTTTCACTTACGGACAGATTCAGTTTTTTCATTTAAGGGATTTGCAATTTAGAGACTCTATATTTATAGCATTATCATACCGCTTCTTAATTCATTTAAGCTTTATTGTCAGCATTCATTATATGGAATTATTCAAATGTATAGATGCAGTTATATATGAATTGTTGCCCTAACTGTTAAGTATTGTTTTTATATTAGGCATTTAAAGCTATATAGAGTATTTGGACACCGGTGTCGTAAATTTCATTATATCAATTTTATATCAATTTAATACAAAGTGATATTTTATAGAAATTGCTAGATGTATTTATGTTGTTCATATGTCACAAATTAAATTGATATTCCTGATCCACTGAACAGATTTATCCATCAGTTATAAAGGATATGAGAATTTTAATTTATATTCGATAGTGTCATCATTGATAGTATCATTATCTATCAATTAGTATTTGCAACATAAGTATTACACAGTAAACCGTAAGGTGCCACCCATACTCTTACATATTAGATATTCTTTGGTTTTGGATTGCACATTGTTGGGAAGTACGATCAGTGGGTTGGCTAGCACTGTGCACTTTTAGTTCAGTGGACACCACCGTTGTTTAAGGAGGTTGAGGTCAAGGTTCTGTGAAAGCCATTCAAGTTCTTCTATACCAAACTTGTCATGGACCTCACTTTGTGCACAGGGATAAAGTCATGATGGAAAATAAAAGGGCCTTCCCAATCTGTTGCCAAAAAGATGGAAGCACCTGATTGTCTAAAATGTCTTTCTATACTGTAGTATTAAAATAACTTTTCACTGGAACTAAGCCTAGCCCAAACCCTGAAAAACAGTCCCAGACCAATATCACTCCGCCAGTAGGCACTATGTATTCTGGTAGGAAGCATTCTCTTTGCATCCGTCACACCTATATTCTTCAATTAGACTGCGTGAGTCATCACTCTAGAGAACATGTTTCCATTATTCCAGAGTCCAGTGGCAGTGTGCTTTACACCACTCCAGCAGGGACTTGGTTTTGTGCACTTTAATGTGAGGCTTGTGTACAGCCATGGAAACCCATTTCATGAATTTATTGTGCTAAGTTTGCTTCCAGAGGCAGTTTGGAACTCTGTAGTGAGTAAAGTAACATTTGAAAGGAATTTTTCAAGAGCTACACACTTACAGTCAGTAGGGCAATTTTACAAAATGACTATTGGCAAAGTGACACTCTATGATAATGCCATTATTAAAGTTACTGAGCTCTTAGTACAACCCATTATACTTTTAATGTTTTTCTATGGAGATTTCATGGCTATACTGTATGCTGGATTTTATGCACCTGTTAACAACTAGTGTGGCTGAAACATCTGCCCTCAATAATTAGAAGGGGTGTTTATAAACTTTTGATCATATAGTGTATATTCTTTCCATACAAGTATACTAAAATAAGCTCAGGAGCTTAAGTCCTGTGTGTTGGCAGTGTTTAAAAAGGGTGTCACTTGACTTCTGGTGGGCGGGACTTAGGAGCAGCAGCACCATCACAGAGCTCCGGAATCGGTAAGCCCAAAAGACTGATTAAAGTGCTGCCTGACCTCCTCCCCACGCATAACTCTTGTTGGGTAATTGCCCTTAAACAGGCCCCAACTGAATACCCAGAGTGTAGGGCAATTACAACCAGCCCTTGCTCCCGGAGGCGTGAGAAAGCTACAAGGAGACAAGGAGACCGGCGCCTTCTTGGCGCGCAGTGAAAGAGCTGCATTAGGGACCAAACAGACTCCCACTGACCGGCGGGGTAAAGGAAAGTGCCGCAGCCCGCAGAAGAAGCCATCCGGCAGGATTGGGTGAGCCCAGTGACTTTTTGCTCTGCTTTGGGATTGCGCGGGGGGGGGGGGGGCGGGCGGGCAGAGGCCCTGCATCACCACACACCCGGCACCTTTGAGACCCACACTGTATATAAGGGGAGATTTGTTGACCGCCTGGTCTGTCCGTTTTGTCTGCCCGTCCCTCCACAGCCCACCCCACAAAACTCATTACACAACAAAGGAAGGGGGGCCTCCTGGCCTGATCAGCGAGGGGGACAGAGGCCCTGCATTATTGCCATAATACTTCTAACTGGCCCTCACTGAAAAGGGGCTGCAAGTGCCGTAGAGATCTCTCTCTCCCTCATTCTAAGGGGTAATACAAGGAAAAGTTTCTGCAGGGCCACAAGGGAAGCTCATTTTATCTGCATCTAACACCCTGCTTGAGACATCACTCTAGTGCAGTGCAGGCTTGATTTCACAGGTGGTCCTGCTCATGCTGGGTGCCCAGCTCCCTTTTTGCACCCTGTTTAACATATTTAGGCCTACACCTGTTGCAACAATAGCACTGGGTATTTCTTTCTTTATATCACATCATAGCAGCTCAAAAGGGAAGCCCAGCCTTTTTCCTCCACGCACCTGTGAGAGAGTTACTGACTGTACACCATCTGCAGCAGATAAAGTCTTTCTATAGTTTAGCTGGCACACATGAAAGTAGACAAATACTTCAAAGTTTCTGCTACCCAGGCTACACCCATTATGTCAGGAAGGCAAAGACCAGCAGAGAGAAAGCAGAAATTGACAGCAGAGCCTCAGATAGAAACACCTGGGCCCTCTGACAGGGACGCAACAATTCAAGACACTTCTCACACTATGCTTCAAGATTTAAAAGCTTTTTTTCTCCCCAAAATGGAGTCCCTACAAGCAGGTATGGACAACCTCACTTCAGAAATCAGCCAGTACTCTACACGTCTACAGCATGCAGAGCAGAGAATCTCGGATGTAGAGGATAGTCAGCATTCCTCCTCAGTCACTGTTCAAAGATTAGAGCACGAGAATTTCACGTTACAAGAAAAACTCGATGACCTTGAGAATCGGTCTCGCCGCAACAATCTGAGAGTGATAGGAGTCCCTGAGTCAATAAAGAATAAGGACCTAATTGAATTCACAGCCCTGACGCTACCTAAGCTACTGCAGCTTGATCCAGACACCTTGCCCCTGGATGTGGAAAGGGCACACAGAATTGGACCAGAGTCCTTACCCACAAGAGCTAACCAACGCCCCAGACTAGTCATATTTAAACTTCTTCGCTATCAAGAAAAGCTGGCGCTTCTTAAGGCGTACAGAGCTAAACCAGACCTTACTTTTGAGGGTCAAAAACTGCTTATTTTCCAGGACTTTTCAGCAGAGGTCGCAAGAAAGAGAAAGGAGTTTGCACCTTTATGCTCCAAACTGCACTCGCAGGGCCGTCAGGCCTCACTTTTATACCCAGCCAAACTGCGGCTCAATACTCCTAGGGGCCCTAAACTTTTCCTCACACCTCAGCAGTTACAGGAATATCTAGACACTGAAGACACGGATGTTCAGAGCTGAGTGGCACCATCCATCCTCTGTTTGATTCTATATATCACTAAAATTCCAGTTCCAGATGGCTTTTGTTGGCTATCATATGGCCCATTGGACTGGGCTTGAACTCTCAGTACTCCATCCGCAGTCTTCCCTAGAATATAGAAACTCCATTCCCAAGACCCGGGCAGCTACGTCTCAGCAGGCTGCCCAATACGCTCACTGCCCTGGATGTGTTGACAATCATAATGGAACACTTGGGGCCACTCGGTGGCCAGGGCTGCTGCATTTTGCTCTTTTGTCTCTCCTGATCACGGCTACCGTGGTCAGGGCACACAGCTCTCTGACCTCCTTGTTTGTCAGTCCAGGAGGGCTTGTGGGTGGAGACCCCTGCGACTATCACACTCCTGAGCTCCTGACTGTTTGCATGTCTATCACTGTTTTTGCCTTTATTGCTCTCTGTTCATATATATGTTCACATATATGTTTATGTTTATGTTTTGCATTTCTTCAAATATGGTTGTCTCACCCTGTTCTGCTCCCTTTTATAGGTCCTGGGGGGGGTTCATGGAGGGGCCTGCGGCCAGCGACCGGTTCCTCAGAGTTTGGGGTTGCCTCCCTGGATTGTCGTAACTGTAAGTTGCTACCCACATACACAAATGACTTGACATATCCCTTTGACGCACATGACAGAGAGTGAGAACACCCTGGACCTAACTGTGTCTGCCATTGTGCACTTTTCCCCGCACCACATAGACCATGACTCAAAGCCTAAAGATTGTGTCCTGGAACGTTGGGGGCATTACGTCCCCCGCTAAAAGGAGTATTATTTTGCAACACCTCAAACGCTTGCACACAGATGTGGCTCTGTTACAAGAGACACATCTCACAGACGCTGAACACGAGAAGCTGAGGGTTAGATGGGTGGGTCAGGTCTACTATACTCCAACTGAGGGCCGCAAGCGTGGGGTGGCAATACTGGTCAAAAAGGGCCTAGCGGTCCAGATATCCACACTCAGCATCGACCCTACAGGGAGTGCAGAATTATTAGGCAAATGAGTATTTTGACCACATCATCCTCTTTATGCATGTTGTCTTACTCCAAGCTGTATAGGCTCGAAAGCCTACTACCAATTAAGCATATTAGGTGATGTGCATCTCTGTAATGAGAAGGGGTGTGGTCTAATGACATCAACACCCTATATCAGGTGTGCATAATTATTAGGCAACTTCCTTTCCTTTGGCAAAATGGGTCAAAAGAAGGACTTGACAGGCTCAGAAAAGTCAAAAATAGTGAGATATCTTGCAGAGGGATGCAGCACTCTTAAAATTGCAAAGCTTCTGAAGCGTGATCATCGAACAATCAAGCGTTTCATTCAAAATAGTCAACAGGGTCGCAAGAAGCGTGTGGAAAAACCAAGGTGCAAAATAACTGCCCATGAACTGAGAAAAGTCAAGCGTGCAGCTGCCAAGATGCCACTTGCCACCAGTTTGGCCATATTTCAGAGCTGCAACATCACTGGAGTGCCCAAAAGCACAAGGTGTGCAATACTCAGAGACATGGCCAAGGTAAGAAAGGCTGAAAAACGACCACCACTGAACAAGACACACAAGCTGAAACTTCAAGACTGGGCCAAGAAATATCTCAAGACTGATTTTTCTAAGGTTTTATGGACTGATGAAATGAGAGTGAGTCTTGATGGGCCAGATGGATGGGCCCGTGGCTGGATTGGTAAAGGGCAGAGAGCTCCAGTTCGACTCAGACGCCAGCAAGGTGGAGGTGGAGTACTGGTTTGGGCTGGTATCATCAAAGATGAGCTTGTGGGGCCTTTTCGGGTTCTTCAAGCAGTGGTACAGGAAGAAGTCTGCATCCTTCAAGAAAAACATGATTTTCATGCAGGACAATGCTCCATCACACGCGTCCAAGTACTCCACAGCGTGGCTGGCAAGAAAGGGTATAAAAGAAGAAAATCTAATGACATGGCCTCCTTGTTCACCTGATCTGAACCCCATTGAGAACCTGTGGTCCATCATCAAATGTGAGATTTACAAGGAGGGAAAACAGTACACCTCTCTGAACAGTGTCTGGGAGGCTGTGGTTGCTGCTTCACGCAATGTTGATGGTGAACAGATCAAAACACTGACAGAATCCATGGATGGCAGGCTTTTGAGTGTCCTAGCAAAGAAAGGTGGCTATATTGGTCACTGATTTGTTTTTGTTTTGTTTTTGAATGTCAGAAATGTATATTTGTGAATGTTGAGATGTTATATTGGTTTCACTGGTAAAAATAAATAATTGAAATGGGTATATATTTGTTTTTTGTTAAGTTGCCTAATAATTAAGCACAGTAATAGTCACCTGCACACACAGATATCCCCCTAAAATAGCTAAAACTAAAAACAAACTAAAAACTACTTCCAAAAATATTCAGCTTTGATATTAATGAGTTTTTTGGGTTCATTGAGAACATGGTTGTTGTTCAATAATAAAATTAATCCTCAAAAATACAACTTGCCTAATAATTCTGCACTCCCTCTAGTGGCATATACATAATAGCAGCACTTAATTTTGCTGGGAAGTCTTACACTCTATGTAACGTCTATGGTCCCAACCGTCCCCTTCCTCAGTTCTGGCACACTTTACAGGCAGCTTTGTTACCACACGCAGACAAACCTCTCTCGGTGGGTGGCGACTACAATCTAATTCAAGCTACCCCGCTGGACCGTAGGGTTGAGGATGCTAACTCTGATTACAACAGAAAACAACTTAGACGCCACAGGGCAGACACAGTCACAATTGCGGCATTTAAAGCTGCTCTGGACCTAGTAGACTTGTGGAGACTCCGCCATCCGACCCATAGGGATTTCACTTGCCTTTCTAAAACACACAGTTCCCTGTCCCGGATCGATTACTTCTAGTGCTCTCCACAATTAAATAAACAGGTTAAACATACACACATAACGAACATTTTAATCTCAGATCACGCCCCTATCTGGCTGGAACTACAACACAATTCATGCACCTCCTCTCGAGGGACCTGGCGATTCCCCACATATCTTTATCACAATTTAGATTTTAGAAAGCACCTGAAGGCGGGATGGTTGGAATATGCGGGATTTAATGCACAACATCACGACACCCCGGCACTCTTTTGGAACGCCTCAAAGGCAGTGATGAGGAGACACATAACTAGTTACACGGCATATTACAACTCTAGGCGTAAAAGAGCTGACATGGACACAGACGCAGCAGTTACATCTGCATATAACGATTACCTAGCGCGCCCGTCTATCCAGACTAGACTAAAATATTATGAATGCAAGAAAATTAGGGAGGACACACTATATAGACAGGATTTACTCTTTCAGCATCACAGACAGGGACACTTTTATAGATTTGGGAGTAAGACAGGTAAACTATCGGCTAATGCTGTCAAACTGGCCACACCTAAATCTGTAATCTCTGCTCTACGGGTGAATGGGACTATTCAGACTGACACCAAAAACATAACGGACAAATTTGTTCGTTTCTACACAGACCTATACACCAAGCGTCCCACAACACTTAGTGATAAGGAAACCTTTTGGAGCCACATACGGACCCCTACACTCACACAAGAGAGACTAGCCTCCCTAAATGCACATATATCAGCCCTGGAAGTCCAAAGGGCCATTAAAAGGGCCAAGTTAGGGAAAGCCCCGGGCCCTGATAGAATCCCCATAGAATATTACAAAATACTACAAGATGAAATTAGCCTCCCGCTGTCCCAGTGATTTACCGCGTACCTCACTGGCGCAGCTCAACCGGCGACTGACTTTGCAGACGCATATATATCCTTGATCCCGAAGCCAGACAAGGACCCCACTCTGGCCGCCTCATATAGACCGATATCCCTGCTGAACAACGACTACAAGTTGTTCACGGCCATTTTGGCGGATAGGCTGGCTGGGGTGGTAGGGGAGGTCATTCACACAGACCAAACCGGGTTCATGAAACATCGCTCGTCAGTCACGAACATTCGTTGCAATTAACTCGCACTACTGGCAGGCCAGAGGGGGAGGTCATTTTAGCTCACTGCCGGACGCCTGTCTCCTCGCGATAGACGCGGAGAAGGCATTCGACAGGGTGTAATGGGACCACTTGCTGACAGCCCTAGAGAAATTTGGAATCACTGGAGATTTCCAAAATCTCATTCGGACGCTCTATCAAACCCCACACACATCAGTTGTAGTCAATGGAGAGATCTCACAATGTTTTACGCTGGAGAGGGGCACCCGCCAGGGCTGCCAGCTCTCGCCCCTCCTCTTCAACCTGGCAGTAGAACCGTTGGCTATTTATATTAGGGAGACCTTGAGAGGGGTGAGTGTTGGGCTCACATTCTGTGCACTTATCCCTCTATGCGATGATCTACTGCTTTATATTCAGAATCCGAACACTGAGATCCCCAAACTCCTTGACTTACTACTTAAATTTGGTAACGTGTCCGGGTACAAGGTCAATCTTGACAAATCAGAACTAATGTACCTGAAAAATACTGCGGACCCAGACACACCCCTCCCACCGCTTAAAATCACAACAGATGCGTTTAAATACCTAGGCATATATCTACACACAAACCCTAATTTGATTTACAAACTCAACATTCCCCCGACACTCACGCAGGTTCAAGCCCTTCTGACCGGCTGGTCTAAGCTCCCACTATCACTATCAGGAAGGACCAACCTAATAAAGATGATAGCAATGCCAAAACTGCTATACCCACTCCAGCTACTGCCTCTCCTCCTTACACGAAAAGACACGCAAACTATAAACACAATGTTTTTCAGATTTGCGTGGAACGGCAAAAGACAAAGGATTAGTCGACTCAAGCTGGCTATGCCGATTACCAGGGGTGGGCTTAAGTTGCCCAATGTAGAGTGGTACATCTGGGCCACGTTGGCCAAGTTGATCTTTGAATGGTTGGAAGGCACAACAGTGTTCAGTGATAAGCAACTGGAGGCCCAGCTTGTACACCCGCTGGCCCGAGCCTTTCTGCCACACTCAGAACTTTGTTCATTGCCACCCCATATTAAAGATAGTATCTTGTTCAGGGACCCCCTCAGGGCATGGACGAGATTGTGTAGGTGGTGGGGACTTTCTCACACTATCACCAGGCGCCTCCCATTGCAGGGTAACCCAACCTTTCTCCCGGGTATGACCACACAGGTGTTCAGGACATGGGGGGAGAGGGGTTTGACCTCGGTGTCACAGCTTATAGACCCCCTCTCTGGAGAAGTGCACTCACTAGCCACGCTTCGGGAAAAGTACAACCTCCCCCCACACAGTATCTTTCCATATCTTCAATGTACCCACTACGTACGCAAGCTTCAGACAGAGGGATTGGACATTAGGAAACACACACATGTGGATAGTCTTTGCTCCCTGGCTAAACAGGGAACTCACTCCATCTCTTACATTTATGATCTAGTTATGCAACAGACGGCTGTTGACATTGTGCAACACCTGAGCTACAAGTGGTCGGCCACCCTGCATGAGGAGATAGACACAGATACACTGACGAATAGTTACGAATGGGTCGTAAGAGCCACCCTGGCTTCGGATGTTAAATAATACTTAAGCACTGGATCCTCCCCAAACCCCCACACATAACCCACCTCATAAGACTAGTGCACACCCAGTTTCTTGTTTAGCAAGCTGATGTTAAAGGGGATGTGGAGATGAGGGTAAAACATTTCATGTCCAAATGGGAACCTTACTTGCTGCACCTCACTCCAGACGTTAGACAACACCTTTTGGCACCCTTTCACAATAGCACCTACTTCATGACTGAGCAACTGAAGGGCCGATGGCTCCTGACAGAAGAAAATACCTGACTTTCTACATATCACTTAATGACTTTCACCCATCCCTAATATTATTACAGACCCGGGACTGTGCCCAAAGACACGGACGCTGGACATCTACAAGCTGGCTGCTTGTACGGGGTATAGAATTCATAATCCATTGTATGGGATTTATTACTGCAATAGAACTGTTACTTGTTTGTTACATGTTGTTGATTTTGCTACATTCTGAAATGTTTGACCATGGTTATATCTGAAATGATTGGTTATTAGACACCAGGCCTAGTTGATTGTGGCTTATGTTTAGTACGGGCTTAGACTCACAGCTTCGAGGGATGGCAGCGCAACATGTCTGTAGGGATGTTTGAATGGTTTCAATTAAGATAGCAGCTGCCATCTACTGTGAAACTAGGCTGTCAACTAAATAACTGTTTGCTCTCCCTTGTTTCATTTCCCTCCCCCCCCTTCCCATCTTTGACACCTCCAACTCCCTACCCTGTTCCCACCTCGGTTCCACCTTCCCCACCACGAGTTTTGCGTTATGAGGGGTGCAGTACTAACTTGCACGTTATTGTCACCGCTCACTTACCTACAGCGCTGGTATTACAGGTTTTTATAAACCCGGCATTATTAGGCAAGAAGTGAGCATAGAGAAAACTTGTGCTCCATACAGCACTCCAATACCAGCGCTGCTTAAGTCAGCGGTGAGCTGGTTTTACGTGCTTGTGCACGATTTCCCCATAGACATCAATGGGGAGAGCCGGCTGAAAAAAAGCCTAACACCTGCAATAAAGCAGCGTAAAGCTCAGTAACGTAGCCCTATTGATTCCTATGCGGAAACTAAATTTATGTTTACACCTAACACCCTAACATGGACCCCGAGTCTAAACACACCTAATATTACACTTAACGCCTAATCTGCCGCCCACCACATTGCAGACACCTACATTATACCTATTAACCCCTAATCTGCCACTCAGGACATCGCTGCCACCTACATTATACTTATTAACCCCTAATTTGCCTCCCCTAATATCGCTGACACCTACATTATATTTATTAACCCCTAATCTCCCACCCCCAATGTCGCTGCAACCTACCTACACTTATTAACTTCTAATCTCCCGCCCCCAACGTCGCTGCCACTATAATAAATATATTAACCCCTAAACCGCTGTACTCCCGCTACGCAAACACTAGTTAAATATTATTAACCCCTAATCTGCTGCCCCTAACATCGCCGCCACCTACCTACATTTATTAACCCCTAATCTGTTGCCCCCAATGTCGCCGCCACTATACTAAAGTTATTAACCCCTAAACCTAATTCTAACCCTAACCCTAACACCCCCTAACTTAAATATAATTAAAATAAATCTAAAGAAAACCTTCTATTAATAACTAAATAATTCCTATTTAAAACTAAATACTTACCTATAAAATAAACCCTAAACTAGCTACAATATAACAAATAGTTACATTGTATCTAGCTTAGGGTTTATTCTTATTTCACAGGCAAGTTTGTATTTATTTTAACTAGATAGAATAGTTACGTTATTAACTACCTAGCTAAAATAAATACAAATTTACCTGTAAAATAAAACCTAACCTGAGTTACACTAACACCTAAACTTACACTACAATTAAATAAATTACCTAAATTAAATACAATTAACTAAATTAAATACAAATACCTAAATTACAAAAACAAACAAACACTAAATTACACAAAATAAAAAAACAAATTACAAGATATTTAAACTCATTACATCTAATCTAATAGCCCTATCAAAATAAAAAAAGCCCCCCCCCCCAAAAAAAAAACCCTAGCCTAAACTAAACTACCATAAGCCCTTAAAAGGGCCTTTTGCGGGACATTGCCCCAAAGAAATCAGCTCTTTTAACTGTAAAAAATTACAAACAACCCCCAACAGTAAAACCCACCACCCACACAACCTACCCCCCAAATAAAACGCTAACTAAAAAAACCTAAGCTCCCCATTGCCCTGAAAAGGGCATTTAGCTCTATTGCTGCCCAAACCCTAATCTAAAACTAAAACCCACCTAATAAACCCTTAAAAAAACTAAAAACACTAACCCCTGAAGATCCACTTACAGTTTTGAAGAGCCGACATTCATTGCCAACGAAGCCGGGAGAAGTCCTCAACGAAGCAAGAAGAAGTCCTCAACGAAGCCGGGAGAAGTCTTCATCCAAGCCGGGAGAAGTGGTCCTCCAGACAGGCAGAAGTCTTCATCCATACGGCATCTTCTATCTTCATCCATCCAGCGCGGAGAGGGTCCATCTTCAAGACATCCGGCGCCCAGCATCGTCTTCTTACGACGACTCCCGATGAATGAAGGTTCCTTTAAGTGACGTCATCCAAGATGGCATCCCTTAGATTCCAATTGTCTGATAGAATTCTATCAGCCAATCGGAATTAAGGTTGAAAAAATCCTATTGGCTGATGCAATCAGCCAATAGGATTGAACTTCAATCCTATTGGCTGATCCAATCAGCCAATAGGATTGAGCTTGCATTCTATTGGCTGTTCCAATCTATTGGCTGTTCCAGATGTCTTGAAGATGGACCCGCTCTGCGCTGGATGGATGAAGATAGAAGATGCCATCTGGATGAAGACTTCTGCCTGTCTGGAGGACCACTTCTCCCGACTTGGATGAAGACTTCCCCGGCTTCGTTGAGGACTTCTTGCTGCTTCATTGAGAACTTCTCCAGGCTTCGTTGACGATGGATGTCAGCTCTTCAAAACTATAAATGGATCTTCAGGGGTTAGTGTTAGGTTTGTTTAAGGGTTTATTAGGTGGGTTTTAGTTTTAGATTAGGGTTTGGGCAGCAATAGAGCTAAATGCCCTTTTCAGGGCAATGGGGAGCTTAGGTTTTTTTTATTTAGGGTTTTATTTGGGGGGTTGATTGTGTGGGTGGTGGGTTTTACTGTTGGGGGGTTGTTTGTATTTTTTTACAGGTAAAAGAGCTGATTTCTTTGGGGCAATGAACTGCAAAAGGCCCTTTTAAGGGCTATTGGTAGTTTAGTGTAGGCTATGTTTTTTTTTTATTTTGGCGGGGCTTTTTTATTTTGATAGGGCTATTAGATTAGGTGTAATAAGTTTAAATATCTTGTAATTTGTTTTTTATTTTGTGTAATTTAGTGTTTGTTTGTTTTTGTAATTAAGGTATTTGTATTTACTTTAGTTAATTGTATTTAATTTAGGTAATTTATTTAATTGTAGTGTAAGGTTAGGTGTTAGTGTAAGACAGGTTAGGTTTTATTTTACAGGTAAATTTGTATTTATTTTAGCTAGGTAGTTAGTAAATAGTTAATAACTATTTAGTAACTATTCTACCTAGTTAAAATAAATACAAACTTGCCTGTGAAATAAAAATAAACCCTAAGCTAGATACAATGTAACTATTAGTTATATTGTAGCTAGCTTAGGGTTTATTTTACAGGTAAGTATTTAGTTTTAAATAGGAATTATTTAGTTATTAATAGTAGGTTTTCTTTAGATTTATTTTAATTATATTTAAGTTAGGGGGTGTTAGTGTTAGGGTTAGACTTAGGTTTAGGGGTTAATAACTTTACTATAGTGGTGGCGACGTGGGGGCGGCAGTTTAGGGATTAATAACTGTAATGTAGGTTGCGGTGATGTTAGGGGCGACAGATTAAGGGTTAATTATATTTAACTACTGTTTGAGAGGCTGGAGTGCAGCGGTTTAGCGGTTAATATGTTTATTATAGTGACAGCAATGTCCAGAGCGGCAGATTAGGAGTTAATAATTTTATTTTAGTGTTTGCGATGCGGGAGGGCCTCAGTTTAGGGGTTAATAGATAGTTTATGGGTGTTAGTGTACTTTTTAGCACTTTAGTTATGAATTTTATGCTACAGTTTTGTACTGTAAAACTTATAACTACTGACTTTAGAATGTGTTATGAATCTTGCGGGATAGGCTGTATCGCCCACTTTTTGGCCTCCAAAAAAAAGCTTGTAATATCGGCGCTATGGAAGTCCCATTGAAAAAAGACTTTGCACAAATTGCGTAAGTTCATTTGCGGTATAGCCAAAAAAGTGTGAGGGACAGCTGTACCTACAAGACTCGTAATAGCAGCGGTAGTGAAAAAGCAACGTTATGATCCTTAACACTCCTTTTTTACTCATAATGCAAAACTCGTAATCTAGCCGATAGTATTTTGTATAATAAATCATTTGTATATAATAACTAAAAATTAGTTCTCTAGAACTGTTTATCTTACAGAAGTATGACTGAAGTTTTAAGCTATAAAAAAGAAATCACGTCTTCTTGAAATTGCCAAAGCACAAGGATGACATACGGATTTGAAAAGAAATCACAATACTTTCAAATAATTGTACAAGTCTACCTTTGAATTGAGCAGTTCAGACTGCAGTTTAAAGTGATATAAATGATGCATTATTTTCTCTCCAATAAGCATTGTGTGTTACATCAGAAAAGTCTAAAATGATATGCACAAAGACTAAAAAGAAGCAAGTCAAAGGAGAAAGCAGCGAGGAGCCGGATACCAGGAGACAGTCTGAATTTTCATGAGTGCCCCAGAAATTCATGTAGAGTTGGCAGCTCTAAAATAAAAATGAGCACAGCATGAAAAAAAAAAATTGTTCCCAATTCTCCCATGGACACACGTGAAAATCTGTGACTGTGTAAAGTCTGTAGTTTGGTGTTTGTGCTGCAAGAGTTCATTAAAAACTGTTTATCCCTTCAAAAACTTTTTAATTATCATTCAGGGACAATCAGTGACTTTCAGCAGAAGTTTAATCTGTCTGGTGAACTCCACTTTATGCATCTAAGGTCAGAAGATTTTCATTTGATTTCTCTAAAGCATCCTTTAAGTTATCCTAAAATTAGCTATAATTATATTTTCTAAAGGACTTCCCATAGAATGGCCCTCACCAAAAATATATATTTTTTTAGATTTCATTATATAAAAAAAATAAACATTTTTTTGATTGATCATAAATAACAAAAAGTTATATTCAGGTAATGAATATATAAACTTGTAAATATATCCGTGAGGAGGGGCTATATGTGCATGAACAGAAATAAACTGAGAAGTAGCGCTAAGTGTACGAAGGCTTGCTTATCTAGCATATCTGGTATTTTTAATGTTTATGCGGTAAGGTTTCTCTATATAAACATCCGTATTTATGAGATATTTCTAATGTTGTTGAGCCATTTGTTATAGGCTCATATAATATATATATATATATATATATATATATATATATATATATATATATATATATAATCCAATTAGCACGTGTTCCAGCACTCCAGCTTCAACTAATAATGAAGCACCTGGGTGCAATCCTCAATGGATTGTAGATAAGAGCTAGGAAAGGGAGGGCACTCTCAGGATTTATATACATCAAAGTTAGTTTATTGTTTATAACAACAACGTTAGAAAGTCATAAGGATAGGTCGACGTTTCGGTTTACATAGAAGCCTTCATCAAGACAGATGAACAACTCACAATGGCGACTAGCAGCCGCACACAACACCACCGGCAAAACAGAACATTCTGTTTTGCCGGTGGTGTTGTGTGCGGCTGCTAGTCGCCGTTGTGAGTTGTTCATCTGAGTTGTATATGTATTTGTGTACATACATTAAAAATGGACAGTCTACTTTATTTTATATTGTTTAAAAAGAAAGAAAACATCTTTACTATGCATTCCAAAGCTTTGTACAACCCACATTGTCATCTTAATATACTTTATTGCCTCAAAACCTCTCAATTTCTGCCTGTTTCTATAGCCCCTGCAGGCCCCTCTTATTAGATGTTCACAACCAGACAGTGCTAGTTCATGTGTGCCATATAGGTAAACATTGTGTCACTCCCGTGGAGTTATGCATGAACCAGCATTTACTGGCTAAAATGCAAGTTTGTATAAAGCACTGAGATAATGGGGTAGTCTACAGAGGCTTAGATATAAGGTAATCAAAGAGCTAAAAAGTGTATTTATATAACAGTATTGGTTATGCAAAACTGGGAAGAGGTAATAAAGGAATTATCTATCTTTTTAAACAATAAAAATTGTCAAGTAGACTGTCCCTTTAAGTACAAAATTGTAAAGTAACATGTTTAAATGTAATTTAAAAAAATATAAACTTTGTGTTATACGTTCATTATTTATTTTGTCCCCTTTACAGAAATTTCAATGGCAATTAATCTGGACCAGATACCTTCCCAAGAAGAAGTTCCATAAAAAAATTAAAGGTACAGGAAACCCCCCAAAAAATATTTAATGATTCAGATAGAGAATACAATTTTAAACAACTTTGTAACGGCTAGATTTAGAGTTCTGCAGCCAAAGGGGTGCGTTAGCTACGCATGCTTTTTTTCCCCTGCACCTTTTAAATACCGCTGGTATTTAGAGTTCACAGAATGGCTGCGTTAGGCTCCAAAAAAGAGCGTAGAGCATAATTTAACGCCACTGCAACTCTCGATACCAGCGGTGCTTACGGACGCGGCCAGCTTCAAAAACGTGCTCGTGCACGATTCCCCCATAGAAAACAATGGGGCTGTTTGAGCTGAAAATAAAACACCTGCAAAAAAGCAGCATCTGCCCTCCCTAACATCGCCGACACCTAACTTCAAGTATTAACCCCTAATATGCCGATCGGAGCTCACCGCTACTCTAATAAATTTTTTAACCCCTAAAGCTAATTCTAACCCTAACACCCCCCTAAGTTAAATATAATTTTATTCTAACGAAATAAATTAACTCTTATTAAATAAATTATTCCTATTTAAATAAATACTTACCTGTAAAATAAACCCTAATATAGCTACAATATAAATAATAATTATATTGTAGCTATTTTAGGATTAATATTTATTTTACAGGCAACTTTGTATTTATTTTAACCAGGTACAATAGCTATTAAATAGTTTAGAACTATTTAATAGTTACCTAGTTAAAATAATTACAAAATTACCTGTAAAATAAATCCTAACCTAAGTTACAATTAAACCTAACACTACACTATCAATAAATTAATTAAATACAATACCTACAAATAAATACAATTAAATAAACTAACTAAAGTACAAAAAATAAAAAAGAACTAAGTTACAAAAAATAAAAAATATTTACAAACATTAGAAAAATATTACAACAATTTTAAACTAATTACACCTACTCTAAGCCCCCTAATAAAATAACAAAGCCCCCCAAAATAAAAAAAATGCCCTACCCTATTCTAAAATTAAAATAGAAAAGCTCTTTTACCTTACCAGCCCTGAAAAGGGCCCTTTGCGGGGCATGCCCCAAAGAATTCAGCTCTTTTGCCTGTAAAAAAAAAAACATACAATACCCCCCCCAACATTACAACCCACCACCCACATACCCCTAATCTAACCCAAACAACCCTTAAATAAACCTAACACTAAACCCCTGAAGATCTCCCTACCTTGTCTTCACCACACAGGGTCCCGATCTGTCCAGAAGAGCCTCCGATGTCTTGATCCTAGCCCAAGCGGGGGGCTGAAGAGTGACGTCCATCCTCGGGCTGAAGTCTGGATCCAAGCGGCGGCTGAAGAAATCCATCATCGGGCTGAAGTCTTGATCCAAGCGGGCGCTGAAGAAGTCCATAATCGGGATGAAGTCTTCTATGAAGCAGCATCTTCAATCTTCTTTCTTCCGGAGCCATCGTCTTCCAGCCGATGCAGAACATCCTCTTCTACCACGCCTACTTGCTGAATGACGGTTCCTTTAAATTACGTCATCCAAGATGGCATCCGTCGAATTCCGATTGGCTGATAGGATTCTATCAGCCAATCGGAATTAAGGTAGGAAAATTCTGATTGGCTGATGGAATCAGCCAATCAGATTGAGCTCGCATTCTATTGGCTGATCGGAACAACCAATAGAATGCAAGCTCAATCTGATTGGCTGATCGGATCAGCCAATCGGATTGAACTTGAATCTGATTGGCTGATTCCATCAGCCAATCAGAATTTTCCTACCTTAATTCCGATTGGCTGATAGAATCTTATCAGCCAATCGGAATTCGACTGACGCCATCTTGGATGACATAATTTAAAGGAACCGTCATTCGGCGAGTAGGCGTCGGTAGAAGAGGATGTTCCACGTTGGCTGGAAGATGATGGCTCCGGAAGAAAGAAGATTGAAGATGCTGCTTCATAGAAGACTTCATCCTGATTATGGACATCTTCAGCGCCCACTTGGATCAAGACTTCAGCTCGATGATGGATTTCTTCAGCCGCTGCTTGGATTCAGACTTCAGCCCGAGGATGGATGTCACTCTTCAGCCCCCCGCTTGGGCTTGGATCAAGATATCGGAGGCTCTTCTGGACAGATCGGGACCCGGTGTGGTGAAGACAAGGTAGGGAGATCTTCAGGGACTTAGTGTTAGGTTTATTTAAGGGGGGTTTAGGTTAGATTAGGGGTATGTGGGTGGTGGGTTGTAATGTTGGGGGGGTATTGTATGATTTTTTTTACAGGCAAAAGAGCTGAATTCTTTGGGGCATGCCCCGCAAAGGGCCCTTTTCAGGGCTGGTAAGGTAAAAGAGCTTTTCTATTTTAATTTTAGAATAGGGTAGGGCATTTTAATTGTAGATAATTGTAGGTAGTTTATTTAATTTATTTATTGATAGTGTAGTGTTAGGTTTAATTGTAACTTAGGTTAGGATTTATTTTACAGGTAATTTTGTAATTATTTTAACTAGGTAGCTATTAAATAGTTATTAACTATTTAATAGCTATTGTACCTGGTTGAAATAATTACAAAGTTGCCTGTAAAATAAATATCAATCCTAAAATAGCTACAATATAATTATTATTTATATTGTAGCTATATTAGGGTTTATTTTACAGGTAAGTATTTAGATTTAAATAGGAATAATTTATTTAATAAGAGTTAATTTATTTTGTTAGAATAAAATTATATTTAATTTAGGGGGGTGTTAGGGTTAGGGTTAGAATTAGCTTTAGGGGTTAAAAAATTTATTAGAGTAGCGGTGAGCTCCGATCGGCAGATTAGGGGTTAATACTTGAAGTTAGGTGTCGGCGATGTTAGGGAGGGCAGATTAGGGGTTAATACTATTTATTATAGGGTTATTGAGGCGGGAGTGAGGCGGATTAGGGGTTAATAACTTTATTATAATAGCGGCGCGGTCCGGTCCGGTCGGCAGATTAGGGGTTAATAAGTGTTGGTAGGTAGCGGCGACGTTGGGGGCGGCAGATTAGGGGTTAATAAATATAATATAGGGGTCGGCGGTGTTAGGGGCAGCAGATTAGGGGTTCATAGGGATAACGTAGGTGGCAGCGGTGTGCGGTCGGCAGATTAGGGGTTAAAAAATTTTAATAGAGTGACGGTGATGTGGGGGGACCTTGGTTTAGGGGTACATAGGTAGTTTATGGGTGTTAGTGTACTTTAGAGCACAGTAGTTAAGAGCTTTATAAACCGGCGTTAGCCCAGAAAGCTCTTAACTACTGACTTTTTTCTGCGGCTGGAGTTTTGTCGTTAGATTTCTAACGCTCACTTCAGCCACGACTCTAAATACCAGCGTTAGAAAGATCCCATTGAAAAGATAGGATACGCAAATGGCGTAGGGGGATCTGCGGTATGGAAACGTCGCGGCTGCAAAGTGAGCATTAGACCCTTTCCTGACTGACTCCAAATACCAGAGAGCGGTAAAAACCAGCGTTAGGAGCCTCTAACGCTGGTTTTGACGGCTACCGCCCAACTCTAAATCTAGCCGTAATTTACTTCTATTATCTAATCTGTTTCATTCTCTTGGTATCATTTGTTGAAGGAGCAGCAATGCACTACTAGTTTCTAACTGAACACATGGGTGAGCCAATCACATTCAATATATATATGCACCAATCAACAGCTAGAACCTAGGTTCTCTGCAGCGCATTAACTTGCCTAGATAAACCTTTCAGCAAATGATAACAAGAGAAGGAAGCAAATTAAATAATACAAGTAAATTGGAAAGTTGTTTAAAATTGTATTCTCTATCTGAATCATGAAATAAAAATTTGGGGTTTCATGTCCCTTTAAGAAATTTTGCTCTAAAATGGGAACATTTAGTTATTCCGTGAGGATGTTATCTGGGGAAGTTTACAATTTTGCAAAAAACATTGCTTTACCAGTCCATTCATATGCCTATTTAAAAGTAGGGATGGGCGAATGTGTAAATTTCTGAATTCGAATGTTAGAACAAATGTTATTACCGAAACTCGAACTACAAATCCGAACGTTGATACGAACGAATATTCTTAAAAATTCTATAATCGAATGCTATTTTTTATTTTTATTTTAGTTTTCGAATGTCACTTTCGAATTTGATTGTTTATAATTAGATTGAATGTCCACATTCAAAATTTCGAATGTAACATTCTATTTAACAAATACTATTCAGAAGTTCAATAGTTCATGTGGTAGGGAATCTAGTAAATTGATACATAATAGATACAAATATATCAATTTGAATCATGTTTCTATTTTGATCGAATATTGCATAATTCGAATATTACATTTAAATAAAGCATTATAGAAATACTATTACAAATATATACATTCAAATTTTTTCGAATTGGAATATTGCATAATTTGAAAATTACATTTAAAGAAATCATTAGAAATACTATTACAAATATATAAATTCAAATTTTTCTAAACGAATATTTTCAAATGTAATCGTAAAATTCGAAACCGAATATTCGAAAATCGAATGTTAGAATGTTATGTACACATTCGAAATTTGATTCGAACAAATTTATCTCTATAAAGTTTAGTAGCATCATATTTATTTTTATTCTGGATACCAGCACAGGCTTTATATTTTTTTTAAACCTGATTTTTTTATTTTATTTTAGAATGTTGGCTGGGTTTTTGTATTTTAGAAATTGTTGTGGAATATTTAAACATTTCATTTTAATGTACAACTTTAGCTATCACTCAAAAAAATTAAATTTTCCTTTACAGGTAGCCCTTAATTTACGCCGGGGTTAGGTTCCAGAAGGAATGGTTGTAAATCGAAAGCCTTGTAAATTGAAACCCAGTTTATAATGTAAGTCAATGGGAAGTGAGGGAGATAGGTTCCAGGCCGCTCTCAAATTTGTCACAGGTAACACCTAATACATTATTTTTAAAGCTTTGAAATGAAGACTTTAAATGCTGAACAGCATTATAAACCTA
This sequence comes from Bombina bombina, assembly GCF_027579735.1. NCBI lineage: Eukaryota > Metazoa > Chordata > Amphibia > Anura > Bombinatoridae > Bombina > Bombina bombina. Next base: position 141,304,580 of record NC_069509.1, on the reverse strand, counting down.
ATAAAATAATCAAACAACACAGACTTCACTTGCATTTTTCTGCAAACAGTTCTTTCTATGCATTCCAATCTGGACTGATTTATAGACAGGAAGATCTTGTTCCTTTGAAATCTGCTCGATAGCTCAGGTCTGGTTAAACTGATTCATTTCAGCTTGCTTGGCTTTGCTGCAACACAAGCGGACAGCTCCACCTACTGGCTATTTTAATAAATGCACTGCTTCTCAATGCTTTTCAATAGCAGTCACATGACTGGAAAAAAAGGTTGTTATTCTGAAACGGTGTAAATTGAACCGTTGTAAAACGAGGGCCACCTGTACATTTCTTACATAAATATTCTTGAAAATCTGTATTATGTATTAGGTAAATGCCAAGATGCTAATGATTTCTTTTACTGGGAGATAGAAAGTTAAAACCATATGGGAGATTTATCTGATACATTTACATTTCCAATTTGGGTATTGAAAGTAGCATTATAGAAACTAAGGGCATATTTATCAAGCGCTGTACGGAGCTTGATGCCCGTGTTATGCTGCTCCATAACCTGTCCGCCTGCTCTGATACGCTACAGGCTCATGATACGCTACATTGCATCATGTCCGCTTATTGACCCCAATAAATTAATTAAAGTGCGATAAAGTATAATGGCACTTTAATGCACTCATATTAGGTCTTCTATCTTGGTAAATTAATGAATACCTTCAAATTTTTGGGAGAATAATATAATCTAATAGGTAAAAGAGTTAGACCACAAAAGAAAAAGAAAGAAAGATCAGCTAGATTACGAGTCTTGCGTTAGGAGTAATAAAAGCAATGTTAAGGCTTATAATGCTGCTTTTTTACTACCGCTGGTATTACGAGTCTTGCAGATTTAGGGGCATCGCACACTTTTTTGGCCTTACCGCAAATCAACTTACGCAAATTGCGTATAGTCTATTTTCTATGGGACTTCCATAGCGCCGGTATTACGAGCTTGTCCTGGGAGGCCAAAAAGTGAGCGGTATACCCTACCCCGTCAAAATTCGTATTGCATTTTAAAATCAGTAGTTATGAGTTTTACACTACAACGCTGTAGCATAAAACTCATAACTAAAGTGCTAAAGTACACTAACACCAATAAACTACCCACATCACAAACACTAAAATTAAATTATTAACCCCTAATCTGCTGCTCCAGACATCGCCACCACTATAATAAACATATTAACCTCCAAACGGTCGCACTCCCACATCGCAAAGACTAGTTAAATATTATTAACCCCTAATCTGCTGTCCCTAACATTGTCGCCACCTATCTACATTTATTAACTCCTAATCTGCCGCCCCCAACGTCGCTGCCACTATATTACATTTATTAACCCCTAAATCTAAGTCTAACCATAACCCTAACCCCCCCTAACTTAAATATATATACTATTAATAGCTAAAAAATTCCAATTTAAAACTAAATACTTACCTGTAAAATAAACCCTAAGCTATCTACAATATAACTAATAGTTACATTGTAGCTATCTTAGGGTTTATTTTTATTTTACAAGCAAGTTTGTATTTATTTTAACTAGGTAGAATAGTTACTAAATAGTTATTAACTATTTAATAACTACCTAGCTAAAATAAATACAAATTTACCTGTAAAATAAAAGCTAACCTGAGTTAAACTAACACCTAACACTACACTACAATAAAATAAATTCCCTAAATTAAATACAATTAACTAAATTAAATTAAATTAGCTAATTTACAAAAAACAATCACTAAATTACAGAAAATAAAAAACAAATTACTACATATTTAAGCTAATTACACCGAATCTAATAGCCCTATCAAAATAAAAAAAGCCTACCCAAAAAAAAAAAAAAAACCTAGCCTAAACTAAACTACCAATAGCCCTTAAAAGGACCATTTGTGGGGCATTTCCCAAAGAAATCAGCTCTTTTACCTGTAAAAAAAAATACAAACAATACCCCCAACAGTAAAACCCACCACCCACACAACCAACCCCCCAAATAAAACCCTAACTAAAAAAACCTAAGCTCCCCATTGCCCTGAAAAGGGCATTTGGGTGGGCATTGCCCTTAAAAGGACATTTAGCTCTATTGCAGCCCAAAGCCCTAACCTAAAAATAAAACCCACCCAATAAACTCTTAAAAAATCCTAACACTAACTCCCGAAGATCCACTTACCAGGAGAAGTCTTCATCCAAGCGGCAAGATGTCCTCAACGAAGCCAGCAGAAGTGGTCCTCCAGATGGGCAGAAGTCTTCACCCAGACGGCATCTTCTATCTTCATCCTTCCGACGCGGAGTGGCTCCATCTTCAAGACATCCAGCGCGGAGCATCCTCTTCCAACAACGTCTTCTTGCTGAATGAAGGTTCCTTTAAATGATATCATCCAAGATGGTGTCCCTTGAATTCCGATTCACTGATAGAATTCTATGAGCCAATCGGAATTAAAGGTGAAAAAATACTATTGGCTGATGCAATCAGCCAATAGGATTGAACTTCAATCCATTTGGCTGATCCAATCAGCCAATAGGATTGAGCTCACATTCTATTGGCTGATTGGAATAGGAAAATATCAGGATTAAAAAAATCATGTTTAGCACATTTAAAATAACAGTTAATATCTATATAATATTCAACAAACAAATGCTGGATCTTCCAGGAATACAATGTACAATGGAATACAATGTACTGTGAAAAGACTTTTTGCCCAACTTAGAGCCAGATTACGAATGGCGATATCGGGTTTATTGCGGCTGTGTCCGCGTGTCCCAAGGAGTGCTCGTATAACAAGTTGAAAGTAAATGTGAACGTGTGAGTGCATTTGCAATTTATGCTAGAATGATTACAGCGACTTCTGAGCTCTGGTTAACTGTTATGCGAAAGAAAAAAGTATATATGTACTGTATATAAATGTTTATATGCGTCAACCGATGTATTTATGTATTTACATGTGTATATATGTATTTCCACACATACACACATATAAACACAAAAATACATACTCCTCTTGAGAAAGCCTGCACGGAAAGCAAGCGAAATGTGCTGAGGTATTTTGTCCCTCATCCCCTTCCGTAAGAGCAGTCACGGACACCACGGTAAGGCCCAAGTGCAACCGATTCAAAGATTGTTTGCGGGAAGTCGGGAGCTTGGAACTTGGAACGCCATAAGCTGGTAACGCTGTGTTTGTCAGGCAAAGACTGCAAAGGAGGATGGACGATTGGACTTTGTTTTTGATGTGTTTTATTCAACTTATATTCATTTAAGTGCTACTTATAGCTCAAATACACAGCGTAAATAAATACTACTGTGAATAAGAGATGAACCTGTTCTCTGATCTTTTTTCAGAATTTTCTACCATACTCCGTTTGGCAGATGAACTGCCAAATATACAGAGCGGCTGAAGCCTGATATACCAAGAATTTTTACTCCTCTTTGAGATTTGGGAGAATTTGAGGAACGTCTTTTGAACTTGGACCTGTGTCTCATATAAGGTTCTTTCTCTTGTATTTGAATTCCTGGATTGTGAATAGTGTATCTTATTTTATTTCATTTTATTTTTTTTTATTAGATATTATAATAATCACAGAATACTATAGCACTGTAGCTGTTTTTTTAAATTAGCATGACAAAATACATATATAAACAGATATAGAAATATACTGTATATAAAAGCATTGAAGCCCTTTGCAGTTAAAAGTAGCTGGAAACATGTAAAATCATATTTATACAATACTCATATTTAATAAAGTGTTATACTGTGTATTTACTATAAATATTTCACATTACAGTAAGTACTGTATCTATACTTATTTATAATTGTATAAAGGCCCTTTTAAGAGCTATTTGTAATTTAGTGTAGGGTAGGGATTTTTTTTATTTTGGGGGGCTTTTTTATTTTATTAGGGGGATTAGATTAGGTGTAATTAGTTTAAAAAACTTATAATGATTTTATTATTTTCTGTAATTTATTGTTTTGTTTTTTTGTATTTTAGTTCATTTTATTTAATTGTAATTAATTTATTTTAATTTAGGTCATTAATTTAATGATAGTGTAGTGTTAGGTGTAATTGTAACTTAGGTTAGGTTTTATTTTACAGGTACTTTTGTATTTATTTTAGCTAGGTAGTTTTTAAATAGTTAAAAACTATTTAATAACTATTGTACCTAGTTAAAATAAATACAAACTTGCTTGTAAAATAAAAAAAACCCTAAGATAGCTACATTGTAACTATTAGTTATGTTATAGCTATCTTAGGGTTTATTTTATAGGTAAGTATTTAGTTTTAGATTGGAATAATTTATTTCATGATAGGAATATTTATTTAGATTAATTTAAATTTTCTTTAAAATAGAGGGTGTTAGGGTTATTGTTAGACTTAGGTTTAGGGGTTAATAAATGTAATATAGTGGTGGCGACGTTGGGGGCGGGAGATTAGGGGTTAATAAATTTAATGTAGGTGGCGGCGGGGTCCGGGAGCAGCGGTTTAGGGGTTAATAAGTATAATGTAGGTGGCGGCGGTGTAGGGGGGTGCAGATTAGGAGTTAAACACTTTATTAGAGTTGCGGTGGGCTCCGGGAGTGGCGCTTTAGGGGTTAATACATTTATTAGAGTTGCGGCGGTATAGGGGGGGGCAGATTAGGGGTTAATAAGTATAATGTAGGTGACGGCGGGCTCCGGGAGCGGCGGTTTAGGGGTTAAACACTTTATTTCGTTGCGGCGGTGTAGGGGGCAGATTAGGGGTGTTTAGACTCGGAGTACATGTTAGGGTGTTAGGTGTAGAAACTACCATAGGAATCAATAGGATATCGGGCAGCAGCTAACATGAGCTATCGCTGCTTTCAGACTCCCATTGATTCCTATGGCATCCACTGCCTCCAGTGCGGCGGATTGAAAACCAGGTACGCTGGGCCGGAATAGTGGCGACCGTACCTGGTAGTTATTTGATAACTTCCAAAAGTAGTCACATTGTGCTGAACTTGTGCTCGGAACATCTGTATTGACGTAACCATCAATCTGTGTCCGGCAGATCGTATGTTACGTCACTATTTTCTACTTTTGCGGGTCTGTAGGGTTTGATAACTACGGTAAATCAGGCTCGCCACAAATACGCTGCGGAATTCCAGCATATTTGCGGTTGACAGTTTGATAAATAGAGGCCATAGACTAGAAGTCTTCCTGAAATCTTTAGTAGCTTCAACATAATATTTCAAGCTCTTACCACACCCAAAGAATGTAAGGATTTCTCCAAAGAATTCTTAGGATTAGGACACAAGGAAGGGACAACAATTCCTCTATTAATGTTGTTAGAATTCACAACCTTAGGTAAGAATTTAAATGACGTCCGCAAAACCGTCTTATCCTGATGAAAAATCAGAAAATGAGATTCACAAGAAAGAGCAAATAATTCAGAAACTCTTCTAGCAGAAGAGATGGCCAAAAGGAACAACACTTTCCAAGAAAGTAGTTTAATGTCCAAAGAATGCATAGGCTCAAATGGAGGAGCCTGTAAAGCCTTCAAAACCAAATTAAGACTCCAAGGAGGAGAGATTGATTTAATGACAGACTTGATACGAACCAAAGCCTGTACAAAACAGTGAATATCAGGAAGCTTAGCAATCTTTCTGTGAAATAAGACAGAAAGAGCAGAGATTTGTCCCTTCAAGGAACTTGCTGTCTGTTCCTTGAAGGGACAAATCTCTGCTTTTTCTGTCTTATTTCACCCTTATTCAAACCATCCTGAAGAAACTGTAAAATTCTAGGAATTCTGAAAGAATGCCAAGCGAATTTATGAGAAGAACACCATGAAATATAAGTCTTCCAAACTCGATAATAAATCTTTCTAGAAACAGATTTACGAGCCTGTAACATAGTATTAATCACTGAATCAGAGAAATCTCTATGACTAAGCACTAGGCATTCAATTTCCATACCTTCAAATTTAATGATTTGAGATCCTGATGGAAAAATGGACCTTGAGACAGAAGGTCTGGCTTTAAAGAAAGAGGCCTAGGTTGGCAACTGGACATCCGAACAAGATCCGCATACCAAAACCTGTGAGGCCATGCTGGAGCTACCAGCAATACAAACAACTATTCCATGATGATTTTGGAGATCACTCTTAGAAGAAGAACTAGAGGCGTGAAAATATAAGCAGGTTGGTAGCACCAAGGAAGTGTCAACGCATCCACTGATTACACCTGAAGATCCCTGGACCTGGACAGGTACCTGGGAAGATTCTTGTTTAGATGAGATGCCATCAGATCTATTTCTGGAAGACCCCACATCTGAACAATCTGAGAAAACACATCTGGATGGAGGGACCACTCCCCGGATGTAAAGTCTGAAGGCTGAGATAATCCGCTTCCCAATTGTTTACACCTGGGATATGTACCACAGAAATTAGACAAGAGCTGGATTCTGCCCAAGAAAGTATTTGAGATACTTCTTTCATAGCTAGGGGACTGTGAGTCCCAACCTGATGATTGACATATGCCACAGCTGTGATATTGTCTGTCTGAAAGCAAACAAACGGTTCTCTTTTCAACAGAGGCCAAGCCTGAAGAGCCCTGAAAATTGCACGGAGTTCCAAAATATTGATTGGTAATCTTGCCTCTTTTTTCAAACGCCTTGTGCTGTCAGAGATCCCCAAACAGCTCCCCAACCTGAAAGACTCCCATCTGTTGTGATCACAGTCCAGGTTGGACAAACCAAAGAGGCCCCTAGAACTATACAATGGTGATCTAACCACCAAGTCAGAGATAGTCGAACATTGGGATTTAAGGATATTAATTGTGATATCCTTGTATAATCCCTGCACCATTGATTCAGCATACAAAGCTGGAGAGGTCTCATATGAAAATGAGCAAAGGGGATCATATCCGATGCTGCAGTCATGAGACCTAAAACTTCCATGCACATAGCTACTGAAGGGAATAATTGAGACTGAAGGTTCCAACAAGCTGAAACCAATTTTAATTGTCTCTTGTCTGTTAGAGACAGAGTCATGGACACTGAATCTATCTGGAAACCTTAAAAGGTGACCCATGTCTGAGGAATCAAGGAAATTTTTGGTAAATTGATCCTCCAACCATGTCTTTGAAGAAACAGCACTAGTTGATTTGTGTGAGATTCTGCAGAATGTAAAGACTGAGCTAGTACCAAGATATCGTCCAAATAAGGAAACACTGCAATACCCCGTTCTCTGATTACAGAGAGTAGGGGACCCAGAACCTTTGAAAAGATTCTTGGAGCTGTCACTAGGCCAAAAGGAAGAACGAGAAATTGGTAATGCTTGTCTAGAAAAGAGAATCTCAGAAACTGATAATGATCTGGATGAATCGGAATATGAAGATATGCATCCTGTAAGTCTATTGTGGACATATAATGCCCTTGCTGAACAAAAGGCAGAATAGTCCTTATAATCACCATTTTGAAAGTTGGTACTCTTACATAACGATTCAAAATTTTCAGATCCAGAACTGGTCTGAATGAATTTTCTTTCCTGAAATGGAACTAGCATGATTAACCCTGATAACTTCAGGTCTGAAACACACTTCAGGAAAGCCTGAGCCTTTACTGGGTTTACTGGAATTTGTGAGAGAACAAATCTTCTCACAGGTGGTCTTACTCTGAATCCTATTCTGTACCCCTGAGAGACAATACTCTGAATCCATTGATTTTGAACCGAATTGGTCAAAACATCTTTGAAAAATCTTATTCTGCCCCCTACCAACTGAGCTGGAATGAGGGCCGCACCTTCATGCAGACTTTGGGGCTGGCTTTGATCTCTTAAATGGCTTGGATTTATTCCAATTTGAGGAAGGCTTCCAATTGGAAACAGATTCCTTGGTAGAAGAATTAGGTTTCTGTTCCTTATTTTGTCGAAAGAAGCGAAAACGGTTAGAAGCTTTAGATTTACCCTTAGGTCTTTTATCCTGAGGCAAAAAAATGACCTTCCCCCAGTGACAGTTGAAATTATTGAATCCAACTGAGAACCAAATAACTTATTACCTTGGAAAGAAAGAGATAGCAATCTAGACTTAGAAGTCATGTCAGCAATCCAAGATTTAAGCCACAAAGCTCTTCTAGCTAAAATAGCTAAAGATATAGGGGCCTATCTATCAAGCTCTGAATGGAGCTTGATGCCCCGTGTTTCTGGTGAGCCTGCAGGCTCACCAGAAACAGCAGTTATGAAGCAGCGGTCACAAAGACCGCTCCTCCATAACCTGTCCACCTACTCTGAGCAGGCGGACAGACATCCCCGGAAATCAACCCGATCGAGTACGATCGGGTTGATTGACACCTCCCTGCAGACGGCCCATTGGCCGTGAGTCTGCAGGGGGCGGCATTGCACTAGCAGCTCTTGTGAGCTGCTTGTGCAATGCTGAATACGTAGAGCGTATTGCTCTCCGCATTCAGCGAGGTCTGTTGGACCTGATCCACACTGTCGGATCAGGTCTGACAGACCTTTGATAAATAGAGGCCATAGACTTAACATCAATTTTGATGATATCAAAAATGGCATCACAAATAAAATTATTAGCATGTTGAATCAATTTAACAATGCTAAACAATTCAGGATCCAATACTTGTTGCGCTAAAGTCTCCAACCAAAAAGTTGAAGCAGCTGCAACATCAGCCAAAGAAATTGCAGGCCTGAGAAGATGACCTGAAAATAAATAGGCTTTCCTTAAATATGATTCAAGTTTCCTATCTAAAGGATCTTTAAAAGAAGTACTATCTTCCGTAGGAATAGTAGTACGTTTAGCAAGAGTAGAGATAGCCCCATCAACTTTGGGGATCTTTTCCCAAAACTCTAAAGTAACTGCTGGCAAAGGATACAATTTTTTAAACCTTGAAGAAGGAATAAAAGAAGTACCAGGCCTATTCCATTCCTTAGAAATCATATCAGAAATAGCATCAGGAACTGGAAAAACCTCTGGAGTATCCACAGGAGGTTTATAAACAGAATTTAAATGTTTACTAGTTTTAATATCAAGAGGACTAGTTTCCTCCATATCCAATGTAATCAACACTTCTTTTAACAAAGAACGAATATACTCCATTTCAAATAAATAAGAATATTTGTCAGTGTCAGTATCTGAGGTTGGATCTTCTGAACCAGATAGATCCTCATCAGAGCAGGATAATTCAGTATGTTGCCGGTCATTTGAAATTTCATCAACTTTATGAGAAGTTTTAAAAGACCTTTACGTTTATTAGAAGGCGGGATGGCAGACAAAGCCTTCTGAATAGAATCAGAAATAAATTCTTTTAAATTTACAGGTATATCTTGTGCATTAGATGTTGAAGGAACAGCAACAGGTAATTAACTACTACTGATGGATACATTCTCTGCATGTAAAAGTTTATCATGACAACTATTACAAACCACAGCTGGAGAAATAAACTCTACAAATTTACAACAAATGCACTTAGCTTTGGTAGAACTGTTATCAGGCAGCAGGATTCCAACTGTGATTTCTGAGACAGGATCAGATTGAGACAACTTGCAAATGTAAGAGAAAAAAACAACATATAAAGCAAAATTATCAATTTCCTTATATGGCAGTTTCAGGAAAGGGAAAAATGCAAACAGCATAGCCCTCTGATAGAGAAAAAGGCAAGAGGCATATAGGAATGGGGTCTTAAATAATGAAAATATTTGGCTCCATGTATGACGCACACAAACAGAAAAATATTTTTTGGCGCCAGAAATTACGAATTTGCGTCAACGAACGCAACTTCGCACCAAAAAAATCTTGCACCAAGAATGACGCAATAAACTTTGGCATTTTGCGCCCTCACGAGCCTAATTCTGTCATCAAATTTAAAAGACAGTCAACTTGAAAAAAGAGACTAAACCCCAGGTAAGAAATACATTTTCCTAAAAAATGCATTTCCTAGATATGAAACTGACAGTCTGCAGAAGGAAATATACTGAAAACCTGAATCATGGCACCTATAAGTACAATACATATATTTAGAACTTTATATACATCAATAAAGTGCCAAACCATAGCTGAGAATGTCTTAAGTAATGAAAACATACTCACCAAAAGACACCCATCCACATATAGCAGATAGCCAAACCAGTACAGAAACAGTTATCAGTAGAGGTAATGGTAAATTGAGAGTATATCGTCGATCTGAAAAGGGAGGTAGGAGATGAATCTCTACGACCAATAACAGAGAACCTATGAAATATATCACCCGTGAGGAAAACCATTGCATTCAATAGGTGATACTCCCTTCACGTCCCTCTGACATTCACTGTATTCTGAGAGGAACCGGGCTTCAGCATGCTGAGAAGCGCATATCAACGTAGAAATCTTAGCACAAACTTACTTCACCACCTCCATAGGAGGCAAAGTTTGTAAAACTGAATTGTGGGTGTGGTGAGGGGTGTATTTATAGGCATTTTGAGGTTTGGGAAACTTTGCCTCAACTGGTAGGATTGTATATCCCATATGTCACTAGCTCATGGACTCTTGCCAATTACATGAAAGAAAAGTATATTAGCTATGCAATACTGCGGAATGGGTAATAAAGGGATAAAAAAAAATTTAAACAATAACATTTTTCAAATAGACTGTCAATTTAAGTAAGAGGACACAAGAAATATATTAGCAAATGGATTGCTCCAATAAATATTAGGAGGGCATTTTTTTCTCAGTTTGGTACATAATTTAATAGCTTTCTTTTTACAGGTGATACATAATTCAAGTTATATTTTCCATTTCAAAGACATACAACATTTATTTTCCATTAGTTTTGTGGGGTAGAATACAGTCTTTAAGGTTGATCACAGTTCTTTATGAAAACGTATCTAATGAGTTGCCAACTGATAACCTCATATACACTAAAGGGAAGCTAAACCCAATTTTTTTTCATTCGTGATTAAGATATAGGGGCATATTTATGAAGCTCTGTATGGAGCTTGATGCCCCGTGTTTCTAAAGACCGCTGCTTCCTAACCTGTCCACCTGCTCTGAGGTGGCGGACAGAAATCAACCAGATCGAATATGATTGGGTTGATTGCCACCCACTGCTAGAGGCCGATTGGAAGTGAATCTGCAGGGGGCGGCATTACACCAGCAGTTCACAAGAACTACTGGTGCAACGATAAATGCTAAGAGCATATGCTGTTGGCATTTATTGATGTGCAGCGGACATGATCAGCAATACCGGATCATGTCCGCTCACACCTTCATAAATAGGCCCCATAGCATGCAATTTTAAGCAACTTTCTTATTGAGTCCTAGGGGCCAATTTATCAATGTCTGCCAGACATCGCTGAATGCCGACAGAATACACTGTCGGCATTTAACATTGCACAAGCAGTTCTGGTGAACTGCTTGTGCAATGCCGCACTCTGCAGATTCACGGCCAATCGGATGCTAGCAGTGAGTGTCACAGTTCACAAGAACTGCTGATGCAATGATAAATGCCGACAACGTATTCTGTCGGCATTTATCGATGTGCAGCGGACATGATACGCTACATTGAATCATGTCCGCTCACACTATGTTAAATATACCCCTAAGTGCTATTGCATTGTCTTGTTATCATGCATCTGTTGATTATGCAAATCTACTGTATTGTCGGGTCCTTTAAGACTACTGCTTCTTAACTCCTGTTTCCGGCGAGCCTGAAGACTCGCGTGGAAACTGCTGCATTGTGGCCGATTCGGGCCATGATAAATCAGCCCCCTAATATAATTTTTTTCTTTGTTCTCTTGCTATCTTTATTTGAAAAAGCAGAAGTGTAAGGTTAGGAGCCAGCCCATTTTTGCTTCAGCACCTGGGTAGCGCTTGCTGATTGGTGGCTATATTTATCTACCAATCAGCAAGCTTTACCCAAGTGCAGTATCAAAAAATGGCCAGCACTTAAGCTTACATTCCTGATTTTTCAAATAAAGATTGAAAGAGAACTAAGAAATATTGAAAATAGGAGTAAATTTGAAAGTTCCTCAAAATTTCCATATTTTATCTGAATCATGAAAAACAAAGTTGGATTTAGTATCCCTTTAATGGTGCCTTTCTCTTGATAAACATTGGATACATTTCTCTAAAACGTGATCGACTTCTTTAATTTTTTTTATTTATTTAATTTAATTTATTTTCTAATTTATTGGTTAACAATGAAAATTATGTATGTAATTTTTTCCCAATATGTTTTATCTCCCAATAAAATGCTTTAGTCCTTGCAATGAGTGTAACCTTTAAAATGAACAGCTGAAATCTTGCATTCAAAAGACAATTGTTCATAGATTCTCATAAACTCATGAATAATTAAAGTCAACAAGCCATAACAAAGTACCTGCTTCCAGGTAGGGCGAGCACTCAAATGCTGGAAGATACAAATTCATTGATTTTCTCTAATGATCTGTGTGCTACTATAAGATTAAAAGGTTAATTTTATATTATTAACTCTGCAGAATTGTTATACCTGATATTTGGGTCTTTCAAGGCACTGCGCACACATTGATTTTCAATAGTGTGCTTTTAGTATTCAAGCCAAAAGTCAATTAACAATGAAACATAAAAGCTGCAGAAGAATATTTCTAGCAGGTACATAAAATCCATCCAGCAGTGCAACTTTAGCAAACTCCAAACTAGTCTGGCTGTAAAAATATTGCTATTCAAATACAAAGGATCCCTAGTTGGTCTGGAATTCTTAACAACATCAAGACGAGCTGTTGCACAAAATCAATAGCAGTGCATCTTAGTGGTTAATTGTTTGTTTAGCAGTGTTCTCATGAGGCTTACTACTGAGACATTGAAGATAGAAAGTCACAATATATTGAATATCCTAATTAAAACATCAGCATTTTAGAGCAGTGTGGATTTTGCAAATGTGGCAAAGTTATGTAACATCTTTTTATGTTACGGAGTACGAAACCGCATTCTTTTGCAAGGCAATTTCAAATGATGACCTTTGGTTTTGCCATATTTAAAATTATTTTAATATTTGTTTGTGATGTTTGTAAGTTTGATTAATACAATTTTAATTGGATACATTTTGAACGTGACTACGAGTGCATGAATCACTGAAAAAATCTAGGCAAACATATGACGTTTTAAAATAAATATTAAAAAGTTGCTTATCTAGTTAAAAAAGATATTGAAATCTTTTTACAAAAGGGCTACATTTAGAATGGTGAGCTGTTGCTCGTGAACAATAAGGAGTTTATTGCGTTCTTTGCGTGCGTCTGAAGTAGCGCACATATTACGAGTTGAAAGTAAATGCGTTCGCTTGTGCGCAATTAAATTTAACCTGTGTTGGGTTAGCGCAATTTCAGAGCTCTGGTTAATTGTTATGCTCGACTAAAAATTTGCACAAAACAAAGCAAAAATACATTTAAAGTATAGCTGCACTCATAATAACACTGTATATCACTAATATGAGGTCTCAGGTGTAAGAAAAAAAAAGGCCTGCAGGTTGCTTTAACATAGAGATACATACATATACACATCTAAATATGTATATGTCTGTGAATATTTATTTTATATGTGCTTACATATGCATTCATGTATTTGTGTGTGTATATATATATGTATTTACAGACATATATACACATAAGTATGCTTTTTGCGCACATCCGGTGAAAGTAAACTGTTTTCGCTCAAACACTAAAAACCCAACGAGCGCAAAAAACCAAACTTACAATATCGCGTGGGCATTCACTTATTACCCCATAGAAGTCTCCACTTTTGCGCAAACCTGATTGCATATTCTCATGTGTGCTACCCCAACATGAAAATATATATATTTCACATTCCAATGTTCTGCACATAGTAGACTATGTTCTGTTTATTCAGAAATATATATAAAATGTTTTTTTGGTACAATATATATCTATACCTATATATATATATACTCACACACATGACTATATATAGCCATAGAGTTAGAATACTAAGGGAGTATTTTAATTGTTTGCTACATTAGGTGTGCAAAGTTTTACATTTATATTTAACTGTTTTTATTTTAGCTTGAGTTTTCACTAATTCCTGTTTGTTTTTTGCTTTTTTCCCTGTCTTCTTGTGTGTAAATAAGGGAGGGATCAATTTCACCTGTGTGGGCCTGCACTATAGATTCAGCTCATTAACTCTTTGAGCCTTGCTTTCAGTAGCTTGCTGCATTCAGTTTCTCTGTGGTAAGTAAGTTTCTCTGTTTAAGTATTGAGTTATGGAACTAAGGGAGTAATGGCAAATAAGTAACCAAGAGTGAATATAAATCATTTATATTTTTAAGTTAAATCTTTTAGTAAGAATGTGTGAGAATCTCATTCAGTGTACAGCTTGCCATATGTTTGCATCGCTGGAGCAGCCACTTCAGGGATCATAAGTCTGCGGCAAGTGTGAGCATATTGCTAGCATTAGAGTTCTCGAGGAACGAATTGCAATACTGCATGATATTCAGACACTTGAAAGAGGAATGGATCTAACTTAGTGTCAGGGTGCCAGGAATCAGACTGAGACGAGAAGTGCAAAAATAATCACACCTTTATTAATAGCAAAAAATAATAAAAAGTCCACAAGTAAAATAACAAGCCAGGAGTCAAAACCAGAGCTGGTAGTCAGACGAGCCGAGTCAGGAGCCAAAGCGAATAGTCAGACGAGCCGGAATCAGGAACAAGGAAAACAGCAGAGTCAGGAACAAGCCAGGGATCAGGAACCAGGAAGGACATCAGGTAGCCAGGTAATACACAGGAACTCTCACAAACAGGTCTGAGACAACGCAAAGGCAAAGCATACTGAACAGAGGCCCTTTAAAAAATAAGTGATGACATCACAATTCTGAGACTGCATCCTGTCTCACATGGATGATGCACACCAGTCTGGCCATAAAAGGAAGTGCAGGAAGTGAGCAGCATCTCCCACAATGCACCATAGTCAGGAAGAGAGGTGAGTAAAATGGCTGCCAACAGCACATGGCAAACACAACAGGGAAAAACCCTGACAGTACCCTCCCCTCAATGACCCCTCCCCCGCGGGAGGACAAAAGGCTTATTGGGGACACGGGCATGGAAGGCACGGAAGAGGGCGGGAGCATGAACATCATAGGAGGGAACCCAAGAACGCTCCTCTGGACCATAGCCCATCCAGTGAACCAAATACTGTGTAAGGATTCCAGTCCTGCTTTTACTTTTTGCCTTAACTCACCTTCATCACCTGTACTTAAGGCATCACCCCGCCCCAAACAAGTGCTTAGTTGTTGAGTATTGTTTGCTGAAACCAGTGCTCTGTTTCTTATAAGCTATATACTTATCAAAAGAAGATTTACTTCTACTACTTTAACATTTGGATTTACAAATACCAGCTGCAGTTTGGTCTCACAAAGGGACTAATAACAACTAGTCTCATTCATCCTGAAGATTGCTATTCCAAGAAGTATTAAGTTATTTCAACTCCACATCTCTACAGGAATTGCTACTTAATTTCCAACAGGAGGATTCTACCAACTACTGCTACGGTACTTGTATCAATTCTAATTTACCTTGGATGCCTTAAGTAACGGCTAATTACAAATTTCATGTTTTCTTTTGAACTTATGTAAATTGACTTTATCTCTCAGATATTACTTTGATTGCAACGTATGTTTTATTTAATTCTATGAACTTCCTTTGATACATTCTCATACCGGACAGTAACGGACTTTATGTGACGTCACACAGCTCCATTCAACTCAGCGTGTCTCACAGCACCAATTGCAATCACTAGTCTGTGTTCAGATATCCACGCTGCAAGCATTACTCTGTGTGCTGTGTCTCGCAGCAGGTCACGCCCCTGTCAGCAGCTGCGGTCTGTGTCTCTCACATCTCTCATGCCTCAGTGCTTATTACAATGAACACTATCTCTCACATTTGGGTTTGAGCACAACTAATGTCAAAAGTTGTTATTAACAATAATACTTATTTTCAGCCTCTAAATATTTATATGGTATAACGATATTATATAACCATATAAAGACTTACTGCCATTACTTATAAAAATCACTCTGAATAAAACAGTCTATGCTGATATAATAGCCTGTACTTCAGTTGTGAAACAAATATAATTTATTCAAACTCTGCAGTTGTGATTCAAATAACCAAGGAACCTGATATAACAACTAAGCCATAAAATATGGATCCAGCAGAGCTTCCTCAAATTGTTTATAATTTAACACAAAGAGTTGACCAACTTAGTCAAGCCTTTAGAGAGTTACAATTAGAAAATGAAACTTTAAGAAAAGTAATAAAAGACACTGTCTCTATTAAACAGAGCCTTCCTGACAATCTGTCAGAACCATTTATTGCACCTCCAGATTTTTTCAATGGAGATAGGAATTTATACCGTCAATTCAAAAATGCTTGTCTGCTTACTTTCACCCTTAAACCTAAAACATACCCAAATGATAGGGTTAAAGTCCTTACAATGATAAGCTATTTAAGAGGTGAACCTCGCATTTGGGCAGACACTCTCTTTGAGACAAATAATGCTGTTCTTTCATCTTTTTCATCTTTCCTGGATATCATGGATGAATTATACTATGATTCTAACCTACAGTATACTGCTGAGAAAAAGATGAGGAACTTAAAACAAGGTATCAAACCTGTTGAATGTTACATAACAGAATTCAAGCAATATTCTATTGACTCTCAATGGAACGCCATTGCTTTAAAAAACCAGTTCAGGCTTGGACTCTCTGACGCAGTAAAAGATGAATTAGCCCGAACTGAGTTACCTGAAACATTGGAAGGCCTTATGAAGCTCAGCAGGCAAATTGATAGGAGATTACGTGAAAGAAGATTTGAACGTCAATACCCTGAAATTGTTTATAAGAAGGATAAGGTTCTAAACCATCCCACTTCTAACAGTCCTCATACTGGTTCAACTGGTGCTGAAGCAATGGATATAAGTTTTTTTAGAGGACCTCTAACTCCTGAAGAACGTATCAGAAGGAAGACTAGAGGCCTCTGCATGTATTGCGCATCCTCATCTCATAATTTAAAGGATTGCCCCTCTTTGCCACAGAACAAGAAGAGTAGGTACCATACTAATCTTTCTCTCCAGTCAAAGCATAACAACCCTCTTCATTGTTCTTTACTTCTTTCTCTACAGTGGGCAAATAAGCAATTGACCATTCCAGCCATATTGGATACAGGAGCACAAGGAAACTACATTGACAGTTCTCTGGTTTCTAAAAATAAAATACCATTGATAAAAAAGTTGTCTCCTATTTTCCTTCGTGTGGTTGATGGCTCTGAGATTTCATCAGGGCCAATTACACATCACACCATCCCGCTCTCTGTCACTACATTAAAAACACATCATGAACATCTCACTTTTGATGTAATCACTTCTCCATTATTCCCAATAGTACTTGGGCTAGCTTGGTTACAGCTACACGAACCTGATATTAATTGGAAATCCTTAAATGTTCAATTAAATTCTGATTTCTGTCAACAGACTTGCCATAGAACCTTTTTTCACAGTTTATCCTCCACATCAGAAACTCTGATACCAGAAATGTACAAGCAGTTCTCTGAAGTCTTCAGTAAGAAGGAAGCAGATACCCTTCCCCCACACAGAATCTACGACTGCCCTATTGAACTGAAACCTGGAACCACACCACCTATTGGACATTTATACCCACTTTGTCAACCAGAACTGGATCATCTAAAAACTTACCTAGATGAAAATCTAAAGAAAGGGTTTATCCGTCCTTCGGTTTCTCCTGCTGGTGCAGGAATGTTCTTTGTGCGGAATAAAGACCAATCTCTTCGGCCTATCATTGACTTCAGACAATTGAACAAAATAACCATAAAAAACCGATACCCTCTCCCCCTCATTCCTGAACTCATAGAAAGACTCAGGCATGCTCAGATTTTTACTAAATTAGATTTGAGAGGGGCGTACAATTTAGTGCGTATCCGTGAGGGGGATGAGTGGCTTACCGCTTTTAGAACTAGGTATGGGTTGTTTGAATATCTAGTTATGCCTTTCGGCTTAACTAACGCTCCCGCAACTTTCCAGTTCTTTATTAAGGACATTTTCCATGATCTCCTTGACACATGTGTTGTTGTCTACCTAGATGACATTTTAATCTATTCCACAAATCTAGAAGAACATATCAAACATGTTAGTTGGGTTTTAGCAAGACTCCAAGTCCATCGGCTATACGCCAAATTGGAAAAATGTATCTTCCACACCAACAAAATAGAGTTCCTGGGTTACTCCATCAGCCCAAATGGGATTCAAATGCAAGATAACAAAGTGGAAGCAGTAAAATCATGGCCCACACCTTTAACAAGGAAAGAACTACAAAAGTTTCTTGGTTTCAGTAACTATTACAGAAAGTTCATTCGCAATTTTTCTAAAATTGCAAAACCTCTGACTAAATTAACTAGTGCTAATTGCTCTTTCAAGTGGACTAAAGAACAGGATGATGCTTTCAGCTTCCTAAAGAATTCCTTTTCATCTGCTCCCATTCTGAAATATCCTGATCCAAACCTTCAATATACCCTAGAGGTGGATTCTTCAGATTATGCTCTTGGCGCTGTCCTCTCCCAAAGACAGTCTCCTACAGAACCACTACACCCAGTTGGGTTCTATTCAAAAATTATCACTCCAGCAGAGATCAATTATTCCATTGGGGACAAGGAACTTCTAGCCATTAAAAGAGCCTTTGAATTCTGGAGACATCTCCTTGAAGGTACCTCCCTACCTATAGTGATTTACACGGATCACCGGAATTTGGAATATCTACAAAATAATAAAACTTTATCTGGACGTCAAGTGAGATGGAGTCTCTACTTTAGTCGTTTCAATTTCCAAATCATGTACAGGCCGGGTTCAAAAAATGGGAAGGCAGATGCACTCTCTCGACGAGATCCAAGACCTATACAAGAAGACTCTCCTACTAGCATTCTTCCCCCTACTCGATTCCTTGCTATCCTATCTCAACAGGATAAGGAATACCAATCTGATCTATCTTCAGAAGACCAAACCCTACTAGATAGCTTAACTCTCCAGGATGGTTTTTACTTCCATGGTTCTAAACTATATATTCCAGAACGTTTCAGACAGAAAATAATCAAAGATCATCATGACCCTCCACTAATTGGTCATCCAGGAATCAAACGTACACATGAGCTCATCTCCAGAAGTTACTGGTGGCCATCGATGAAAACCAGTATAAAGGAATATATACAACATTGTACAACCTGTACAGTATCAAAACCAGAAAGGAGACCTCCCTATGGCTATTTAATTCCTTTGGAAGTACCGGAATCTCCTTGGTCTCATTTGGGAATGGATTTTATAGTTGATTTACCACCTAGTTCTGGACAAACCACCATTTTAGTTGTTACCGATCATTTTTCTAAAATGGCACATTTTATTCCTTATCACAAGTTACCCACTTCCATTGAAACAGCATATTTATTTCTAAACCACATTGTACGATACCACGGGTTACCCTCCATTTTAACTACTGATAGAGGAACCCAATTCACCTCACGCTTCTGGAAAGCACTCACTAAAGCACTCCAAATCGATCAAAGGTTAAGCACAGCCTTCCACCCTCAGACTAACGGCCAAACTGAGAGACTCAATCAGTGGCTTGAGCAATATCTACGTTGCTATTGCTCATATCATCAAAATAAATGGACTTCCTTTCTCTCCATGGCTGAATTTGCCTATAATAATACCATTAACAGCACTACAAATTACTCTCCCTTTTTCGCCAATTATGGTTTTAATCCAAGATTCACTATCCAAACGACTTCTACACATGATTCACCATCTGTTGATGTGCTAACACAAAACATAGCTGAAAATTTCCTACATTTACGAGATAACATCAAACAAGCTCAGGCTTCTCAGAAGAAATTTTATGATTTACGTCGTAGAGCTTCTCCGAAATATTCTATAGGGGACTATGTTTGGTTATCTTCCAAAAACATTAAAATGCACTTACCAAGTAAAAAATTGGCTGGGTTGTTCCTTGGCCCATTCAGAATTCTACACATCATCAATGAAAATGCCGTCAGGCTTGATCTACCTGATTCTTTACCCATCCACCCAACTTTCCATGTATCATTATTGAAACCCTACTTGGGAGATAAGCCTGATGTACCTCTTCTACCCCCTTCTCCTATTCAATTGGGCACTGATGTCTATGAAGTTTATGATCTTTTGGACTCAAGATTTTATAATGGGGAATTACAGTATCTGGTCCGATGGAAAGGGTTCGCCCCAGAGGATGATACTTGGGAACCTCATGCACACATTAATGCTCCAAAGCTTATTGCTCGTTTCCATAGACGATATCCAAACAGACCTAAATTCCAACCCGTGGTCGGCTTGCTTGAGGGGGGGGATCTGTAAGGATTCCAGTCCTGCTTTTACTTTTTGCCTTAACTCACCTTCATCACCTGTACTTAAGGCATCACCCCGCCCCAAACAAGTGCTTAGTTGTTGAGTATTGTTTGCTGAAACCAGTGCTCTGTTTCTTATAAGCTATATACTTATCAAAAGAAGATTTACTTCTACTACTTTAACATTTGGATTTACAAATACCAGCTGCAGTTTGGTCTCACAAAGGGACTAATAACAACTAGTCTCATTCATCCTGAAGATTGCTATTCCAAGAAGTATTAAGTTATTTCAACTCCACATCTCTACAGGAATTGCTACTTAATTTCCAACAGGAGGATTCTACCAACTACTGCTACGGTACTTGTATCAATTCTAATTTACCTTGGATGCCTTAAGTAACGGCTAATTACAAATTTCATGTTTTCTTTTGAACTTATGTAAATTGACTTTATCTCTCAGATATTACTTTGATTGCAACGTATGTTTTATTTAATTCTATGAACTTCCTTTGATACATTCTCATACCGGACAGTAACGGACTTTATGTGACGTCACACAGCTCCATTCAACTCAGCGTGTCTCACAGCACCAATTGCAATCACTAGTCTGTGTTCAGATATCCACGCTGCAAGCATTACTCTGTGTGCTGTGTCTCGCAGCAGGTCACGCCCCTGTCAGCAGCTGCAGTCTGTGTCTCTCACATCTCTCATGCCTCAGTGCTTATTACAATGAACACTATCTCTCACATTTGGGTTTGAGCACAACTAATGTCAAAAGTTGTTATTAACAATAATACTTATTTTCAGCCTCTAAATATTTATATGGTATAACGATATTATATAACCATATAAAGACTTACTGCCATTACTTATAAAAATCACTCTGAATAAAACAGTCTATGCTGATATAATAGCCTGTACTTCAGTTGTGAAACAAATATAATTTATTCAAACTCTGCAGTTGTGATTCAAATAACCAAGGAACCTGATATACTGTACACAGCCCCTGGACATACGAGAGTCAATAATGCTGCTGACCTCATACTCCTCATGGTTGTCAACAAAGATAGGATGGGGACGAGGCAACACAGTGGTAAACCGATTACAAACCAATGGTTTCAAGAGGGAGACATGAAAAACATTGGAGATGCGCATAGCAGGAGGAAGGTCAAGATCGTAGGCCACAGGATTAACCCGTCTGAGTATTTGAAAAGGACCAACATAATGGGGAACCAATTTATTGGAAGGCACACGAAGGTTCAAGTTGCGGGAGGACAGCCAAACTCTCTCACCAATCTGGTAGGAAGGTGTGGGCAGATGCCTACGATCAGCCTGGAACGTTTGGCACTGCATAGAACGATGAAGGCAATCCTGAATCTGCACCCACGTGGAACGGAGTTGCCAGAGATGCTCCTCCAAAGCCAGAATACCCTAAGACATGAATGAATCGGGCAACATGGATGGTTGAAACCCATAATTCGCCATGAACGGGGATAACTTGGAGGAAGCATTAATAGCACTATTACGAGCAAACTCTGTCCAAGGTAACAGTTCAGACCAATTATTGTGGTGATCTGAGATATAGCAATGGAGAAACTGTTCCAGAGCTTGATTAGACCGTTCCGCAGCCCCATTGGATTGAGGGTGATATGCCGAGGAGAAGGAAAGCTGGATCCCCATTTGAGCACAAAAGGAACACCAAAATCTGGAGACAAACTTGCTACTCTGATCCGACACTATCTCCTTGGGTAACCCATGTAAATGGAAGACCTCCCAGGCAAAAATTGAAGCAAGCTCCTGAGCGGTAGGCAGCTTCATCAAGGGAATGCAATGTGACATGTTAGAAAAACAGTCAACCACCATAAGGATAACAGTATTGCCATTGGAAACAGGGAGCTCGACAATGAAGTCCATTGAAAGATGTGTCCAAGGACGCTCACCATTAGCAATAGGTTGAAGAAGACCAACAGGAAGATGTTGAGGAGTCTTATTCTGTGCACAAACTGAGCAGGAGGCAACATACGCAGCAACATCAGAACGAAGACCTGGCCACCCGAATTGTCGAGTGACAGACCAAATCATTTGGTTCTTGCCTGGGTGACCAGCGGCTTTAGGATAGTGGTAAGTGTGCAAAAGTTTAGTTCGAAGATTCTAAGGAACAAAACACTTACCACTAGGTTTCTCAGGAGGTGCATTGGTTTGTGCAGCCAGGATCTCCTCCCCCAAGGGAGAAGTCAAATTAGTAAGTATGGTAGCCAAAATATGGTCAGGAGGTATAACAGGAGTAGGTACAGACTCCTCCTTGGACAGAGGTGAAAATTGTCGAGAGAGGGCACCAGCCCTAACATTCTTGCTATCAGGCAGGTAGGAGACCACATAATTAAACCGAGACAAAAATAGCACCCATCTGGCCTGTCGGGGTGACAAACGTTTTGCTTCAGATGAATAAGTTAAATTCTTGTGGTCAGTAAGAATGAGCACTGGCACGCTAGTAACCTCGAGAAGATGCCTCCATTCCTTAAGTGCCAAAATTATGGCCAGCAATTCCCTGTCGCCAATTTCATAATTGCACTCCGCTGGAGACAATTTCTTAGAGAAGAAATCATACGGATGCAAGGAACTTTTAATGCCCGCTCCTGGTGTTACATGCTGTTTTCCATTTGTGGCCCTCCTTAATCCTAACGAAATTGTATGCTCCTCTCAAATCAAGTTTAGTAAAGACCGTAGCTCCCTTGAGGTGGTCAAAGAGTTCCGTAATTAGCGGAATAGGGTAAGCATTCTTAATGGCAAGACGATTAAGACCCCTATTATCGATACATGATCTTAACTCGCCACCCTTTTACTTCACAAAGAAGAAGCCAGCCCCTGCAGGTGAGCAGGATCTGCAGATGATCCCCCGTGACAGAGCATCGGCAACATACCCCTCCATAGCACAATTCTCTGCAACAGACAGAGGGTACTCCCGGCCTGAGGAGGAATGGCTCCGGGTTGCAGGTCTATGGCACAATAACCAGTGAGGAGGCAACGTACCGGCACGCACCTTGTCAAACATGTCTAGGAATTCTCGGTACTCCTCTGGCAATTGAGATACCAAAGAAGTGCACAAGACTTTAACTGGTTTCCGAAGACAAGTGGAAATACATTGCGGGGACCACGACTAAATTTCGGACCTGAGCCAGTCAAGACTGGGGTTGTGTTTTTGGAGCCAGGGATAACCCAGAACAACCGGAAAATGCAGAGAGTTTATCACCTGGAACTGGAGGGTTTCAAAATGGAGAGTCCCAGACCGAGGCAAAACAGGAATGGAGTGCTTTGATACAAAAGCACTGTTAATGAAATAGCCCGCAGCACCAAAGTCAACAAGCGCCTGAGTGACTATGGAGGAGTCCATCCAGGAAAGGACAACCGTGACCAAAGGTTTCTCCTTAACCGGTTCCGGGGATGAGGATAAACCACCCAAGGTCTGCCCCCGACAGGACCTTAGGTGTGAGCGTGTCCCGGCTGTGTAGGACAAGACTTCAAAAGGTGACCCTGTAACCCAAAATAGAGGCAGAGCCCCTCCCTCCTCCTAAAGGCCCTCTCTGCCGCGGAGAGACGTGTGAATCCCAGCTGCATCGGCTCAGCAGTACCTGGTGACTCGGGAACAGGAGGCATGGGAGGAGAGGGAGGCATGGGTGGGAACAAACACGTAGGAGACAACGGAACAGGAGTCTTCCTGCAAGCGCTCCTTGAAAGAGGGCCTCTCTCTGAGTCTGATGTCAATTAGGATCAAAAAGACACCAATGCCTCAAGATCCTCTGACAGCAACTTAATTTTTAATCGCATCATAGAGCCCATGAAAGAAGGCGGCAACAAGGGCTTCATTGTTTCAACCTACCTCTGCGGCAAGCGTATGGAACTCAATAGCATACTGAGCAACAGATCTTGTACCTTGCTGAATGGACATGAGTCGTTTAGCAGCAGAGGAGGAGCGAGCTGGAACATCAAATACCCTTCGAAAGGAGGCCACAAATTCAGGGTAATTTGAAATCACAGGTTTATTAGTCTCCCACAAGGGATTAGCCCAGGCAAGAGCTGTGTCAGAGAGTAACTAGATGAGAAATCCCACCTTAGCTCTGTCAGAGGAAAACGCCTGAGGTAACATCTCAAAGTAAATGCCCACCTGGATCAAAAACCCTCTGCACTGAATAGGATTGCCTCTATATCGCTGAGGTAGAGGTGCAGAACCGGACATGCTCCTGGTAGGCATAGGTGCAGCAGCGGAAACAGGAGCAGCCATAACTTGCAGAACACTTTGGTCCAAATGTGCAGTGCGAGTCAGCAGGGTTTGCAGGGCTAGTGCATGATCCTGTTCATCCATCCTGGAAATGATGGCAGGTAAAGGTGGATTATTAGCATTATCGGGATTCATGGCCTTTGCGTAATGGCAGGGTGCCAGGAATCAGACTGAGACGAGAAGTGCAAAAATAATCACACCTTTATTAATAGCAAAAAATAATAAAAAGTCCACAAGTAAAATAAAAAGCCAGGAGTCAAAACCAGAGCTGGTAGTCAGGAGCCAAAGCAAATAGTCAGACGAACCGGAATCACGAACAAGGAAAACAGCAGAGTCAGGAAAAAGCCAGGGATCAGGAACCAGGAAGGACGTCAGGCAGCCAGGTAATACACAGGAACTCTCACAAACAGGTCTGAGACAACGCAAAGGCAAAGCATACTGAACAGAGGCTCTTTAAAAAACAAGTGATGACATTAGAATTCTGAGACTGCATCCTGTCTCACATGGATTATGCACACCAATCTGGCCATAAAAGGAAGTGCAGAAAGTGAGCAGCATCCCCCACAATGTACCATAGTCAGGAAGAGAGGTGAGTAAAATGGCTGTCAACAGCACCTGGCAAACACAACAGGGAAAAAACCCTGACACTTAGCAGGTTGTTCATGGTTCTAGCAGTGGGAATTAAGAGGTTTCAGATTGGGAGACTCTGGGAAGTAGCTGGGTCACAGTTAGAAAGGGAAGTAAAACTAAGTGAAAGAGACAGGCTAGTTCTGAGCTTGTACACCCCAATATATTTGCCAGATTGAGTGAAGATGTTAGGGATATCAGTTCAGGGGTGTAAATATCAAAGAGGGCTGTTCTGCCTAGTATAGTGAACAGTCCTTCAGTCATGGAAGAGAGGCATAATTTAGTGAACAGTGCTTTAGTCATGGAAGAGGGGCATACTATAGTGAACAGTCCATTAGTCATGGAAGAGGAGAATATTGTAGTGAGCAGTCCTTCAGTCATAGAAGAGGAGCATACTATAGTGAACAGTCCTTCAGTAATGGAAGAGGAGCATACTATAGTGAACAGTCCTTCAGTCATGGAAGAGGAGCATACTATAGTGAACAGTCATTCAGTCATGGAAGAGGAGTATACTATGGTGAACAGTCCTTCAGTCATGGAAGTGGAGCATACTATAGGGAACAGTCCTTCAGTCATGGAAGAGGAGCATACTATAGTGAACAGTCTTTCATTCATGGAAGAGGAGAACACTGTAGTGAACAGTCCTTTAGTCATGGAAGAGGAGCCTACTATAGTGAACAATCCTTCAGTCATGGAAGAGGAGTATACTATGCTGAACAGTCCTTCAGTCATGGAAGAGGAGCATACTATAGGGAACAGTCCTTCAGTCATGGAAGAGGAGCATACTATAGTGAGCAGTCCTTCAGTCATGGAAGAGGAGGACACTGTAGTGAACAGTCCTTTAGTCATGGAAGAGGAGCATACTATAGTGAACAGTCCTTCAGTCATGAAAGAGGAGTATACTATGGTGAACAGTCCTTCAGTCATGAAAGTGGAGCATACTATAGGGAACAGCCCTTCAGTCATGGAAGAGGAGCATACTATAGTGAACAGTCCTTTAGTCATGGAAGAGACAAACACTGTAGTGAACAGTCCTGTAGTCATGGAAGAGGAGCATACTATAGTGAACAGTCATTCAGTCATGGAAGTGGAGCATACTATAGTGAACAGTTCTTCAGTCATGGAAGAGGAGCATACTATAGTGAACAGTCCTTCAGTCATGGAAGATGAGAGAATACTGTAGTGAACAGTCCTTTAGTCATGGAAGAGGGGCATACAAGTCTAGGTCTGAGGCAGATGTTAGTTGTAGGAAGCTTGATAGGGTAATTTGTCATCCAGATCCCTTAAAAGGAAATAAAACCCACATGTGTTAATTCATGATTCAGATAGAGCATGGAATTTTAAGCAACTTTCATCAATCCAATCAAAAGAAAAACACTGTTAGTAGATCACATAATAATAAAAGCCATTCATATTCAAAATCACAGAATTATTTTAAAATCAGCATTTTGTTTTTATTAATATTTTTTAAAAATAAAATAGTTAAAATTACCATTTATCCCTGCCAGTAAGTCACAATCATTGCTGCCTGCTTCTTTGGTTTGGTTTTTGTGTTCTAAAGTGCAAAATTATAACAAATTATATAAATCTACTTTACGGTCGCATGTATAAGCTGTATTATGATATTTAAATATCACCTAAATGACATAAGATATTGTTGTTTACACTCGGTCCCATCCCCTTCTCAAGCTGTCCCATTTTGCACATGCAAATATACAAATATTCTCAAATACAAACTATTCCAAAATGTAAACCCTTTCCAGTCCCAAACTGTTCAGATAAAGGGATTTGTACCTGTTTATGATCCTGGAGGTTAAGTGATAAATAGAGAAATAAAGATGGAGGAAAGATAAAAGGAAAGGGGAAAAGACGTAAAAGAAATAGGATATTAAAAGGAGGAAAGAATGGATTTAAAGGCATAAAGGATACAGTAAATATGCTTTTATTACCAATTTACTATGATCTATAGGGTCAATATGGACAAGTAATTAAATAAAACAAAGAAAATTACTGCCAAATTGTCTGCTAAATCAAAACATGCAGAAAGAAAGAATAAATATTATTGCAATATTAAATTAACAAATCAATGCAATCAGCAGAAGATTACACTCCCTCAGAAACCCATCCTAGTTTTAAAGGGATACTGAACCCAATTTATTTATTTCGTGATTCAGATAGAGCATGCAATTTTAAGCAAGTTTCTAATTTTCTCCTATTATCTGTTTTCCTTCGTTCTCTTCCTATCTTTATTTGAAAAAGAAGGCATCCAAGCTTTTTTCTTGGTTCAGTCCTCTGGGCAGCACTTTTTATTGGTGGATGAATGTATACACCAATCAGCAAGGACAACCCATGTTGTTCACCAAAAATGGTCCAGCATCTAAACTTACATTCTTGCATTTCAAATAAAGATACCAAGATAATAAAGAAAATGTGATAATAGGAGTAAATTAGAAAGTTGCTTAAAATGTAATGCTTGACCCCCCTACTTAGGGACTACGTTATCCTAAAATAAAGACACAAACTCAACTTGTTGGGGTAAAAAGGCCGCAGCTTGTTTATTAACAATCTTTTAACATGTAGGTAAACAAAACACATAAACTACCTAAATAACTTAACTGTAAAAACCCCTCACGGGGCTTGCCATGTAACCCAATGACTCTCCACTCCACGGTCCCCTCTGGAACCGAAATACACCACCCCTGCCTGGCAGGAGGTACCCCAGCAAGTTCACCACTACTGAAGGCAAGCCCCACCGCCAAGCTGCGACATGAAAAGTTCGCCTCCGCACCGTAAATCCAGGGAGGGAGGGAGGGAGCTTCTTTCACCATCAGGTCCGGATAGAAGAATAAGCGCACTTCCTGCTCGTCGTCCTTAAGTACTCCCCTGAGGACCCACCCCCCCATCATCTCAATTGGTTCCTAACTTGCCCTGCTCTGGGGTCAAATGCCCTTACAAAATAGGCATTTCTCCAGGGCGGGCTTGACCCCCCTACTTAGGGACTACGTTATCCTAAAATAAAGACACAAACTCAACTTGTTGGGGTAAAAAGGCCGCAGCTTGTTTATTAACAATCTTTTAACATGTAGGTAAACAAAACACATAAACTACCTAAATAACTTAACTGTAAAAACCCCTCACGGGGCTTGCCATGTAACCCAATGACTCTCCACTCCACGGTCCCCTCTGGAACCGAAATACACCACCCCTGCCTGGCAGGAGGTACCCCAGCAAGTTCACCACTACTGAAGGCAAGCCCCACCGCCACCAGACTGGCTCATAGCCGGGCACCGCCACCCACAAAGGCCTTTTCAACCCCTTCTCTCAAATTAAAATTAAATAAGTGTAACCCAACCTCATTAAGATGGACTCCATCTCTCAAAAAGAAACATTCCCCAGAACCGCCTTCGAACTCAACGTGTCGTACTGACACCCCACCATTTCGCTCCACAAATTTACTCAGGATCCTATTAACTTTCCTCCTGGACAACTCTAACCTCCGCACATCCCATGCTGCTATCCACCTCAATCGTGGTACAATCTCAGACCACACTATCCTTAGCCCAGGAAACAGCTCCCATAAACGTAGCAAGTCCCTCCGGACTCGATCAATCAATTCTTTTTGAGAGATGAAGCCCAAATCGTTGCCCCCTGCATGTAACACCACCATCCCCGGGGGGCCATACAACCTGGCAAACTCAACGATTCAAACTATAACCTGATCCCATCTCATTCCCCGGTACCAAAACCACCATATCCGCAAGGTCTCTGCATTGAAGCCTAGTTGGCTCCCCCCATCTCTTGTCATAGCCGCTTTCCTGGCCCAGTATATGTAGGAATGGCCAACGATCCAACATTCCTTGCCGCACCATCCTATGGGAAAAAGGATATACTACATTATCAAGTCACTTCGGATGTAAGATCTAAAACTATTAGATTCCCACCTCCCAATCCCTCTGATCCTTGTATCTGACATACCCAGCATTCTCGCCTCGGTGGCGGCCCCGATTCGAAACGAGTGGGATCCGAAGTCAAGCTGCGGGAGCCCCAAGGCACCCAACGCTTTCCTGAATACCGAAATAAACTGAAACCGCGACAACGATTCCCCGTTCCTATGAATCAGCAAAGGGCCGGGGGCTTCCGCCCGCACCGCCAAAAAAGCCGATACGGTCCCCACTGGGCAGCAGGCCCCCCCCGATTTTTCGAAGCATAATCGCTCTTCCCTGACCCCTTTGATCCGTTTTTGATCGACGCAACCATATAGACAGGTTGTGTCCCTGGACCCAAACATCGCTCCGCTGAATACCTCCCCCATCCCTTTTTGATGCCCCTACTATTTCCGACACCCGGAACGCTGCGAAAAAGGCTAACACATAAGCCGCTCTAAAAAGTGCCAACTCGTATTCATCCAAGCATATTGTGTCCAAGGCCCCCACCACTTTTTGCAATAACGCAAAGACTACTGGCCTCCTTGAGTCCCATGTCCTGCTACCCCTACATAGCCCCTTGGCCACCATTTGTACCACGAACGACTTAGTGACGTCTTCCCACCCCATGCACTGGCACAGGAATGCTAGCGCCGCCAGCCTCCGTCTCACCATAGCCCTTGACACTCCTTGTCTACTCCACTGTTCCATCCACGCCAGTAGAACTGCTAACCAGCTTTGGGCCGTCATGCCCCCCCCAAATCACTTCACTACATCACACCATTCTCTCCATACCTGCGAGTATGCTTTCCACGTGGATTCGGCTAGGGCCCCCCGAACCAACCTCATCAATCCCCGAAGTCCACCTTCCACACATCCCCCGGGCACTGATATCCCATGTCCTCTGCCAACGGAGCCAGCTCCCGGAACCTGTCCCACTGGAAACGGGAAAGCGAGTCAGCTATTTCATTGGTCTTACCAGGCACATGCACAGCCCTGAACAAAACATTACATCTCAGGCACTCCAACACAAACAAACGGAGGAGGACCACCACCGGAGGTGAAGATGCTGTCAAAGAATTTACCGCTGAAACCACACCCATATTATCTGAATGGAAAAGCACTTTCCTATCTCTCATTAATTCCGGCCAAATAATCAGGGAAACCCACAAAGGAAACAATTCCAAGAATACTAAGTTCTTGGTCAAACCAGATGCCGCCCATTCTTTCGGCCACGGGCAGGCGCACCATTTGCCACCCAAGTAAGCTCCGAAACCGTTCGCCCCCGACGCATCCGTAAACAAATGCACGTCAGGGTCAGTCCAGCCGTCTCTCTGTATCAGGGACCGCCCGTTGAAGTCCCCGAGGAAACTCAACCACAAAAACATATCCTCCTTCAAGCTCTTCGTCACTCGAATGTGGTGGAAATGCTCCTTCACACCGACCGTCGCCAATGAAAGCCTACGGCAAAAAACCCTCCCAACCGGGATGATCCGGCAAGCGAAGTTTAGCTTGCCCAACAAAGATTGCATCTCCCTGAGCGTCAGTTTCTGACGCCCCAGGGAGAGCCGCAAAACCCTGCACAAGTCGGACACCTTGTCCTCCGGCAGGCTGCATTCCATGGTTTCCGAATTGATGCAAATCCCCAAGAAGCTTAGGGCCACACATGGTCCCTCCAACTTATCTGCAGCCACTGGAATCCCGAATTCCCTGGCCACTGCCAAAAAGGCATCCATCAATGCCCGGCAATCAGATCTGCCAGCCGGCCCGACGAACAAGAAGTCGTCCAAATAATGGACAATCGACTGCAAACCCGTGACTTGCCGAACCACCCACTCCACAAATGAGCTGAATTTCTCAAAGTAGGAGCATGAGATGGAACAACCCATCGGCAAGCACATATCAACGAAAAACTGACCATCGAAAGAACACCCCAATAGGTGGTGACATGCCGGGTGGACCGGCAGCAGACGAAAGGCGGCTTCGACGTCTACTTTTGCCAGGAGGGCACCCACCCCGGCCCTCCGCACCAAGGCTATTGCGTCGTCAAATGACGCGTACCGGACTGCCGTTACCTCCGGGTCAATCCCATCGTTAACCGAAGAGCCCTTCGGATACGATAGGTGATGTATCATGCGGTACTGCCCATGTGCCTTTTTTGGCACCACCCCCAGCGGGGACAGCCTTAGGTTACGCAAAGGAGGGGATGAAAAGGGGCCAGCCATCCGCCCCAACTTCACCTCTTTGTTCAATTTCTCCCGAATGATTTCCGGGAATTCCCTTGCCGATCTCAAATTCCCCGCCCCGTCATTTCCCTCCCGCTCCTGAAAGGGGATGTAAAAACCCGAGCTAAAGCCCGTTAGGAGCAGCTCGGCGTCCCCCCGTTTACCCCGAACCTTAGCGTACCGTTCTAGCCACGGGACCATCTTTCTGATGTCCACCGGCGTCCTGGCTCTGTACAACCACCTCTCCGGTTCTGACCCCGATTTTACCCTTTTTAAAGCACTTCGCGTAGGAGTGCACTCCCCCACATCCCGAGCACTCGTGCTTATACTTGCACGATGTTCCGAAGCGACACTGGCCATCGTTAAACTGGAAGCAGAGGCCCTTTCTAAGGGCCGCTGCCGCCCCGCTCCCAGATGCCGTGGAATGGCTCCCCCCTCCCCCTCCGGCCCGAAAGGACTGTGATCCTCTCAAATGCGTCATTATCTCGAACCATATCCCCATGTCCCGATCGTCCCACCGCATATCTGGTCGGACGGCGATTCGCTGCCTGAATTGCTCGTCGTACCTCCACCAGCCCATCCCCCCGTAAGTATGATGCGCCGCCGATATCTCATCGTAATAACAAAACAAGGCGGAGCCCTGTTCTGGGAATTTTTGCGCCGTCACGCTTGCAAAGATACCAAATGCCCTGGACCAATTGGAAAAGGTTTTCGGAATCTTCCGATACCTTTTCTTCCGTTCCTCCTCCTCTTTTTTTCCCTGTTCCCCTTTAGGGTCCTCCTTCAGTTCAACAAACTGATCAATGGGCAAGAGGGAGAACAATTCAAGGAATTCCCTTTTCCATATTTTTTCCCTTACCTCCGACGCCAAGTGCAACCCCAGGGGGCCGATGGAACATAAACATGGCCTACGCAACGCCTCGTCCGATACCCTGAAGGATACAACCTCAGAACCCCCGGACAGCGCCTGAACGCTCGCCCCGGCACCAGCAGCACTCGGCCCTTGCCCGGCCCCCGCTGTCGTCTCATTCTGGCCAGCCGTGGAAACCACGGCTACAGGCGCAGCGACCGCCCCTGCACCACTCCCGCTCCACGCGCCAGCAGGGCCCCCTGGCCTTCCACCTTCACAATCAAATCTTTCAAACCCCTCAACAACTCACTCTGTGACACATTCTCATTCCCCTGTGGTGCAATAATAACTGGAATGGTACCTCTCGGCGCCCCCGTGTCCGGCCTTTGCGCCGTCTCAGCTCCCGTGTCCCTTGAAGCCCCAGCTCTGCTCTGTCTCCTATCGTCACTTCTCGGCGATTCTCGTCGCCTCTCAGGTGTCCGTCTTCTAATCCTGGAATCGCGACGCCTGTCCCCGCTCCTGCCTTCGGGCCTCCGCTCCAGACGTGCCCACGTGGGTGACAACCTCCTCTCGCCCTCAGTTCTGCTCCTGGGGGGTGAGCGGGACCATCCCCGCCTCCGAATCGGTTCCCGCCGTCCACTGCGGGACCGATCCCTCCTTTGCGCCGTCTCCACCTGCAATTGGACATCCAAAGCATTAACACCAGTCCCCCTCGCTCCCTACCCAACCCCCCCCTGGCAGTACTGCCCCCCCTTTCCCCATGCCCTCCGCTCCTCAGAGGAGAAACAGAAGCTAAAAGCTGCGCCAAGGCATCAAGCTCCCCCACCTGGCCAGCTGCATGCTGCTCCCGTGTGTCTGCCTCCAGGTGCTCCTCCCCATCGAAATCACTAGGGATGTCCTCAATTATGAGGGAATCCCCGTCCCTGTCCCGAATCCTGACGAGCTCTTGTCTCTGCACTGCAAGCGGGGTGGAAGCCGCTGGAACTATCACAATAAAAGAGAGAAGGAAGATCAAAAAGCTGAGGCAGACGTCAACCCAGAACCCTGACACCAGGGGGAAAGGAATGGGGGAGGGGGGGGGGAAGGGGGGAAAAGGGGGTGGGGGGGTGGGAAGAGGGGGGGGAAGGGGGGGAGAGGGGGGGAGGGGGGGTGGTGTTCAACCCAACACTGCACGCCCCTTTCGTGGCGTCCACAACCTGCATGCTGCCCCCATACTACAACCCCCCGCCCCTGCTGATCTTGGGCCTCCCCCACCTTACCTAATCCTTCGCCATGCACACCACTCTGTTACTGACATCGCTGTTCCAAGGGCCCTGGCGGCCCCCTCCCCGCTCATCCCATGCGGTCTGTCCTACCAATCATCCAAACTCCACTACCCCTCCTTCCCCTAGCCCCTTGCAGCTAATGCCGCGCTTGCCAACCTGCAGCCTCTAAGTAGCCAACCCCGGATGGATATGCTTTTCAGGGCAAATCGCTTTAAATTGATTAATGCACTCAGTCCTGCCTTTAAATCATATAAATATTGCAAATAATGACACAACATAGGGCAAACATGTAGTTACTAGCGGTTCTGAGCTAGCATCCGGCGCCAAAACTTTTTTTTTTTTTTTTAGAAAATTAGGGAACATAGTGCAGGGGTGTGAGCATGTGTACAGGGGCATATTTCTGACCTAGGCCTGTTCGGCAGAATATTTGATGGCTAATAGAAGCCCCTATCTGGCCCTATAATACCACTAAACTACGCACTTTCCCTGTCAGGCCTCATCTGTGCCACCCTCGCGCCATAATAAACTAAGCCTGGCCTCCTAACTCAGCCCACCCGTGCTTCCGGCGCTGTGTTAACCCTCCCAGGCTGGCCTCATATGTGCCGCCGACCTGTGCCTATCCTCATGTGGGTGTCCCCCCCCCCCCGCCCACCCGCAACCACCTCATCTGCCCCGCGGCCTCATATGGGCCCCCCCTGTTAACACCCAAGAAAAAACACTGATCCCTCCATCCAGGCCCTGTCCCCCATGCCGTCAACCCCGGCATCCCTGTTCCCACTTAAATACCAATCTCCACCCTTGCTGCGCGCGATCTTCACTCCTGTCTGCCGCCACGCAGTCCCGCTCTCTTCGATAGCCCAGCGGCTTACCTGTAAGCACCTCCTGTGCGGCGACGTGTGCCTCCTCCTCAAGACCGGCTGCCGGACTCCTGGGCTCGCCTCCCACGTGGACCTCCGCTACCACTATCTCCTGCTGCGGTCTGCATTGTGGGCCCCCTCACGTTCTCTCCTGGCTTGATGAAGTCAGGTCCGGATAGAAGAATGAGCGCACTTCCTGCTCGTCGTCCTTAAGGACTCCCCTGAGGACCCACCCCCCATCATCTCAATTGGTTCCTAACTTGCCCTGCTCTGGGGTCAAATGCCCTTACAAAATAGGCATTTCTCCAGGGCGGGCTTTATCTGAATCGTGAAAAAAAAAATTTGGGTTCAGTGTCCCTTTAAGCAAATTACCTCTATTTTACTCATAGAAATGATAGACGTAAAATAGAATTATTTCTGTAATCGCTATATTAAAACAGTTTATTACTAAGATGGGTAAAAAAAGAAAGAACACATTTTTTGAAACAAATGGCAGATATTGTTAACCTGTGGCTAAAGGAAAATATATCCTTAAATGGAATCAAATGTTTTTTGCAAAAAGAAGATGACCTTGAAAACAGATCATGAAAGACTAATATAAGAATAAATATCTAAATCAATAACGCAGATTTATTGAAGTTTACTCTCACAGATATAGTTGTGAAATATTTAAGCTATACAAATATGAATTTTATTTGAAAGGGTGTACAGGATAGGCTTGAGAAAAAGAGCGAGAACGGGGACACTGAAACATGCACTATTATTTTTAAATAAATAAACTTCCAGGGCACATTACACATAACATAGGTTTACAGGAAGAATTCCAGCTCTACAAAAATGGTTTACAGGACGAATTCCAGCTCTACAAAAATTAGGAACTACTTATTTTGCAGAATTACTCAGCTGATGGGAAAATTCACCCCACCTTTCTAATATTATTATTATTATTAATATTATTATTATTAATAATAATAATAATAATAATAATAATAATAATAATATTTAATCTTCTCTCTTATGAGCTGGATTATATGGACAATAGTTATGTGTTTCTAATGGATTGTACTACACAGATAATAGAAAAGTATTACAGAGAGCAGATGCAGTGTATGTATGGTTTGTGAAAGAAGAATTTGATTTAAATACTTTAAATTGTTGTATATGTTTTACAGTTACATGCTTATTTACTTGTGTCTGACTCACCCAGATAGTCAGAACATAGGTAATCATTTTAAAGTGTATTTAAAAATGTATTTAAATCAAAATATATTAATAAAATATATGAGATCTAAACATCCCTATGAAAAGGAAATCAATATTGCTTTGCAGTGTGATAGATTCTCCACAAGGCTATAATGTGTTCTTTAAAAATTAAGCCATGTGTATAGTCTTAATAAGTGGTATAACAGCATTCCAGCTTTAACACTTTTCTATACATACAATATCCTTTGCTGGAATTTTAATAGGACATTGTACCCTACCCTAGATTAATTATCCACTAATTTGTTAAAAGGGCATTCAAATATATAAAAACAAAACAAAAGTTATTTTCATGATTTGTTTAAAATTATAAAAATAATTTTTATATGTGATTATCACTTTAGAAAACAGAAGAATCAAACCATTTCAACTAACAGTGGGCTAGATTACGAGTTTTGCGTTATTAGTAAAAAAGCAGTGTTAAACCTCATAACGCTGCTTTTTCACTACCGCTGGTATTACGAGTCTTGCAGATTTAAGGGCACCGCACACTTTTTTGGCCTTACCTCAAAACAACTTACGCAAATTGCGTATAGTCTATTTTCAATGGGACTTCCATAGCGCCGGTATTACGAGTTTGTCCTGGGAGGCCAAAAAGTGAGCGGTACACCCTATCCCATGAAGATTCGTAACGCATTTTAAAGTCATTAGTTATGAGTTTGACACTACAAAGCTGTAGCATAAAACTCATAACTAAAGTGCTAAAAAGTACACTAACACCCATAAACTACCTATGAACCCCTAAACCGAGGCCCTCCCGCATTACAAACACTATAATAAAATTATTAACCCTTAATCTGCCGCTCCCAATATCGCTGCCACTAGAATAAACATATTAACCCCTAAACCACTGCACTCCCGACTCGCAAACATTAGTTAAATATTATTAACCCCTAATCTGCTGTCCCTAACATCGCCACCACCTACCTACATTTATTAACCCCTAACACCCCCTAATTTAGATATAATTAAAATAAATCTAAATAAAACTTACTATTAATAACTAAATAATTCCTATTTAAAAATAAATATTTACCTGTAAAATAAACCCTAAGATAGCTACAATATAACTAATAGTTACATTGTATCTAGCTTAGGGTTTATTTTTATTTTACAGGCAAGTTTGTATTTATTTTAACTAGGTAGAATAGTTACTAAATAGTTAATAACTATTTACTTACTACCTAGCTAAAATAAATACAAATTTACCTGTAAAATTAAACCTAACCTGAGTTACACTAACACCTAACCTTACACTACAATTAAATAAATTACCTAAATTAAATACAATTAAATAAATTAAATACAATTAGCTAAATTACAAAAAAACCCCACTAAATTACAGAAATTAAAAAAACATTACAATATATTTAAACTAATTACACCTAATCTAATAGCCCTATCAAAATAAGCTAAACTACCAATAGCCCTTAAAAGGGCCTTTTGCGGGGCAGTGCCCCAAAGAAATCAGCTCTTTTACCTTAAAAAAATACAAACAACCCCCCAACAGTAAAACTCACCACCCACACAACCAACCCCCCAAATAAAACCTTAACTAAAAATACCTAAGCTCCCCATTGCCCTGAAAACTGCATTTGGATGGGCATTGCCCTTAAAATGGCATTTAGCTCTATTGCGGCCCAAAGTCCTAAGCTAAAAATAAAACCCACCCAATAAACCCTTAAATAAACCTAACACTAACCCCTGAAGATCCACTTACAGTTTTGAAGATCCGACATCCATTCTCAATGAAGCCGGAAGAAGTCCTCAACGAAGCCAGGAGAAGTCTTCATTCAAGCCGGGAGAAGTGGTCCTCCAGACGGTATCTTCTATCTTCATCCATCCGGCACGGAGCGGGTCCATCTTCAAGACATCCGACGCAGAGCATCCTCTTCAATCAACGTCTTCTTCCATAATTAATATCTCTTTAAGTGACATCATCCAAGATGGCGTCCCTTAGATTCTGATTGGCTGATAGAATTCTATCAGCCAATCGGAATTAAGGTTGAAAAAATCCTATTGGCTGATGCAAGCAGGTCTCACAACTGTAGATAGGGTTCATCCATTGTTTATTGGGCTGATAATGTACTATATCTATGGTTATAACTATAAAGTCACAACTGCTTTGCCCGGCAAGCCTGGGGGGGTTAGTAAAAAAAACTGATGAAAATGCCACAACCTAGAGTTCTGTTTTATTTAATTTAAAGCTCTGGTATGAGAGTTTTCCGCAAGTAATCTTCGAAATCCAACAAAATCTAGTCTGTAAATTGAACCCCACAGTTTAGGGGTTGAGATGGATAACTAGTTAAGTGGATGTCTGAAAGATTATGATTCTTAAGTACGGAGCTTCTAAAATGTGCGACTCGCCATGATCTCTGCCTGGACATGCCCCTGCATTTTTATTTTTTTAATAAAATAACTTCAAGATGAGAGCTGAAAGTTGGCGGGTGTGGTGTGTTAGAAAAAAATGACACTCCAAAGTACATTTATGTGTTAATATGTGTATATAAAAATTGCAAAATGTGGGATCGGGAGTAATATATAGTAATATATAGTTGATGGGCGTAGTAAAATCAGATGTACCAAACAATATCCAGCCAAAAGTAAATACTACAAGTATATGTGTGTGACACTCAAATTGCTTGTGTGTTTCTACCCACTACACTGACGTGAGCCCGTGGGTGATTTTTAACTTTTTTCAATAAATTGGATTTTAGATGAAAAGCAGACTTTTAATTCAATATGTGAATTTACACATATAAACACATAAATATATATGTATATATTCTTATATATATTTAGAATCTGCTGCCCATTGCTGCGCAACTTGCCCCCTTTGCTGCACTAGCTCTCATGCTTTGCCTCACAGCATGAGAACGTGGCTCCCATTGGAGCCTACGGAAGCTAGCTCTCATGAGCACAATGCTTCCCTGCAATGCTAAGGTCACGATCGCATTGCACCTCACTTGCAATACAAGTGCACATTTTGAGTTTCTGATTTTTTTGCAAAAGTTGCTTAACATTAAACAAAAATTGTCTCGAGTGTCTTAAGACACTTAACTGTCTGTTTGGGAACATCAGCCACACAGACCTTATTAAAGTGAATGTCATCTTTCATGATAAAGTGCCCATTTTTAAAAAAAAAAAACTATTAAAAACAGGGGCACTTTCATTCATGAAAGTTTACATTGCACCAGATTTTACAAATACTCTCTCCAATTAAAGTTTCCGCCCAAGGAGCGTTCATCTAGTGAGGCCACTCCGTGATTGGAGGAAGCCGGTTTCGTCATTGCTGTGTTAGTACAGTAGGAAGAAGCAGGCAGGCCATCGGCGATCCGGTGTTTCAGGAGAAGAAGGTAAGTATTTGTAAAATCCTGTGCAATGTAAACTTTCATGAATGAAAGTGCCCTGTTTTTAATAGTTTTTTTAAAAAATGGCACTTTATCATGAAAGTTGACATTCACTTTAAATATTTGTACTCTATGTGTGTGTGTGCCCAACTGGCCCCCAAAAATATATGTGTAAAATTTATTAGCACCTAACATGTAAACTTGGCCTTAGTTATTATACATTTTTTTATCTGCATAAATATTATTTAAAAGATAATTAAAGGTGTAGATTTAGGGCCCCATGTACTAAGAGGCGGGTGGACAGCTTCTCAACTTGCGATTCTGTCCACCTGCCTTCACTACATACGGGTAGCAGATCTGTTTGTCCGCTGGCCCATATGTATCATTACACACTCATAGCAGTGTGTAATGCCTGCCCCTTCATTCACGTGACCAATCATGGGACTGGAATGGCTGTCAATCACTGAGAGCGAGCATCTCTCTGTGATTTTCCCTCGCCACCTCAGAGGTGGTGTAGGGGGTAAGAAGCAGTGGTCTAATGACCGCTGATTCTTACATTGTGGGCAGCAGGCTCACATATGCGAACCTGCCCAGCAAGTGCTCTCGAGCAACTCTCGCTGCTTCGTACATGGAGCCCTTAATATTTTGCCAACTTCAGCCATTACTTATATAATAGAGCACAGCAAACACTTTTTGTTTCCCAGTATATCTGTATTTCCTAACTGTTGTGGAGAAAAGTGATATAAAAAAACAAATAAGCGACCAATAATCTTTTTTTTCTGAATGGTGAAATACTTCAGAATGAGAGTTATCATAAGACAATCTGTAAAAACAGAAAAAGTGGAGAGCAACAAAGTGCACATGCGATCTAGTGCAGATAAATCAAAACCAGTTTATTATAAAAAAAAGGGGTAGAAAGATATATACTCACAAGATGTGCCCTCAAACAAATGAGGTATGATACAGCGTTGGTTAAAAGTTGTCCTCAAACAACAATCCACATACAGTATAAAAGTCCCTTATGATCCTTATAACCGTAGATGCCCCTTTAAATGTGTGGGATATTGGCAGCGTGTTGTCACTTATATATTCCCCCAACACAGATGATATTTAGGACTCCGGTTAAAGGGTCTCCTACCAATGATGTTTAAATCAAATGGAGGTGGTATAGCTGAGGCAGCGGTAACTCTGCAAAAAAGCCGGCTTCAGAACCGTCACTACACACAGCTCACCCACGCACTCCGTCGGGTAAAATGAGTGTGGACTTCAGAATGAGAGATTCAAGTACAACTACTCCTGTGTGCTTCTGGAATGGGAAAATTCCAGATCTAGAGAAAATTACATTATTGATTCAAAGCAGAAATTTAATAAAAACTAAAAAACATGGAAGACATATTTGGAAAGTTTATTCAATAAATGACTTTACCCTTATCCAAAATGGTTGCTGAAACCTAAACTGAGATTAATGGTTACAATCTTAGGGTGGAGTTACAGAGATAATAAATTTAAACTTTCATGATTCAGATAGAGCATACAGTTTTAAACAACTTTCCAATTTACTTCTAATATCCAATTTGATTAAAGGGACATTAAACCCAATTTTTTTCTTTAATGATTCAGGTAGAGAATACAATTTTAAACAACATTCCAATTTGCTTCTATTATCTAATATGCTTCATTCTTAAGATATCCTTTGTTTAAAAATAGCAATGCACATGGGTGAGCCAATCACACAAGGCATTTATGTGCATCCACCAATCAGCAGCTTCTGATCCTATCTAGATATACTTTTCAGCAAAGGATATCAAGAGAATGAAGCAAATTAGATAATATAAGTAAATTAGAAAGTTGTTAAAAATTGTATGCTCTTTCTAAATCATGATAGAAAAAATTTGGGTTTAATGTCCCTTTAATTCTCTTGTTGAAATGCATGCCTAGATAGGCTCATGAGCAGCAATGCATTACTGGGAGCAATCTGGTGATTTGGTGCTGCACATATATGCCTCTATTTATTGTCTCATCTGATTTGTTCAGATAGATCACAGTAGTTGCTCCTTCAATTAAAGATGCTAAGAGAATGAAGCAAATATAGGGCCAAATTACAAGTGGAGTGCTAATTTATCAAGTGGCTGGTTATTGATACTGCGAGTTCGCGGTAGCAATTAGCGTTTTTTTTACCAGACTTCAGACCTCTGGTTAATTTTTTTAATTTTCCCATCTGGCCCCCCCAAAAATATGTGTAGTTTCTTTTAAAAAGAAAAAAAAATGGTGGCATGTTTCTTTAAAAAATATATAACTGCACTTGGCAGATTTTTGGGGCTAAAGTTAGTGGGAGTGGTGTGTTAAAGGGCACTGAAAAGTGCCATTACATAGTGGTCTATGGGAACCGTGTCTTCCCTGTAAATATATTTTTATATGCTTAAATACATACAGTATATATGTATGTGTTAATGTGTATATAAATATATAAACACATAAATATATTTGTATATATTCACATACATATATTTATATTTTCTGCAAATCATGAGCGCAAATCTTCCCTGCAATGTGAACATGAGGTTGCGTGCTCTGGTATTATTCAGTTGAGCGCAAATATTGCTTTCCCAGAAGCATTATTGTGCACTCAACTCTTAATCTATCCCATAATAGGACAAAAAAAGTTGTTTAAACTTGCTTGATTTATCTGAATCATAAAAGAAAACAAAAGTACTGAGAGTGAAGCTATAATTTCAGAAAGTTAGAGAGAGAGAAATCTGAAAATACAATTGGGGGGGGGGGGGGTTACGTGAAGAGAAGGTTTCCCTTCTCCAGACTGAAAGGAAATCATGTATTTCTACAGTCAGAAGGATTACAGAATATCATCCTTGTATTGAGGGAGTACTGAGAGAATACGCAGTACTGAGAGAGTTATTTTCAGTGAATATGGGAAAGACAAGTTGTCTGAGCAAAATACTTGAGTCTGCTTTTAGAGATAACAAAAATACAAAATGGATGTGAAACCAGGTCAGTGCTGGTCAGTTAACCTTCAAGAGCCAGTGTCAAGTGATATCATTACATCCATCAGGAGTCACACTGTGCAACAGCACAGAGAAAATCATAAAGTAGTTTACCAGTGCACCCAAATTAAATAAGTACATTTTACATGCAGTTAGAGCTGAATATCGCCAGATTGCTCAATATTAAACTCTTTTTATTTCTGGTGTTTTTACTTTGGGATGTGTCAATTATGTTCTTTGAAATGTGTTAGTTTTGTGGAAGGTAAAAGCTTAAAATTTAAAGTACAATATATTGATTATTTTTTTAGTTATTATGTATTGAAAAAAGCGCTGTTCCCTAACTCTTAACAATGCAAATAATTAGTTGAATCTTTATCACATTTTTCATACAGAGATAAAAAAAGCTGGAAAATAATGAAGTCATGCATTTTGTAGCAGAGAATTATGGGAATTGTAGTCTTAGATATTGGTATGTATGGCCTGTGGATAGGGTTGCCACCTCAGCCATGTTTTCCTGGACACTTATAAGTTACACATGCTGGAGGGTGTGCAGGGAGGAACATGTATTGTGTTTCTGGACAGCAATATTCATATTCCTTCCTGCACACCATGCAGCATGTGTAACTTATATGTGTTCTGTATTTTAAAGGACCCTACCTGTGGAGCATAGAAGCCTGGTGGTGTGGAAAAGCAGGGGGAAGGTTACATTTGGGAGGAACATGGGGTGCCAGCCATTATGCTGGGGGACTTCTGCCCTCCTGCCTCCCTGGCAACGCCACTGCATAAGCATTTGATTTTGCAGCACCACCCCTTGCTCTTGCTTGACCAATCAGGCAAGAGCAATATCAGTCACTGTGAATAAGCGAGTTCAGCAGGGTGATTTATTTTTGCCATCTCAGAAGTAGCTGACAGATTACACAGCCGTGGTCATAAGATCTCTGCTTTGCAACTTGTGGTACGCAGGCTGGAATGAACTCCAAAGCAGCCTATGCTGCTTAGTACATGGATCCCATATGGGGCCAGATTAGAAGTGGAATGCTGTTCAATGCTCCCGCTCAAGCATTAAAGGGACAGTCTACAATAGAATTGTTATTGTTTTAAAAGATAGATAATCCCTTTATTACCCATTCCACAGTTTTGCACAACCAAATAGTTGTATTAATATACTTTTTACCTCTGTGATTACCTTGTATCTAAGTATCTTCTGACAGCCCCTTGATCACATGACTTTGTATTTATTATCTATTGACTTGCATTTGGTATTGTGTTGTGCTAAATCTTAAATAACTCCGTGGGCGTGGACACAGTGTTATCTATATGGCCCACATAAATTTTCAATCTCCTGTTGTGAAAAGGAATTCAAAAAACATGTGATAAGAGGCAGCCTTAAAGGGCTTAGAAATTAGCATATAAGTCTACCTAGGTTTAGTTTCAACTAAGAATACCAAGAGAACAAAGCTGGATTTAAACACTGTTTTTTAACTCCTGGTATGTCCCTTTAAAACCCTGTGTCTTTGCTGGATTTAAACACTGTTTTTTAACTCCTGGTATGTCCCTTTAAAACCCTGTGTCTTTGCTGGATTTAAACACTGTGGGGGGTAGTTATCAAGCCGTCAACCTCAAATATGCTGGAATTCCGCAGCGTATTTGTGGCGAGGCTGATTCGCCTTAGTTATCAAGCCCTAGATACCGGCAAAAGTAGAATTTTGTGACGTAAGCTTCGATCCGCCGGACTCAGTCCAACACACATCGATTCTTACGTCA
Organism: Bombina bombina; assembly: GCF_027579735.1. Taxonomy (NCBI): domain Eukaryota; kingdom Metazoa; phylum Chordata; class Amphibia; order Anura; family Bombinatoridae; genus Bombina; species Bombina bombina. Next base: position 141,260,809 of record NC_069509.1, on the reverse strand, counting down.
CTCCAGATGTTCCGCACACAAGTGCGGCACAATCTGACTACTTTTGCTAGTTATAAAAAAACTAGCAGGTACGCTCTGCACATTTCCGGCCCAGCGTACCTTGGAGGCGGCGGATCCCATAGGAATCAATAGGAGTCTGACCATAGCGAAAGTTCATGTTCGCTGCTGCCAGACATCCCATTGATTTCTATGGGAGCTGTCTACACCTAACACCCTAACATGTACCCCGAGTCTAAACACCCCTAAACTGTTCCCCATACACCGCCGCAACTAAATAAAGTTATTACCCCCTAAACCGCCGCTCCCGGAGCCCACCGCCACTCTAATAAACTGATTAACCCCTAAACCGCCGCTCCCGGAGCCCACCGCAAGCTATAATTAATATGTTAATCCCTAAACCGCCGCTCCCGGTCCCTGCCGCAACTATAATATATGTATTAACCCCTAAACCGCCGCTCCCAGACCCCGCCGCCACCTACATGATACCTATTAACCCCAATCCTGCCCCCCCTATACCATCGCCACCTATAATAAAGTTATTAACCCCTATCCTGCCGATCCTGGACCTTGCCGCAACTAAATAAATAGTTTAACCCTTAAACCGCCACTCCCAGACCCCGCCGCAACCTATATTAAACTTATTAACCCCTAATCTGCCCCCCTACACCGTCGCCACCTATAATACATTTATTAACCCCTATCCTGCCCCCCTACACCGCCGCCACTGTAATAATATTATTAACCCCTAAACCTAAGTCTAACCCTAACCCTAACACCCCCTAACTTAAATATTAATTAAATAAATCTAAATAATATTTCTCTTATTAAATAAATTAATCCTATTTAAAACTAAATAATTACCTTTAAAATAAACCCTAATATAGCTACAATATAAATAATAATTATATTGTAGCTATCTTAGGATTTATTTTTATTTTACAGGTAACTTTCAATTTATTTTAACTAGGTACAATAGCTATCAAATAGTTATTAACTATTTAATAGCTACCTAGCTAAAATAAAGAGAAATTAACCTGTAAAATAAAAACTAACCTAAGTTACAATTACACCTAACACTACACTATACTTTAATAAATTATTCCTATTTAAAACTAAATACTTACCTGTAAAATAAACCCTAAGATAGCTACAATATAATTAATAATTACATTGTAGCTATTTTAGGATTTATATTTATTTTACAGGTAACTTTGTATTTATTTTAGCTAGTTAGAATAGATATTAAATAGTTATTAAATATTTAATAACTACCTAGTTAAAGGAAATACAAAATTACCTGTAAAATGAATCCTAACCTAAGTTACAATTAAACCTAACACTACACTATCATTAAATTAATTAAATAAATTACCTACAAATAACTACAATTAAATACAATTAAATAAACTAACTAAAGTACAAAAAATAAAAAAAGCTAAGTTACAAAAAATAAAAAAATAAGTTACAAACATTTAAAAAATATTACAACAATTTTAAGCTACTTACACCTAATCTAAGCCCCCTAATAAAACAACAAAGCCCCCCAAAATAAAAAAAATTCCTACCCTATTCTAAATTAAAAAGTTCAAAGCTCTTTTACCTTACCAGCCCTTAAAAGGGCCTTTTGCGAGGCATGCCCCAAAGAATTCTGCTCTTTTGCCTGTAAAAGAAAAATACAACCCCCCCAATATTAAAACCCACCACCCACATACCCCTAATCTAACCCAAACCCCCCTTAAAAAAACCTAACACTACCCCCCTGAAGATCATCCTACCTTGAGTCATCTTCAGCCAGCCGACCATCGATGGAACTGAAGAGGAGATCCAGAGCGGCAGAAGTCATCATCCAAGGGGCGCTGAAGAAATCTTCCATCCGATGAAGTCATCATCCAGGCAGCGCTGAAGAAGTCTTCCATCCGGGCGATGTCATCATCCAAACGGCGTCTTCAATCTTCATTCATCCGGAGCGGAGCGGAGCCATCTGCAGACGAGCCAACGCAGAGCCATCCTCTTCTTCTGATTGAGCTCGCATTCTATTGGCTGTTCCGATCAGCAAATAGAATTCGAGCTCAATCTGATTGGCTGATTGGATCAGCCAATCGGATTGAACTTCAATCTGAGTGGCTGATTCAATCAGCCAATCAGATTTTTCCTACCTTAATTCCGATTGGCGGATAGAATCCTATCAGCCAATCGGAATTGAAGGGACGCCATCTTGGATGACGTCCCTTAAAAGAATATCCATTTGTCGGTAGTCGTCGGGAAGAAGAGGATGGCTCCGCGTCGGCTCGTCTGAAGATGGCTCCGCTCCGCTCCGGATGGCTGAAGATTGAAGACGCCGCTTGGAAGATGACATTGCCTGGATGGAAGACTTCTTCAGCGCCGCCTGGATGATGACTTCATCGGATGGAAGATTTCTTCAGCACCCCTTGGACGACTCAAGGTAGGATGATCTTCATGGGGGTAGTGTTAGGTTTTTTTAAGGGGGGTTGGGTTAGATTAGGGGTATGTGGGTGGTGGGTTTTAATGTTGGGGGGGTTATATTTTTCTTTTACAGGCAAAAGAGCAGAATTCTTTGGGGCATTCCCTGCAAAAGGCCCTTTTAAGGGCTGGTAAGGTAAAAGAGCTTTGAACTTTTTATTTTAGAATAGGGTAGCGAATTTTTTAATTTTGGGGGGCTTTGTTATTTTATTAGGGGGCTTAGATTAGGTGTAAGTAGCTTAAAATTGTAATATTTTTTAAATGTTTGTAACTTATTTTTTTTATTTTTTGTAACTTAGCTTTTTTTATTTTTTGTACTTTAGTTAGTTTATTTAATTGTATTTAATTGTAGTTATTTGTAGGTAATTCATTTAATTACTTTAATGATAGTGTAGTGTTAGGTTTAATTGTAACTTAGGTTAGGATTTATTTTACAGGTAATTTTGTATTTCTTTTAGCTAGGTAGTTATTAAATAGTTAATAACTATTTAATAACTATTCTAACTAGCTAAAATAAATACAAAGTTACCTGTAAAATAAATATAAATCCTAAAATAGCTACAATGTAATTATTAATTATATTGTAGCTATCTTAGGGTTTTTACAGGTAAGTATTTAGTTTTAAATAGGAATAATTTATTAAAGTATAGTGTAGTGTTAGGTGTAATTGTAACTTAGGTTAGTATTTATTTTACAGGTAAATTTCTCTTTATTTTAGCTAGGTAGCTATTAAATAGTTAATAACTATTTAATAGCTATTGTGCCTAGTTAAAATAAATTGAAAGTTGCCTGTAAAATAAAAATGAATCCTAAGATAACTACAATATAATTATTATTTATATTGTAGCTATATTCGGGTTTATTTTAAAGGTAAGTATTTAGTTTTAAATAGGATTAATTTAGTTAATAAGAGAAATAGTATTTAGATTTATTTAATTAATATTTAAGTTAGGGGGGTGTTAGGGTTAGTGTTAGACTTAGGTTTAGGGGTTAATAATTTTATTGCAGTGGCAGCGGTGTACTGGGGGGCAGGATAGGGGTTAATAAATTTATTATAGGTGGCGACGTTGTAGGGGGGCAGATTAGGGGTTAATAAATTTAATATAGGTTGCGGCGGGGTCCGGGAGCGGCGGTTTAGGGGTTAAACTATTTATTTAGTTATGGCGAGGTCCGGGATCAGCAGGATAGGGGTTAATAACTTTATTACAGAGGGGGGCGGTATAGGGGGGGCAGGATAGGGGTTACTAGGTATAATGTAGGTGGCGGCGGGGTCCGGGAGCGGCGGTTTAGGGGTAAATACATTTATAAGAGTTGCGGCGGGGTCTAGGAGCGGCGGTTTAGGGGTTAATAACTTTATTGAGTTGCGGGGGGCTCCGGGGGTGCCGGTATAGGGGGTAGAACAGTGTAGTTAGTGTGGGTGTTTAATGACAGGCTAGCAATAAAGCTGTAAAAAAGCCGAAGAGCAGCGAGATCGGATGAGTGATAACTATCACAGTCCGCTGCTCATCGCCCGTACTTGGTGCGCTGCTTTTTGACAGCTTTTTTGATAACTTAGGGGAAATTTTGAAGGTCCGCGGCGGCAATGGTAGGCGAGCTTAGGCCTGTGTATTGAACCGAAAGGCAGGTAAAGTAGACGGCTTGATAACTACCCCTCTGTTTCTTAACTCCTGGTATGTCCCTTTAAAACCCTGTGTCTTTGCTGGATTTAAACACTAATTTTTTAACTCTATAGAACCAACTGTCTACTCCATTAATCTGCTCTTTCCTGTCCCCAGCATGTGCATCTCCTTATCAAACTTTGCTTAATGAATTAATTAATCCCCACCCAATTTTCTTTCTTGAATCTACTCCTCTGATCTTGTAGCAATTCTTAGTCTTCTCACCTGAGTGTAACTTATCTCCCTGTCTCCAAACAATTAAGCTCAGCTGTCTGCTGTAGCCTTATAAATTTAGGACCAGTTAGGGGAGAGCGTTTGCTGGGCCTGAACGTTTGCAGAGTATTCCATCTCTCTAAGCTCCCATCTGTCTAAATGACCATCTTTAAGTGACAGCGCTGAGAATTAGACAAGATTTGAACAAGATTTGAAGAAGATTTGAGGCAAGCAAAATATTTCAATTCAAAAAATCTTTTGCACTTAACATTATGCTTTGTTTTCAGGACTGCTTTTTTTTTTTATCAGTCTCATGTCTATTCCACAAGCAGGCTCAAATGCTCATACCTTACCCTTCTCCCCATGCAGTTTATATAGGCCCCTCTCTCCTTTCTTCACCATACCTTAGCTCTCATGAACTACTTTCTATTTTAACCCCTTAGTGACCAGAGCACTTTTCCATTTTCTGTCCGTTTGGGACCAAGGCTATTTTTACATTTCTGCGGTGTTTGTGTTTAGCTGAAATTTTCCTCTTACTCATTTACTGTACCCACACATATTATATACCGTTTTTCTCGCCATTAAATGGACTTTCTAAAAATACCATTATTTTTATCATATCTTATCATTTACTATAAAATAATTTATAAAATATGAGGAAAAATGGAAAAAAACACACTTTTTCTAACTTTGAACCCCAAAATCTGTTACATATCTACAACCACCAAAAAACACCCATGCTAAATAGTTTCTAAATTTTGTCCTGAGTTTAGAAATACCCAATGTTTACATCTTCTTTGCTTTTTTTGTAACTTATAGGGCCATAAATACAAGTAGCACTTTGCTATTTTCAAACCATTTTTTTTTTAAATTAGCGCTAGTTACATTGGGACACTGATATCTTTCAGGAATCCCTGAATATCCATTGACATGTATATATTTTTTTTTAGAAGACATCCCAAAGTATTGATCTAGGCCCATTTTGGTATGTTTCATGCCACCATTTCACCGCCAAATGCGATCAAATACAAAAAATCGTTCACTTTTTCACAATTTTTTTCACAAACTTTCAGTTTCTCACTGAAATTATTTACAAACTGCTTGTGCAATTATGGCATAAATGGTTGTAAATTCTTCTCTGGGGTCCCCTTTGTTCAGAAATAGCAGACATATATGGCTTTGGCATTGCTTTTTGGTAATTAGAAGGCCGCTAAATGCCACTGCGCACCACACGTGTATTATGCCCAGCAGTGAAGGGGTTAATTAGGGAGCATGTAAGGAGCTTTTTGGGGTATTTTTAGCTTTAGTGAAGTGTAGTAGACAACCCCAAGTATTGATCTAGGCCCATTTTGGTATATTTCATGCCACCATTTCACCGCCAAATGCTATCAAATTAAAAACATTTTTCACAATTTTAGGTTTCTCACTGAAATCATTTACAAACAGCTTGTGCAATTATGGCACAAATGGTTGTAAATGCTTCTCTGGGATCCCCTTTGTTCAGAAATAGCAGACATATATGAATTTGGCGTTGCTTTATGGTAATTAGAATGCTGCTAAATGGCGCTGCGCATCACACGTGTATTATGGCTAGCAGTGAAGGGGTTAATTAGGTAGCTTGTAGGGAGCTTGCAGGGTTAATTTTAGCTTTAGTGTAGAGATCAGCCTCCCACCTGAAACATCAGACCCCCTGATCCCTCCCAAACATCTCTCTTCCCTCCCCTACCCCACAAATGTCTCCGCCATCTTAAGTACTGGCAGAAACTCTGCCAGTACTAAAATAAAAGGAAAATTTTGGCTTTTTTGTGCAATTTTTTTAGCATATTTACATATGCTTATGTGTAGGATCCCCCTCAGCACCCAAACTCACTGATCCCCCACCAAACAGCTCTCCAACCCTCCCCCTCTGACTTAATGTGCGCCATCTTGGGTACTGGCAGCTGTCTGCCAGTACCCATTTTAGTGAAAAATATGCTGCTTTTATTAAAAAAATTTCCCTTTTCTGTAGTGTAGCTTCCCCCCCAATACCAACCCCCCACCCCTTCCAGATCCCTTAGATGCTTTCCAAAAAATAAGTTTATTTTAAATTTTTTTACAATTTACTTGCAACTTTTTTTCTGTAGTGTAGCGGTTCCCACCCGCTCCCGCCCCGTGCACGCGCCCGCCCGCCACCCCCCGTGCACGCGCGTGCGCCCGTGCGCGCGTCCGTGCGCGCCCCCGAAGGCTCCGCCCCCGATCCCGCCCCCCTCCACCTTACAGAGCTCACCGATGGCCGCCCACCCGCCTCCCAAGTCGGCTCCCACCCACCAACGATACCGGCCATCGATGTCCGGTGCAGAGAGGGCCACAGAGTGGCTCTCTCTGCATCGGATGGCCAGAAAGTGTTATTGCAGGATGCCTCGATGTCGAGGCATCACTGCAATAACCGGAAAGCAGCTGGAAGCGAGCAGGATCGCTTCCAGCTGCTTTCCAGACTGAGGACGTGCAGGGTACGTCCTTGGTCGTTAACTGACATCCTTTAGAGGACGTGCCCTGCATGTCCTCGGTCATTAAGGGGTTAACATCTATGTCACTAAACTGCACCACCTCACAGAAATGCCTCCACTGCTATAAATCTCATTCTCACCTACTCTTACTTTCCATCTTGATGCTATTAGCATCAGGCGACATCTCTCCAAATCCTGTGCCCACCCTCATTCCCATTATTACCAAATCACGCACTCCATATAGAAACTTTAATAAAAGCAACACACATAACCTCATTTCCATCCAATGCATCCCACACGCATACACTCCTTTCACCTGCGCACTATGGAACTCTCGCTCTGTCTGCAACAAACTTACAGCCATTCATGACCTGTTTATATCAAATACTTTCACCCTTTTAGCAATTACAGAAACCTGGCTATCTCCTTCTGACACTGTTTCCATTGCTGCTCTCACACACGGTGGTCTTCACTTTAGCCATACCCCTAGGCCAGGTGACAAACGTGGCGGCGGTGTTGGCATCTTGCTCTCCCCCTCCTGCACTTATCAATACCTACCTCCAATCCCATCTCTTTCCTTCTCCTCCTTTGAAGTCCACTGCATTTGCCTGTTCTCCCCCCTCTCCCTCAAAGTGGCAGTCATCTATAGCCCTCCTGGACCAACCTCCTAATTCTTTGACAACTTCGCTGCCTGGCTTCCTCACTTTCTCTCTTCAAATATACCAACCCTAATTCTTGGGGACTTCAACATTCCCATTGACAACCCATCTGCCCCTGCTGCCTCTATACTTCTTTCACTCACATCCTCCTTCGGTCTCTCACAATCCACCCTATTCCAGACTCACCATGATGGAAACTCCATCGACCTGGTATTTTCCTACCTCTGCTCTATATCTGACACCACCTGTCGCCCTTTTCCCATTTCAGACCATCACCTGGTAACCTATAATATTAATGCAACAGCTAAACCCACTTCTCCATCCCGCCCCCACACCTGTAGAAATACACATGCTGTGGATCCGCTCCAATTTTCAAAAATTATTTAAAATCTCCTCCCTCACAACTCCACTATAACCTGCCCTGATCTTGCTACAGCCCACTATAACATAACTCTCTCCTCTGCATTAGACACACTTGCCCCTCCCCAGCTGCGCAAAACACCATGCCGTCAGTTACAGCCCTGACATGCTCAGCAAACACGCTATTTGCAAAAATGCTTCTGTACTGCTGAGCGTGTCTGGAGGAAAACTCACTCTGAACCCGATTTCATACACTATAAGTTTATTCTTCGTTCATACACTTCCGCCCTTCACTTAGCCAAGCAAACTTACTTCTCTTCTCTCATATCTACTCTTTCCTCAAACCCTAAACGACTCTTCTCCACCTTTAACTCTCTCCTCTACCCACCTGCTCCACCACCCCCACCTGTCTTTAGTTCTCAAGACCTGGCAGACTACTTTTTAAACAAAACACGTACTATCCAAAGCAACATCCCAACACCAACCTGCAATATTCCAACAACAGGCCAAATTACTCCCTCTGCCTCCCTCTGTATCTTCCATCCAGCCACTGAGAATTAAGTTTCTTCCTTACTATCTTCCTCACGCCTCACTACCTACCCACTCGACCCTATCCCTTCCCATCTAATACCCTCCCTATCTTCCACCTTCACTCCTGCTCTTACCCACATCTTCAACCTATCTTTTTCTACTGGCTCAATCCCATCTTCTTTCAAACACGCAAAAGTCACTCCCATACTCAAAAAACCCTCCCTCGACCCTAATTCTCCTGAAAGCTACCGTCCCATATCACTGCTTCCACTAACATCAAAACTCCTTTAAAAACTATTTTACAATCGCCTAACCCACTTCCTGTCCGCCAACTCCTTGCTTGACCCACTGCAATCCGGATTCCGCCCAAAACACTCAACTGAGACTGCCCTTACCAAGATCACAAACGATCTTCTCTCTGCTAAAAATATTGGCCACTACTCTATACTCATCTTACTTGACCTCTCAGCTGCCTTTGACACAGTTGACTACCCCCTCCTCCTATAGCTCTTTTGGCCTCTGTGACACTGCTCTTTCCTGGATTCACTCCTATCTTTCTCACAGGTCTTTTTCTGTGTCATTTGCCGGCGATTCCTCCTCTCCTATGCCTCTGTCTGTTGGAGTACCTCAAGGATCTGTTCTGGGTCCTCTACTCTTCTCCATCTATACTTCTTCGCTGGGTAAACTTATCAACAGTTATGGCTTCAAATATCACCTCTATGCTGATGACACCCAGATCTACCTCTCCACCCTTGCTCTCTCTCCCTCTGTCCTCTCTCATGTCAGCAAATGGTTATCTGGTATTTCTTCCTGGATGGCCTCTCACCACCTAAAGATTAACATGTCCAAGACTGAGCTCCTTCTTATCCCCCCCTCAAGCTCTACGCCGACTTCTGACTTCTCTATCCCTGTTGACAGCATCACCATTTCCCCATTGCCCCAAGTCCGCTGCCTCTGAGTCACACTTGACTCAAACCTATCCTTCGTCCCCCATATCCAATCGCTTTCTACATCCTGCCGCAATTATCTACGCAATATTTCCAAAATTCGCCCTTTTCTTAAAGCGCTGACACCACAAAGCAAATAATCCACTCCCTTGCTATCTCCCGACTTGACTACTGCAATAACCTACTCGCTGGCCTTCCTCTTTCCTGCCTCTCCCCCCTTCAATCCATCCTAAATGCCTCTGCCAGTCTGATCCACCTTTCCCGTCGTTCTGTATCTGCTGCACCTCTCTGTGAGTCCCTTCATTGGCTCCCCATTCACAGCAGAATCAAATTCAAAATTCTCACCCTTACATACAAAACTCTCACCAATGCCTCTCCCCTCTACCTATCCTCTCTAACACACAAGTATACTCCAGCCCGTCCACTAAGATCCAACAATGACCTGCTCCTTGCATCCGCAACTGTCACCTCCTCTCATGCTAGACTGCAGGACTTCTGTCGTGCAGCACCTACCCTCTGGAACACTCTCCCTCATGCTGTCAGGCTTTGCCCTAATCTTTCTTCCTTTAAATGTTCCCTGAAGACTTTTCTGTTCAGGGAAGCCTACCACCCAACTAAATAATAAATTAATTTCATTTACCTAACATTTCCCTCATCTAACTCTGTATTAACATCTTTCTCAATCTTGCAGTCCTCACCTCCTGTTTCTCAACCTCCTACCCTTCTAAATTGTAAGTTCCCATGGGAATAGGGCCCTCAATCCCTCCTGTATGTTTTTGTAAATGTTGTCCTGTATCTTACAAGTCTTGTATTGTTTTATTTAAATGAATTGTATCCATGGACAGCGCTGCGGAATATGTTGGCGCTTAATAAATAAAGTATAATAATAATAAAATAATAAAAAGCAAATTTGATGATAAAAGTAAATAGGAAAGTTGATTAAAATTACAAGTCCTATCTGAATAATGAAAGTTTAATTTTGACTAGACTGTCCCTTTAACTGCGCTAGAAGTAAGCATTTTGTGCAAGTCGAGTTGTGCTCATATTATGAGTTGTGCACTAACCTGATGTGCGTAAAAAAAGCTGAATTTAGGATATTGCACTCTCAATAACCTATTCCCCCAAGTGCTCTAACCTGATATGAAAATATGAATATTTTACATTCCATTGTTCTTCAGATAGAAGACTATATTTTATTTATTCATAAACATTTATCCACTAACAAACTTCATATGCCAGGGTGCTAAGGATTGTTGATAAAGCTGAAAAACAAAGCACTCTCTGGTCTTATCAAGTGTATAACACAAATTTATTTAAATTGACATTTTGGGTTGTTCACCCCTTTATCAGACCAACATGAGTGAAAAGAACAAACAATCTTTTAAGGCATACTCGATCCCTCCCCCACCAAACCAAAAAAACGCCAAACAGGTTACCATGGTGTTACACCTAGTGATATAGAGTAACCCACATTAAATGAAACAAAAAATAAGTAAACAAAAAAGCACTAACGATTGTAACTTTCACAAACGTAAACAGTATAATAGCATATATTTACATCCCCAACACTAAACATGTGTGTGTATGTTTACAAAGAAAATAGCTATAGATTTAAGATTTACACTAGGACATGTTAAATACGAGATATGCGGTCTACAACCTCAAATCCTGATAGATGGAAAAAACAACAGAATTCATATGTATAAAAACACAGTAGCCAAAGTCTATCTGACCATGTTGGCTACCGTTATCGCAACTTAATCTATTGCTGATGTATAGAACACCTGTCACATCAGTCGTGTATTGCGATCATGCCGTAGCCTTTTTTTAATTATTATTATTGGTTATTTGTAGAGCGCCAACAGATTCCACAGCCTTTTTCGTACAGGGTTAGATTCATCCCGCCCATACGGGGCGTGTGTTACAGTGTCAACCAAAATTGTCAGAAAAAAATTCAGAAAGGACTAGCGGTTACTACTTACAACTGCCTATGTGTCAGTACATTACTGTCAAGCCTTGTGGGTGGTCGAGTGTTTAAAGGTTCATAACAGAAGCGAATATATTCATACCGTAATGGTTAATATATGGTAATGAGAGTTAGGCTAGATGCATAACATATGCACAATATGGTGCTTGCCTAGAGGTGAAGAGTAACTCGTTAGACTCACAGATCTGTTAAAACGTATATATGTTAACATGGCAGATATAACTTAAGCACTGAAAGCTCGTATTGCTATTTCAGAACCACAAATACATTTCAACATCACAGTTATTGAATATCATATGCACATTAAAGAGTTAGAACTTATGCATGTTAACATGGCAGATAAAGCTGTAGCAATGAATGAGATTAATAATGCAAACTCATTGCTATTTCAGCTCCACAAATAAATTGCAACACTACATTTTTGAACATCACCTGTAAATCATAGAGTTAACACGTATATATGTTAACATGGCAAATAAGGCTATAGCAATGGATGAGAAAATAGTGCAAAGTCATATTGCTATTTCAGCACCACAAAAAATATCAAGAAATAAAATGCCCATATATAAAAATGAGGGTGAGAGAGATTACTTCATAACCATTCATTGTTTACCCTCCATGCAAAATGCATAAACATCATTAGTCACCTGCAACTTCATCATATATGACATAGCTGGCAAGAGATCAATGACCGAAATATACAGAAATACATAAACACATAGAGTTCACCGATATAAGGGACCTCATAGGTATACATCCTCAGTATAATGTGCTTCTACGATATTGCTAGCGACACTGGAATCTATATAATTGGACAATACTATACAGGCAATATATGACAGTGGAATACATCCTATTTGTGTAACAGGCTTAATGACTATATCCTCATCTCTGGACATTTTAATTAAAGAAAACAATTTTGTTAAAGAAAGCAATGCCAGTCGATACTTGTGTTCAGTCCCCTTTCTTGTACAATGTCCAGTTTATGGATCCAGCGAGCTTCGGTTTGTAGTAATCATTTGTTTATATTGCCACCATGACGCAGTGGTGGAACGTGATCAATCAACTGGAATCTAAGGTCTTTCACCGTGTGTCCTTTATGGGCAAAATGTCCGATTGGTCACTGTCTCCTTTTTCTATGGCCGTGCGGATGGCACTCCGATGGTTCACCATCCTCTTCTTTATGTCATCCAAGGTCTAACCCACATAGAACAGCCCACAAATACAGCTCAACATGTACACCACAAACGGGGTTGTGCATGTTAAGTAATGCTTTATAGGGTATCTTTTGTTGGTATGTGGGTGTTTGAAACTGGTCCCTTGAACCATGGAGTGGCAGGTGACACAACTGAGGCATCTGTATGATTATTTCTTGGTGGATTTTAGCCATGTCTGTTTCGTACAGCACTGTTGCGGGTCTGTCAGTACCAGTAGGTCACATAAGCTCTTCCCACGTCTAAAGTCTACCCTTGGTTGTGAAAACTCCTCGTAAGGCAGTGCTGGATCACTCTGTACAATGTGCCATTCTTGGTTCAATATCCCACCCATATTTCTTAGTTCTAGTGTGTAGGTGGTAGTCAAATTCGTCCTCTTTGTGTCATCTTGTACTCTGGTTGTCGTCATGAGGTCCTTTTGTGTCACTTGTGTGGCTTCCATTTTAGCTGCTATAATGTCCTCATTCCTATATTCTCTCACAGCAAATGTTTCTTCCATTCTTTGTATCTGTACCATTTTTTGTTCGTCAGATGAATTATTCCTCACTACCCTCAGCATCTATGATCTCGGTATCATATTCACCAGTGATCTTGGATGGCTACTACTAGCATGTAGTATTGAATTTCTGTCAGTTTCCTTGTGAAACAGAGTCATGCCCAGTCGGCCATCCTCCTTAAAGATCCGTAGATCCAGAAAGTCGATAGTGGTTTTACTGAATGAGATCTTTACCTTGGTTGGACAGTCTGAGTTAATGAAGGTTGTCACCCACTCATTCAATTACATTTCATCGTTTTTCCATATTAATAAGATGTCATTAATGTATCGACGGTAGTAGGTGATGTTTGGATGCGTATATACCTGTAGTATGTTCTCCTCCACATATTCCATATACAGGTTGGCAAATGAGGGTGCCATGTTGGAACCCATGGCCGTCCCAGTAAGTTGCAGGTAGAAAAAAATTCAAATCTGAAATAGTTATTTCTGAAACAACATGTCAGTAGTAGTTGTAAAAATTCAGCTGGTGGTCCCACATACGGATATTTCCTTAGATATGTCAAGATCACCTGTATACCTTCTTCTTGAGGAATTACAGAATAAAGACTGTTAACATCCATACACACTAGTAGGTTGTCAGGTGCTACCTCTGTTAGTTCTGTCAATGTTTCTACCAAAATCCCAGAAGTCTCTTAAATAGGAAGTCAAGTTTGTTACCATAGGTTACAAAATGTGATTGAGAAACATAGCCAGCTAACCCGGTACGATCAAGCCTATGGCATGATCGCAATACACGACTGATGTGACAGATGTTCTTTTTCCTGCAGTGTAGGATACCCTTACTCTCGCCTCCCTGATCTCTCCCAAACAGCTGTCTAACCCTTCCACCTCCTAACGGAGGCTCTGCAAACCAGCATGCATGCTTAGCCCCACCAACTTTTCTCAGGATAAATGTGATGCATTTGCGACTTTCTTCAGGGACAATATTTTCTCAATCTGAGCCGCTATCACAGCAGGCCAAACAGTTACACATCAGAACCACTACAATGGAATGCCAGATTGCCCCAGTTTATGGTCCACTTTTACAAATGTGGATATAAAAAGGAGTTGAAACACTCAATCCAGCCTTCACAAAAATAGTGCAGTGTTCACTAAAAACAGGAGGCTTCCCAGATCCTCTAAAAGAAGTTGTGGTAAAACCCATTCCTAAAGAAACCTTTATTAGACCCAGACTGCATGACGAATTACAGACCAGTATCCAACCTCCTATTTCTGGGGAAAATAATTGAAAGTGTAGTGGCAACTCAACTGGAAGCCCATCTATAACGCCTGAACATATTCAATCCTTTCCAGTCATGCTTCAGATGCCACCACAGCACTGAAACAGTGCTAGTCCGAGTGCTAAATGATCTCCTCATGGCAAGAGACAAAGGTGATTACTCCATCCTAATACTCCTGGATTTCTCAGCTGCATTTGACACCATTGACCATAGGATTCTAATAGAGTACTTGCAGCACATCTGTGGTCTGGGAGGCACAGTCCTTAACTGGTTTAGATCTTTCCTCGCTGGTAGATCACAGAGAGTAATATCAGAATCAAGCTCATCAGCACCGACAGAACTAGCCTCCAGAGTTCCACAAGGATGCATCCTGTCTCCCATGCTATTCGGAATTTACTTACTACCACTGAGGGACATCATTAACCAACATGGCCTAAGGTATCATTCTTACGCTGATGACGCACAACTCTACTTCTCCTTTGCTCCAGATACTACAGACCCAGCATGCCGCATAAACAGTTGCTTAACAGACCTCATAGAATGGAGGAATGCTAGCTGTCTCAAAGTGAACCCGGACAAAACAGAGTTACTCTTGATGAGGGGATCCCAGCATGAAAAATATCCCACGATCACCAAACTGGCCTGGAGCTTGGAGGCTCTGAACTCGTTAGTTCATCAAAAGGTACAAAACCTCAGAGTGCTGATTGACGATGGACTATCTTTTAAACAGCAGATTTCCTCCGTAATAAAATCTGCCTACTTTAATCTGAAAAACATAGCCAGAATACAACACTTTAGTTCCACTGGATGATATGCCAACATTAATCCATGCATTTGTATCCTCTTGACTAGATTACTGCAATGCACTTTACTTGGGCCTCCCAAAAAAAAAGAACTCCATCACCTTCAGACGGTACAAAACGCATCAGCCAGACTACTTACCAATTAAACGCGCTCCTACCACATAACACCTATTCTCCACTCCCTGCATTGGCTTCCAATTAAATGGCGAACATATTTTAAAATTGGCCTGCACATCCCTCCTCTCAGTGCCAAGAATAAGGACAAACTCAGGCTCCAGAGCATTTGGCCACACTGCCCCTATTTTCTGGAACTCTTTACCATGCGCAATCAGAGTGACACCGTCCTTACAGACTTTAAAAAAAAGCTAAAGACCCACCTCTTCCATCAGGCATTCAGTCCGCTTATCTGACCTTCAGAAACTCCTAACTTTTATGTCTTTATGTTGGTATATTTGTAAAGTGCTTTGAGTCTCACAGGGAGAAAATCGCAAATTATTATTATTATACATTATAACGACATCCGCCATCTTAGGTAGTGGCAGCTGTCTGCCAGTACCCAGTTTGCATAAATTGTGTTTTAAATGATAACTTTTTCTATTAAAAATATTGCTTGTGTAGTGTAGTGTCCCCCCTTACCCTCCCCATCTCCCTTGTCTAAGTGATCATTCTGTAGGGCACCCCCCAAAAAAAAGTTGTGCAACCCCAGATCTTAGTGTGTTGCCCTTTCTCAAGAAGAAATCCAGCTATGAAAAGAGATACATTCGGCAAGTGGACATCTTTATCTAACTAAACTGCCAAATGCACAGCCCTACTAGGTAACTCTTCAACAAAAAATATTATGTGAATTAATCAAATTAATTAATAATAGATGTAAATTGGATACTTTTTAAAAATTGTATTCTCTGTCTTAAAGGGATACTAAACCCAATTTTTTTCTCATGATTCGTAAAGAGCACGGAAGTTTAAGCAGATTTTTAATTTACTCCTGTTATTAATTTTTCTTTATTCTCTTGCTATCTTTATTTTAAAAGCAGGAATGTAAAGCTTAGGAGCTGGTCCATTTTAGATTCAGCACCCTGGATAGCGTTTGCTGATTGGTGGCTACATTTAGCCACCAATTAGCAAGCGTAACCCAGGTTCTGAACCAAAAATGGTCCGTCTCTTAAGCTTTACATTCCTGCTTTTAAAATAAAGATAGCAAGAGAACGAAGAAAAAATGATAATAGGAGTCAATTAAAAAGTTGCTTAAAATTGCATGCTCTATCTGAACCATTAAAGAAAAAAATTGGGTTTAGTATCCCTTTAATCACAAAAGAAAACATTTGGATTTCATATCCCTTTAACTGCTTTGAGTTTAGCAAAAATTAGACTGATGGCATCCTTTAATTTTTAATGTTTTTAAATTAGCTATAATCAGATTTCTACATATAATGTAATTGGAGTATAATTTCAACTATCATATTGTTCACAAAAGATTTTATTTGCTCTACAATATGTAGCCTTGAGACTTTCATTTAAAATGTACCCAGAACAGCAGTAATATACAGTATAGATTATTTTCCTGCAAGTATCCTTATGAAATATTCATCACTGTTTGCACTGTGTAGTATATACTCATTTTATATGATATATGCAAACACCATAATGCACAAAATGCTGAAATTACCACTCTTGCAGCAGAAATAAATTTGATACACCATATCCATTTTTCTTTAAGAGCCTTATTGCAGTTCACATTGAGGAGAACACAAATAAATGTATGCCCTTATTTTCTAGGTTTTCAACTGTCATATGGAGAACAATAACCCTTATTGTTTCAAAAGAGTTTTGCTAAATCTACAAAATAGGGGTAGTATACATTTTTCTATGGTGTTTTGTATAATGTAAAATAGGTTGTAACAATTAACCCCTTAATAGATTTTCCTTGGGGAGGATGTTTTTTTAATAGCGGTGAGACCGCACTATTTTAACAATCTGGCAGGAAAGAGTGAGGGTTTAATAGCGTGGTCTTGCTGTTCGCGGCAAGACTTGTGCTATTAGAACAAGACAAACCCTTAATGACCAGCAATGTACAAGGTACGTCGCGGTCGATAAGGGGTTAAAGGAACATGCCCTAATTTGTCAAATCTGTAACTTTAGCATTACTGTCCCTGAAAGTCAGAGAGGTGAAAGGGACAGTAAACACCTTCAAATTTGTATCTAAAGTGACAGATTACAAGTGGCGCGAGTCGTGATAAGCAATATCATGTCCGTGCTAACTTGCACTAAACATGTTGACTTTAGCGCAAACAAAATTTATGCTCATCAGGTTAGAGCTACTAAATACCTTTATATATACACTATATGATAAAAATGAGTTATATCATTTTTATTAAAAATGCTTTTAAGGGTTCAAAGGTGTGCTGTAAATGAAAAATTATTTGAATGGAAAGAGCTGTAATTAATATATACAGTATATGTATAAATGTGTGTGTGTATATACAGTATGTATATATATATATTGTATATATATATATTTGTTCTTATATTTAGAAACATATATAGAAATAGATATTTAAAAATATAAAGAACATTTTCTTCTAGGTGAATATTGGAATATAAAAACCGGTGTTGGGTTAGTGATCAACCAATGAGTTTTTTTTTAACAATGCACTCCATTAAAGTCTGTGAGGACAAGAAGTTAACACGGTCACAATATCCGTAGTCCTGAAATTATCATGCCTCTGTTTTTTGCTTGTATGCAAACATTTTACTTTCAAATTGTAATACCCGCACTAACCCGCCTGCATTAAAAGCTTACTTCCAGTGGTGTTTGCACAGAAGTGAAAGTGATAAATAGTGTGCCACTTGTAATCTGACCCAAAATGTTTAGTTATACATAATGAAACAACTTTAAAATATACTTTTATTATTTATTGTGCCCTGTTTTCACATAATTAAGCATTAAAAATTGAGCGATTTAAAATTACCAGAACTTAAACTGAACCCTGCTGACTTCTTAAGGCTAGCTCTGTAACATATCTGTCCCTAATTGGCTTTATCTGATAACAACTGCAAAACAATCACCTATATTACGAGTTTTGCGTTATACTAACACCCATAAACTACCTATTAACCCCTAAACCGAGGCCCTCCCGCATCACAAACACTATAATAAATTTATTAACGCCTAATCTGCCACTCCCGATATCTCCGCCACTTTAAAAAAAATATTAACCCCTATTTCACCGCTTTCCGACATCATCACCACTATAATAAACTTATTAACCCCTAAGCAGTCGACCTCCCGCATAAAAAACACTATTTAAATATTATTAACTCCTAATCTGCCATCCTCCCACATCGCCCTCCCTATACTAAAGTTATTAAGCCCTACACCACCGCCACTATACTAAACCTATTAACCCCTAAACCGCAAGCCCCCCACAATGAAATATACTAAACTATTAACCCCTAAACCAAAAGCCCCCCACATTGAAATAAACTAAGTTAAACTATTTACCCCTAAACCTAACAACCCCCTAACTTTATATTAAAATTACAATTTCCCTATCTTAAATTAAATTAAAACTTACCTGTCAAATTAAAAAAAAATAAGTTTAAATTACCAATTAAACTAATATAATTATTAAACTAAAATGAAACTAACTACCAATTAAATTAAACTAAACTACACATTAAAAAAATCCTAACACTACTCTAAAAATTACAAGGTATCTAATTACAAAAAAATAAAAAATACTAAGTTACAAAAAATAACAAACACTAAATTACAGAAAATAAAAAACGAAATTATACAAAATAAAAAAGAATTAACCTAATCTAATAGCCCTATCAAAATAAAAAAGCCCACCCAAAATTAAAAAAAACCCTAGCCTACAATAAACTATCAATTCCCCTTAAAAGGGCCTTTGTGGGGCATTGCCCCAAAGATATTAGCTATTTTACTTGTAAAAAAAACACAAACACCCCCCCAACAGTAAAACCCACCACCCAACCAACCCCCCCAAAATAAAAAAAACTAATTATAAAAAAAACCTAAGCTACTTATTGCCCTGAAAAGGAAATTTGTATGGGCATTGCTTACTGCCCAGACCCTAAACTAAACAAAAACCCACCCAAAAAAACCTTATAAAAGCCTAACACTAACCCCCTGACGATCAACTTTCAGTTTTTGAAGTCCCGCTTGAATGATTTAAGCAGCTCTAAATAGAATTAGAGCTGCTTAAATTCTATTGGCTTATTTGAACAGACAATAGGAATGCAAGGGACACCATCTTGGATCGCGTCCCTTGCATTGAAGATTCAGTGTACGGCGGTGACCGTATGAAGATGATGGACCCGCTCTGCACCTCTGAGTTTAAGATAGTAGATGCCACCTGGATAAAGATTGAAGACGACGCCTGGATTAACACTTCTCGCCGCTTGGATCAGGACGTTGCCACCGGGATGAAGATTGAAGAGGCCGTCTGGATGAAGACTTCTCACCGCCTGGATTAGGACTTCAACTCCAGGATGAAGATCATTCAAGCGGGACTTCAAAAACTGTAAGTGGATCATCAGGGGGTTAGTGTTAGGCTTTTTTAAGGGTTTATTGGGTAGGTTTTATTTTTTAGTTTAGGGTCTGGCCAGTAAAAAGAGCTAAATGCCATTTTAAGGACAATGCCCATACAAATGCCCTTTTCAGGGCAATGGCTATCTTAGGTTTTTATAGAATTAGGTTTTTTATTTTGGGGGGTTGGTTGGGTGGTGTGTTTTACTGTTGGGGGTACCTTTGTGTTTTTTTACAGGTAAAAGAGCTGATATCTTTGGGGCAATGCCCCACAAAAGGCCTTTTTAAGGGCCATTGGTAGTATATTGTAGACTAGGATTTATTTTGTTGGGTGGGCTTTTTTATTTTGATAGGGCTGTTAGATTAGGTGTAATTCTTTTTTATTTTGGATTATTTCGTCTTTTATTTTGTTTAATGTATATTTTTAGGGGGTGTTTTATTTTTTGTAGCAGAAGAGCTGTTTAACTTAGGGCAATGCCCTACAAAAGGCCCTTTTAAGGGCCCTTGGTAGTTTGGGCGGTGGGGGGTTGTATAGTGTTAGGCGGTGTTTGTATTTTTTTGGAGCAAAAGAGCTGTATATGTCAGGGCAATGCCCTACAAAAGGCCCTTTTAAGGGACCCCAAAAGGCCCTTTTAAGGTCCCTTGGTAGTTTATTCTAGATTAAGCTTTATTTTTTTGGGGGTGTTATTTTTTAAAGGTATTAGAATAGGAATAATCTCTATTTTTTTGGATAATTTTGTTTGTTTTGTTTTGTAATGGTAGGTGTTTTTATTTTTTGTAATGTTAGGTTTTAGTGTAAGGCAGGTTAGGTTTTATTTGACAGGTAAGTTTGTATTTATTTTAACTAGGTAGTTAGTAAATAGATAACTATTTTCTAACTAGTCTACCTAGTTAAAATAAATACAAACTTACCTGTCAAATAAAAAAAAAACCTAAGCTAGCTACAATATAACTATTTGTTATATTCTAGCTAGCTCAGGTTTTATTTCACAGGTAAGTATTTAGTTTTACATAGATATTATTTAGTTAATAATTGTAAATTTAATTTAGATCTATTTTAATTATTTTAAAGTTAGGGGGTGTTAGGGTTAGGGATAGGTTTAGGGTTAGAGGTTAATAGTTAATTTAGGTTGTTGCAATGTGGGGGGCTGGTGGTTTAGGGGTTAATAGGTTTATTTAGTTAATAATTGTAAGTTTAATTTAAATCTAGTTTAATTATGTTAAAGTTAAGGGGTGTTAGGGTTAGGGTTACGTTAGGGTTAGGGTTACTAGTTTAATTTAGGTTGTTGCAATGTGGGGGGCTGGCAGTTTAGGGGTTAATAGGTTTATTTAGTGGTAGTGATGTGGGAGGTCAGAGGTTTAGGGGTTAATAGCTTTATTTAGGTGACAGCGATATCGGGAGCGGCGGAATAGGGTTTAATAACTTTAATATAGTTGCGGCGATGTTGGGGTGTGGCGGAATAGGGGTTAATAACTATAGTATAGTGGCGACGATATATTGGGAGTGGCAGATTAAGGGTTAATAATTTGATTTTGGTGGTGGCGATATCGGGAGAGGCAGATAAGGGGTTGATAACTGTAGGCAGGCTTCGGCGATGTTGGGGGCAGCAGATTAGGGGTGTTTAGACTCAGGGTTTATATTAGGGTGTTAGGTTTGAACTGTAGTTTATTTTTTCCCATATACATCAATGGTGCTGCGCTATGGAGCTTTTGTTTCTGCGATCGCAGGTGTTAAACTTTTTTTTTGCCGGCTCTCCCCATTGACGTCTATGTTGAAAGTGTGCACAAGCACGTCAAAATACTGCTGCTTGTGTGTGTGGTAAGGAGCTCAACGCAGCCATATCGCCCACACAGACTGTTTTTTTTTTAAACTTGTAATGGCAGCGCTATAGGGGGGTATATAAATAACGCAATTTTTTGTGGCGTTCTTTACTTTCCCTATAGCGCTCAAAACTCGTAATCTAGGTGTATGTGTTTTATTCTAACCTTGCTGCCTGAGGACTAAACCCCTTTCAAATAAGGCAAATGATGGCTTGAGTTTGGATATTGATAAATAATTGTAGTAAAAAGGATGTTAATTTGTTTTAAAAACAAAGACTTGACTGATATTTTATTTTAATAGCAGCACAACAGAAATGTTTTGTAATTACAAGGTGTTTATTGTCTGTTTAAAGGGACAGTAAAGTCCAAATCAAACTTTCATGATTCAGATAGAGCAACTTAAGTTTAAACAACTTTCCAATTTGCATTTATCTTCACATTTGTTTTTTTCTCTTGGTATTTTTGTTAAAGTGAAGGTAAATTTATCTATCCATCTCTAATTTCCTGAATTCTGAGACAGTGACATATAGAGCGGTCCCACCCGCTCTATACGTGTCATCCATCTCTAATTTCCTGAATTCTGAGACAGTGACGTATAGAGCGGTCCCACCCGCTCTATACGTGTCATCAAGCTTGTGCACATCGAGCATCTTCTCACCGCGCATGCGCACCCATACTACAATCTCCAAATTGCGCATGCGTTACTCGCGGTCTTTGCCATCTATAGCACATGCGTCAATAAACCAACATAGTATTTGCACCCGCAGCCCGAATATTTACATGCACCCGCAGCCCGAATCTTGTACGCGCTTGCCTCGCCGCTAAGAAATACTAAAGGCTACGCATGCGCATACTTCACAAAACAATGCTGACGTCAATTGACGGCCGCCTAACGGCCAAAGAATCAATTGGCTCTTTAAACAACGTGATCGTTGTTTAAAAAAAAAAAGTTATAACGGGTTGTTTTTCTTGGAGCCGGATCAATGCCAATAATATAATATATCGAATGAAATATAGCGATATAGGAAAAATGATGAATGAAAGTAGTATTATTTTGCCGTGAGATATTTATTTATTTAATACACAAGGTTTAACTTTACCTTCACTTTAAAGGCTAAACCTAGTTAGGCTCATAAGCTCATTTCTAAGTCCACCTCTTATCTCACTGTCTAGTTGTAAATAGCTAATAACATGTACTGTTTGTTCATGTGTGCCATATAGATAACATTGTGCTCACTCTCGTGGAGTTATTTAAGAGCCAGCACTAACTGCCTGAAACCCAAGTCTGTCAAAATATCTCAGATAAGGAGGCAGCCTGCAGAGGCTTAGATACAAGGTAATTACAGAGTTAAAATGTATATTTATATAACAGTGTTAGTTATGCTAAATTGGGGAATGGTAAATAAAGGAATTATCTATCTTTTTAAACAATACAATTTTTGGTGTTGACTGTCCCTTTAAGGACCTGCATTCTTAAGTAAAGCAAAAAAATAGGGCATGTAATTTTGAACAACTTTCCAATTTACTTTTATCACCAATTTGCTTTGTTCTCTTGCTATTCTTAGTTGAAAGCTAAACCTAGGAGGTTCATATGCTAATTTCTTAGACCTTGAAAACTGCCTCTAATCTGAAAGCATTTTGACCACTAGAGGGCATTAGTTCATGTGTTTCATATACATAACATTGAGCTCATGCACGTGAAATTACCCTGGAGTGAGCACTGTTTGGCTAAAATGCATGTCTGTCAAAAGAGCTGAAAATAAGGGGAAAGTCAGCAGAGGCTTAGATACAAGGTAATCACAGAGGTAACAAGTGTATTAATATTACAGTGTTGGTTATGCAAAACTGGGGAAAGGGTAATAATGGAATTATCTATCTTTTTTAAACAACACAAATTCTGCTGTTGACTGTCTCTTTAACACCATTGGTTCTGAAAGGGACATCAAACCCCAAACTTTTCTTTCATGATTTAGAGAGAGCATATAATTTTAAACATCTTTCCAATTTTCTTCTACTATCAATTTGACTTGTATTTTACTGTTGTTTTTGGTATCCTTTTGTTGAAGGAGCAGCAATGCATTAATGGCGAGGGTGACCATATTGCCTTTTTAAAAAGGACATATATGAAAAAATACATATGTCAGGGTTCGTATACAAAACATTTCTTTAAACAGCCCAGAAAACAGCCCTGGCATATGTATTTTTCATATGTGTCCCTTTTTAATGCGTTGAAATGGTCACCCTATTAATGGAAGCTATCTAAACACCTCAGATAAGACAATGGCAAAATGTATATATTTGCAGCCACCAATCAGCAGCCAGCTCCTAGTAGTGCTTTGCAGCTCCTGAGCCTACCTAGGTATTTTTATTCAACAAAGATAGGAAGAGAATGCAACAAATTAGACAAACAAAAGCAAAAAAAGTTGATTAAAATTAAATGCCCTAAAGAGTTATAACATATAACTTCTGCATTACTGTATAATGTCCCTTTAAAGGGACAGTATACACCAATTTTCATTTAACTGCATGTAATTGACACTACTAAAAAGAATAATATGCACAGATACTGATAAAAAAAATCAAGTATAAAACTGTTTAAAACTTACTTAGAAGCTCCCAATTTAACACTGTTAATGAGATAAGCCTGGGGCACCAACTGAAAGGGGCTGATAGCAGAACCTCCCCCTTCCCCTGCATATGAAAAGACCCATTATACAAACAGAAGTGGTCTGAAGTCTGTATACATCAGTATGCATCTAAAACTTTGGGGTTTGTTTAGGAGTCCGAAAATCAGCACAATGTTATTTAAAAATAAGCAAAACTATACATTTTACAAAAACACACCCAGATGAGCTATATAAATAGATCATCTACAAAACATTTATGCAAAGATAAATCTAGTGTACAGTGTTTCTTTAACATTTCACATATTGATTTTATAAAATCTGTAAAAGCAATAAATCAACTCAAATTGATACACAGAAAATAATTGGCTGCGTGTACATGGTTTTTTTCTCTCTCTCTTGCTCTGCTTTTTGCCAGCTAAGAGGGAGTATAAAAGTGGTTTGAAAGATGCTAATTAAATACACAAATTCTTTGAACATCAGTCCCTGGTTTTTAATCAGATCTGTGTTTTGAGCAGTATTAGTTTAGCTAGTTTAAGAAGTGTTGGGACACCTCTGGTTCCTTAATACTGCAAGGATTGGTAGCAACTTGATACTCAGATTTGCTTCTTTCTACAATCTGCTAATTAGATCATTTTTACTTATCACTTTCAGTACTGCAGGGACAATGTTCATCTATCAGACTACATACATTAACAGCTTCATATTTCCAGCTATCTCCCTGAAGACAAGACAAAAAATACTCTTTTTATCTGTTTTTTTCTTAAATAAATTTAGACATTCCGAATGTGACAGATATAAGCCATAATCTAGTTAAAGGGAGATAAAAGTGTAAAAAAATACTATAATTTGTGTGAAGATTGTATTATTGCTTGTATATAACTGTGTTTAACCTTTGAAAATCATTTAACTACACAATTTAAGTCAGTTTCAGAACAGCAATGCACTAGCTGAACCCAGTGAGTAAGCCAATAATAAGAGGCATATGTGTGTTGCCACCAATAACCATTTAACTCCCTGTAGTGCATTACTGATCATAAACCTACTTAAGTTTAATTTTCAATAGAAGTACATTGAAAAGTATTTTAACATTGCATGCTCTGGCCCTGATGATCAAAAATGCTGTGAGGCGGTGATATATTCAAAAGGGTTACAATGCAATGTTAAGAAATATTTTAAAGTGCTAACATTACTGTTTAAAGGCAGCATCACAGAGGCTTGTTTTACTATACATCCCATTGGATGGTGATGCTGATAAAAAGTTCCAAGCAGCATTGTCACGGACATTGACAAAGTAAAGTAAAGGATCAGTTTTAAATATATCACACTGAGCTTAATAACTATAACTATGTACCCCTAAACAGACATAACCCTCCACCACAAACTAACCCTATACTTCTTAACCCCTAAACCACCAATAGCCCACCACAATAAACGTCCTAACCTATTAACCCCTAAACCCCCAATAGACCACCACAAACACCCCCTACACTACTTAACCCCTATACTGCCAATAGCTCACAGCAATAACTCCTACACTACTTAAACTCAATGGGGCCTATCTATCAAGCTGTCAAGCAAAAATACGCCGGAATTCCGCAGCGTAATTGTTGCGAGCTTGATCCGACCTAGTTATTAAAGCCTACAGACCGGCACAAATATTGAAATTTGTGTTGTAACATACGATCCGCCGATCTCAATCCGACGTAGATCAATGCTAATGTCATTACAGATGTTCCGAATACACATTCGGCTATATCTGACACTTTTTCCCAGTTATCAAACTTTTAACAGGTACGCTCGTGGCTATTCCGATGCAGCGTACCTGGTTTTCAATCCGCCACCCTGGAGGCCGCGGGTGCCATAAAAATCAATGGGAGTCTTAAAGCAGCGACAGCTTATGTTTGATGCTGCCAGATATCTCATTGATTTCTATGGTTGAAAACCAGTAATGTTTACACCTAACATAAACCCTGAGTCTAAACACCCCTAATCTGCCGCCCCCGACATCGCCGCAACCTAAATAAAATGTATTAACCCTTATTCCGCCGCTCCCTGACACCACCGCCATTAAATAAACGTATTAACCCCTAAACCTCTGGCCTCCCACATCACTACCACTAACTAAACCTATTAACCCCTAAAGCGTCAGCCCCCACATCACCAAAAAATAAATTAAGCTATTAACCCTTAAACCTAACAACCCGCTAACTTTAAATTAAAATTACAACATCACTATCTTCAAATAAATTTAAACTTACCTGTAGAATTAAAATAAACTATATTAAACTATTAATTTACCTACCCTATTATCCTACAATAAATTAAACTACCAATTAAATACACTAAATTACATATTAAAGAAACCTAACCCTACTCAAATTATTTAAATATACTATTAAACATTATTAAAATTACTAAATTACCACACAAAAAACCCACTAAGTTACAAAACAAAACAAAACACTAAATTACGAAAAAATAAAAAAACACATTATAAAAAAAAAAAAATAACCTAATCTAATAGCCCTATCAAAATAAAAAAGCTCCCCCAAAATAACCCCCCTATCCTACAATAAACTACCAATGGCCCTTAAAAGGGCCTTTTGTGGGCCATTACCCCAAAGAAATCAGCTCTTTTACCTGTAAAAAAAAATACAAATGGATTCATATAGACCTATATCTCTCCTAAATGTAGATTATAAGTTGTTAACTGGTATAATAGCGGAGGGATTCCAAACAGTACTTAAACATGTAATACATAAAGACCAAACAGGTTTTTTGAAAGGTAGAAATTCTGCATCCAATAATAGAAAAGTTTTTCTTGTTTTAGATCACTTTAAAAAGCAAAGTAATATGAAGATGCGAGATAGGATCTGTGATGCCGCTATTATCGCATTAGATGCTCATAAAGCGTTTGACTCTATAGATTGGAACCATCTATACACTTCTTTAAGGCAGTTCGGCTTTCATGAAAGGATAATTAAGCTGATTGAAAAGTTATATAATTTTCCTCACACAGCGTTATTAGTTAATGGTCAAATTTTGGGTGATATCATCCTAAAGAGAGGTACTAGACAGGGATGCCCTTTGTCACCCTTGTTATTTGACATTGTCATAGAACCTTTAGCATGTGTTTTAAGAGAGAAGATAGAGGGAATCAAAATAGAGCAGCATGAATGCAAGATCGCCCTATATGCAGACGATTTGCTTTTGTTTGTAAGTAATTTAGAAAAAAATATTCCTATAATAATGGAAATAATAAATAATTTCAGTACGTTTTCTGGCTACAAAATAAATTCAAGTAAGTCAGAATTAATGATGATCAAAGGGCAAATTAATACTAAAATTAAGGAATATTTTAAAAATTCACCTGAAGGTATAAGATACTTAGGAATACATATTTCTCTCTCGGAAGACAGGTGGTATAGCATGAATTTTACTCCTCTGTTTAAAAAAATTAGTGAAGAGCTTAAATTTTGGTCTAAGCTACCTCTCTCTATTGTGGGTAGAATAAATTTATACAAAATGATAACCTTCCCTAAAATACTTTATACTATGCAAAGTATTCCAATACCAATTGTTAAAAAAGACTTAAAAAAATTACAATCAGACATTCAAAAGTTTATTTGGAATGGAAAGAAATCTAGAATTTCAATGAAAAAAATTATCTTTACAGAAGGAAAGCGGGGGTTTGGCACTCCCGAATCTAGAATATTATAACTGGGTAGTTTTGAGTAGGATAGTGATAGAGTGGATCACAAAAGCTGCATATTATACAATACCCGAAATAGAATTATATTTTTTCCCTCCATTTAAAATGATAAATTTTCTGCACATAGCAGGACCAGAATTACCAATAGAATTGAAGAGGTTAAAAACTATATAATATCCTATATGGGCATGGCAAAAAAATATGTGAAAAGCTTAAGGTTCAATTTAAGATATCTAAATATTTGGAAATTCAGAATAATCCGGCTTTTCCTGAAGCCAAAAATTCTGCAATATTTAAAATTTGGGAAAGAAAAGGTCTCAAATATATACATCAAATTTTAAACCTAGAGAGTAAATTTGTGAAATCCTTTGAGATGTTAAAAGAAGAGTTTGGCTTACTTAACAAAAATTTCTATGCTTATTTACAAGTGAAACATTATACAGATAAATTGTTAGAAATAACAGATACGATTGGAATTGGGAGAAAATCCAATCTTGGATAGGAATGGTTACGCATGGAGTCTATTCAATATCACCGTGGTATAAAATGTTATCAATACAAGAAGGTCTTGTTAACTTAGAGTATATAGCTGGAAAGTAGAGTTCCCACTTTCAGATAGATCCAGACTATTTAAAAAAATCAATACAAAGTGTGGCTAAAATAACTTTATCAGAGACGTGGAGGGAGGCGCATATAAAGTTACTATATAAAGTTTATTATACTCCCAAAAAAGGTTCAGATTGGGGAAATAAAGAGTTTGATAAATGTCCCAAATGTAAAATGCTAGCAGTGGATCTTATTCACATGTTATGGGAGTGCCCTATCATCAAACAATTTTGGCGAAAGATCGAATTTTGGCTCTCTAATATTCTTGATAGACAGATTCATTTCAACTTAGAGCAAATTATTTTTTTGGTTGAGAAAGAGGTTTGGATTCAAGATATTAATCTAGTTAACATAGTGGTGTTAATGGTTAGAAATATCATATTTAAAAACTGGAAAAATAAAAAAAAACCTAGTTTCCCGGAATGGAAGAATTTCCTTATGAAACAGTTGATCTTAGAACAACACGCAACACAAGCTTTCAAAGAAAATGATGTAAAATTGTTTCTTAAAAAGTGGGGTCCATTGATAAGATCCCTGGGTAAAATACAACAGGAACAGATAATGTATCCATTTAGAAACATGACAGCAGCTATTAGGTAGCCGGAGATATAAAGGTTTAGGAAATTATGATGAAAGGATAACATCTGAGATTATTTGTTCTTTTCTCCTTTTTTTTTTTTTTTTTTTTTCTCTTTCTTCTTTGTTTTGTTGTTCTCTTTATTTTCATATTGTTTTAGTGGGTGTTATAGAATTCAGAAAATTACCAGCATGACTAGTTTTAGCATTAGACTAAGGGAACACATATGGATGCTTTTGTTGTTTTGTTTTCCTATTATTTAGAGCAATAAGAAGACACTGATTTAGTTGGTTTAATTAAATGTCTGGTTTTTGTTTTGAGATGTTTAGGATCGATATAAGGTTTCAATACTTTGTATAATGGTTCTAAAAATTGATTTTCTTTTGTTGTCATTGTATATATTCATGCTGGTATAAAATAAAGATATAAAAAAAAAAATACAAACACCCCCCAACAGTAAAACCCACCATCCAGCCAACCCCCCAAATAAAAAACTAAAAAAAAATCTAAAATAACCTAAGATCCCCATTGCCCTGAAAAGAGCATTTGTATGGGCATTGCCCTTAAAAGGGCATTTAGCTCTTTTACATGCCCAGACTCTAATCTAAAAATAGAACCCACCCAAAAAACCCTTAAAAAAACACTATCCCCCGATGATCCACTTACAGTTCTTGAAGTCCCGCTTGAAGGATCCATCCAGCCAGAGAAGTCATCATCCAGGCAGCAAGAAGTTGGTTTTACTGTTGGGGGGTGTTTGTAATTTACAGGTAAAAGAGCTGGTTTCTTTGGGGAAAGGCCCCACAAAAGGCCCTTTTAAGGGCCATTTGTAGTTTATTGTAGGTTAGGTTTTTTTTTATTTTGGGGGGGCTTATTTTTGAAAGGGCTATTAGATTAGGTGTAATTCTTTTCTATTTTTGATAATGTGGTTTTTTATTTTTCGTAATTGTAATGTTTAGTAGTATATTTAAATAATTTGAGTTGGGCTAGGTTTCTTTAATATGTAATTTAGTTTATTTAATTGGTAGTTTAATTTAATTGTAATTGTGTATTGTTTAATAGTTAGGGTAGGTTAATTAATAGTTTAATATAGTTTATTTTAATTCTATAGGTAAGTTTAAATTTATTTAAAGTTAGGATGTTGTAATTTTAATTTAAAGTTAGTGGGTTGTTAGGTTTAGGGGTTAATAGCTTAATTTATTTTTGGCGATGTGGGGGGCTGATGGTTTAGGGGTTAATAGGTTTAGTTAGTGGTAGTGATGTGGGAGGCCAGAGGTATAGGGGTTAATACATTTATTTAGGTTGCGGCGGGGTTGGGGAGCGGCAGGATAGGGGTTAATAACTTTATTTAGGTTGCTGCAGGGAGCGGCGGGATAGGGGTTAATAAATGTATTTAGGTTGTGGCGGGGTCGGGGAGCAGCTGGATAGGGGTTAATAACTTTATTTAGGTTGCGGCTATGTCGGGGAGTGGTGGGGTAGGGGTTAAACATTTTAGTATAGTGGCAGTGTTTATTGACAGGGTATGAAGAAAATTGGGAAAAAGCCGAATAGACGTGAGATCGATAACTGTTAGTTAACAACAGTCCGATGCTCATCACCCCGTACTTGGTGGGCGTCTTTTTGCTGGCTTTTTTCATAAATAAGGAGAGGCAATGTTAGGCGAGCGTATTGGTGCCGGCGAATGCAACACAGTTGAGGGCTTGATAGATATCCCCCTATACCTCTAATAGCCTACTGCAGTAACCACTACACTACTTAACCCCTATACTGCAAATACCCCCTAACCTATAAACCCCTATATCGCCACAACCCACCAACGCAAACTACCCCTACACTACATAACACCTAACACCTCCACCAATAAGCTAAAAACCCCTAAGTTACAAAAAAACACTACATTTACAAAAAATAACAAAGCCTAACATTTCAGAAAAAAAAACCAAAACAACACTAACAAAAATAAAAAATCACAGGTATGCCTATACTAAAACTAAGGCCCCCCTTTAAAGAAACACCCCAAAATAAAAAACACTAAACGCTAAAAGTTACTATAACAATAGAACTAGAAGGGCATTTTGTAGGGCATTTCCCTAAAGTGACATAGTTCTTTTTCAAATGAATGCTACAAACCCATTCTACAATAAAAGTAACATCCCCACCCCCAAAAGAAAAGCCTAATCTATGAAAAAACTAAACTAAAAAATAACCCTATCCTAAAAAAGATTGCCCTGAAATGGGCATTTGGTAAGGCATTGCCATTAGGAAGGCATTTGGTAGGGCAGAGCCCACAGCTCTTTTGCTGCCCCAAAAAATAAAACCCTAATCTAATAAACTAGATTGCCCTGACAAGGGGATTTGGTAGGTTATTGCCCTAAAGTGTTTCCGCTCTTTTAGGAACTAACTAAAAAAAAACTAAAAAGGAATAAAACCTGAACCCTAAAAATAGAAAAGCCCATCCCCAAAAAAATCCCAACGCCAAAGCCCAATGCTTTTACTCACTAACTTGACTCCAGCAGTGCTCCTCTTCTTTCTTCATGGTGGCAGCCCTCTTCTCTCTTCTTCCATCTCCCATCTTCTATCTTCTTCCATCTTCTGTCTTCCATCCGAACCTAATTTATGGAGTCCTAGCACACTGAAGATTGAATGCAAGGTTCCTCCTTATATAGGGTTTCCCTTGCATTACTATTGGCTGGTTTTTGAATTCTTAGTCTAATCAACCAATAGAATGAATGCTTTTTCTATTGGTTGATTAGACTAAGAATTAAAAAATCAAATATGTTTCAGCATCCCTAGTCTCCTACCTCCTGGATTGGACAGGAGACGTTGAACTCATAAATAGCAATCAAACCTCCTGAACATCCCTGTAAATGAATGAGCTGATTAGCCAATCTATCTCAGCTTCATCCCATTTTTTCAGTTCCCTTACCCTTTTTCTGTCAGCAAACAAAATTAATTAAATCAATGACACTAAGGGGCCATATTATTAAGGGCCGAATGGCCCCTAATGCCCCTGTTTCTGCGTGAGCCTTCAGGCTTTGAGGCGGCGGACAGAAATCAGCCCAATCGAATACGATCGGGTTCATTGACATCCCCTGCTAGCAGTCAATTGGCCATGAATCTGCAAGGGGTAGCATTGCACAAGCAGTTCACCAGAACTGCTTGTGTAATGTTAAATGCCGACTGTGTATACTCTTCCACAAAGAATAAAATAAGAACAAAGCAATTTTGATAATAGAAGTAAATTAGATTTTTTTTTTTTAATTGTATGTACTGTTGTAATCATGAAAGATATGTTTTGGGTTTCATGTCCCTTTAAGACTGCTGCTACTTAACCTCTCATCCACCTCAAGGCTCGCAGAGTGAAATAATTCTGATGAATCCCCAAATTGGCATAAATTTGTCCAAAGCCAAACAGCATCATTATTGCTGAGTTCATACTTTCCTTTACTATGATATTATGGGATATCACCACAATCTTGAAACATTTCATAGTAAACTTCCTTAAAAAGACAAGGGAAATAAATGAGTGTCTGCTCCAGCTTGACCATGTATTGCTCCCGAAGTACGATTTTTGCTTTTTTAACTTTTGCAGTTATCTGATGAGATCTCATTTAAGTATTGCCCCATAGAAGTCAGTGGAGAAAAAAGGGGGAAAAAACACCCCACTAACACAAACACAATCACAAATTCACATTTGCACTACCCCAACATGAAAATATGAATATTTCACATTCCAATGTTCTTCTCATAACAGAATATGTTCTATTTATTCATAAATAAATGTTTCTACATATATCTGATTTTTTTGGTATAATATATATCTATACCTATTTATATAAAAATGATTATATATAGGTATAGATATATACATATATATTTATATATACAGTCTATATATCTTCAGCCTTCTTCTATACTACAATTTGGGAAGCACCCCTTTATATACATAACACATATTCTGCTATGTGCAGAACATTGGAATGGGAAATATTTACATTGCAAACTGTTAAAGCCTTTATTAAATAAGAATATTGCATTGTCTATATATGTATCCATACAATCATGGCCAAAAATATTGGCACCCTTGCATTTGTCAGATAATGCACCACTTTGCCCAGAAAATTTTTGCAATTACAAATGTTTAGGCATTCACATGTTTATTTATTGTGTTTGTATTGGTATGACACAAAAAGTGGAGAAAAAAAGCTCCAAATCTGACACATTACATGCAAAAATTCAAAAATGGACTGGACAAAATTATTGGCACCCTCATTTTAATATTTAGTAGCATACCTCTTGGAAAAAAATAACTGAAATCAATCACTTCCTGTAACCATCATTGAGTTTCTTACATCTCTCTACTAAAATTTTGGACCACTCTTCTTTCGCCAACTACTCCAGGTCTCTCAGATTGGAAGGGTTCCTTTTCCCAACTGCTGTTTTGAGATCTCTTAACAGATGCTCAATGGGATTGAGATTTGGACTCATTGCTGGCCAGTTCAGTACTCTCCAGCGCTTTGTCTTAAACAATTTCTGGGTGTTTTTGATGTGTGCTTTGGGTCATTGTCCTGCTGTAAGACCCATGACCTCTGATAGAGACCCAACTTTCTGACACTGAGCCCTACATTGCACCACAGAATTCTTTGGTAGTCTTCAGATTTCATAATGCCATGCACACAGTCAAGACATCCAGTGCCTGAAGCAGCAAAGCAACCCCAAAACATCAGTGAACCCCCACCATGTTTGACTGTAGGGACTGTATTATTTTCTTTAAAAGCCTAATTTCCTGAAATTTCCTAAAAACAATTTTATGATGGGTTTTATAAAAAAGCTGTAATTTTGTTTTGTCTGTCCACAGCACATTCTCCCAAAAGGATTTTGGCTTCCTCAAGTACGTTTTGGTAAACTCCAATCTGGCTTTTTTTATGTTTCTGTGTCAGCAGTGGGGTCCTCCTGGGTCTCCTACCATATTGTCCCTTTTCATTCAGATGGTGACGTATAATGTGAGCTGGCACATTTGTACCCTGTGCCTGAAGGTCAGCTTGAATTTGTCTGGAAGCTGATTGAGGGTCTTTATCCACCACTCAAACAATCCTTTGTTGCAATCTTTGATCTATTTTTCTCTTTCGTCCACGTCCAGGGAGATAAGCTACAGTGCCATGGGCTGTAAACTTATTAAAAATGTTGCGCACAGTGGACACAGGAACATTAAGATCTCTGGTGATGGACTTGTAACATTTAGATTGTCCATGCTTTTCCACAAATTCTGTTCTCAAATCCTCAGACAATTCTTTGCTGCTCTTTCTCTTTTCCATGCTCAGTGTGGCACACAAAGACACACAACAGAAAGATTGAGTACATTTTTAAGCATTTCAAATGGTTGCTGGTGTGATTTCTATATTGTCAGCACCTGTTAATTGATACAGGTGAGTTTAATTACAAATTACAGGAGCATCACCAACTTGGAATGCAATTATTTCTTACAATTTTGAGAAGTTGACAATTATTTTTGCCAGTCCATTTTTGGAGTTTTGCATGGAACGTGTCAGATTTGGCTTTTTTTTCTCCATTTGTTGTGTCATACCAATAAAAACAAAAGAAATAAACATGAGAATACAACAATGTTCTGGGTGAAGGGGTGCATTATCTGACAGAAATGCCGGGGTGCCAATATTTTTGGCCATGACTGTATGTAGCTATTTGTTTATATGTGTATATATGTCTGTAAATACATATATAAACATGTAAATACATATGTACAGATATATATATATATATATATATATATATATATATACAGTATATCTTACATCTTAGGAAATAAATCATTGAAAAGTCCTGGTAAGTGCACTCTTCTTTTGCTTATATATATATATATATATATATATATATATATATATATATATATATATATATATATATATATATATATATATATATATATATATATACACACATAATGCATATGCATATTTAGATATGTATATGTATTTATGTATATGTTAAAGCCCTTTGCCTGCCTTTTTTTTCTCTAACAACTTAGATCTCAATCTTTAAGCTTTTATAACTTTTGTGAGCAATATTGTTTTTGAATAGAAAGTGTTATTATGAGTGTAACAGTACTTTATAATGTATTTTTTATGTGTTTTGTTTTTGCTAAAATGTTAACCAGAGCTCTTAAGTAATTATTCTAGTGTAAATTGCGATTGTGTTCACGCAATCGCGTTTACTTTCAACTTGTAATACGAGCGGCAAGCCCAATGAGCGCAAACATTCGCAATATACCCCTTATCGCATGGGCGCAGATTTTTACAGATATACTGCATCCCTTTCATGTGATTCAGCATTTAGGTTTAACATATCCCTTTAACTTCTGTTTTAATTTAAAAATGTTTTACTTCCTATTTTAAGATAAGAAAAGTAATTAAATTTTTTAAAAAAAAAATATTGCTCTCTCATATGAATTGATGTTTGAATGTTTTGTTGTTTTAATATAATGCCCCTTGTAAGGAATATAAAATAAAATCAGCATCAAGTTAATTTTTAGAAGCATTTCTAAGGAGTTTATTGTGTGTGGTTAATACTGTTTCAGATAAATCTAATCTTCAGATAAAAAAAATATGTAAAAATAGTATTGCTCAATAATAACCAATTACAATCCTGTCACCTAGATTAATAGTGTTGCGCTAAACCAGGTGCATAAAGAACGCAAAAATTAACGTTATCACACTTTCCATAGCAATTCCATTCAAAGTTACACAAAAACCTCCTTGTGCTGTGCGTTATGGTGCGATAAGCTCAATACCACACAAAAGCCAAGGGCAGAGCTTACGTGATTGTGCATGCATCCCCCATAGACATCAATGGGGAGAAAGTTTTAGAAAAAAAACTAACACCTGCTATTGAGGAATGGAGATCGCCGTAACGCAACCCAATTGATGTCTATGGGGAAAATAAAAGTAATGTTAAACACCCTTACATAATCCCCTAGTCTAGACAACCCTGATCCACTGCCCTCGACATCGCCGACACTAAATAAAGCTATTTACCCCTAAACCACCGCCCCCGACATCGCAACACTAATTAAAGCTATTAACCCCTAAACCGCCGCCCCAACATCGTGGCACTAAATAAAATTATTAACCCCTAAAGCGCCGGCCCCCCACATCGGTACCAATAAACTAAATCTATTAACCCCTAAAACACCGGCCCCCACATTACAAATACTAAACTAAACAAATTAACCCGTAAACCGCTGGCCCCCCACATCGCAACACACTAAATTAAAATATTAACCCCTAAACCTAACACACCCTAACTTTAAATTAAACTTACAATATAACAATCTTTAAATAAATAAAAACTTACCTGTGAAATAAAAAAAAAACTAAGTTTAAACTAACATTACTATTTTTAATAAATAAAATAACCGAAAAATAAAAAAACCTAACATTACAATGTTAAATACTCCTAACACTACGAATAAGATAAAAAAAATCTAACATTACAATATTAAATAAACCTAACACTACTAATAAAAGAAAAAACTAACTACAAAAAATAATAAACACTAAAATTACAAAAAATAAAAAAAACTCTATAATTACACAAAATAATAAACAAAATTATCCAAAATAATAAAATTTACACCTAAACTAATAGCCCTATAAAAATAAAAAAGCCCCCACAAAATAAAAAAAAACCTAACCTAACAATAAACTACCAATAGCCCTAAAAAGGGCATTTTGTAGGGAGTTGCCCTAAGTTAAACAGCTCTTTCACCTTCAATAATTTAAATTATAAAGTCCCCCAACAGTAAAACCCCCCACCCAACCAACCCTCCAAAATAAAAAAAGTCTAAATAAAACTTAAGCTACCCATTGCCCATAAAGGGGCATTTGTATGGGCATTGCCCTTAAAAGGGCATTCAGTTATTTTACTGCCCAAAGCCCTAATCTAAAAAAAAATCCACCCCAAAAAATTAAAAAAAAACCTAACACTAACCCCAGAAAATCTACTCACGGTTTCTGAAGTCCGGATATCTATCTTCATCCAATCGGCGAGAAGTCTTCAAGGTGGCGACAACTCGATCCATTGCGGGGGCATCTTCTTTCTTCAATCTGGTGTCGCAGAGCTATGGAGGAGCGGAGTATCTTTGCCGGTGGTGCAGACATCCAGCATGGTAGATCCTCTTCATATGGTTACCGATGTACACTGAAGCTTGAATGCAAGGTAACCATTTAAATATGGGGTACCTTGCATTCCTATTGGATGACATTCTCAAATCAGCCAATAGGATGAGAGCTAATGAAATCCTATTGGCTGATTTGAACAGCCAATAGGATTCCAGTAGCTCTCATCCTATTGGCTGATTTGAAAAGGTCAACCAATAGGAATGCAAGGTACCCCATATTTAAAAGGGTACCTTGCATTCAAGCTTCAGTGTACGGCGGTGACCATATTAAGAGGATCCTCCATGCTGGATGTCCGCACCACCGGTAAAGATGCTCTGCACCTCAACAGCTCCGAGCCTCCACAGCTCTGCGACACCTGGAGGAAGAAAGTGATGCCCCTGCAATGGATCAAGATGTTGTTGCCTCAATGAAGACTTCTCACTGCCTGGATAAAGATAGATGTCCGGACTTCAGGAACTGTGAGTAGATTTCCTGGGGTTAGTGTTAGTTTTTTAAATTATTTGGGGTGTTTTAGATTAGGGTTTTGATGGGTAGTAAAAGAGCTGAATGCCCTTTGAAGCGCAGTAAAAGAGCTGAATGCCCTTGTATGGCAATGCCCATACAAATGCCCCTTTAGGGGCAATGGGTAATTTAGGATATTTTTAGGCTTAGGTTTTTTATTTTGGGGTGTTGGTTGAGAGGGGGTTTTACTTTTAGGGGGGACTTTTTAATTTTTTTTTTTAGGTAAAAGAGCTGTTTAACTTATGGCAATGCCCTGCAAAAGACCTTTTTAAGGGATATTGATAGTTTATTGTTAGGGGTGTTTTTTTATATTGGGGGGCTTTTTTGTTTTTATAGGGCTATTAGATAAGGTGTCATTTTTATTATTTTGGATAATTTCGTTTTTTATTTTTGGCCAGCAGGAGGAGGCAAAGAGAACCACAGCAAAGCTGCTATATATGTCACTTCCCTTACCCATAACCCCCAGTCATTCTCTTTGCCTCTAGTGCATGGAGGAGGTGAAGTAATTAGGTGTCCTGATTAAGATTCTTCTACCAAGATTTTTTTATTTTGAAGTCTGGGCAAGATTGCTCTGGCCTTCCATCACTATTTGGGTCTAGCTGTACTCCACGATAGTCTCTTCAGCAGGGCTGTGGTGGCTTTAAAGCAGTTAGGAACTTGTAAAGTGTGCTTTGCTGCGTTTTTCTAACATGTTGCTGACCTGGTATAGAAAGCCTGAGTAAACTTACTCTGTCTTTCTTTTTACACAGGTCTCTGTGAGGAGCAGCATCCTCTCAAACTTTGTGAGTCATCTGACTGCCGGACGGCTAGAATGCAGGTAAGTGCCTTTTGTTCTTCTGGGGCTAGAAGGCTGGAACTGAATGGGTTAAGGCTCCCTGCTATTTAATTTGGGACTCAGGGGTAAGGGTTTTTACGGCAGAGCGGGGCACTGATGCATGTGTTATGGAGACTGGGGGTTATTATCCTTCAGGGCAGGAAGGAGTTAAACCTTCTATTATGGGTTTAGTATTGTTAGCTTCTTATTTATGTTAGGACTGCTATGTTGTATAAAGTCCTCAGAGTAGGAAGATTTTGTATAGTGATTCAGGTGCCTAGTTTGCAGAGCGAGATAGTCTGCTCTGGGTTATTGACTACACAAATTTTTTATTTCTTTATTTTGTGTACCGGTTTCGACTTTGGAATGTAGCGTAGAACACGCTCCATTCTTGTTGATATAGGTCTCCTCCTTTTTCTTCAGTATAATGCGGAGCGGCGCCATTTATTTTCCTCTGGGTCCGTCCACGTGACACTGCCTTCTCTTCTCAATATAGAGCGGAGAGGCGCCATTTTATAGTATTTTCAGAGTTTCTTTCTCAGATGCAAGCCCTATAGCAAAGGAGTCTAGAGAGTGTTAAGTCACTTTATTATTAAAACTGTGATATTTTCATTCTTAAATGTGTGCCCAAAGTCATTTATTGTCTGTTAGTTTATTGAACATTACATCAGAGCATGTGTCTTGTTTTACGGTCTTTTTTCCAAAATATAAAAAGCATTTTCTTGTCTTAGAATTAGCGCGTTATTTAGATCCTTGCCTGCATCATGTCCTATATGTGCATCGTTCATTTTGGATTTACTGTTTCTGTAATTTCAATGTGCATTTGTTTATGTTGGATTTCCTTCACCTAAGGAAATTCTATTTTCATTATCTGGGTTTAATTTTCCTTTGCCAGTATAGAACAGAGCTCTGTTCATAAATATATAATTCTTAAAGTGACAGGCTATGCCACAACTTAAATGTCCCAAGCCTTCATCACGTCACATGCAGTGCCCTGCGGTTCCTCTCAATCTCCCGGAGGAGTGTATTTGCCTGCAGATTTTGCAGCTCAGGTATTCTTGCAATATCTGAAGCTTTATCTGCCTTTTTTTTTCTTCAGGGAAAGTGCAAGAGGATATTGATATATTCAGAGAGTAGGTTTCTGCTCAATTTTGCTATATAATATTGTTTTCCTCATTAGTCTGATGCAGTGCAGTAACTAGTAGCTTCTGATGATTATATATCAGATTCGTACAGTATAATTCCTTCATTTAATGCTGAAGAGTTTCCTTCAGATTTAAGCTTGAACACCTTCGTGAATGGTAAGGAGGTTCTGACTAATTTGTGGTGACTCTGATACGCATGTCTTTGTCAACCCTAAGAATCTAGTAAACTTTATAGATACTAAGATTCTTCTGTGGAAGTTGTTCCTGTTCCAGGCCGCGCTAGGAGATTTTTCACAGGAATGGGAGAGGTCAGAGTTTCCTTTTTTCCGCATCTCCTGTAATTATAAAGATGTTTTCTGTTGCTGCCTCCATTAATTATCAGGGCGCACAGTGCCTTAAGTAGTAGGGCATTTCTACTCTGGCTATGAGAAATACGATTCCTAGAGGGGATAGCTGTTCTTTTCAGGATTAATGGAAGTTTGGTATGCCACTATGTCAAGTGTGGCATCTTTTGGGTGCAATTCCTTTTACAATTCCATTTTGGTAGAGACTCCTTTGGAGCAGATCCAGTACAGAATTAAGGCTCTTAAGAGAGTCAATTCCTTATTTTTGATGCTTCCATGCATTTTCTGACAGGAGTCAAGATATCTGGTTTCACTGTACTAGCCTGTGCGGTGTTTTGGACAGTGGATTTTTCCTCTGAGTCCAAGTTTCTGGTACATCCGTACAAGGATAAGACCTTGTTTGATCCTGAACTGTAAGGGGTAGTTCTGATATTAAAGGAGTTTTGCCCCCAATCCAGGATTGGTCCAAGTGGGGGGTTGATTCACTCTTCAGCTTGGATACGAGGTGTCCCAGTTAGTCTGTGGACATAGTACATCAGGGTTTCTACATAGTAGTCCTTCCTTCTCTGTCTGAGGCAGGTTCCACCTTTTAGTTTTATCTGCAGGCAGACAAAGGTGAGTGCTTTGGGACCTCTCTTCCCTGTGAGGGATAGTTTCTGTTCCTGTAAGAGAACAGGGCCTAGGATTTTATCATTCCTCTTTGAGGTTCATGATTAGGTCAGAATTTTTGTTCTATAGTAGACCTAAAGTGTCTCAACAGGTTGTCTCAGGGTACCAATCTTCAATTGGAAACCAGTGGTTCTTTTCTTCCTTTTTAATTGGGAAAGGTCAATTCATAGTTACCATTGTCCTGGAGGATGCATATATTGCAGGTTCCTGAGGCTTGCCTTTCTGTCACACACTTTCAGTTTGTGGTTCTTCCCTTTGGCCTTGCCATAGTTCTCAGAGGGGCTGTTTTGGCTGGAATCAGTTTTCAGGGAGTTGTTGTGGTGCCATTCCTGGATGTCATAATGGTTCAGGCACCATGTGTTCAACAAGCATTCTGAGATATTGCTGTCTTTTTTCATTCCTCGATTGGTAGTGAAGTTCCCTTGGTACAGAGGTATTGTCTTTGGGACCAGATTGGTTTATTTCATTCTGAGGTTATTTTTGTTAGAGGTCAGGTCATAGAGGATTTTTTCTTCTTTCTTCTTTCGGCACTTTTTGTGGCTCTGTCTTACAGGATTCAGCTAGATCTGCCGAAATGAGATTCTTCCCTGTGATTTAGAGAGGGGAATTTGTGGTAGAGCGCTCGCTTTGTTTGGGAGAGGTAGCTGGATTGTTACCCACATTCTCCAGAGTCTTTTGGGTTTCTCAGGAGCATCGGTTTTTGAGGTGCCATCTTCCGCAAGCTCTAGTTAGATAGCTTAGCCTCCTTGCTAACAGTGGGTTGGGAGTTTGTATCCAGCTGCAGCTGATTTAATGATGTACCTCTGTGGTCTACAAGCAGGAGCTTGAGAGTTTGATTCTGTATCTGATTTTTGTGACCTTTCTGAGAAATAGTCACGGTCGCTAGCCTGTTGGGTTGGTGACTATGTTCTTGGGAGTAGTTTACTCTCTACATCACCATCTTGGAGTGAAGAGCGATCTAAAATGCTCTGACGACTTGGCCTCCATTGTCCTTTCCGGTTTTTCAGGTTATAGTTACTATTTCATCTCAGGGGTTTACACTAACTACCTGGGAGGATCCTGAAGTTCCTTTGCCATGATTGACATGGATTGTTCAGTGGGAGGACGCTCACATTCTAGTTTATCCACTATTCACATTTCAGTGTATACTAGGTGTGGACTTCCTGAGCTGTTAGTTTTTTTCATCCCGGGAGTGGGTTTTCTCGGAGGGGTTCTCCAGGTTAACTTTCACATGGGGGTGCTGGAGTTGGAGATAGCAGTACACCAAGTCTCCAGGTTATGTTTAGGGTCAGTGATTAGCAGGCTGCTCTGCTAAATACCCTGGCGGTTCCTTGGGATTTCAGTCTGATGGCTCTCCTCTTCGAGTCTTTGCTCCTATTAAATGGGAGTGAGCATCAGTATGGTTATAAGTTCCTGCATAGTAGCAGGATCTTTTTTTCAGACCTAGCGGAGAGGTGTTTTTCCATCTTGGTGGTTGTTCCTGTGGAAGGACCTTCTAGTTTAGGGTCTTTTCTTTCATTCAACTTCTTTTTCTCTGAAGCTTTATGCTTAGTTATGTCTAAGTGGGGTTTTTCTGAATAGGTCATTGAGATCATGATTCAGACTTGCAAGTTTCTTTTACCATAAGGTATGGGTTATTTTCCTGATTGGTGTGAATCCATGGACTTCTCTTGAAAGTAGGGTTAGGATTCTTAGGGGTTTTGCCCTTCTCTAGGTCGGTCTGGAGGATAGTTTTTCACTAGTGTCTGGCGGATGTGCCAGACGTGTATTCTTTTGTTAGAACCTGTTTAGTATCAGGCCTGTTTAGGTCTGTTGCTCTTCTTGGAGTTTAAAGGTTTTTGCAACAGGCTCAGTTTGAGCCTTAGCATTCCATAAGATTTTATACATTTTTTATTATGTACTCTGCTTGGTGAGTTCAGGTACTCTGGGCTTTGCAGTGTAATTCATTTTATCTTTTCGGATAAAGTGTTTTTTTATCCTAAGTGGAAATTTTGTTTGGGAATTGTTGTTTCCTCTCTGTGTCCTCATTCTTATTTTTTGAGGTACGTGTATGCACATTTTGGATGTTGTGCAGGCTTCTGTTTTTTGTTTGTTTTCTCTGTATTAGAAAACTTCTGCTACTTCTCTTTTTTCTGGTTGAGAAGTTTACCTTGTTTGTTTTTCAGAACTGTGGTGTTGCAGTTTCCTGAGAGAGTTATGGCTCATTATTCGAGGGTTGTCTCTTCTTTTTGGGCTTTCTAACTGAAGTTTCTGTGGAACAGATTTGCAAGTCTGCAAATGTTACAAATTTGATAAATTGTCGCGGTTAAGGCTTCTTTTGGGATATAGGTTCTTCAAGCAGTGGTGCCTTCTGTTTAGGTTACCTGTCTTTTCCCTCCCTAATCATCTGTGTCCTCTAGCTTGGGTATTGGTTCCAACTAGTAATTGATGATTCCGTGGACTCACCATTTCTTAGTAAAGAAAACATAATTTATGCTTACCTGATAAATGTATTTATTTCCGGATATGATGAGTCCACAGCCCACCCTTTATTTTAAGACAGTTATTTTTACTAAAACCTCAGGCACCTTTATACCTTTGTGTTATCTTCTTCTTCCATTTACCTTCGGCTGAATGACTGGGGGTTATGGGTAAGGGAAGTGACATATATAGCAGCTTTGCTGTGGTTCTCTTTGCCTCCTCCTGCTGGCCAGGAGTGGTATTCCCACTAGTAATTGATGCTTCTGTGGACTCACCATATCCAGAAAGAAAGAAATTTATCAGATAAGCATAAATTATGTTTTTCCCCGAAATAGCATAATTCCATTTAGAAAAAAGCAGAATCAGTACTCCAGCTGAATCTCCTTTCAGATATAT
Source organism: Bombina bombina (assembly GCF_027579735.1). Taxonomy (NCBI): domain Eukaryota; kingdom Metazoa; phylum Chordata; class Amphibia; order Anura; family Bombinatoridae; genus Bombina; species Bombina bombina. The sequence continues at coordinate 141,217,278 of NC_069509.1, read as the reverse complement.
AAAATACAGTTAACGCGCTATACCTTAAGAATCACCCTCAATGATATAGTGCAAAAATAGAAAGAGAAGGTAGCATTCTGAATAAAGAGAAACAAACCTTTATTAAATGCTGGGCTGCAGGTCATCAGCCCATCCGCCTTGGCGGCACAGCGCAACCTCACCCCCTTGCTGCCCCCAGGAAATGCCCCTCCCCGGCAAATGGGGGAAGAGGCCCAGGGAAAGAGCAGGAGGGTGTAGCTGTGTAATTTCATTATTAGGAATTTGATTTAAGATAGCAAAATATATTTTTTTTATTATGTACTAGTTTTTTTATATTTCAAATAAACCTACAGATTTGTAAAAAATGATTTCCATATTAAAACAATTCATATTTATAATCCAATCACCATATACTGTAAAAAATAAGAGACGTATTATAGCAAAATCCACATTACAACAATTAAAATATAGATTTAGATAAAAAAAATTACATTTAGCGAACAAAATATCAGAAAAGTATGAGCATATGATAAATACTCATAAAAAAGAAGGGGTAATTAAATGTAACTATAACTTCTGTGTCATAATCACAATATATTTGTTGTTCATTTTAAGAACTGGCATTATAATTATAGTTTCACAAATTTACGATTTTATCCATTTTGCATTTTGGGCACTGATACCACAATTTTCCTTGTTTCTAATACTTTCATTTTGATTACTTGTGATGTATAATTATATATTTTTTTGTTTTTCAAAAGAAGTAAGAGTAAAAAAAAATCATCTTAAAAATATTATTATATTAAAGAGAGATATATATATATTATTATATTAAAGAGAGACCTTGGAGTCAATTTATTAAATGTTGGGCGGACATGATTCGCTGTCGGCATTTAACATTGCACAATCATTTCTAGTGAAATGCTTGTGCAATGCTGCCCCATCGGTCACTAGCAGAGGGTGTCAATCATCCAGATAGTATCGGATCAGGATGATTGCAGTCCGCCACCTAAAAGGTGGTGGACAAGTTAAGGAGCAGCGGTCTTACGACCGCTGCTTCTTAAAGGGCCATAATACCCAAATGTTTAAACACTTGAAAGGGATGCAGTATAGCTGTAAAAAGCTGACTAGAAAATATCACCTGAACATCTCTATGTAAAAAAGAAAGATATTTTACCTCAAAAGGTTCTCAGTAGCCACATCCCATTGTAAAGGACTTCTAAGCAGCAAATCAGTATGTCTGTCCCGGGACAGCGGAAGGAGTGAGCTTACGTGCACTCTCATCTTATTTCCCTATTCAGTGTAAGGAAGTTTACAATGAAATCTTATAAGAGTTAAGTCAAATCTCATGAGATCATAGTAAAAGAGTTCATGATCTCAGCACTGTTGATGCTGATTGGCTGCTGTTCATTTCTTCATATTTTTTTTTTTACCTGCAGCTGGGCAACTGCTGAGTATATCTTTTTACACAGCACTTACTCTGCTGAGCTGAGGAGATTGTGAGGTAAAATATCTTCCTTTTTTACATAGAGATGTCCAGGTGATATTTTCCTGTCAGCTTTTTACAGTTATACTGCATCAGTTTCAAGTGATTTAGCATATGAGTATTATGTCCTTTTAACTTAAGTTTCAGAAAAACCTTAAACTTTGCGGGTAGAAAGCAGCATCTGCTGCTTAATAAATCTACCCCACTGTATTATAAAACAAGTTAAGAGATGCTCAATTATGAACTAATATAGGAGTCAACAACAATTCATTGGTTGAGACCTTTTCTGATCTTATTCACTGGTTTTTGGCTATTTCCCACACACACAATCACATTTTACGGCCCACTGCTAAAAACCTTTTTTTTTATATGGGGCCAAAATAATTCTTGGCTATCACAATCCATTTTCAAGAGATTTTCAACACCTTTTCAAGACCAGTTTTGCCTTTTTAACTTTAACACTTAAGGCACATGACAAAACCAGAACCTTTGGACATCTTTGCAAAAATTCTAATACTATTTGGAAACATTTTATTATATTGAGCATGTGTAAGACACTCTGAAATGGTGACATTTTGCAGGTGTGTTAGCATATGTAGTATTAATTGTTTAAAGCTCTAATTATTGCTATTGTATTGTCCATTAGCAGTGACCAAAGCACACATTTATATTTGTATAGGTTAATTTATATATGTATATATGTGTTGAGTACGTAATATCCTGTACAGCATAGGGGATCAGGGACCAATTAGCATAGGGGATCAGGGACCTATTAGCTATAAATGACATGGAACAATCTCTTTATGTTAATGTTTGCTTCTAAGTCACAATTGTACGGTGGTTATTGTCACTATTAATACTGGCATCTTCGTAACCAGCCATTAAAATAGGATTATGTAATCGTGAGTTAAGAAGGAATTCCCTCTTCACCACTGCTAAATCATTTGAATACCAATTGTAAGTAAAAATGATGGGCATATTGGTGTTTGCTCAATCACTATATTGTCATTTTGAATATGTTAAAAGTATTTTACGATATTTACATGTATTGACTGTAAAAGCCCCATTTCAGATTTGGCATGATCTACATCTGAAAACAAGAACCTGACTAGACTTACATTTTCTTCTTATACTGAATTTTAACAGTGCTGAAATTGTAAAGCATGAAACCGCTCAATTGCAATATTGTATCTGTAAAGAAGATGTTTAAAGGGATAGTAAAGTCCAAATTAAACTTTCATGATTGAGATAGGGCAAGTAATTTTAAAGAACTTTCTAATTTACTTTTATCATCAAATTTGTTTGTTCTCTTGTTATTCTTAGTTGAAAGCTAAAACTAGGTAAGCTCATATGCTAATTTCTAAGCCTTTGAAGGCCACCTCTAATCTGAATGCATTTGACAGTTTTTCATAGCTAGAGGGTGTTAGTTCATGTGTTTCATATAGATAACACTGTGCTCATGCATGTAAAGTTATTTAAGAGTCAGCCTGAAATGCAAGTCTGTCAAAAGATTGGAGATAAGAAGGCAGTCTGCAGAGGCTTAGATACAAGGTCATTACAGCGCTAAAAAATATATTTCTATAACAGTTTTGGCTGTGAAAAACTGGGGAATGGTAAATAAAGGGATTACCTATCTTTTTTTAGACAATAACATTTTTGGTGTTTACTATCCCTTTAAACCAGATCATGCCTTTGTGACCAGATTTTTATAGAGAATGTTCCTTTGGAAGAGCCACTTTAACGACAGTGGGCTAGATTATGAGTGGAGTGGTATTTACTAGAAGTAAGATTTTTGCACACGTCATGTAGCGCGCGTATTACAAGTTGAAAGTAAAATATTTTTGCACAGGTGCTAACCTGGTTTGCACAAAAAAGCCGAAGTTAGAATAACCCAACCATGTTAACGAATTCCCCCATAGAATTCAATGAAAAAAAGGAAAGTGGAAAATAAAAACCTAATCATGCAAACCCAATTGCACTAACCGGACATGAAAATATTAATATTTCACAATCCAATGTTCTTCACATAGCAGAATATGTTCTATTTATTCATAAACACATATTCTACATATCTGAACTAATGCACCAACTAAATTTAAGGAAAATGCTGACAAAATACATCAGTATTCATTTGTTTTCTTTAAATTGCCTGTAGAGGTTACAATACTTACCTTTAGCATTCTAGCTCTGTAGGGCTTGCGGGATTAGCTCGGCTCTCCAGGGTACTAGAGGTAATTACAGTATATTATGCTACAGGTGAACTTTTTTACCTATACCAAAGGAACATTTACATTTGTTTAACCAATTAACGACCAAGGAAGTACCAGGTACATCCTGCAAAAATTGTCAGTTAGTGACAATGGACGTACCTGGTATGTCCTCGGTCTAATTGAGTTCTGGAAGCGATTGTGATCACTTCCAGCAGCTCTCAGGGTATTGCAGTGATGCCTCGACATTGAGGCATCCTGCAATTCCCTTTTTTAAGCATCTGATGCAGAGAGAGCCACTCTGTGGCCCTCTCTTCATCGGCCATCGATGGTGCTGATCGTTGGTGGGTGGGAGCTGCTGCTGGGAGGTGGGTGGGTGGCCCATCGATGGAGAGACTTCCGGATCCTGTCCCTGGAGCGCTAAAAGAAAAAAGACAAACAGGCGCAGCCCGACTTAAGTGCAGTTATATTTAATATGGCGTAAGAGTGCAAGGACAAATAGCTACTTACAGGATTTAAAATAATACAAGCAATTAAAAAACAATGCGGTTCACAAACGGCATACGTTCCAAGTGACGGATGGAAGTCTCTCCCGCGTGTCTGCTCAATCTCAGCCAGATGAAAACCAAGTCCAGAGCTGGACACAAAGAATATATCCAGGCAATCACAGTATGTGCCATATAGAACAAGAACCTCTACGCGTTTCATCTGAGAACGCTCAGACTTTTTCATGAGTGAATTCATTCTAACTGGCTTTTTGAAGAGCCAATGAAAAGTATGCTTTGCTACAACTACCAATGGTGTGTGGGGACACACCTGTGGGATGTAACATTTGTAAAAGATACAAAATTTTAAAAAATACAAAATATGACATGATAAAATACAAAGTATACAGCGACTCTATATAAAATCACAAGCTGTATAGAAATAAAATGCACTTGAGCTCATAAGGAATAGATAAAAATACAATTAAAATGTATACTAAAAATGTGTGCTGAAATACATCAGCATATGTGTATATATACAGTACCTCCTAAGATTCTAAAATTCTAAACTCTCTAAGGTTGGAATACATATATGTAGGCAATATATGCCATATGTAGTATATTGAAAAAAGAGAATACTAAAAACAATGCATTCTAAAATATTCCTTACATAAATGCTTGTAAGTCCAATTCTATATTTAGTCCTAAAGGGTGCATTGAATCTATTTGATATATATTTAGAAGGACTCCCTATGTCGTAAAGTCAATAGTCTATTGGGGTATATGTTAGGGGGTATCCAGTCTATAACTTTAATTCTCAAGCTTCTAGGATCTAAATCATGATACTATCTAAAATGCTCAGGGACACTGTATGTTTTTAAACCAGTTTTTATATTATTATTAACATGCTCATTAATTCTGGTGAGCATGTTGCCTGTTTTTATATTATTAACATGCTCATTAAGTCTGGTGTGAATGTGCGCAAGTGATTGGGAGTATGCAGGGCATGGACACACACGTGTGTGAATGCATGCTCCATTGAGTCCGGAGAGAGGGAGGTAGATGATGGGAGATGGTGGTAGAGGGAGGGAGAGGGTGGGAGATAGAGGGAAATACATTTTTATTAAGTGATCTGGGAGGGGGAGGGGAGGGTGAGTCATATATGTCTGCTATTTCTGAACAAAGGGGATTACAGAAAAGCATTTGCAACCATTTGTTCCATGATTGCACTGACTGCAAATCATTTCAGTGAGAAACCTAAAATTGTGAAAAAGTTAACGATTTTTTTTATTTGATCGCATTTCGCTGTGAAACAGTGGCATGAAATATACCAAAATGGGCCTAGATCAATACTTTGGGTTGTTGGGTTGCTACTTGTATTTATTGCCCTATAACTTACAAAAAAAAGCAAAGAACTTGTAAACATTGGGTATTTCTAAACTCAGGACAAAATTTAGAAACTATTTAGCATGGTTGTTTTTTGGTGGTTGTAGATGTGTAACAGATTTTGGGGGTCAAAGTTAGAAAAAGTTTCTTTGAATTTCAATAAAAAGTAATTTCTGGTGGTGTCACCCCCTGGAGGGTGTCACCTGGGTGCGGCCCACACCCCGCACCGCCCTAGTGATGCCACAGATTTGACTTGTTGCAGTTTATCCATGTGTTGACTAACCCTATTATTCTGTTTGCCTTTTAGGGTCTATCTGCTTGATGGTTCTCCATAATGCAGTTGTTTGAGTATAATTTTAACTTTGTTTTTTACAGTTAGCCTGTGTAGGCATTCATATTTCTGGACTATATATATACTGTATATATTAGATGCTAAACTTTGGATAGAAGACTAAGGGGATACCAGGGTGATTGATTTATCCTATCATTTGTGTTTATTTTTTTATTTGTTTATGTATTTTGTTTGTTTTCTTGTTAAACAGAATAGTTTTGCAGTAGCACTTTATCAGTTAAGATGAACATAATGTAAAGTATTGTCATTTACTGCTGATTGAATAAGGACAGTGTACGATAAAGATGAACCCTGTCTGGTATATTATGCTAAATTTAATTAAAGTTAAAAGATGCTGAATTATTTAGTTGTATAACATCTCTAATATCGGGAACATCTGCCAGATCTTGCATTTCTCCTTGTAGGATTTTTTCAATCAAATTTTAGCAAGTCAAATAATAACATTATAACTTCACAGATTAATAGCTATAGAAGTAAAACGCACTGACACTGCTCCAGGAAAAGCTATTTGATTTGATATTCATCTTTTTTTTCTGACCTTGGGCAAAACATCCTGTTTCTTTCTGTATCATAAAATAAAGTTAAGAGGGTAGCTATATACCAATAATATTTGCAGATTTTAAAGCTTTTGATGATCAAAACACTATTTCATAATTGTTTTGGATCTTCCTAATATTAATTTTACAAATTCATATTAAATAATGATATGACTTTCATACCATTAATATTTTGAAAATGAAAATGTTGGAATTGTTAGAGCTAAATAAATACTTAAAGTGAATGCAAATTTTGATGCTAAAGTGCCAGGTTTTTAAAAATTCCATTAAAAACAGGGGCACTTTAATTCATCAAAATTTACATTTCACTTGTGTTATGAAGAAATACTTACCTTTTAAACTTGACAGCAGCTCCAGCTTCCTCCAGTCGTCGCAAGCCATTTTTGAAGTCAGAAATGATGGATAGGTCATCCTCCAATCACGGCTTCTCCCCCGGGGGAATCAGTGTCTGATTCAATGCTGGGATTTGAGGAAGCCGGATTCCTCATTTTAGACCCAGGAAGAGGCTTTGCAATGGATGGAGGAATCTGGAGCAGCTGTAAAGATTAAAAGGTAAGTATTTTTTCACAACAGGAGTGAAATGTAAATTTTGATGACTTAAAGTGCCCCTGTTTTTTTAATCGAATTTTTAAAAACCGGGCACTTTAGCATCAAAATTTACATTCACTTTAAATGTTATATTGTACAATAAATTAAAAACAATGCTAATGTGATCTCAGCCAACAAACTGTTCCAAAAGAAGAAACTTATGCTTTCGGTTCCTGATAATAAGCTGTTGATTTAGGCATGAAACACATTTCTTCTTTTGGAATGGTCTGCTGGTTGTGACTGCAATTGCATTGTTCTTACTTTATTTCACAATAAAAGTTAAGTCTCAACTTTACATTGTTTCAAGTATTTGTTGCACAGAGTTTGTTGTGGCTCCGTCTCCAAACTAGGGATGGGCGAATGTTTTGCAACTTTCGAAAAATGAAACAAATTTTAACACATTCGTTTTTTCGTATTGAATTTTTATTTTGAAGTAATTTTTTTATTGAGGTAATGAATAATAACCACATAACATAAAATGTGTCCAGGCACGGACCATAATCAGTAAAAGTAATTATACATTTCTCATGTAAAAAGTAAATGTAAGTTGACACATTGGAGTACCTGTAATACAATTGTTGTCACTACATTCAAACAAGGGCAGTGTCACTTGAAGCGGTTATTATAATCATGAAAAGAAAGTAGCAACTGCCCTGAGTTATAACACAACTTTAGGAATCATGGACACAAAGTGTAACTCAGTTTATGGTAAACAGGAGTGACTGAAACACCTGACATGAAGACCTCATTTTTTTATATAATGTGGCTGATAATCCCTACTCTGGTTTGAAGAGAGACTCTATAGTCTAGTAAGAGCATGTCATAGGGAGTTGGCTTTTTGTCTGGTCTCTATTGGGCCAAAGTATGTAGGAGGGAAATTCAGCGGGCAAAAGCCGCTCTGTATAAGGGGGAGGATGATTGGGAGGGGCGGAGCCTTCTAAAATAACTGTATAGTATACACAAGTTACCTGAAATGTTACATTTGATGATGGTGATATATATGATTTATGGTATCTTCTAAATAGCATAGTGAATGCACGTACGCATAGGTAATGTCTGTTTGGGGACTATGTTTCTAAATTGTGAGTTGAATTAGTTAATTCTTTGTATTGTCTATAATAGAGGACTAGATAGATGCTGAGGGAAAACAGAGGTATATCCTGCGATTGTGCGATGGAAGGGGCGGTAAATTGACAGAGTATGTAGCAATTTAGGGGTGGAATTATCTAAGAACCCTGGACTTCCGGCTTATAAAATAAAGAGGTATTATGAACGACATCTGAATGGGGAGGCTACTGTAAGTTTTGATGCATATAGGGGTTATTATAAAGGATGTGATAAATAAGGATAGCTCCAAATAAGATTATGTACTGGGGAGAAGATCAGTATATATAGAATGCAGGGGACTACCGTATGAGCCCTTCTCCTGGGGAAGTGCCACCTCTAGGCGATGTAGGTAAAAGGAGAGTGGGTATGACCCGCAGGCAACAAGTACCGGCGGGAAAGGGAGGAGAGGGACTCAACGGGGACTAGTATTTTGTCTGAATATAACATGTAGCTATCTTCACGGTTTAAGTGTAAAGAGTGGCATCCATAAGATCTAGTGTAACTGATATGGGCACATTACTATTTTTAAATGCAAAACATATTTAACTAACCCTTTGAGCTCAGGCATAGGGAGCACTAAAGGATATCTCAGCCCCCTTTCTTCCGTTTCCTCTTGTAAACGCGGGGTAGTAAAGTTCACACCTCTAAACTAAAGATGTCAAGCTTTGTATGAGTGTGCAATACTTTAAGACTTAAGTGAATACAGGGGATGGCTTTTAGCTCATTAGGTGTGTTGGGAATAAAGCAAGAAGGAGAGGTTCCATATACACTTATATGTAGAAGAGGAGAAACTGATATACATAACATATCCACTGCAAGAAATATTACATAGAAGTCTTCCTAGGTCGAGATCAATCTAGATAGCTGAGTAATATAAATTATATATCTCGTGATTTTAGAACCTAGCATATGAGATAAAAGAGAGAGGGTGAGGGTGTTAGTCATATCGTCTGATTGAAAGCATATACATAGCAACTACCATAGGGAAACATGAAACTAAATTTACACAGAACACTAAAAGCTTACATATTATAAGGAATACAAGAACCTGTGTATCTTGGGTCTACTGGGGTGTATGGTATAATTAGGCGTCTACTTATAGAGGACACTTGTTCCTACTTTGTATTATATGGCATGACTCCAAGTTGGACAAGTACAGAATTGAGGAGCAATGGACCATATGTACACACCTGGTCAATAGCTAGGAAGGGAAGGGCTATCGATGTGCTCATGTCGCCTTAGGACCATGGTACAGTTGGCAGTTTTAGAAGGCTTATATGATAGGGGTTACTCATTAGACTAAGTGACATTTTGCAATTGCATAACACCCACCATTTCTCAAAAACTCTCCCTAATTAAATATAGATACTATTCCACACGTCTTAAATGCAGACAGCAATGCTATATATTAGATGATAGTGGAGAGCTCATTGATAGTGATAAAGGCTGATTCTCAGATAGTTATGGCAGTAAAAGGCATTCTCAAAAATAAAATAAAATAATTTACCCCCAAATTAGATATAGTGATATGAGCCCCTAAGAAGTAATATATGACCCTGCATCTTACAATACTTTCAGGAAGGTAGAGGTTGTCCGCTATGCATATAGGATATAAGGTGTCCCATATTCCCAAGCAGAAAACAGGAATGGTGTAATAAAACTAGAAACAACCTGCCCATACATAACATTGGGCAGCGGGATTAATTATGAACTCATTCAACTACAACTTAGCTCCACTGACAGATTTACAGTACATGTATGTCCTTTCAGTTCCGAATAGCTAGGAAACAATATAATGGTGAGTCTCAGGGAAACTAAGTGATAAGAGCCGGTTCTAAAGGTTCTGTAGGAGGGCATTACCAAAATGTTACCTTAGCCTTAACCCTGAGTGGAGAGCGATACCTTAGGTACAGACTTAGCCAATCCCTGAACTGTTCTGCACAAATGTGAGATCTTTTCTTTGTATACGGAGAAGCAGTGTCCTCCGATGGGTGGAAATACTGGCCAGAGATCGCAGTGCCACAGGGTAACTTGATGTAGCTCCAGTTATCATGGGGGTTAAATAGAGTTGTCGCTCGATGTTGGCTCTCTGTGGGAGCAATAGGCTGTGTCTTAGTGTCTGCTGAGGAGATATTCCTGGAATTGACGGTGCGGAGGTTCGGATGGTTGTGATGAGAAGGCAGGTGTCAGTCAGTCCGATCTTCTTGATGCGTTCCCGCAGTTCCTGGGACAGCAGGGTCTCTCCGACTAGAGGTTGTTTCAACTCCAGATCTCCGCTCCGCACAGGAATCAGGTACTCAGCTGGGTCCAGCATAAATATCTCTGAGGAGTAGTGCCCATATTCTGGGTTGACCGCTTGGAGCTGGGCTGGAGGATCATAGCTAACAGGTGAGGCCATAAATGACGAGTCGTCATGAGTGTGCGAAGTGGCTAAGCGCGGTGTCACCGCAGTCAGCAGGGAACAGAAGTCCGGTGCTAGCTCCGACTTGCAATACTGCATGTTCAATGTGTATCTGTCGGAGGGTACCTCTGGGTTTTCCTGAGTCTTGCCTGTGGGTGTAGCGTAGTTCCCGCCATGCTGTATAGGGTCAGTGCTCTCGGCTATAGAGTTCAGCTGTGGTGTGAAGGCTGATAATAGCCATGTTAGGTCCTCTTTCAGACTCCGATAGTGCCTTTCCAGGAGTTGTTGGGTCCGTTGTTCCCAGATTTCCACAGCTTCCATGTCGGCAGTTCGGTTTGGGAGTGAGTGCTTTCTGGTGTCCCCACGAGGAATTGCTTAAAAGAGGATAGCAGTGATGCGCTTTCAAAATTGGGTATCGTCAATATCTCTTAGTACAGTATAGATGAGTTTTGCTTTTCAAAGTAATAATGAAGAAGTTCGAGCTCTGTATATGAAAATTAAACCAAGTAATTATATCTGAAAGCCTGGAGCTTCAGAGAAACTCATCCAGCTTCCTCGGCAGTCGGCTCTGCCGTTCCTATTGAATTTTGAATGTTTGTACAACATTCAAGGATTTATTTAATGTAATAGTAATTCTAATGTTTTCTTTAAATGTAATATTTGATTCAATTTTTTTTAATAATTCAATTTGAATTCAGCAATATTCAAATTTGAATTTATATATTTGTAATAGTATTTCTAATGTTCTCTTCAAAGGCAATATTTGAATTATGATATATTTGAAATAGAAACATTCAAATTGATAAATCTGTATCTATTATGTATCAATTTACTAATTTTTCTACCACATAAACTATTTTGAATATCTGAATAGTATTTACTAAATCGAATGCTACATTTGAAATTTTGAATATGGATATTAGATCTAATTAAGAACATTTGAAAACTTAAGTAACATTTGAAAACCCAAAATATTTGATTACAGAATTTTATTGGATTTTCATTCTTATCAAGATTCGATTGTCCAAAATGAATGTCCACAGGACTATTTCTTCTACCAAACAAATTACACTTTCAGCACATTTGCCTATCCCAAACTATGATGTCATCCATGTCTCAGGAACCTGACTGAATGGGATAGAGCAGATTATGCTGCACAGCAAACATTGTGCTCAGCAAAATAAAATAACTTGAAATATTGTAACAGCATACATACCTACACAATCACATGGCTTCTTAATGGATAAGTGATGGATTTTTCACTGGCTGGATTAAAGTGTTTTTTTTTTTTTTCATATGGATTAGATGTATTAAAACTTTAAGTACTTCTTATTGCCCATTACACACTTAGGGCCAGAATATGAGTAGATTGATAATTAGTTATCATTCCCGCTTGTGTGCTAACTAAATAGTTATAGATATATACAGATACAGGAATAGCTGTATAAAAATACTTAAAACATATTCTGCTATGTGCCAAACATTGGAATGTCAAATATTTACAGAAAAAAACTCAGTATAAAACGTTATTAAATATGAATATTGCATAAATATTATTTTTCAGGTTTTCATCTACTTAACTGCAAACGGCTCCAATGCTTTTGTATATAATGCATGTCTATATTTCTGTACATGTGTATTCATGTGTTTATATGTCTGTAAATACATATATACACATATAAATACATATGTACATATATATATATATATATATATATATATATATATATATATATATATATATATATATATATATATATATATATATATATATATATAAATACAAAATTTCTTTTTTTAGCACACCTTACAAAAAGTTTAAATCCACATCTGGGAGTGCTGCCAATATGACCCAGTAGTTACACAAACAAAGAGGTATCAGCGCACATCCATTTTCCAAAGCACAACATATTTTTTACTGCTGCAAAAAATTGCCTGCAAATACATCAAGAGACAACTATTCTTTTTTAAATAATATTGGGAACTTAGTCACACAATATGGCCATATTCTGCTTAGCCAGTTACCACTTTCAAGGTGCCCCAATTCGACTGGTCCTACTCTACAGTCCTTTATGCCACAGAGGGCTGAAACATTCCTGCTTTTACTCTTCATAATAGAATGAGACTCCCTGGCTTTTTCTTCACAACTCTATAACACTGTTATGAGCACACCTGAACTTGGGTGGGGTGCTTAAACCAATGGGAGATGGTCAGTCTCCCTGGTAATTTTAAATACAAATACAAAATTTGTTTTTTCAGCACACCTTACAAAAAGTTTAAATCCACATCTGGGAGTGCTGACTACTGGGTCATATTGGCTGCACTCCCAGATGTGGATTTAAACTTTTTGTAAGGTGTGCTGAAAAAACAAATTTTGTATTTGTATTTAAAATTACCAGATTAAGAGCTTTCTGGGCTAACGCCGGTTTATAAAGCTCTTAACTACTGTACTCTAAAGTACACTAACACCCATAAACTACCTATGTACCCCTAAACCGAGGTCCCCCCACATCGCCACCACTCTATTAATTTTTTTTAACCCCTAATCTGCCGACCGCTACCTATGTTATCCTTATGTACCCCTAATCTGCTCCCTCTAACACCGCCGACCCCTGTATTATATTTATTAACCCCTAATCTGCCCCCCTCAATGTCGCCTCCATCTGCCTACACTTATTAACCCCTAATCTGCCGACCGCAAAGCGCCGCCACCTACGTTATCCTTATGTACCCCTAATCTGCTGCCCCTAACACTGCCGACCCCTATATTATATTTATTAACCCCTAATCTGCCCCCCACAACGTCGCCTCCACCTGCCTACACTTATTAACCCCTAATCTGCCGAGCGGACCTGAGCGCTACTATAATAAAGTTATTAACCCCTAATCCGCATCACTAACCCTATAATAAATAGTATTAACCCCTAATCTGCCCTCCCTAACATCGCCCACACCTAACTTCAATTATTAACCCCTAATCTGCCGACTGGAGCTCACCGCTACTCTAATAAATGTATTAACCCCTAAAGCTAAGTCTAACCCTAACACTAACACCCCCCTAAATTAAATATAATTTACATCTAACGAAATTAATTAACTCTTATTAAATAAATTATTCCTATTTAAAGATAAATACTTACCTGTAAAATAAATCCTAATATAGCTACAATATAAATTATAATTATATTATAGCTATTTTAGGATTAATATTTATTTTACAGGTAACTTTGTATTTATTTTAACCAGGTACAATAGCTATTAAATAGTTAAGAACTATTTAATAGCTAAAATAGTTAAAATAATTACAAAATTACCTGTAAAATAAATACTAACCTAAGTTACAATTAAACCTAACACTACACTATCAATAAATTAATTAAATACAATACCTACAAATAACTACAATGAAATAAACTAACTAAAGTACAAAAAATAAAAAAGAACTAAGTTACAAAAAATAAAAAAATATTTACAAACATAAGAAAAATATTACAACAATTTTAAACTAATTACACCTACTTTAAGCCCCCTAATAAAACAACAAAGCCCCCCAAAATAAAAAATGCCCTACCCTATTCTAAAATACTAAAGTTAAAAGCTCTTTTACCTTACCAGCCCTGAACAGGGCCCTTTGCGGGGCATGCCCCAAGAAGTTCAGCTCTTTTGCCTGTAAAAAAAAACATACAATACCCCCCCCCAACATTACAACCCACCACCCACATACCCCTAATCTAACCCAAACTCCCCTTAAATAAACCTAACACTAAGCCCCTGAAGATCATCCTACCTTGTCTTCACCTCACCAGGTATCACCGATCCATCCTGGCTCCAAAATCTTCATCCAACCCAAGCGGGGGTTGGCGATCCATCATCCGGTGGCTGAAGAGGTCCAGAAGAGGCTCCAAATTCTTCATCCTATCCGGGAAGAAGAGGCGATCCGGACCGGCAAACATCTTGATCCAAGCGGCATCTTCTATCTTCATCCAATGACGACCGGCTCCATCCTGAAGACCTCCACCGCGGACCCATCTTCTTCCGGCGACGTCCAACTGAAGAATGACGGTTCCTTTAAGGGACGTCATCCAAGATGGCATCCCTCGAATTCCCATTGGCTGATAGGATTCTATCAGCCAATCGGAATTAAGGTAGGAATATTCTGATTGGCTGATGGAATCAGCCAATCAAAATCAAGTTCAATCCGATTGGCTGATCCAATCAGCCAATCAGATTGAGCTTGCATTCTATTGGCTGATCGGAACAATTTAGAATAGGGTAGGGCATTTTTTATTTTGGGGGGCTTTGTTGTTTTATTAGGGGGCTTAGAGTAGGTGTAATTAGTTTAAAATTGTTGTAATATTTTTCTTATGTTTGTAGATATTTTTTATTTTTTGTAACTTAGTTCTTTTTTATTTTTTGTACTTTAGTTAGTTTATTTCATTGTAGTTATTTGTAGATATTGTATTTAATTAATGTATTGATAGTGTAGTGTTAGGTTAATTGTAGGTAATTGTAGGTATTTTATTTAATTAATTTAATGATAGTATAGTGTTAGGTTTAATTGTAACTTAGGTTAGGATTTATTTTACAGGTAATTTTGTAATTATTTTAACTAGGTAACTATTAAATAGTTCTTAACTATTTAATAGCTATTGTACCTGGTTAAAATAATTACAAAGTTGCCTGTAAAATAAATATTAATCCTAAAATAGCTACAATGTAATTATTTGTTATATTGTAGCTATATTAGGGTTTATTTTACAGGTAAGTATTTAGCTTTAAATAGGAATAATTTATTTAATAAGAGTTAATTAATTTCGTTAGATTAAAATTATATTTAATTTAGGGGGTTGTTAGTGTTAGGGTTAGACTTAGCTTTAGGGGTTAATCCATTTATTAGAATAGCGGTGAGCTCCGGTCGGCAGATTAGGGGTTAATAATTGAAGTTAGGTGTCGGCAATGTTAGGCAACTCTGGTATTGAGAGTTGAAGCTGCGTTAAAAATGCTCTACGCTCCTTTTTTGGAGCCTAACGCAGCCTTTATGTGGACTCTCAATACCAGAGTTATTTTTATGGTGCGGCCAGAAAAAAGCCGGCGTTAGTTTTTCGGGTCGTTACCGACAAAACTCCAAATCTAGCCGTTGTATTTGTATTTAAAATTACCAGGGAGACTGACCATCTCCCATTGGTTTAAGCACCCCACCCAAGTTCAGGTGTGCTCATAACAGTGTTATAGAGTTGTGAATAAAAAGCCAGGGAGTCTCATTCTATTATGAAGAGTAAAAGCAGGAATGTTTCAGCCCTCTGTGGCAAAAAGGACTGTAGAGTAGGACCAGTCAAATTAGGGCACCTTGAAAGTGGTGACTGGCTAAGCAGAATATGGCCATATTGTGTGACTAAGTTCCCAATATTATTTAAAAAAGAATAGTTGGCTCTTGATGTATTTGCAGGGAATTTTTTGCAGCAGTAAAAAATATGTTGTGCTTTGGAAAATGGATGTGCGCTGATACCTCTTTGTTTGTATATGTATATATATATATATATATATATATATATATATATATATATATATATATACTGTGTGTGTATATATATATATATATATATATATATATATATATATATATATATATATATATATTTACATATATATCCATCTTTAGACATGTATATGTAAATGTATGTATGTCTATGTTAAAGCCCTTTGCCTGCCTTTATTTTTTTCTAACACCTTAAATCTTACATCTTTGAGCCCTTATAACTTTTGTGTGCAATATTTTTTTCTTCAAATATTTTTTATAAGACAGTGCTATTATGAGTGTAACTGTCTTTTGTAATGTACTTTTTAAGTGTTTTTGAAACTTTTTTGTTTTATGACACAGTTAACTAGAGCTCTGAGGTCACGGTAATCATTGTTGCGTAAATCAGGATTGTGCTCATGCATTCGCCTTTACTTTCAGCAATAAGAGGACAATTTAACCTGTGCGAAATCTATCAGAAAACCCTATATCGCATGTGCTCCACTCGTAATCTGGCCCTTTATTGAATATGAATGTTGCATAAATATGCTTTTACATGTTTTCATATACTTGACTGCAAAAGGCTCCAAAGCAATTTTATATATCTATATATATATATATATATATATATATATATATATATATATATATATATATATATATAGATAGATAGATAGATAGATAGATAGATAGATAGATAGATAGATAGATAGATAGATAGATATATGTGTGTGTGTTTCTATATATGTATACATATGTATTTATGTGTTTATATCTGTATTATGTCTGTAAATAAATATATACACATATAAATACACATGAACACATATTGAAACTCTCTCTCACACACACAAACATATATATATATATATATATATATATATATATATATATATATATATATATATATATATATATATATAATTGCTTTGGCGCCTTTTGCCATACCAGGCAATCCTCTCTGAACAAGGAACACAGCAACCCCAGATGATCGTTTCGGCCTTCATTGGGCCTCGTCAGTGAGGTATAGCCAAATTCCTCTAAGCACACTGAGCAAGGAGTCCACGTCTGGTTTCCCCTTTTTCCCATAGGGAGACTAAATACACACAGAGAGAAGCACACTTACAGGAATGAACAACTGGCTCAATACTATTGTTAGCCTGTTCTATGGCAATTTACCACCTGGGTGCAGCTTCTTTTAGCCCAGCAATGCTTTTCACAGAGAAGAACTTTCCTGTAGTATATCAGTCTGATCCCGCCTATTACGGTCAGTCCAGCTCCGAAATACCAGGCAATTCCTCTCTGAACAAGGAACACAACAACCCCAGATGATCGTTTCGGCCTTCATTGGGCCTCGTCAGTGAGGTGTAGCCATATTCCACTAAGCATGATGAACAATGCTTAGTGTTCAGAGAGGAATTGCCTGGTATTTCGGGGCTGGACTGACCGTAATAGGCGGGATCAGACTGATATACTATAGGGAATTTCTTCTCTGTGAAAAGCATTACTGGGCTAAAAAGCTGCACCCAGGTGGTAAATCGTCATAGAACAGGCTAACAATGGTATTGAGTCAGTTGTTCATTCCTGTCAATGCACTTCTCTCTCTCTCTCTCTCTCTCTCTCTCTCTATATATATATATATATATATATATATATATATATATATATATATATATATATATACTCACTGGCCACTTTATTAGGTACACCTTGCTATTACCAGGATAAAACCCCTTTTGCCTTCAGAACTGCCTTAATTCTTTGTGGCATAGATTCAAAAAGGTGTTGGAAACATTCCTCAGAAATTTTGGTCCATATTGACATGATAGCATCACGGAGTTGCTGCAGATATGTTGGCTGCACATCCATGATGCTAATCTCCCATTCCACCACATCCCAGAGGTGCTCTATTAGATCTGGTGACTGTGGAGGCCATTGGAGTACAGTGAACTCATTGTCATGTTCAAGAAACCAGTTTGAGATGATTTGAGCTTTGTGACATGGTGCATTATCCTGCTGGAAGTAGCCATCAGAAGATGAGTACACTGTAGTCATAAAGGGATAGACATGGTCAGCAAAAATACTCAGGTAGGCCACGGGCTTTCAACAATGTTAAATTGGTACTAATCAGCCCAAAGTGTGTCTATAAAATATCCCCCACACCATTACACCACCACCACCCTGAACTGTTGATACAAGGCAGGATGGATCCATGCTTTCATGTTGTTTATGCCAAATTCAGAGCTTACCATCTGAATGTTGCAGCTGAAATCGAGACTCATAAGACCAGGCAACATTTTTCCAATTTTGGTGAGCCTGTGCGAATTGTAGCCTCAGTTTCCTGTTCTTAGCTGAATGGCACCCAGTGTAGTCTTCTGCTGCTGTATGTTGATGTGTTGTGCATTCAGAGATGGTATTCTGCATACCTTGGTTGTAATGAGTGGTTATTTGAGTTAGTGTTGCCTTTAGATTATCTTGAACCAGTCTCGTCATTCTCCTCTGACCTCTGACATCAACAACCCATTTTCATCCACACAACTGCTGCTCTCTGAATTTTTTCTCTTTTTCATACCATTCTCTGTAAACTCTAGAGATTATTGTGAGTGAAAATCTCAGTTGATCAGCAGTTTTTAAAATACTCAGACTATCCCGTCTGGCACCAACAACAAGGCTGCTTTCAAAGTCATTTAAATCCCCTTTCTTCCCCATTCTGATGCTTGATTTGAACTTCAGCAATTCGACTTCACCACGTATAGATGCCTAAATGCTTTAGTTACTGCCATGTGATTGGCTGATTAGCAATTTGTGTTACCAAGCAATTTAACTGGTGTACCTAATGAAGTGGCCAGTGGGTGAGTGTATATGTATATATATATTGTATATACAGTATATATACCACACACAGATAAAGTCTGGCAATCACTTGCAAACACAGCTAAGATTAAAAGTAAAAAAAAAAGGCAATGTTAGTTACCGCATCGGGCCAAAAGGGTCAAGCCCAGGATCCATATCAAATTCTCGTCCCTCCTGGGTTCCTATGCACAGCCAAACAATGCATGTTTTCAAATAAACAAACTAGCAACCACACAAATGTGCACAGGCCTTGTGCAATCCCCCTATACACATACAAAACACAGAAATGTACTGCACTCTTAAACTGGACCAGGTACACATCCTATGAACCTGCAAAATGCACTGCCCTGGGTGCTCAATAGCACTCCCAGCCAGCTGCACAGCCTCCAGAGTTCTAGGCAGTTAACCCCAGACAAGTCTGGGTGCAAAGCCCATAGGGAAAGTTACAAAACAAATTGATCAACTCCACACACAGAGAAAGCCGGGCACTTGCAAGTAAACAGGTAAGATTAAAAGCAAAAAATGGAAGAGTTAGTTACCGCATCTGGCCAAAAGGTTCAAGCCCAAGAACCACATCAAGGTTTCTTCCCTCCTGGGTACCTATCCACAGCCAAATAATGCATGCTCTCAATCAAAGAAACTGGCAACAACACAAGGGTGCACACACCTTTATGTAATCTCCCTAGACACATACAAAACAAGTCCCAATGGACTTTGCCCCCAGACTTGTCTAGGGTTAACTGTCTGGGTCTCTGGAGGTTGTTCAGCTGTTCAGCTAGAGTGCTATTGAGCACCCAGGGCTGTGCATTTTGCAGGATCATAGGATGTATAACTGTACTTTGTAATGAATTTTGATGTGTTTTGTGACACTTTTTTGTTTTGTGAAACAGTTAGCTAGAGCTCTGAGGTTGCTGTAATCTTTCTAGCATAAATCGTAATTGCGCTAACGTGTTCACATTTACATTTAACTTGTAATAGGAGCGCTTCTTCCAACATGCTCAAACAGCTGTGATAAACCCCAACATCACTTGCGCGTATCTGTTATCACGCCTCTTGTAACCTTAGTGAACAATGGACATCTTTTCATATACACCGCATTTCATATACTGATGAAGCGTTGCTAAGTATTGAATTAAACAGTGCTAACTGCTAAACTGCGAGAAAGGGATTTGTTCTTTTTTCACTTCTGAAAGTATACCTTAACTAGTTAGAAGTAAAGGAATATGAAAATGTTTGCGGAGTGTGTGAGTTAAAATCAGTTTAACCACAATGTACTAATCTGGGTACAGACAAGGTTCCTGACTTAGGAACCTATCTGCCTGGCTTTGCGTTGAATGGGCAGCCAACACCGTACATCTGCTTGAGAATGTAATGCTGCCCCCTTCTTGCAGGCCATTTGCGAGGGAGAAGGCCCTTTAATCACCCTTGAATTAATAGGTTTGAGGTGATTTATATCCACCAACACAGAGATGGCGGAGAAGGTAAGAAGCAGTGATCTGGTGACCACTGCTTTTTCTTTTGCGGAAAAAGACTCAAATGTGTGAGCTTGCCCTGTAAGAGAAAAGAAGTATATGCTGCTATACACATTGAGCCCATTGTCTCATGGTTATGATGTCATGCATTTTCTATTTATACCCATTCATAGTGACATGTGCATGCATGATTGGGCAGGAAATAATACTGACAAAATCTTTAAAGGGGTATAAAACATCTTAAGATTGTTATTTAAAATGTATTATGTGTAATAAATCCCCAAAGCATGGCAGTATATATTTTTCCTCTGTTTTTAACTCTAATAATTGTGGGTTTTCCAATTATAAGAATTGTAAATACACACTGCAAACTTTGCAAGTCTAATCATGTTCCATATTTGTCTGTTGTTGACCTCATCAGAGGTGATTAGATAATAAACTGCAAAACAATGCAAGTTTAAAAAAAATGACTATGATAATTTATTATTATTATCATTATTATTATTATTAGTAGTATGCAAAGATTAGGATAATTATTAGTTTTTCATATTGTATGCATGCTATTTGGATAGTCTGATTTTGAAGGTTCATTTTTTATTTGTTTCAATGTTTTCATACCTCAAATTTAGTTTTTTTTCTTAGTCACTTTTAAAAGTGGTTCCATGGTTTAAAGGGAAATAAAACAATCAGATTCATTATTGTAGCAAAAAAGCACTAAGCAGTGGGCTATACTTAATAGAATGCATTGCAGTATGTATGATTCATCATTTTAGAAGGATTTTAACTTTCATTAATTTTTTTTTTTTTTACTTCATTTGTACGGCTTTATAAATATATAAAATGTGGCCATCGTGCATGGAGTGGCCGGTAACGCAGATTTCAGAAGCTCTCATCCTATTGGATGATTTGAACAGCCAATAGGATTTCAGAAGCTCTCATCCTATTGGTTGTCTTGAATTTGAAGAATCAAATCAGCCAATAGAAATGCAAGGTACGCCATTTTTAAATAGGTACCTTGCATTCAAATTCAGTGTGATCAAATGAAGAGGACGCTCTGCGCAGGATGTCATCACCAGTCCTGGATAGCTCTGCTCCACCCCCCGGGATGAAAATAGAAGACGCCCCCGCGATGGATGAAGATTGTTGCCGCCTGGATAAAGACTTCTCGCCGCCTGGATGGAGATGGATGTCCGGACTTCAGGGACCCTGAGTAGATATTCTGGGGTTAGTGTTAGTTTTTTTTGTTTTTTGTTGTTGTTTTGTTTTGTTTTTTAGGGTGTTTTTTTTTAGGGTGTTTTTTTTAAGATTAGGGCTTTAGGCACTGTAAAAGAGCTGTATGCCCTTTTAAGTGCAATGCTCATACAAATGCCCATTTGGGGGCAATGGGAAGCTTAGGTTTTTTTAGACTAAGGTTTTTTATTTTGGGGGGTTGGTTGGGTGGGGGTTTTTACTGTTGGGGGGTCTTTGTATTTTTTTCAAGGTAAAAGAGCTGTTTAACTTAGGGCAATACCCTACAAAAGGTCATTTTAAGGGCTATTTATAGTTAATTGTAGGTTAGGGGGTGTTTTTATTTGTTTGTTTTTTTATTTTTATAGGGCTATTAGATTAGCTGTAATTGTTTTTATTTTGGCCAAAATTGTGGAAACATTTTGGAAAAAGTGTATTTTTGAGGTTTGATGGCTCATAACACCACTTTTTTTTTAGTAATACCATGAAATTATATATCATTTTGTTCAATTATCTGTATTATATGAACAGTTATAGCCAAATAACCAGAACAAGGAAGCACCATTTGCTTATGTTGATATGAAGTAGCTTTCCTTCATTTGAATGTAGCCAAGTATCATGAGTGTTTAGAGAGCCAATCAGGTGTCATAGTGTTTTGGCAATGAGTCAATAAGGTCACAGTAGGATTCAGCTATTGATATCATGTATTGGAGCTGAGAGGAGGACATTTTTGACAGTGTGTTATGTGATTGCTATCAAGTTGGTTGTTTTTTTCTTCTGTTCTTTCATTTAGTGAGCTTGTAAAACGTAATAAAATTAAAGAAATGGCACAAAGAGTTGACTTGTCACCCAGAAAGCGATGCAAAATAGTACTATTAAGTGAACAAGGCTATACTTATAAAGAAATTAGAAGAAATATTGGTGGAAACTTAACCAAAGGTGGCATTTCTAAATTTTTGAAGTGTTATAAGGAAACTCAGTCACTACAAAACCAAACTGGTAAAGGCAGTGATGATAGAAGAGTTGAGAGACTGTGTCTACGTGACAGAAGAAAGTCATCTGGGTGTATACAAGATGAAATGGCGCAATGCAGTCTGAAGTTGAGTGCAAAGATTGTTTGGCGTAGACTGCAGGAATTTGGTCTAAATGCTAGATTTTCCTGAAAAAAAAGCCATTTTTATCTCTCAAACAAAGATTAAAAATATTAAGCTGGGCTAAAACCCATGTTAATTGGACAGCGGAACAATGGGACTGCGTTAATTGGAGTGATCAGACCAAAATCTCTTTGTTTGGTAGTGATGGCATAAAATATGCAAGGAGAAGAATCGGAGAAGATTTGCATTCTGATTGCATTACACGTACCATGAAACACCCAGTTAGTGTTATGATCTGGGGTGGTATGACATCTAAAGATGTGGGCAGAATTTGCGTGATTAATGGGAATATAAATGCCCAAAAATACATAAATTAAATGCTTGAGCCAAAACTGAAGCCTTCCAAATGTGATCTTTTCCAAGATAATAAAGCATTTATATTTCAACAGGATTCAGCTCCATGTCATGTTGCTGCTGTGTGCAAAAAGTTGTTTCAAGATAATCATATTCCACTGCTGGAATGGTCTGGGAATAGTCCAGACCTTAACCCAATTGAAAATCTATGGAGCCGACTAAAGAAACTTGTTAGTCAGAAGCAACCCACCAGCAATAAAATCCAATTAACGCTAATGGTTACCCAACTAAGTATTAACTGACATGTTGAGAAATTTTGTATATATAATTTTTTTATGTGTTTCACTTTTCTTCTTTTTAACTGCTGTTCTAATAAAAAAATCCTTCATAAATGTTATTGCATTACATTCTCGATTAAATTATCCTTCCATTGATATATCATTTTATAGTATTACTCAAAATAAAGTGGTGTTATGAGCCATCAAACCTCAAAAATACACTTTTTCCAAAAGGTTTCCACAATTTTGGCCACTACTGTAGGTTTTTTTTAGACTAAGTTTTTTTTTGTGGGGGTTGGTTGGGTGGGGGTTTTACTGTTCGGGGGACTTTGTATTTTTATTCTAGGTAAAATAACTGTTTAACTTAGGGCAATACCCTACAAAAAGCCCTTTTAGGGCTATTTATAGTTTATTGTATGTTAGGGGGTATTTTTATTTTTTTAGGGCTTTTTTATTTTTTTAGGGCTATTAGATTAGGTGTAATTGTTTTTATTTTTGATAATTTTCTTTATTATTTTTTGTTATCTTATAGTTTTTTATTTTTCACAATTTTGTGTTTATTATGTTTTGCAATGTAAGATTTTTTTATTTTTTGTAGTATTAGGTTTTTTTATATTTGTAATTTAGTTTTTTTAATTAATAGGTTTTTTTAATTTTATTTGAATAGTAATGTTAGGTTAATTTATAGTTTAATGTTAGTATTTTTTTTTATTTTACAGGTAAGCTTTTATTTATTTAAAGATAGTTATATTGTAACTTTTAATTTAAAGTTATGGAGTGTTAGGTTTAAGGGTTAATAGTTTATTTAGTGTTTTGCAATGTGGTAGTCCGCTGGATTAGGGGTTAATAGGTTTATTTATTAGTTGAAATGTGGCGCGGCGGATTAGGGTTTAATCACTTTATTTAGTTGTCGGCAATGTCGGGGGTGGCGGATTAGGGGTTAATCACTTTATTTAGGTATCGGGGATGTCGGGGGTTGCAGATTAGGGGTTAATAATTTTATTTAGTGTCGGCGATGTCTGGGGTGGCGGGCTAGGGGTGTTTAGACGAAGGGGTTATGTTAGGATGTTTAAACGTAACTTTCTTTTCCCCATACACATCAATGGGGTTGCGTTACGGCGATTTGCCATTCCGTGATCGCAGGTGTTAGATTTTTTCTAACACTCTCTCCCCATTGATGTTTATGGGGGAAAGCGTACACGAGCACGTAAACTGAGCCCTTAGCTTTTGTGCAGTAGAGAGCTTAACGCACCATAATGCACAGCACAAGGAGGTTTTTCAGTAACTTGTAATGGCAGAGCTATGTAAAGTGTGGTAACCCACATTTTATTGCGTTCTTTACACACCCGGTATAGCGCAAAACTTGTAATCTAGGTGAATGTGCAGTTTTATGTTGCTAATAATGCTTGGAAATGTTTAAATATAAAATAAATTGGAATAGTGATAATGCATTATTTGTTGGTCATTAATGACGGTTTATTTTTTATGGATTTTTTGATAGATGCAAGAACATATTTAGATGCATTATTCTCTGGTTTATATATTTGGGCCTAAGGGACATTGTTGCAGTTAAAGGAACAGTCTAGTCAAAATTAAACTTGGGGAATCTCTGTAATCAATAATGATGCTTGTTTACCCAAAACATAAACAATGAACATCAATTATACATTCTTGGCATAAGAATTGGTAAGGACTATAGGCACTATTTATCCAGCATCAAAGGCAGCTTTGGAGCTCTTGAGGTGTGGGCTGGAAGTACAGATAATATGCATTATGGTAGAGGATCATCCAGTACACACAACTTTAAGCAAAAAGCCCTTTTGAAATGTATCCCAACAAATAGGGGGACAAAATCCAAATTAATTGCAGTATGGCTTGGGTTTAAACTCCAAAGCTACAAGAGTAGTACTAACATTTTTCATTGCTGAAACTAAGATCAAAGTAGCATTATATATGTCACTTTGTGGCTTCCAGGCCTATCAAAAACCAGGAAACACTTCTTGAGAAATACTTATTTATTTAAAACAAAATAGTAGAATTGCAGAATCATCAACAAGTGCATAATAAAAAGACAATGCAATAGCACCTACTCTGAATTTTAAATCAGCAGTAGACCTTTCTGTAAATGTTCAAAATCTACTTTAATTTGCAGTGTGTGTATATATATATGTTGTTAATATTGTAAATGACTATTGTAGCTGGAAATGGCTGATTTTAAAGGTATATCTACATAGGTGTACAGAGGCCCATTATCAGCTAATATCTGCCCTTTGTTCCAATGGCAAGTTGCATCTGCTAATTCATGTGTATCATTTAATAATCACTAGAAAACTCTTTGGCAATTATGTTATCATAGCTGAAAACTGTTGTGTTGATTGAAGAAACAATACAACTGTCCTACATTAGACTAGTTGGGTATCTGGAGCACCAACAATTATGGGCTTGATTGGAGGCTCAAAATGGCCAGAAACAAAGAAAATTCTTCAGAAACTCATCAGTCTATTTTTGTTCTGAGAAATGAAGGCTATTCCATGTGAGAAATTGCCTAGAAAGTGAAGATCTTGTACTACTCCCTTCAGAGAACAGCAAAAATTGGCTCTAACCAGAATAGAAAGAGGAGTGGGTGGCCACAGTGCACAACTGAGCAAGAGGACAAGTATGACATTACAATGTCTAGTCTGAGAAATAGACGCCTCAAATGTCCTCAACTATCCTCAACTAGTACCTTCAATAAATAGTACACACTAAATACCAGCCTCAACGTCAACACTGAAGAGGCAACTCAGGGATGCTGACCTTCTAGGCAGAGTTGCAAAGAAAAAGCAATATCTCAGACAGGCCAATTAAAAGAAAATATTAAGATGGTCAGACAAATCTTGAACCTGCCTGTCTGACTACTCTACCTGTCTTAACCTGCTTTGCTGTTACCAAACCCTGCCTTCCAGACCATTCTAGTGGTTTATCCTTGGACTGCTTTGCTGTTGCCAAACCCTGCCTGCCTGACCATTTTAGTGGTTCATCCTTGGACTGCTCTGCTGTTGCCGCTGGGGACTGTCCTGCCTGTGGTGAGTGCCTACTTCCTCATCTTACTAACTTTCTCTGCTCTGGGATATTCCCTATCATTCCAGCTCGACGCCGGAATAACAAGACTACTGCCCGAGTTTAGTCTGATAGAGGAGTATCCCATGAGCGTTACATTAAACTTGGGCCATACAGCCAGATGAGGTGGCTGTTTATCTTCAGGGACAGATGTTGGGAACCCATATTACAAAGTTGCAGAATATGGACTCCAAGTTGGAGGCTATTACCGCTCAACTCTCCTTACTAGTTGCAGCAAGGGATGCCACTCCTGTTACTACACAACCAGCCCCTACTCCTAGTACTGGGACTTCTACCTCTGCTTTTGGAAGCATACCCCGGATACCCTTGCCTGACAAGTATGATGGTACTACTGATTGCAGGGGTTTTCTAAACCAATGCAGGCTGCACCTCCACCATGATCATCACACCTTTCAATCTCACCAGTCAAGGGTTACCTTTATCATTTCCTTGCTAAAAGACAAGGCCCTAGCCTGGGTCTCTCCCCTTTTGGAACAGAACGCTACACTCCTGCATGATGCTGTTGAGTTAATTTCTGCTTTATCTTCTGTGTTTGGGACTTCTCGCCGTACCTCTGCTGAGGAATATTCTCTCCTGGATCTCCGCCAGGGCAATAAAACTGTGGCACAATTTGCCATCGAGTTCCGCACCTTGGCACTTGAAATCACTTGGGACGGCAGTGCTCTCAAGGCAGCCTTTAGGAGGGGTCTCCATGAACGCATCAAAGATGAACTCACTTATTGTGATATTCCTTCTTCTTTGGATGACTTTATAGCGCTTTGTATCAATCTGGACTCTTATAGGAAAGACAAGCCAAAAGAGACAGAACAAGGAGGGTCCTACCGTCCTGTCCTCCTATTCACCCAGTTTCGGCAGCATCCACTACCCCTTCAGCAGCTCCAGTTACCTCAGTAGAGGAACCCATGGATCTCTCCTCCTTCAAACCTTCAGAGTCTGAAAGGCAGAGAAGAAGGAGACTGAGACTATGTTTTTATTGTGGATCTAACACCCACCAACTAAAGAACTGTGACATTTGGCTGGGAAAAGCCAATGCTTAGGGGATAACACAGGGGAACCTCTGGGTATGATCTCAACTAAATCCCCTCACTCCTCTCGGATCCTGGTACCTGTTACCCTTACCTTCCTACAGAATACTGTCCACACTCAAGCCTTCATTGATTCAGGGGCAGCTGGAAACTTCCTTGATCACTGTTTTATGATTCAAGCTGGATTGCCTCTTCTGCAGATAAGACACTGTCTCAAAATAACTACCCTGGATAACACCCCCCTTGGTTCAGGCGTGATCCATTTTGAGTTAGCATTAGTGATGTCGCGAACAGTTCACCAGAGAACAGTTCCCGGCAATCATAGCTTGTTCGCGTTCGCCACGGCGGGCGAACATATGCGATGTTCCGATCCGCCCCCTATTCGTCATCATTGAGTAAATTTTGACCCTGTATCTCACAGTCTGCAGACACATTTCAGCCAATCAGCAGCAGACACTCCCTCCCAGACCCTCCCAGCTCCTGGGCAGCAGCCATTTTAGATTCATTCTGATCCTGCATTCTTAGTGAGAGGAGGGATAGTGCTGCTGCTGCTGCTGATTTTATAGGGAAATTGATAGCTAGGCTAGTGTATTCAGTGTCCACTACAGTCCTGAAGGACTCATCTGATCTCTGCTGTAAGGACAGCACCCCAAAAAGCCCTTTTCAGGGCTAGAACATCAGTCGTTTTTTTTTTTTTTTGTAATCTAATAGCAGTTGCCTGCCTGGCACTGCCAGCCTGTGTGTCTGGCTCACAGCATATACTGTGCCTACTTGCTCAGTGCCACCAGTCAAATCTGGTGTAACATTAGTGTAATTTTTTAAAAGAATTTTTTTTACATCAGTCTGCTAGTGTAATCTAATTGCAGTTGCCTGCCTGCCAGCTTGTGTGCCAGGCCCACTTGCCAACTAGTGCCACCAATCTTATTTGTTGTAACAGTAGTGTAAATATTTTTTAAAAAAACTTTTTTGACTGTGAAACATCAGTCTGCTAGTGTAATCCTATTGCAGTTGCCTATTGCAGTTGCCTGCCTGCCAGCGTGTGTGCCAGGCCCACTTGCCAAGTTAGTGGCACCATTCATATTTGTTGTAACAGTAGTGTAAATATTTTAAAAAAAAACTTTTTTGACTGTGAAACATCCGTCTGCTAGTGTAATCTAATTGCAGTTGCCTGCCTGCCTGCCTGCCAGCATGTGTGCCAGGCCCACTTGCCAACTAGTGCCACAATCATATTTTTTATAACAGTAGTGTAAATATTTTGTAAAACAAATTTTGACTGTTAAACATCAGTCTGCTAGTGTAATCTAATTGCAGTTGCCTGCCTGACTGCCAGTGTGTGTGCCAGGCCCACTTGCCAAGTTAGTGGCACCACTCATATTTGTTCTAACAGTAGTGTAAAATATTTAATAAAAAAACTTTTTTGACTGTGAAACATCAGTCTGCTAGTGTAATCTAATTGCAGTTGCCTGCCTGTCAGCGTGTGTGCCAGGCCCACTTGCTAAGTGCCACCAATCATATTTGTTATAACAGTAGTGTAAATATTTTTAAAAAAAACTTTTTTGACTGTAAAACATCAGTCTGCTAGTGTAATCTAATTGCAGTTGCCTGCCTGTCAGCGTGTGTGCCAGGCCCACTTGCTAAGTGCCACCAATCATATTTGTTATAACAGTAGTGTAAATATTTTAAAAAAAAACTTTTTTGATTGTGAAACATCAGTCTGCTAGTTTAATCTAATTGCAGTTGCCTGTCTGCCAGCGTGTGTGCCAGGCCAACTTGCCAAGTTAGTGGCACCACTCATATTTATTGTAACAGTAGTGTAAATATTTAATAAAAAAACTTTTTTGACTGTGAAACATCAGTCTGCTATTGTAATCTTATTGCAGTTGCCTGCCTTCCAGCGTGTGTGCCAGGCCCCCTTGCCAAGTTAGTGGCACCACTCATATTTGTTGTAACAGTAGTGTAAATATTTAATAAAAAAACTTTTTTGACTGTGAAACATCAGTCTGCTATTGTAATCTTATTGCAGTTGCCTGCCTGCCAGCGTGTGTGCCAGGCCCACTTGCCAAGTTAGTGGCACCAC
Source organism: Bombina bombina (assembly GCF_027579735.1). Lineage (NCBI taxonomy): Eukaryota > Metazoa > Chordata > Amphibia > Anura > Bombinatoridae > Bombina > Bombina bombina. The sequence goes on along the minus strand of NC_069509.1, from coordinate 141,187,715 downwards.
TCATATTTGTTGTAACAGTAGTGTAAATATTTAAAAAAAAACTTTTTTGACTGTGAAACATCAATCTGCTAGTGTAATCTAATTGCAGTTGCCTGCTTGCCAGCGTGTGTGCCAGGCCAACTATGTAATTTGTATCCATCAAATGTATATTGCATCTATTGAGCTATGTAATTTGTATCTATCAAATGTATATTGCATCTATTGATCTATGTAATTCGTATCTATCAAATGTATATTGCATCTATTGATCTATGTAATTTGTATCTATCAAATGTATATTGCATCTATTGATCTATGTAATTCGTATCTATCAAATGTATATTGCATCTATTGATCTATGTAATTTGTATCTATCAAATGTATATTGCATCTATTGATCTATGTAATCTATGTATCTATCTATCAAATCTATCTATCTCATGGTTGTGCAAATGGACTGTTTGCGGTTGTTTGCGGTGCGTTACACGGGGAGTTTGGTCTGTCACTGTGAAGCAGGCGTAACCCTTACACTACCTGATCGATACAACATCATACCTGATGTTTTAAAGCACTTTATTCCAAACAATTTAGGAATGTTAGGTGATTTATTCCCTTTATGACTTAAAACCAGACTCTGCATCAACTATGTAATTTTCCATGGGAGTTTTGCCATGGATCCCCCTCCGGCATGCCACAGTCCAGGTGTTAGTCCCATTGAAAAAACTTTTCCATCACTATTGTGGCCAGAAAGAGTCCCTGTGGGCTTTAAAGTTCGCCTGCCTATTGAAGTCAATGGCGGTTCGCCCGGTTCACGAACAGTTACGGAAGTTCGTGTCCGCCGTTCGCCAAAAACCAAAATGTTTAGGTTCGCGACATCACTAGTAGCACCCCTGACCCTGACTGTGAGAGTCCTCCACACTGAACAGCTGCAGTTTGAGGTCATTCATTCCCCAGCACAGTCTGTCATCCTTGGTCTTCCTTGGCTTCGGGTACACAGTCCACAGTTGGACTGGGCTGAGGGACAACTGGCCTCCTGGGTTACCTCCTGTTTCCACTCCTGCCTGTGGTGAGTGCCGACTTCCTCATCTTACTAACTTTCTCTGCTCTGGCATATTCCCTATCATTCCGGCCTGACGCCGGGATAACAAGACTACTGGCCGAGTTTGATCTGATAGAGGAGTATCCCACGAGCGTTACATTAAACTTGGGCCATACAGCCAGATGAGGTGGCTGTTTATCTTCAGGGACAGATGTTGGGAACCCATATTACACAGTTGCAGAATATGGACTCCAAGCTGGAGGCTATTACCGCTCAACCCTCCTTACTAGTTGCAGCGAGGGATGCCACTCCTGTTACTACACAACCATCCCCTACTCCTAGTACTGTGACTTCTTCCTCTGCTTCCTGCATGATGCTGATGAGTTAATTTCTGCTTTATCATCTGTGTTTGGGACTTCTGGCCATACCTCTGCTGAGGAATATTCTCTACTGGATCTCCGCCAGGGCAATAAAACTGTGGCACAATTTGCCATCGAGTTCTGCACCTTGGCACTTGAAACCACTTTGGATGGCAGTGCCCTCAAGGCAGCCTTTAGGAGGGGTCTCCATTAACGCATCAAAGATGAACTCACTTATCATGATATTCCTTCTTCTTTGGATGACTTTATAGTGCTTTGTATTAATCTGGACTCTCGCTTTCAGGAAAGACAAGCCAAAAGATACAGAACAAGGAGGGTCCCAGTTTCGGCAGCATCTGCTACCCCTTTGGCAGCTTCAGTTACCTCAGTAGAGGAACCCATGGATCTTTTCTCCTTCAAACCTTCAGTGTCTGAAAGGCAGAGAAGAAGGAGACTGAGACTATGTTTTTATTGTGGATCCAACACCCACCAACTAAAGGACTGTGACATTCGGCTGGGAAAATCCAATGCTTAGGGGGTAACACAGGGGTACCTCTAAATATGATCTCAACTAAATCCCCTCACTCCTCTCGGATCCTGGTACCTGTTACTCTTACCTTCCTTCAGAATACTGTCCACACTCAAGCCTTCATTGATTCAGGGGCAGCTGGAAACTTCCTTGATCACCGTTTTATGATTCAAGCTGGATTACCTCTTCTGCAGAAAAGACACTGTCTCAAAATATCTACCCTGGATAGCACCCCCCTTGGTCCGTGTGTGATCCATTTTGAGTCAGAACCCCTGACCCTGACTATGGGAGTCCTCCACACTGAACAGCTGCAGTTTGAGGTCATTCATTCCACAGCACAGCCTGTCATCCTTGGTCTTCCTTGGCTTCTGGTACACAATCCACATTGTGACTGGGCTGAGGGAAGACTGGCCTCCTGGGGTACCTCCTGTTTCTACTCCTGCCTTGCTAAAGTCACTCCTCTTCCCCATATTCCAATAGCTAGTATACAGACTCCTTCAAACCTTCCTTCAGTATACACAAACTTTGCGGATGTGTTTGAGAAAAAAGCAGCCGACATGCTGCCACCCCACCGTCCTTATGATTGCAAGATCAATCTCTTTCCCGGAGCCCCACTTCCTAAAGGGAGGACTTATCCATTCTCCAAGGCAGAAACAAAATCCATGGAGGAGTGCATCCAAGAGATCCTAACTAAAGGTTTTATTCGCCCTTCCTCCTCTCCTTCTGTGGCTGGCTTCTTTTTTGTCAGTAAGAAGGAAGGTGGGCTCAGACCCTGCATTGACTACAGGGCCTTGAACAACATAACCATCAAGAATCGCTATCCTATACCATTGATCACCGAACTGTACGACTCACTCCAGAATGCTTGCTTTTTCACCAAATTGGACTTACGTGGGGCATACAATCTAATTTGCATCTTTCTAGGCAAAGAATGGAGGACCGCCTTTAACACAAGATCAGGGCATTACCAATACCTCGTAATGCCCTTTGGGCTATGTAATGTTCCTGCAGTCTTCCAGGCATTTGTCAACGATGTCTTCTGTGACCTACTCAACTGCACTGTCATCGTTTATCTGGATGATATCCTTGTTTTCTCTTCCACTTTAGAGGAGCATCATAGGCACGTGAGACAGGTGCTTCTTTATATCAGAAGCAATTCTTTGGTAGCCAAACTAGAAAAATATGAGTTTGATCAGGTTCAGATCCAATTTCTTAGTTGTCATCTCGAAGGAGGGCTTTGCCATGGATCCTTCTAAACTAACCACAGTTCTAGAATGGCCTCAACCTACCTCTTTAAAGGAATTGCAGAGGTTCTTGGGATTCTCCAATTATTACCGCAAGTTTATAAAGAACGTTTCTCAAACAGTCGCGCTCCTCTCAATGAATTGACAAAACGGAACAAAAATTGTAAACATTGGCCTCCTGAGGCCATAAATGCCTTCTCTTGTCTGAAAAGGGCTTTTTGTTCAGCTACTGTGCTCCACCATCCTGATTCTGACCTACAGTTCACTTTAGAGGTTGATGCCTCAGAGATAGGGGCTGGAGCTGTTCTTACCCAAAGGGACCCTTTGACTTCCAAGTCACACCCTGTAACCTTTTTTTCTAAACGCTTTACTCCTGCTTAGAGGAGATACGATATGGGTAATCGTGAACTCTTAGCCATTAAGATGGCCTTATCTTCCTGGGGCCAAGAACAAGAAGGCGGAAGCCCTTTCCCGTCAGTTCCCTCACTCAAGTGATTCCTCAGAAGCTCCTATTGAACACATCATACCCCCCTCCTGTGTGGTTGCTCAACTCAATACCACCCTTCTGCAAATATGTGCTCAGTCTAGTTAACCTCCTGGTGCCCCCATGGCCTCCGATATCCTCTTTGTACCCCTGAACTTGCGTATCCCTGTGCTAGCCTGGGCTCATGATAGCAAACTCTCAGGACATCCTAGTTCGACTAGGACTTTCAAGCATCTTTCTCAACATGTTTGGTGGCCTACTATGAAGTCTGATGCTCAGGATTATATGAAAGCCTGCACAATTTGTGCTGCCAACAAGACTCCTCGATCTTTGCCTCCTGGCTTGCTCCAACCATTGTCCATTCCCAAACAACCATGGACACACATAACAATGGACTTCATTGTGGACCTTCCTTCTTCCGACCACCATACAGTTATCTGGGTTTTGGTGGACCGCTTTTCCAGACTGGCTCACTTTGTACCCCTAACCAAACTGCTTTCTGCACAAGAATTATCATCCCTTTTTCTCTTGCATGTGGTACGATTTCATGGCATTCCTGTGAAAATTGTTTCCGACAGAGGTCCACAGTTCATCTCTGCCTTCTGGAGAGCCTTTTGTAAGTTAATTGGAACCACTGTTTCCTTGTCGTCTGGCTACCATCCTCAGACCAATGGACTAAATGGACTAACTGAGAGAACAAACCAGGATCTCAAAGCCTACCTTAGAGCCTTTGTCAACGCTTGCCATACCAACTGGTCTGAGTTGCTACCCCTAGCTGAGCTGGCAAGAAACACTCATTGGCACTCTTCTCTTTGATGTTCTCCATTTGAAGCCGCAGCAGGGTATCAACCTCGTGTTGGATCTCTACTCTACATATTCGTCTACATCAAGCCTGTCACAAATTGGGACCTAGGTTTATCGGTCCTTATAAGGTCCTGAAAAGACTGTCTCCTATTGCCTACAAAGTGGCCTTACCAAAAACCCTACACATACATCCAGTCTTCCACATCTCACTTCTTAAACCTTACATCAAGAATAGATATACCCGGATCCGAGCTCCTCCTCCTCCGCTCCTGGTCCGTGGTGACCCCAAATATGAGGTAGCTAAGATCCTGGACTCCAGATACAGGCCAAGACAACTGCAGTATCTGTTTCATTGGAAGGGTTACCCCATGGCAGATCGTTCCTGGGATCCTGCCCGTGATGTACATGTTCCGGAGGGAACCTTTGAGAGGGGGGCTATGTCACACCGCGCCGCTCTAGTCGGTACTAGGGGCACAGCGTCTCCTTCCCTTCTCGTTGCCAGGGGCAGTGTCGGCTCAGATGCGTGTGGCACTGATGTCATCGCCTCACGCTCCTGATGCAAGACAGACCTCAGTGGTGCAAATCCTGCGCCTATTTTTTTTTTTTTTTTTTAAATATATTTTTTTATTGAGGTATTAAACAATAACAAAGCATCAGTACACATGTCCAGATATCAAACAAATTTAAAAAAAGAAAGAGAGAACATCTTTACCATCCTATTGCATTAGGTAGGCTAAGTTGAAATCTATAAGGTACTAATAACATAAATCGTGAATGCAATATCCCACTCTCAACCATACTAAGTAGCTGCAGATGAGAGCTTGATCTGTACAGGATAACAAATCAGCAGTTCTAGCCATTAGAGTATAAGTTCTGGCAAAGATTATAGGAGTATATCTGGGATATGAATTATAAGATGTATAGTATATATGGCTGAAAGTGAAAAGGTAAAACTTACATATGGTAAAGATAACTAACTGGAACAATATTAGAGTTACCTCTTTTTATAACCTAGAATTAATACAGGTACAAATGGTCCCCAACTCACTGTTTAAATCATATGGCAGTTTATCTATTCAGAGAGTATTGTGGTGCGAAGGGGGTTAGTATCATGGGTTATTTTTAAGGGGGGGGGATTCAGCGGACCAGAGCCGCTCTGTTTAAGAGAAAAGAGGGGGAGGGAGGGAGGGGGGTGTCCGGGAGCTAAGGGGGGTGTAGTAGTATCTCTATGATATGGATTTTAGTGAGGTCTCTATTGAGCTAATAATAAACTAAATGAGATCGGCTGATGGGCAGCTAAAGCGTATATTGTATGAGGAGGTCATAGTGTAGGTCAGGAAGGGGTTGGCTGGAGATTAGGTACTAAGATAATGGAGTTGAGAATATAGTGGGTGGTAAATATATGTGTCATAACACTGGAATCTACATAAAGGTGTAACCATATAGACCAGATAAAAATTGTCTAGTGAGGGTGATGGTATGTAATAGCAGAAGTTGATGTCGAAATACGACAGCTTATTTTACTGTGAAGGGGTTATATACCTCTAGTGAGTCGGAGATTAAATAGGTGATGGGGGGATAAATCAATATCTCCCTGCTGGAGATTTAAAGTAAGCTTAAACTGGCCATTTGTGCCTTGTGTTATAAAAGGCTAAACTTGGCTACTGTAAATAAAGATTTTAACAGGTTTACATGATAAAAGGGTCATTATTCGAAAATTAGTGTCCAATGAAGTGGGGAGAGGCTAACAGATAAAAATGTGCTGTATGAGCTTTTAGGGTTTTATGGTAGTGTTATGAGAGACGGTTGATTGGAGATGCATAAGAGCCAGGTACTACCATCTCACCGGACTAAAGTCAAATGTGAATGGGAGCAGAGAGACTTATCATAAAACTTTCTATGTAAACTATATCACTTAATAATATTATGTTGCCTGTACCTAGTCTGCAGGTAATATTTAAAGGCTTAACGATACATGGAACCATCAAAAAGCAGCGTAAGACATTCTATAACATTGACTGCAAATAACAGAACATTACTCACTAAATTAAATGTATACCGGCCTTTCAAGCCTTACACTGAAGTGTGCACCAAAACCAAGAGCAGCCAAGAAGGGTGCAAGGGGAGTTATGTACAGTCCCTTAGCTAAGTCATGCTCGAGGCTCAGATCTATATCCTCTTATGCAAACGTTTGCGAGGCCAGCATAACAATATAATCTTGGTAAGGGATTCGGGATGAGGGTTAAGAGCTGGAGAATAAAGAGGGTTAGGGCATCCACTACTATTGCATCCCCGGTATATCTTTATAAGCACAAAGTAAACGAACATACTAAAGATAGGGGAGATATCTTGCAAGATAAAATCTATAAGCTGCTATGCAGAATTGCCAAAGCATGGGTACTGATAAAGAGGCTAAAAGTCCTGTTTTGTCTTAAGTGTGTAGGAAGTTTGTATCAAGTTTTCAAGAGTATTATTAAAGCTGCTGTAGCGAGTATCTCTCTAAGTAAGTATCTTAATCACCTGGAATAAGATATTCGGCTGCTCTGTATGCTGTGCGTGCTCTATAATGGCCATTAAAGGGAGCTACTTATATGTTGTTATCTCTCTAGCACAATAGCCAAAAGTGAAAACATGTACATTGAATTGCAATCATCCATAGTCAGCACAACCCATGTGAGGTATATGTATTAAATTGAACTTTAAAGAATATACTCTAATCACCTTTGCTAAATAGTAGCGTGCAGTTACTAGATAAAGTCTGTTAGGGTCCAAAATATAACAAATTATAACAAAGCATAATGTATATACATTTGAACATTTAAATGAATATTTCTACGCGTAACTATAAAGAAAACCATCCATAGACAACACATCTCAAAAAAGATATTCATATTAAGTTGAACTTTGGTAGATGAGTTCTGGGCATCCCTGTTAGGCTGTAGTTCATAATTACTAAGGTCAAACTTTTAGGGTCCAAGATGTATTGCAAAACAGCTAAGTGTAATGAACATCTAATGAGAGGCACGCTGCCGCTGCAGGGAAGGTGAGATGTAACACAGAAAATAGTGATGAGGCATCGCTCCAATTATACTGGAAGTTCTCATCGGGAAAATGTCCAGGACTCTTGCGCTGTAGGAGGTATAAATAGCCCTATATAATACTGAAGGCTCCAGTACATCGAAGTTATGATGCTGGTTGAGAGGGTGCACTGAGGTGATGGGATATGGGTATGAGAGTAAATGTAGTGAGATCTTGCGTATTACCTAAAACCACCCTATCTTAAGCTTAATTGACGCTTTATCTATAGAGTGTACAAAGTCCACATAGCCCGGTCAGTGAACCGCTCGAACCCACTGGAGTTCACAGGGCTTCAACAAAAACATAGTCAACCAATTCCGGACCTGGGTCCGCATGAAACTACTAACTGAGCGGCCTGCAAATTGGGGAAGATTGAGCGGAGCTTTGTACCTGGGGAGCCAAATACAATTACTGCTAGGGTTGTGAGCAGAGTTACCAGATCGGTGTCAGAGATCGAGACTGGGTTCAAGGGATCTATAATCCAGTTGCGGCTAACAGTTACAGGTCTCCGATGAGATGCCAGAGATAGCAGAGGAGTTTCCCCAACCGGGCGGGAAGACGGGCTGGTTTGTAAAGGTGCTGTGCTCCTCCTGGTGATATGCCGCTTCTCTCCAGGGCTTAGGGTGAATGCTGCGGATGTCTGCGTGACTCCGCCCAAAGTGGGTGAACTGACTGGGAATGGTGTCTTGTGCATGTCCGTAGACCCTGCAGGCCAATTCAGACTTACTCCCGCCTTCACTCTCTGAGATATTGTAAACTGTGCTGCCTCTAACTGCTCAGTGCGTAACGGTTCAGTTAAAGGTCTCAGGTTAGCAGGCTGCTTGATTTCCGTCCTCTGAGTAGCATATCTTAAAATTTCAGAGAGTTCGCAAAATTGCACATCCATCTTGTGGGTTATATTTATTAGCATTAGCTGCAGGATCTCGTAGTTCTCCTCCATTGTATACAAATGGTTGACGAAGTCAGCTCTAATGGAGAGGGAATCTTAAGGCCGATAGTACTAGGCCAACACTTCGTCGTCTAGATTCGCTTCAGTTAGGTTGATTTCCACAATCTTGGTATCTGTGTGTGCGGCAACACTTCTGGGATCAGGGTTAGATCATTCAAATTATATATTTACAGCCAATGTACAGGTAAACGACAGATTATCTCTTAAGACATTAAGAGCTTCTGTTTTTTCAGCCCATTATGGCTGCCGTCCGGACACGCCCCCCATCCTGCGCCTATTTAAACTTCCCCAAACGATCTGTCACTGCCCATGTATAGGTATTACTTTGTGTACTCCTGGGTATGACAGATCATTCTTTCTAAGTGCCTGATTACTGTTGCTGAATACTGCCTGTCTGACTACTCTACCTGCCTTAACCCTTAAACTGCTGGATTGATTACTGTTTCTGAATCTGCCTGTCTGACTACTCTACCTGCCTTAACCCTTAAACTGCTGGATTGATTACTGTTGCTGAACCTGCCTGTCTGACTACTCTACCTGCCTTAACCCTTAATCTGCTGGACTGCTTTGCTGTTGCCAAACCTTGCCTGCCTGACCATTCTAGTGGTTTAATCTTGGACTGCTTTGCTGTTGCCAAACCCTGCCTGCCTGATCATTCTACTGGGTCATCCTTGGACTGCTCTGCTGTTGCCGCTGGGGACTGTCCTGCCTGTGTTGAGTGCCGCCTTCCTCATCTCGCTAACTTTCTCTGCTCTGGTATATTCCCTATCATTCCGGCTCAACGCCGGGATAACAAGACTACTGGCCGAGTTTGGTCTGATAGAGGAGTATCCCACGAGCATTACACATTTATATTTTCATGGCCCTTTATAAGAATGTGTTGTAAAACTGAGAATCTCAGCTACCTTCTTGGAATTAAGAGCGTTAAATATAATTTTATGTAACAAAGACATTTGAAATACAAACATGTTCATTTGTGATTCAGATAGACCATACAATTTTAAACAACTTTTATATTTACTTCTATTAATACATTTGCTTCACTCTCTTCATAGCTTTTGTTGAAGGAGCAGCAAATAAGATACACATTAGGTGAGCCCAATATATGTTGCCGGCAATTAACAGCTAGTTCCCAGTAGTGCATTGCTTCTTCTGAGCCTACCTTGGTATGTTTTTTCAATAAAAGGAAGCAAAGAGAACAACGTAAATTAGATAATATATGTAAATTGGAAAGTTGCCTACATTTAGTGTTCTAATTGAACCATGGAAGTGTAACTCTACTGTCCCTTTGAATACTGTAATTTTAATCAATTTTTGTTGTACACCCCTCACATTCATTAAAATCATCTATTCATACTTTAACAACAATATTGCAAGCAATACAAATTAAACAATTTTACTTGGAAAAAAAATATATCAAGGTTTCAGCAATTTGTAGTAGATTAACATCTGCTTGTGCAGGAGGAAGCGTATTTTCTTCTGGGATGTGAGTGATGTGAATGAAATTGAGGTCACTTTGAGACTAATCAGAGTTCAAGCACTTCCAGCAAGCATTAACACAGTTATGTATCATAATCTAAATGCTTTTAAATGAGAAGAAAAAACCTCAGTAAATTGTATTTCAAAATGTCACTAAGCAATCACAAAATAAGAACAGATGTCCTTCATAATGACACAGAGTGATTAATCAATGTCCATCAAACTAGTTGACTAAACTGGCAGCTGTGTCTTATTCTTTGCTATAAGGGAGGTCTGAGAAAAACAAACAAACAAAAAAAAAACAGAAATTCATGGAAGCAACAGTGGTTCTATCCTACCATTTAATTCAGTTGCTGTATCTTTTCCTGACCCTTTGGATTTTTATTGAAGAAATTAGATTGTAACATGCTACCAGCCATTGTTTACAAAAGGGATGACCAACTGGTGGTCCTTAGTACTAATTTTGTGGCCCTTGAGAAATAACAGAACTAAGATTCAAAAAGCTAGATGTGCGCTTTCGGGAACTCCTAGTGGGTGGGCTTACACAGTGACTGTAGCTTAAAGGGGCCCAATGGAGTGAAAAACAGCAGACAATGTTACCCTCTAACTTTACTTAAATTTGACCCTGTGCAACTGAACATTTTTAGGAAACATATTATTATTTGCGTGTTTAATAGCCATAAATTGATATGCGGCTTTGCATGAGTTGCATATGTTCAATTTGGCATCTGTATTCCAATAAGTAAGAAATATTTTTTAAGCATATGATCACATGATTTTTGTCTTCTCTAAGGTGTCTTTAAATGCAGCTTTTATCAGTGTTAAAGGGGTATAAAACCATTTTTTTAAATTTCATGATTCAGATAGAGCATACAATTTTAAACAGCTTTCTAATTAAATTCTATGATCAGTTTTATTTTTTATTTTGGTTTCTTTTGTTAAAAACGCAGGGATGTATGCTTAGGAGCCAGACCATTTTTGGAGCACTATATGGCAGCAGTTTTGCAAGAATGTTATACATTTGTAAGAGCACTATATGGCAGCAATATTTCCTGCCATATAGTTCTCCAGATGCCTACCTAGGTTTCTCTACAACACAAAATATTATGGGAACGTAGAAAATTTGATAATATAAGTAAATTCGAAACTTTTTTAAAATGGTATGTTCTGTCAAATCACAAAAGAACATTTTTGGGTTTCGTACCCCTTTAAAGTTCTGCAAATGTGCTGTTGTTGAAAAATAAATTTTCTTTTTTGTTTAATAAAGTATATATATATATATATATATATATATATATATATATATATATATATATATATATATATATATATATATATATATATTCCTTAAATCACACTTACAAACTATTAAACTATTACAAAAAAATTGGAAATTAGGGGGCGTGGCTAAGAAGAGGCCATGATCGGTCGCTTTTCATGAAGCTCCTGGGTCTATTTATATAATTTTCAAGTTTTACTAGATATATTGCTCTCAATCCATCTGTAAACTGTAGCAAGCCTACTACTACTTATTTTGTGATATAATAACACCCAGGATCTGAACTAGCCAGCAATAAGTTTCGGCCGCCATCCGCACTTGATTCTGCACGACCTCCGTCAGGTTATTCAAGTTTAGCAGATCTCCCATTTAAAAACCAAGTGTATAAAAGGCTGATACCCTCTATCAGAGGACTATACCTGAACAGATTCCACTACTTGGACTTCTACTTTCTACACCGAATCGAGTGAGGAGGCGGCCTGCAAGTTTTTCTATCTAACCCCCCCCCCGGCCTTCCGGGTATAACAGGCTAATCTAATTGCTGTCTCACAGGATGGAGGATCCCCAACTAGCTATAGCTGCTTTGCTTCTGGAGTTAGGCCGACAGATGGACACAAACCGCTAGATTTGGAGTTTTGTCGTTAACGACCCGAAAAACTAACGCCGGCTTTTTTCTGGCCGCACCATAAAAATAACTCTGGTATTGAGAGTCCACATAAAGGCTGCGTTAGGCTCCAAAAAAGGAGCGTAGAGCATTTTTAACGCAGCTTCAACTCTCAATACCAGAGTTGCTTACGCAAGCGGCCAGCCTCAAAAACGTGCTCGTGCACGATTCCCCCATAGGAAACAATGGGGCTGTTTGAGCTGAAAAAAAACCTAACACCTGCAAAAAAGCAGCGTTCAGCTCTTAACGCAGCCCCATTGTTTGCTATGGGGAAACACTTCCTACGTCTGCACCTAACACCCTAACATGTACCCCGAGTCTAAACACCCCTAACCTTACACTTATTAACCCCTAATCTGCCGCCCCCGCTATCGCTGACACCTGCATTTTATTTTTAACCCCTAATCTGCCGCTCCGTAAACCGCCGCTACTTACATTATCCCTATGTACCCCTAATCTGCTGCCCCTAACACCGCCGACCCCTATATTATATTTATTAACCCCTAATCTGCCCCCCTCAACGTCGCCTCCACCTGCCTACACTTATTAACCCCTAATCTGCCGACCGGACCTGAGCGCTACTATAATAAAGTTATTAACCCCTAATCCGCCTCACTAACCCTATAATAAATAGTATTAACCCCTAATCTGCCCTCCCTAACATCGCCGACACCTAACTTCAATTATTAACCCCTAATCTGCCGACCGGAGCTCCCCGCTATTCTAATAAATGTATTAACCCCTAAAGCTAAGTCTAACCCTAACACTAACACCCCCCTAAGTTAAATATAATTTAAATCTAACGAAATTAATTAACTCTTATTAAATAAATTATTCCTATTTAAAGCTAAATACTTACCTGTAAAATAAATCCTAATATAGCTACAATATAAATTATAATTATATTATAGCTATTTTAGGATTAATATTTATTTTACAGGTAACTTTGTATTTATTTTAACCAGGTACAATAGCTATTAAATAGTTAAGAACTATTTAATAGCTAAAATAGTTAAAATAATTACAAATTTACCTGTAAAAGAAATCCTAACCTAAGTTACAATTAAACCTAACACTAGACTATCAATAAATTAATTAAATAAACTATCTACAATTACCTACAATTAACCTAACACTACACTATCAATAAATTAATTAAATACAATTGCTACAAATAAATACAATTAAATAAACTAGCTAAAGTACAAAAAATAAAAAAGAACTAAGTCGGCGGTGTTAGGGGCAGCAGATTAGGGGTACATAAGGATAACGTAGGTGGCGGTCGGCAGATTAGGGGTTAAAATTTTTTATTTGAGTGTCGGCGATGTGGGGGGACCTCGGTTTAGGGGTACATAGGTAGTTTATGGGTGTTAGTGTACTTTAGAGTACAGTAGTTAAGAGCTTTATGAACCAGCGTTAGCCCAGAAAGCTCTTAACTACTGACTTTTTTCCTGCGGCTGGAGTTTTGTCGTTAGATGTCTAACGCTCACTTCAGAAACGACTCTAAATACCGGAGTTAGAAAGATCCCATTGAAAAGATAGGATACGCAATTTACGTAAGGGGATCTGCGGTATGGAAAAGTCGCAGCTGAAAAGTGAGCGTTAGACCCTATTTTGAGTGACTCCAAATACCGGCGGTAGACTAAAACCAGCGTTAGGAGCCTCTAACGCTGGTTTTCACGGCTAACGCCAAACTCCAAATCTAGGTGAAAGTTTGCCGATCTAAGAGACTGCATCCTAGAAGCCTCCATAAAAGAAGGCGCTCGGCACCCATGTGCGTTGTCCGATGGTTCTGATCCAATTGATCTCCACCTCTCTGCAGACCAGCCCTTAACCGATCGATCAAAAGTAAATATATGGACTCCGGATGAAACCACCGCAGTAACCAGTGTGCACCACTCAGAGATGCCTTCCTCAATTTACCCACACCGCTTCTCTGTGGTCTTGACGGTGCCCCGAGGATTGAGTGCCATCTCGCTCCCAGATGTAGTGCACCCGGTCTACCCACAACTGCCCTTCCTCACTCCAGCTCCAATTGAGAAAATAACAGCCTTCCTCTCATCTCCGCTGACCTGGTCGGAGGATGCGGCCGGCTTCCGGGAGGGGCATACGGAACTGTTGCAGTGGTACATTGCTCCAGAGCTCCCGAACGAGAAAGAAGGTATTTCTACTGCTGTTTATCTGACCCGGTGTATAGCAGAGTTCTCCCGGGTACCTTTATTAGACATTATCGCCGAGATTAGCAAGGAGTGGGACTTTTATCACAGTGACTTAATCCTGACTCGTTCTGGCATCGGGTAGAGTCGGAGAAGTTCTAATAATGCACAAATCGGTTAAGACTGGGTCTAAATCACCGGACAATGTTCTCTACATCTGTTCCTATAATATATGTTATTTGTTAAATGATTATTGATCTATATATCTGTTGCGTAGTGGATTAATAGTTAGCTTTCTTAAATAGATTTTGTAATTAGTAACTAGAGGCCTTTATGTAGGAAAGTCTTTGGGGCAGATTATGTGCAGAGTTAAGTGTCTGCTTATTGACATATATATAATTTGACTAAGCCCCTAAACAGTTAGTCCAGATCCTTTCACACATAGGCTGTATTTATTTGGTTTTGTTCTTTGCCTCTTTTCTGTTTCTCTTTTTGCCCTGTGCCACATCATCAAGTATAACATATGGAGTTGTCTTTAGCTACTGAGATTCTAAGGGAGATATTAGGGTATGATGTCTCATGGTTTACACTAAAAGTTAAGATATTTCAGACAGTAGTTTTTAGAATTTCGAGATACTAGAAACAGGTTCCCTATACTTTATCTGATGCCCAATGCTCCTTAGATCTCTTATGCCCCTTTCACCTAATATTGGATAGGATTAAGGTCTGCACTTCATATTGAGGTATGGTTAGTATAGATTTATAATATATTACCAATATAGAGTCATATAAGTCTGAATTATAGTTTGGGCAATGTTACTCCCTAAGAGCAGCTTCCCTTATGTTCCAATACGAAATTCCTCTGGCTTGGAACTGTGTTTGGCCTAATATTCTCCCCCATAATCGGTCGACCCCTCCACCTAATTGAGAAATACGACAGTCTAATAGTTAACCTAACTTGCCCTGAGTGGGTACCTAGCTTTTGTATTATTTTTTAGTAGTGTGAATACGATCTGAGTAAACTAGAGATACAAGATGCCTATGTATTGCATTTCGCTGTAATGTTGTTATTCTTATAGGTTATAACAATTGTTAGTTATGTTTTAATCCTGCTCTCTATAATACAAATCGGCACAGATAGAACCCATCTCCTTGAGAGATACACAATCTACCTACTTTCCTTCTACAGTGACTTCCCTTATAAGCTCGCCCTTGGATAACTTAATTAGTCATAGTCATCAGTGCACATATGTCCTCTGTCATAGATCCCTACTGTAAAATCCTCCATCCTATTTTAATCTTTAATGTTGAGTATTGTATTTTAAATTTATAATAGCCCAGTTCCCCTCCTTATTGTCTTATTGAGCAGCTCTTGTCTGCTGATATCCCCCCCCCCACACTCAAGTCTATAGGGCCAAGAGTGGCCACTCCAAAAGCCAACTTCCTCATTGTAGTTTATTTCAGTCTTCAAAGGTCCAAAAGTGACCCCTAATGTCAAAGAGGAACTAATTGTGGATATAATATAAAATAGAGGTTTAATTTGCTAACTCATAATAATCTGAGATGCTTTGTATTTAACAACAACTAATTGTAACCAGTATTCTCCTTTTTTCTTTTCTGTGTCTCATAATGCTCTATCTTATGCTGTGTATTGTCGTGGCCGGACTTTTGGCCGACGGACACTTGGCCGACGGACATTTGGCCGACGGACATTTGGCCGAAACACAAGTGGCTGTCAGATAACAGTCCGGCACAAGATAGATAGATTTGATAGATAGATAGATACATAGATTAGATAGATAGATCAATAGATGCAATAGATACATTTGATAGATACGATAGATAGATAGATTTGATAGATAAATAGATAGATTTGATAGATAGATAGTTTCCCAGACAGAGAATTACAAAACGTGCGGCCTAGGACCCATGGTAAGGTTCCCAGAGGCAGTTGCGGCGCCCGAGGCTGTGATTAGAACAGAGCACTCTGGTAACGCATCTGCCCTCGGCCGAAATCGGAACATTCTTTAGCTTTCTGTCTGTCAGCCAAATGTCTGTCGGCCAAATGTCCGTCTGCCAAATGTCCTTCTGCCAAAAGTCTTTCTGCATTTTGTCAGAGCACCGTGTATTGTACGTAACCTCAATAAAAAAATATTTTCAAAAAAAAATAAAAATTGGAAATTAAATTCATATGAAAATACATTTTGTACATATCCCACATTTATATGCATTTATAGTTGCCCTATTTTACAATCAAAATAAAATGCCTGTAAAACCAATCTACTGCTGAAACAAGTTAGGCTTAGCATCATACTTAACCCAATTTTGATGATTTTGTAATAAAATAATTTTTTACATGAACACTTTCCTATTTTATTTTTTTTATTTTGATATATATAGGTAGACAGGACAGTTTGGGCCATCCTTGTTACACACAAATTGAAAAATCTGAACCTGAAAAACTGAATATTATAGTTATATTTAGTTACTAAACACATGTATTTGACATTTTACTTTCAAACATAATTCTTTATTACAGATAAGAATTATTTGATTTGCTCTACAAAGCAACTCAACAAATATATGTAAAGATAATAAACTTGTTTCACCTTTATGTCTGTAAAGGACATGAAGTAATTGAAAGGGCACAGAGAATTTCCTCAAAACAAAGTGATCAAAGGGTGTATACTATAAGGAATGGTGAAATTAGCTTTGCTTTAGAACACAGATTCTTTGATCTCACTTTTAGGAAAGTAACTAAGTTCAGCAAAGGGTTTTAAAGAATAGTGTTTAACTCAAGGAAATTACAAAAAATATCTATGCCAGGTATGGGAAATGCATTACGATATCAGAAAATGGCTTTAATCATCTGTGAGATTACAGAACTTTCAAGTTTAAGGGAAACCATATAGAGCTACTGATTGCAGATTGAGTTTAATATACATTAAACACATAGATTAAGGTTGCCAAACTGAAATGATTCACAAATTTCAATCTAAAATTAGCATCAGTTATGATTGCTAACAGTTAACACTAAAGTGTCTATTGCTTCAAAAATATTGTATTCCTTAAAAACATGTCTGTTCAAGGAAGGTGTATAACTTATTTTGTCTCTACTTATGTTTTCCTCTCACTCAACTTCCCCATGTATTGTCTTTGAATGTAAGCTCACAAGTCCACTTGTCTTGTCGATCATTATGTAAAGATGGTTTATAGCCTATAGTGACTCATGGGCAAGGCCCTTTACCTATACAATTTTTTAATTGTCTTTTGTTTAATGTACTCTATAAAGTATACATACAATTTATGTGTATATTTTCTGTTTATTGTACCCCATACCTATACACTTTGTTTCAGCATTGCATAATATGTTATCTCTTTATAAATAAATGATAATAATACAAAAATAATAATATATAGTGACATTTTAACAAAAAAGGATTTAATGATAAACTAAACCTTTACATGGTAAATAAGTGAAAACTCTCAAACTATTTAAATAATCATTGGATTCAACCATAAAAAGTTGTAGTTAAAAATAATTACTACTTAGCTTATGTCACGCTTGTACATTTAGATTTTAGGACTCTAGCATATTGGATTTGGCAATGTCCTAGCATGCATTGGTTTCTTGTTATGCACTTATTAGCAACCCAACTATACCTAGTCACACATAGATGATGATAGTGCCGAGTGTTACTACAGCTTATCTCCTCCTATTCCACCTACATTTATTTCTTTTAATTAACTCCTCCCCGACACATAATGAACCTTTTGGCTCCCAGGTTACATATCTTCGTATAATCGTTTACTTTATCACCTCCCTCCCCCCCTTATTGTATAGTATTCTGGTTCTTTGTGATTAGACCAGATACTTAATTCGCAGTTCCCTTGTGAATAACCGCAATTACCAATATTATATAATATGTTCTCTATATATAATGTAAGTTCTCTGGTGTACGCAATGTATATGCTGAGTATCTCTCTTTCTCATTATAAGCTTGATGTTAATATACATTTTGATAAGCGCATATGCACCATGTTTTACTGTTTATTACTTATTAATGAAACGTTACAATTCCTAAAAGTAAAAAATGTATGAGGTTTGCTTAGTCTTGGGACTCTTCGCATGACATACTATCATCTATTCTTATCCTGTTATTAGAAACTACTGAATATTATACTATTATTGACTTGATATTGATAGCTACTGAGCTCTTACTGTATGATGATGTTTCTCCCTGTTACATAGCAGTTTTACCTGTATTTGTATGTCATTTTATCATCAACCTCAATAAAAATCATTTAAAAAAAAAAATAAAAAAAAATAATTACTTCACTCAAAAATGTAGCTGAAAATCTGCATACCGTAATAAATAGATTAAGTACAAATAACAACTGTAGTCTTATCACAGGAGTGTAGTGACATAATACCATTTAATCTTTGCATGAATCCCAATTATCCATGGGGTTTTTCAGAATTAATTTGTTGTTAAATATCTGCTATTTCCAAGGGGTAATTTCTTTAGGACAGCAGAGGAACAGGTGGACATCAGCTTAAACTTAAACAAAGTTAAAGTAGTAGCTAATGCTAGTGTTACAAGCCAGTAAAAAGTGTTTTTATTGTATTGTTTTTAGTGTATTTTTAAATGTTATTTTTTTGTGTATTTTATTTTTTATTTTTAATAAGGTCAAAATTGAAATGAATAAAAGTGAAGCTTACATACTTATTGGCTGACACACAAATTATTCATTTGACAAGGGAATTGCTGGATGAAAGGCAAGGTCATTTCCTATCTTTAGCGTAACTGTGTAAATGGATCAACTAATATTGTGTGTGGTAAGCATTTGTTTGTTTTTCATTAAAGGACATGTACATGCAATGATGGACAGAAGTGAGAGACATTATGAACTTATTGGAGCCAACGGAGCCAATATGTCTTTCTGATCAAATGTACAACTGACCTTCACTGTTTAGTAAGGTACATGTGGATCAGAACTCATGAATACAATAAGGTGTCCTGTCTCTACTTAACTGGAGAAGGGGATACTTTTATTGAATGTTATTGTACTCTATTGTATCTCCATTTTTTCCCTACTTTTAGGTGTAAATATTCACATAGTTGATTGACTTCTTATCCCCAATTATTTGAGTTGCAGAAATATTAAGAAGCAATTTCATGATGAACTATTAAAAATAATTGTGTCTTGTTTTCTCAAACATTTGAATGTTCATTAATTTTTTTTCTTAGTATTTCAAATAATGTATAAGACATCCCTTGTTTACTCTTTAAATTTGATGAGTATTCTATCCCATGATTACATATATTATGTTGTACGTTTTTCTTTTGTTTGTATTACATATTTATATAATGTATACTTTGAAAATCCTAATAAAAAACATTTTGAAAAAACATTAGTAGCTTTTTTTAATTTGTCCAAATGCATAATTCTATTAGTTAAACAAAATGGCATCCAGTTAACAAGCATCAGAAGATGTTTTGGAGCCCTTGAGTGGCAGGGTCATTGATGAGAACCTGCTTCCTGCAACTTAACCCCTTCATTATCAGGAATTTAAGAGAAAAAATAATATTGGAGAACTTTTTTGCATTTCAATAGAAATAGAGCCTTTTTTTATTTACCTATAACAAAATAAGATATTTTTAAAGTAGACAATCCAAAATATTGATCTAGATCCATTTTTATATATTTGATGCCACTATTTGGCTGCCAAATATGATAATATAAAACAAAATTCATTAACTTTTTTGCAAACTTTGGTTTCTCACTGAAATTATTTACACACAACTACTACAGTCATAAGACAAATGCTTGCAAATGCTTATCTGGGATGCCCTTTGTGCAAAAAACAGCAGACAAGCATGGCTTTGAAATTGTTTTTTGGCAATCAGAAGGCAACTAATTGCAGCTGCGCATAATACTTTTGAAATTCCCGGTAGTGAAGAGGTTAATCAGTTAACTTGTAAGGGTAAAGCGACAGTCTACTCCAGAATTGTTATTGTTTAAAAATATAGATAATCCCTTTATTACCCATTCCCCTGTTTTGCATAATTAAAATGGTTATATTAATATACTTTTACCTCTGTGATTACCTTGTGTCTAAGCCTTTGCAGACTGCCCCCTTATTTCAGTTCTTTTGTCAGACTTGCATTTAGGTAATCAGTTCCCTCTAACTTGTAAATCTACGGGCGTCGCCACAATGTTATCTGTATGGCACACATGAACTTACACCCTCTAGCTGTGAAAAACTGCCAAATGCATTGAAATAAGGGGCGGCCTTCAAGGTTTTAGAAATTAGCATATGAACCTACATAGGTTTAGCTTTTAACAAAGAATACTAAGAGAACAAAGCAAATGTGGTGATAAAAGTGGATTAGAAAGTTGTTTAAAATTGCATTTCCTATCTAAATCATGAAAGTTTAATTTTGACTAGACTGTCCCTTTAACGTTTGTTGTAGTGTAGAGATAACTTTCCCACCTGACACCCCCCTCCCGATCACTACCTACCTTTCAAACAACTCTTTCCCACCCCACACTGGTAACCTCCATCTTAAGTACTGGCAGACCCTCCCACTACCCACCGCCATATTTGTTACTGGCAGCAAATAAAAAAAATGGTCCTGTAAAAGTATTGAGAATTTAAATTGTGATAAAAAACAGATCTAGCACATGTTAAGAGTACAGTAAAGCAAAAATCTTTAATGACTCAGATAAAACATAATTAAAAAACAAAATCCATTTAATTTTATTATCAAATTTGCTTTTTTCTTTTGGTATTCTTTGTTGAAGAGTGAAACTACCTAGGCTGAAAGGAGCTTAGTAGTGTGCATGTGTCATAAGCGTTTAATGGCATCAGTGTCTCCATCATGTTTATAGTAATACATAGCTGCAAACACTGCTACCAGATTTCTAAAGACGCGTGCACGCTCCTGAGCTCACCTAGGATTACTCTTTAACTAAAGATACCAAAGGACTATGTAAATTTGATATCAGAAGTAAAAAGGGAAAGTTGTTAAAATATAATACTCTATCCAATCCATCTGTTTAATTTTGAGTTTACTGTCACATTATGTATCAAAAAGGACTAATGCCAATAATTATCAAATTATAGATTGAGTATAAAAGCTAGAAGTAAGCTTTTTGCACATGTTGGGTAGCGCTCGTGTAACAAGTTGAAAGTAAAACTTTTTTGTTTGCGTGCTAACCCAACGCAGGTAATAAGCTGAAGTTAGAATATTGTGTTTTAATGTATTCCCCCAAAGAAATCAATGGAGCAAAAAAATTTAAAAAACCCTACTCGCATAACTCATTAACCCGACATGAAAATATGAATATTTTACATTCCAATGTTCTTAACATAGAAGAATGTGTTTTATTTATTCATAAATACATATCTCAATATAGATATCTGATGGTGTTTTGCTACAATACCCATCTATACATATATATATATATATATATATATATATATATATATATATATATATATATATACTGTATATAGAACGATTATATATAGGTATAGATATATACAGATGTATATATAGTGATATGTATTTAATAAATAGATAGAACATATTCTGCTATGTGCATAACATTTGAATGTGAAATATTTACAGTAAATCATAGTTAAAACCTTTATTAAAAGGACACTCAAGTCAAAATAAACTTTTATGGTTCAGATAGAGCATGCCATTTTAAGACACCTTCTAATTTACTTCCATTATCAAATTTTGCACAGTCTTTTTATTTTCAAGCTTTCTCGGGAACAAGATCCTACTGAGCATGTGCACAAACTCATAGGGTATACGTATACTAGTCTGTGATTAGCTGATGTATGTCACATGATAAAGGGGGTTGGAAAAAGGGAGAAAAAAAAAATTTGTCAGAAAAATATCTACTGCTTATTTGAAATTCAGAGTAAGTGCTATTGCATTGTCTTTTTATTATGTACTTGTTAATTATCTAATTCTACTGAATTGACTGGTCCTCTAAATATGAATATTGCATAAATATGGTTTTACATGTTTTCATCTGCTTGACTGCAAAGGGTTCAAATGCACATATATATATATATATATATATATATATATATATATATATATATATATATATATATATATATATATATATATACAGTCATGTAAGAAATAATTGCATTCCCAGTTTGTGATGCACCTGTAATTTGTAATTAAACTCACCTGTATCTATTAACAGGTGCTGAAGATATATAAATCACCCCGGCAACCAGTTAAAATGGTGAAACATTTACTTTTTTGTTGTGTGTCCCTGTGTGCCACACTGTGCACGGGGAAGAGAAAGAGGAGCAAAGAATTGTCTGAGGATTTGAGAACAAAAATTGAGGAAAAGCATGGACAATCTCAAGGTTACAAGAGCATCTCAAGAGATCTTAATGTTCCTGTGTCCCCTGTGCGCAACATTGTCAAGAAGTTTACAGCCCATGGCACTGTAGCTAATCTCCCTGGATGTGGATGAAAGAGAAAAATTGATTATAGATTTCAATGAAGGATTGTTCGAAAGGTGGATAAAGAACCTTGATCCACTTCCAGACAAATTCAAGCTGACCTTCAGGCACAGGGCACAAATGTGTCAGCTTGCACTATACTTCCCCAGCTGAATGAAAATGGACGCTATGGTAGGAGACCAAGGAGGACCCCACTGCGGACACAGAAACATAAAAAAGTGTTTGATGTTATTGCACTATTTTGGATCATTATCTTTTGGAGGTTGGAATGATCAAATGTGACCAGAAAAGCAGGAAGTGCTTTTTCCCAAAGCACTTAGTTCAGCTTGGTTCCCAGAGCGATACAGTGCCACGAATCTTGTAACCATTATTCAACTATACGGCTAAGGAGGACTGGGCAGGCAGCGACCACTTACAAAGGGAAGTGTACTGTCACAGATTTATACTCTATTACATCAATTACATAAATTGGCATAAATGTTAGATAGTAGAATGTGGACTGAGAATCCCCATCAACAACATATAAAAATGAGTCTATGGTATTATAGATGGATTTTCTCTACCAGTTACAATGTTGATTCTTAATATTTTGGGAATTTGTCCAATGAAAAATGAATGAGTATAGTTGTTTACCGGTTTTGTATAAAGATGTTGCGAGATTTTAAGAAAAACTTTGAAAATTAAATCAATTAAATTAAATAATTTTGCATGATGAAAATTACCAGCATTTCTTCAACCAATAAAATGGCTAAGGAGGAGTTGTGATAGAAATATTGATAATGATTTGTGGATTTCCATTTGATAAAATCTGTTGGGTCCACACAAATATAACATTTTCGTTGTTTTACCATAAGCAAGTGTAAATGTATCCTTAGCCCAAGGCTATGTTCAGCCAAGTCTGGTATGGCTGGGATTTTTGCTTGGGTAGGAATTATGGCATCTTATCCTTAGAAGATTTTGCTTTGTTTGTTTTTGTTCTCAAAATATAAGATGTGAGAGATCAAACATCCATGCCTTGTGTTATTTAATAAGGTAGAAAGTTGATAGCCCAATTAAATTATAGTGTTCCAAATAAGTATGTATGTCTGTTGCATGGTGGTAGATCCAGGAACTGACACAATGAAACAGACTGGCTCATCTTGATATTATCAGGAGCCAGTTTAGCCACTGGCAGCTCTTAAATAAAGTCACATGCAGGGAGGAAAGTGTCAGCCAGGTCATTCAGGTCCTGGGTGCGGTGCGATACTACACTGCAGGAGCAAACTGGAGCAGGTGACCTGGCTCTATCTAGAACTAAGGTAATAGGCTGATCCAAGGTCTGATATGGGTTTATTGCATCTCCTTATATCAGGCTTTTGATTCACCTCTGCTGTTGCATATATGTATAAGAGTATGTGCATACAAGTATGTGTGCACATCAGTGCTTGTTTGTGTGTGAGTCTATGAAGCCTATGTATCAAAGGTCTTGCGGACCTGATCCAACAGTGTGGATCAGGTCCGCAAGACCTTGCTGAATGTGGAGAGCAATACGCTCTCCGTATTCAGCATTGCAGACCAATCGACCGCCAGCAGGGAGGTGTCAATTAACCCGATCATACTCGATCGGGTTGAATTGTAGTTATTCCTGTCCGTCTGCTCAGAGCAGGCGGACAGGGTTATGGAGCTGCGGTCTTTAGAGCGCTGCTTCATAACTGCGGTTTCTGGCGAGTCTGAAGACTCGCCAGAAACACGGGCCCACAAGCTCCATATTGAGCTTAATAAATGGGCCTCAATATGTGTAAATGTGTGTGTAGATGTATGTGAACTTGTGTCAACATGTGTATGTAGCTAGAATGAAAAAAATTACATATGTAAAAACATAAACATGGATTTCTAATTATGGGATAATTTATAATACTTGTAATCAAATTATTTGTCTGCAAAAATCCCCATAGACTTTAAGGGACCAGTAAATACAGCAGATTTGTATAATCAACAATGCATGATAAAAAGACAATGCAAAAGCACTTAGGGGTATATTTATTAATGTGCAAGCGGACATAATACAGCATCGATAAATGCCGACAGCATATACTTTTGACATTTATCATTGCATCAGCAGTTCTTGTAAACTGCTGGTGCAATGCCTCCCCCTGCAGATTTGTGGCCAATCGGCCGTAGAAGGGGGTGTCATTCAACCAGATTGTATTCGATCGGGTTGATTTCTGTCCGTGGCCTCAGAGCAGGCGGACCGGTTATGGAGCAGTGGTCTTTAGACTGCTGCTTCATAACTTCTGTTTCCAGCAAGCCTGAAGGCTTGCCGGAAACAAGGGGCATCATGCGGAGCTTGATAAATCAGCCCCTTAGTATGAACTTAAAACAAGGGGCATCATATGGAGCTTGATAAATCAGCCCTTTAGTATGAACTTAAAACAAGGGGCATCATATGGAGCTTGATAAATCGGCCCGTTAGTATGAACCTAAAATGAGTAGTAAATATTTTTCTTACAAATGTCCTCCTATATCATGTGACAGCCATCAGCCAATCACATGCATATATTCTGTGAAGACCTGCACATGCTCAGTAGGAGCTGGTGACTCAAAAAGTGTAAATATAAAAAGACTGTGCACATTTTGTTAATGGAAGTAAATTTGAAAGCTGTTTAAAATTGCATGCTCTATCTGAATCCTGAAAGTTTCATTTTTACTTGAGTGTCCTTTTAATGTTTTTTTTCTGTTCATAATCATTAGAAACATTTTTCTAAACGATTGTGATCAACTCATATATATTTATTTTAATTGTTTGCTGTACATTTTGATCTGCTGCTGTAACTTTCTATTGCTTTTCAAGCTTTGAGATGACAGCTACTCTTAAAATGAAGAGAAACAATGATATTCGATTAATATTTTATTGGCAGTGTAGCAGGGTGATGATTCATAAAATGTATTTTAATAAATTCAGCCTAGCTTAAAATACAAATGTGCAACATACATAGTCAATCTTATTTCTTCTGGTACTGATGCACAGTTTATTTTATATTTTGCAATTTAAAGGAATATTTCTTAATATGTACATTAAATTGAAAATGTTTTAAACACTGTCATATGTTAGAATATTTTACAAAGTTTTGCAAGGTGCAACGTGGCGTTAAGGTATACACCCTTTGAAAAACCTTGTGTAACTCATGTTCTAAGTGTATTTGCTGTTCCATAGGGGCACATGTAACTGTCTTTGCTCTGCTTTAGGTAATGTTGTGTAAGTGTAATATATATATATTTTTATATACACACACATATACAGTATATATATATATATATATATATATATATATATACATTGCGGTCTATGGGGAACTTTCCAGTAAATATACAGTATATTAATATGCTTATATACATATACGTTTATGTGTTAATATGTGTATCAAAATTTATTGGACACTTAAAAATCCAAGTGGATGAAACATCCGCAGACAACGGCCAAAACGCGTAAAGGCATTTGGTGTATGCTCCTCTGATGTATGCTGATGTTTGCTGCTGATGTTTCATCCACTTGAATTTTTAAGTGTCCAATAAATTTTGATGTTTTTACGGAACTGGATATTTTCCTTTTTTTTCTACTTCCTTATTACCTGCTGGTCCTGGTTGCGTCAGCTTTGACGCTGAGGCTGTGAGTGTCTTCCTTTCCGACAATCTACATACCCCACTGTCCCTGAGGATGTCACTGTCCTTGATGACTACTGCTGTGAGCGGAGGGATACGCTGAGAGTAGACGCCACAAGAGGTGTCAACGCTGATGTCTGTAAGCACTTGGTACAAGAGGGCAGAGGTATCCAGCTCCCCATCCAGCTTCTATATCGTCACTACGGGGCACGAGCATAGATCAGGGTACATTTATGACTCATATTATATTTTGCACCTGAAGAAGTGGGATTTTACTCTCAATCATTGTGTTTGTATTTTTTCACGGAAGTGCAACTACAGCCAGTCCTTAACTCTTGATTAATATGTGTATCTACACATAAATATATATTCATATACAGGGAGTGCAGAATTATTAGGCAAGTTGTATTTTTGAGGATTAATTTTATTATTGAACAACAACCATGTTCTCAATGAACCCAAAAAACCCATTAATATCAAAGCTGAATAGTTTTGGAAGTAGTTTTTAGTTTGTTTTTAGTTATAGCTATTTTAGGGGGATATCTGTGTGTGCAGGTGACTATTACTGTGCATAATTATTAGGCAACTTAACAAAAAACAAATATATACCCATTTCAATTATTTATTTTTACCAGTGAAACCAATATAGCATCTCAACATTCACAAATATACATTTCTGACATTCAAAAACAAAACAAAAACAAATCAGTGACCAATATAGCCACCTTTCTTTGCAAGGACACTCAAAAGCCTGCCATCCATGGATTCTGTCAGTGTTTTGATCTGTTCACCATCAACATTGCGTGCAGCAGCAACCACAGCCTCCCAGACACTGTTCAGAGAGGTGTACTGTTTTCCCTCCTTGTAAATCTCACATTTGATGATGGACCACAGGTTCTCAATGGGGTTCAGATCAGGTGAACAAGGAGGCCATGTCATTAGATTTTCTTCTTTTATACCCTTTCTTGCCAGCCACGCTGTGGAGTACTTGGACGCGTGTGATGGAGCATTGTCCTGCATGAAAATCATGTTTTTCTTGAAGGATGCAGACTTCTTCCTGTACCACTGCTTGAAGAAGGTGTCTTACAGAAACTGGCAGTAGGACTGGGAGTTGAGCTTGACTCCATCCTCAACCCGAAAAGGCCCCACAAGCTCATCTTGGATGATACCAGCCCAAACCAGTACTCCACCTCCACCTTTCTGGCGTCTGAGTCGGACTGGAGCTCTCTGCCCTTTACCAATCCAGCCACGGGCCCATCCATCTGGCCCATCAAGACTCACTCTTATTTCATAAGTCCATAAAACCTTAGAAAAATCAGTCTTGAGATATTTCTTGGCCCAGTCTTGACGTTTCAGCTTGTGTGTCTTGTTCAGTGGTGGTCGTCTTTCAGCCTTTCTTACCTTGGCCATGTCTCTGAGTATTGCACACCTTGTGCTTTTGGGCACTCCAGTGATGTTGCAGCTCTGAAATCTGGCCAAACTGGTGGCAAGTGGCATCTTGGCAGCTGCACGCTTGACTTTTCTCAGTTCATGGTCAGTTATTTTGCACCTTGGTTTTTCCACACACTTCTTGTGACCCTGTTGACTATTTTGAATGAAACCCTTGATTGTTCGATGATCACGCTTCAGAAGCTTTGCAATTTTAAGAGTGCTGCATCCCTCTGCAAGATATCTCACTATTTTTGACTTTTCTGAGCCTGTCAAGTCCTTCTTTTGACCCATTTTGCCAAAGGAAAGGAAGTTGCCTAATAATTATGCACACCTGATATAGGGTGTTGATGTCATTAGACCACACCCCTTCTCATTACAGAGATGCACATCACCTAATATGCTTAATTGGTAGTAGGCTTTCGAGCCTATACAGCTTGGAGTAAGACAACATGCATAAAGAGGATGATGTGGTCAAAATACTAATTTGCCTAATAATTCTGCACTCCCTGTACATTTAACATTTGCTGCCCATCACTGTGCAACATACCCCCTTTGCTGTGCTAGGTTTTATGACTGCAAAGCTTTCATGAAATGTGCACCCATTCCTTGGAGGAAGGGACACATTGTTGTCCTGATAGACTGCAAAAATAAGTCATTTTATGCTGACTTTAGACCAACGAGTGCTAAGCTTTTTGATACTATTGAAATACTAAAGCACCATGGCAGTTGACTGTGTTAAGTGACATAGATAGATAGATAAATAGATAGATAGATGATAGATAAATAGATAGATGGTGGAGAGAAGCTGGATTTTATGAGATTTTTTTCAGAAATAGCTGGCAAAATAAATAATAAATGTATATTGTGAATTATTTTCCTTAATTACATATTTCATGGTTGAATACATTCTCAGGTTTTTTTTTTCTTATACATGTATTCTTTCTTTTGTACTTTAAACAATACAAAACATATATGGATACAGAGCAATAATCTATTGAAAAAACAACACCAAAAAAACATGCATTGATATCAGAGAGTCGTGTGCTCAACCTTCTAAGATTTTTTGTGATCAAAGATTGAGCAAAGGTTCTGTTCCGAAAATTCCGACCAACTCTGCTATTTGCTATTCTTGTCAGTAGTTTCTTTGCACCATTCATATTTCATGCCTCAGAGATGAATTATGCAGTCCAGACAGTGAGTAGATTTAATGATATTTGATCGTTTCCTATAATTCAATGGAATTTAGACTTTAAAGAAAGTTATTTTCTCTCATTCAACCTACACATATAAATGTTGTCTGTTAATTCAAAGCGAAAACTTCTGACATAAACCTCTCCACTAAATCTCAGGCTTGATCTTAAGATGCCATCCTTGCTAAATATCAGGAACAGTTGTGCTAAAAAGTGATGGACTTAAAATAATAGTGTGTCAAGGAAATGTCAATCCAGGAGAAAAACATGTCATACAATTATTTTGCTAACAACTCAAAGTTACCTCTGTGTATCTAAAGAGTATTTTCTTGGCATATCTTGTCTCTTTCTGATACTGTTTGTATAATAATAGTGTGTTATTTCTGTTATTCTTATTAGATTGACAAACTTTCGGATAGATTATGAGTCTTGTGTTATGAGTAAAAATGCAGCGTTAAGCCTCATAACGCTGCTTTTTTACTCCCGCTGGTATTACGAGTCTTGAAGATTTAGGGGCACCACATACTTTTTTGGCCCTACCGCAAATCAACTTACGTAAAATGCGTATAGTCTTTTTTCTATGGGACTTCCATAGCACCGGTATTACGAACTTGTCCTGGGAGGCCAAAAGGTGAGCGGAACAGCCTACCCCGTCAAGATCCGTACCGCCATCTAAAGTCAGTAGTTATGGGTTTTACACTACAAAGCTGTAGCATAAAACTCATAACTAAAGTGCTAAAAAGTACACTAACACCCATAAACTACCTATTAACCCCTAAACCAAGGCCCTCCCGCATCGCAAACATTAACATTAAATTATTAACCCCTAATCTGCCGCTCCGGACATCGTCACCACTAGAATAAACATATTAACCCCTAAACCGCCGCACTCCCGCCTCGCAAACATTAGTTAAATATTATTAACCCCTAATCTGCTGTCTCTAACATCGCCGCCACCTACCTGCATTTATTAACCAGTAATCTGCCGCCCCCAACGTTGCCGCCACTATATTAAATGTATTAACCCCTAAATCTAAGTTTAACCCCCCTAACTTAATATAATGTAAATAAATCTAAATAAAAATTAATATCATTACCTAAATAATTCCTATTTAAAACTAAATACTTACCTATAAATAAACCCGAAGCTAGCTACAATATAGCTAATAGTTAAATTGTAGCTAGCTTAGGGTTTATTTTTATTTTACAGGCAAGTTTGTATTTATTTTAACTAGGTATAATGCAAGTGTCAGTGATGTCAGAGGCGGCAGATTAGGGGTTAATAAGTGTAAGATTAGGGGTGTTTAGACTCGGGGTTCATGTTAGGGTGTTAGGTGTAAACATAAAATATGTTTCCCCATAGGAATTAATGGGGCTGCGTTACTGAGCTTTACGCTGCTTTTTGGCAGATGTTAGACTTTTTGTCAGCCGGCTCTCTCCATTGATGTCTATGGAGAAATTGTGTATGAGCACGTACAACCAGCTCACCACTGACTTAATCAGTGCTGGTATTGGAGTGCGGTATGGAGCACAATTTTGTTCTACGCTCACTTCTTGCCTTTTAACGCCGGGTTTCTGAAAACCTGTAATACCAGCGCTGTAGGTAAGTGAGCGGTGACAATAACATGCAAGTTAACACCGTACCCCTCATACCGCAAAACTCGTAATCTGGCCGATTGTTTGTAAAAAAATATTATTTAATCTTATCTTAACAAAATATTTCATTTTAATAAAACATGTTCGTCAAAGAAACCAATTCAAGTACAAATTACGAAATCTTGAATTGCAAAAAGAAAAATTTTGAAATCCAGACTTTTTAAATTTGTTTAAATTTTTAAAAATTAAATATTTTCCCTACCAGTAAGTCACAATATTTTTTGCCTATGTGGCCTATTTAAGAAAGGTCTTGCGGACCTGATCCGACAGTGCGGATCAGGTCCGCAAGACCTCACTGAATGCGGAGAACAATACGCTCTCTGTATTCAGCATTGCACCAGCAATTCACAAGAGCTGCTGGTGCAACGCCACCCCCTGCTGACTCACAGCCAATGGGCCGCCAGCAGGGAGGTTTCAATCAACCCGATCGTACTCGATCGGCTTGAATTGTGGCGATTCCTTTCCGCCTCATCAGAGCAGGCGGACAGGGTTATGGAGCAGCGGTTAGTCTATATTTAATTAAAACCCCATCTGTTTCCTTTCTGATTTCTTTACTGTACTATCTTTCTGATAGTACTATGTATAAAATGTATTAAAATTATATAAAACAACTTTTAGACTGCATTGATACACTGTAAATATTGCCTAAATAATGTAAGATAATGTTGTTTACACTATGGGGTAAATTTATCATATGTGGGTGGATCTGATTTGCTGTAGCGAATCATGTCCGCCCAACATTGCTGGGGAAATGCTTGGGCAATACCGCCCTCTGCACATTCACGGCCAATTGGCCGCTAGGAGGGGGTGTCAATCATCCCGATCGCATCGGGATGATTGCAGTTTGCCACCTAAAAGGTGTCTGAAAATTCTAAGAGCAGCGGTCTTACGACCCCTGCTTCTTAACTTAGGTTTCAGGTGGACCTGAAACCTTGGGCGGTCACAGCAGCATCTGCTGGTTGTTAATTCCGGCCATTGATCTCATCCACTATCCAAGCTGTCCTATTTCACAGAAGCAAATATACCAATGTTCCCAAACCTATACTATTCCAAAATTCAAAACTTTTCCAATCCCAAGCAGTTTGGATAGAGGGTTTTCTATCTGTACTAATATCACTTGCCCCCAAATCAAAATCCTTACTAATGCAGAATTAATACAAATTTGTACATGTACATCGTAGGAGGCATAAATCCATTGTAATCCATGTAGCAGCATCTATCTGGCAACTGTTCACTTCTAAGGGCAAAATAAAACTAGCATCACAAAAATAAATTAAGAAGGAAAAAAACTTGGATATTAATTTAGTTTTTACGAAATGAATATATGAATGAATGCACCAACTAAATTTAAAGAAAACGTAGAAATATTGACAACATTTTTCAGTATTCATTTGTTTCTTTTTAATTACCTTTAGGGGTTAAATATTTACCTTTAGCATACTGGAGACCCTGATCATTTTGCACAGACCCCGGGCCATGCTATTAAAGGCTTAGTTTTAAATTTAGTTGGTGCATTCGTTCTGATATTCGTATAACGCTACAGGTGACCTTTTTAACTTGTAGCAAAGGAATATTTACATTTGTTTAATGAAAATTTATGTAAATATTCCATGAATATTCATTATTTGTTTAGTTTAAAGTGAAACGAATACCAAATTGTGCAGTAGACAAATATTTGGAGAACTAATTTTTCTGAATATTCGTACTGAAAGATTTGGGTGAACCAAATCTTTTGCTGCTGCACAAGTCTACCAAATATCAAACAGTCAAACTAATATGTGCACAAAAGAAAACCTGAAACATTTTTGAAAAAAGGGAAAAGAAAAAAAAAATAACAAGACAGCATTGTCAACTACTGAGATACAGCTGTGAGATAAAACACTTCATAAGAACAACAGAGAGCTGATAATTTATAAATTCTGTATGCTGTGCTAAGGTGTAGGTGAAAAATCCAGACCACAGCTCTAGAACACAGTGTATCGCAATACAATGTAGCACAAGATAAGTAAAACAATCCCTTTCCTTAACTGAAGTCGCTGCCTGCCTCGGGAAATTAATCTTGGCGAATTTGTTCTCCAATCTGATCAGCAATTTCTTTGTGAGTACATTCTTCATGTATATATCTTGTATATACGTACTTCACTTTTGTGATTCTTGAGGTTTATATACATTGCTGGTTAGAATGGATCGGATTGGATTTCAATGCGTTTCCAGTTCCCACCGTCTTCTCTGAAATTTCTGAGCTGCCATTGTTGCATACACATTTAGAACGCCCATGGTAAGCCCTAGGACAGACATTTCTCTGTCTATTCTATGAGACTCTTTTAATGTAACAAAGCAATTTCAAACATTTACATAAACAATTTTACAAGTTTTTTTCCATAATATTGTGGTTGTACTTAAGGGCGTAACATCAAAAACTGAGCCAGCACCACACATGAGCAAGAAAAGCTGTTTCTCTGTAATTGGCAGTCATCATTTCCCCTTGATTAGTTATGCCTTCCAATACAAATATGGTGGCAGGTTTTTCTGTATAGTAACACTATGGTAGACATCTTGGATGCCATGTCACCATATTTGTAAAGGCAAATCCCAACATTTTCTTTACACTTTGGGGCCTATCTATCGAGCTCCGAATGGAGCTTGAGGGCCCGCAGTCACAAAGACCGCTGCTCCTTAACCCTGTCCTCCTGCTCTGAGCAGGTGGACAGGAATCTCTGGAATTCAACCCGATCGAGTTCGATCTGGTTGATTGACACCCCCTGCTGGCGGCCCATTGGCCACGAGTCTTCAGGGGGTGGTGTTGCACCAGCAGCTCACAAGAGCTGCTGGTGCAATGCTGAATACGGAGAGCGTATTGCTCTCAGCATTCAGCGATGTCTGTCAGACCTGATCCGCACTGTCGGATCAGATCTGACAGACATTTAATAAATATGCCTCTTTGAGTCCCATTTTGCAGTTTGCACCGCAAACCACCTAATGCAGCGTAGGGGGGAAATCACACAGTGTTGGGCAGCAATAATAAATATATATGAATATAAACATATATATTTATGTAAAAGTTCAATTTGTCCCACTATGTAGCTCTAGACTTTGAGACAAGCAGTGTTGCAGATTTTAAAAGAACGGAAGAAAACTCACCCGGTAAGCCTCAGTGGCGAATCTGTTTGCGGGACTCCACCTTCGCGGTTGCGGGAAATATCATAGGTCTGGGAACGTCACTCCTGTTCCAACCGAAATTGAATCACCGCCAGCTCCCGATCTCAGACTATGCTCCACACACCACTCTCAGAGGCCGGCTCTGGGTGAGTATCACTCTCTGCCAAGGTGCTGCTGCTGCTGCTGCAAACGCTGAGCCTCTCTCATGCAACACACCCTCGCTTGCCGTCTCAGCGTCCTGACGTCATCAGTGGTGCTGTAGGCTCAGAATGCTCACCAAGGCTCTGCTGGAAAAGACATCCATATAGCAAAAGAAACAAATGCCAGCGAGCCTCAAGGTGATGCATAAAAAGTTCTTTAATAGATGGAGAGAAAATATAATTTAAACGAAATAATGCTTATATCCCAAGCATTAGTGAAAGGTACAAGTCCTACGCGTTTCGGCAGCCCCCTGCCTTATTCATGGACATAAAGTGTAAGGTAAACTCACCCCTTAAATACACCTGTGTCCACAGGTGTTAATATTACATGATGCATATTATTAAAGGGATATTTCAACTTTGTTATTGGAAAGCATAAACTCTCTTAGAATTGGTATGGCAGACTTTGATACATTTGATTAAATGAAATATAAATCAGATTTAATAATTGACTATTTGAACAACTAAGCAGACTTATTTACTCCCTCCATTATTATGACCTGTAATAATTGTTATATAGCCTGTAATACTATCGCTATGTTAATAACATGTAAAGATTTTACTTTAGATTCTAATAATAACTAGCAGAAAATGGGAGCAGTAATAGGGATAGCCAATCAGGAGGATGAACACCTAAACTTGAATGACTCTGATAACTCCCTAATTATGTGAGAACAAAATGAACTAGTTGATTTAGTAATATCTAATGGTGTCTGGAGAGCTGAAGGATAACAGCTGGAAGATGTAAGTGCATAATAATTATATTTATTTAGCAAACCGTCCGGTGATACTATTGATAACTCAGTATATGAATAACTCCAAGTATTTGTCATACCCCAACATTAGCAATGTGCTATTTTCCTAATACAAATGCTTGGAAATCCAAAGAGTGGATAATCATACCCATATTCCCCAGGTATCCAACCACAATATGGACTTATAGGAAGGCCACAAGAACTCAGGCCCTCCAAGCACAATTTTGCTTTATTACTCTATTAGTTAGATAGGTAAATCCAATTCCTATAAAAGAATAGGGAAAATGACTTTTT
The DNA here is from genome assembly GCF_027579735.1 of Bombina bombina. NCBI lineage: Eukaryota > Metazoa > Chordata > Amphibia > Anura > Bombinatoridae > Bombina > Bombina bombina. The sequence goes on along the minus strand of NC_069509.1, from coordinate 141,152,842 downwards.
CCCCCTCTATGTGCACTATATTAGCCATCAATCGATTTCAAAGCATAGATTGCAACTTAACTTAAATATAACATGATACCTTATGCAGTTCCTAATCATAGGGAATTAAAGTTGAAGCATCCATGTCTTTTAAAGCAGGCTGTTAGCTCATATTACCATACATCAATTGAACATTTTAACCTGATCAGTGAGTACCATTACTGACTATAGCTATACAGAGGTTCTAAGACCTAAAGGTAAAAAGGCGCTTTTCCAAAAGGAGCTAACACTGATGGGTCCAAAAATTAATAATGTCCCCATCAATATTAAACCCCTTAGGTCTTCTGGTCTCTAATTTAAAAATCCAGAATGCCTCTTTGTATAGCAATTTAGCAGATCGATCTTCTCCACGGATACAGGGTTTGATATGGTCAATGATTTGCCATTTTAAAGTAACAACTGCCTTATTATGGCTATGTATAAAGTGTCTAACCAAGTCAGAACACTCTATTCCATTCTCAATGTTTTTCAAATGTTCCCTAATTCTGCTTCTACACTCACGAGTAGTGCACCCAATATACTGTTTCATACACTGGGTACAGTCCACCAGATATATGACAAATGTGGTGCGGCAATTAGTGTATGAGTCCAAGCTGTAGGTACTCTGGGTGACATACGATTGAAAATTCCTCGTCACTTTTGCAAATCCACAAGAGATGCAGTTGCCAAAGTGGCATTTATAATGCCCTTTTACCTCCAGACAACTTCCTCTCCTAGTGGATGATTGTCACAACAAGCTGGGAGACAACTGATTGCCTATTGTGCACCCTCGTCTGGGTACAAAATTGCAACCCTTTGACACAAAGTCCTTAAGGCTGTCTTCAGCCGTAAGAATCGGCAAATGTCTACTAACAATATTGCAGATGTCATCAAATTGAGCATTGTAAGCTGTAATGAATGTCGGTTTCGATGAATCAAAACCTCTATCTCTTTTATCCGTCTGTTCACGATTAGACAATAGGAATTTCCTATCTAACCTTGAGACCTCTAGGTATGCACGTTCAATTACATTCTTTTTATAACCTCTTCCAAGGAGGTCTTCCATCAACCGTTGACTTTCTCTCTCAAAGTCCAACTCATCCGTGCAATTCCTCTCAACACGGATGAATTGTCCTTTAGCAACTCCAAAACCAGTATATTTCGGATAGTTACTCTTCCCATGTAATACTGCATTAGGCGCAATCGGTTTACGGTATAGTGTCGTTCTGACACTGTGGGTGTCTTTATCTCCCATTAAAATGAGGTCAAGATATGGGATGGAGACCTTATCACATGCATAGGTAAACTGAAGATTGCATTCATTATCATTAAGATAATCAATAAAATCTGTTATTCCTTGATGACCTCCCGTCCATATGAACAGGAGGTCATCTATATATCGTTTGTACATGAGTATTCGATTATGAAATGGATTACCCTCTCCAAAGATGTGGCACACCTCCCACCAACCCATAAACAGGTTGGCGTAGGCTGGGGCAAACTTTGCCCCCATGGCTGTGCCACATCTCTGGAGGTAAAATGTCCCTTCAAATTGAAAGAAATTATGAGACAGTAAGAAGTCTAGGGTCAATATCAAAAAGCCCTTTAGGACTTCATCATATTCACTAAACTTGTCCAGCATATAGGATACTGCCTCCAGACCCAGTCTATGGGGAATGGCAGAATATAAACTGACAACATCAACTGTTATCCATTCAGTTTTCTCTGTCCACTCAACAAATTCAATACATTTAAGAAGGTGTTTAGTATCCCTCAAATATGATGGAAGATTAAGCATAATGGGCTGAAGCAAAGATTCTACCCAAATAGACATGTTCTCGAACATGGAGCCAATGCCTGCCACTATAGGTCTCCCCTTCACCCCCTCAAGGGACTTGTGTACCTTGGGGAGGTGATGGAAGATCGGTATCACAGGATGTGGCACAAATAAAAAATCAGCATTATCCTGATCATAGACTCCCAGCTCGAGACCATCGTCTATTATTGACTCTAGTCTTTTTCCAAATTCAACAGTAGGGTTACACGGCAGGACTTGATAAACCTCAGAGTCCCCAAGCTGCCTCATCGCTTCCTGTATATAGTGTGACCTATCCTGCACTACCACACTGCCCCTTTGTCTGCCTGCTTGATAACAATATCTTCCCTCTTCTTGAGGTGTTCTAGGGCCTGTGACAATTCTTCACTAAGATTAGGGCGTGGGTGATAGCTTTCTGCTGAAAGTCTCATGAGGTCTTCTTCCACTCTACAGTGGAACACTTCCAGGAAGGGTCCCCTTTCCCGGGTAGGGTAAAATATAGACCTAGGTCTATACCCACTATGTGTGGCTTTAAGAATTGTCTGGTCAATTGGGGTGTCTAAGGCTAAATCGTGGATGTTGAGAAAATCACTTGCCTCACTGAAGTCTACAAGATCATAAGGCTTTGGCTGGTCACCTTCCCCTGAATCAAAAGCATCAGTTATATTATTTGCTTGCAAATCTTTATTCCAAAAAAAACTTTTTTAAGGTTAAATTACAAATTAATTTATTCACATCTACTATATTCTGGAAAAGGTTAAATTTGGAGGTTGGTACAAAGCCCAATCCCAGACCAAGCACTTCTTTTTCTGCATTGCTTAACATAGTGCTAGAAATATTTATGACATTTAGATGGCATATTTGTTGCGACCCCCTCTTCTTCTGAACCTTCCTGCGCCTCTGCCTCAATCAATAGTATCACCGGACGGTTTGCTAAATAAATATAATTATTATGCACTTACATCTTCCAGCTGTTATCCTTCAGTTCTCCAGACACCATTAGATATTTCTAAATCAACTAGTTCAATTTGTTCTCACATAATTAGGGAGTTATCAGAGTCATTCAAGTTTAGGTGTTCATCCTCCTGATTGGCTATCCCTATTACTGCTCCCATTTTCTGCTAGTTATTATTAGAATCTAAAGTAAAATCTTTACATGTTATTAACATAGCGATAGTATTACAGGCTATATAACAATTGTTACAGGTCATAATAATGGAGGGAGTAAATAAGTCTGCTTAGTTGTTCAAATAGTCAATTATTAAATCTGATTAATATTTCATTTAATCAAATGTATCAAAGTCTGCCATACCAATTCTAAGAGAGTTTATGCTTTCCAATAACAAAGTTGAAATATCCCTTTAATAGTATGCATCATGTGATATTAACACCTGTGGACACAGGTGTATTTAAGGGGTGAGTTTACCTTACACTTTATGTCCATGAATAAGGCAGGGGGCTGCCGAAACGCGTAGGACTTGTACCTTTCACTAATGCTTGGGATATAAGCAATATTTCGTTTAAATTATATTTTCTCTCCATCTATTAAAGAACTTTTTATGCATCACCTTGAGGCTCGCTGGCATTTGTTTCTTTTGATATATATTTATGTGTTTATGTGTGTATATATTTTATCCCCTTCTCAAGTAATTCCATTCTATAAAATGTGGGCTTTCTGATTTTTGTTAGAAGGGAAAGTACAAATGTAACACTGCTATATTCCACAGTCATTGGTTGGTTGCTAATCTTTGCTTAGAATACATCAATCTGTCTAGCCTTTATTTTGAGTTTAATATTCTTTAAATAGGTTGACCCTAATAATGCAAAATGATAATTAATTTATTATTAGTACACTTTAGTGCGACATTTTTAGTTATTATATATTTACAAACTGTCAAGGTACTAGGAATCACTCCTTTATTAATAACAAAAAATAATAAAAAGTCCACAAGCCAAATGACAAGCCAAGAGTCAAAGCCAGAGGTGGTAGTCAGACAAGCTGAGTCAGGAGCCAAAGCGAGTAGTCAGACGAGCCGGGATCAGGAACTAGGAAAACAGCAGAGTCAGGAACAAGTCAGAGATCAGGAACCAGAAGGGCCATCAGACAAACCAGGTAATACACAGGAACTGGAACACAGGAACTAATAAACAAGTCTGAGACAATGCACGGGCAAAAGCATACTGAACAGAGGCCCATTAAATAATAACCTTGAATAGACCGTTCTGCAGCCCCATTGGATTGAGGGTGATATGCCGAGGAAAAGGAAAGCTGGATCCCCATTTGAGCACAAAAGGAGTGCTAAAATCTGGAGACAAACTGGCTACCCCAGTCCGAAACTATCTCCTTGGGTAACCCATGTAAACGAAAGACCTCCCGGACAAAAATTGAAGCAAGCTCCTGAGTAGTAGGCAGATTCTTAAAGGGAATGCAATGTGACCTTTTTGAAAAACGATCAACCACCATTAGGATAACAGTATTGCCATTGGAAACCGTGAGCTTGACAATGAAGTCCATGGAAAGATGTGTCCAAGGATACTTACCATTAGCAATTGGTTGGAGAAGACCCACAACAAGATGTCGAGGAGTCTTTTTCTGTGCACAGATTGAGCAGGAGGCAACATACGTAGCAACATCAGAACGAAGACTTGGCCACCAGAATTGTCGAGTGAAAGACCAAATCATTTGGTTCTTGCCCGGGTGACCTGCGGCTTTAGGATAGCGGTAAGTGTGCAATAGTTTAGTTCAAATATTCTCAGGTACAAAGCACTTACCATTAGGTTTCTCAGGAGGTGCATTGGTTTGTACAGCCAGGATCTCCTCCCCCAAGGGAGAAGTCAAATTAGTACGTATGGTGGCCAAAATATGGTCAGGAGGTATAACTGAAGTAGGTACAGACTCCTCCTTGGACAAAGGTGAAAATTGTCGAGAGAGGGCATCAACCCTAACATTCTTACTACCAGGCAGGTAGGAAACCACATAATTAAACCGAGAAAAAAATAGCATCCATCTAGCCTGTCGGGCGACAAATGTTTTTCTTCGGATAGATAAGTTAAATTCTTGTATTCAGTAAGAATGAGCACTGGTACGCTATTACCCTCGATGGCCTCAATTGCAAGCAGAACGGACTGAGGCAATACAGAAATGGAGTGCTGTGATACAAAAGCACTGTCAATGAACTAGCCCGCAGCACCGGAGTCAACAAGAGCCTAGGTAACTATGGAGGAGTCCACCCAGGAAAGGACAACCGTGACCAAAGGTTTCTCCTTTAGCGGTTCAGGGGATGAGGATAAACCACCCAAGGTCTGCTCCCGACAGGACCTTAGGTGCGAGCGTTTCCTGGCCGTGTAGGAAAATACTTTAAAATGTGGCCCTGTAACCCACAATTGAGGCCCACAATAGAGGCAGGGCCCCTTCCACCTCCTAAAGGCACTCTCTCAACAGCATCAGCAACTTCATCAGCGCAGCAACTTCATCTTTAATCGCATCAGAGAGCCCATGAAAGAAGGCGGCACAAAGGGCTTCATTGTTCCAACCTACCTCTGTGGCAAGCGTACAGAACTCAATGGCATACTGAGCAACAGATGTCGTACCTTGTTGAATGGATATGAGTCTTTTGGCAGCAGAGGAGGAGCGAGCCGGAACATCAAATACCCTTTGAAAGGAGTCCACAAAATCAGGGTATTTAGAAATCACTGGTTTATTAGTCTCCCACAAGGGATTAGCACAAGCAAGAGCTGTGTCATAGTGTAAAGAGATGAGAAATCCCACCTTAGCTCTGTCAGAGGGAAACGCCTGAGGTAACATCTCAAAATAAATGCCCACCTGGTTCAAAAAACTTCTGCACTGATTAAGATCACCTCCATATCACTGAGCTAGAGGTGCAGAACCAGACATGCTCCTGGTAAGACTGGGTGCAGCAGCGGAAACAGGAGCAGCCATAACTTTTGGGACACTCTAATCCAAATGTACAGTGAGATTCAGAAGGGTTTGCAGGGCTATTGCAAATTTATCCAAGAGGTGATCCTGTTCATCCATCCTGGAAATGATGGTGGGTAAAGGTGGATTATTAGCACCATCAGGATTCATGGCCCTTGCGTAATTTCAGGGTACCAGGAATCAGACTGAGACGTGAAGTGCAAAAATAATCACACATTTATAAATAAAAATAATAAAAAGTCCACAAGCCAAATGAAAAACCAGGAGTCAAAGCCAGAGCTGGTAGTCAGACGAGCCGAGTCAGGAGCCAAAGTGAGTAGTCAGACGAGCTGGGATCAGAGAGTCAGGAACAAGCCAGGGATTATGAACCAGAGGGGACATCAGACAATCCAGGTAATACACAGGAACTGGAACACAGAAACTAACAAAGTCTGAGACAACACAAGGGCAAAAGCATACTGAACATAGGCCCTTTAAATAATAAGTGTGACATCATAATCCTGGGACTGCAACCTGTCTCACACTGATGATGTTTACCAGTTTGGCCATAAGAGGGCACCCAGATGAGTGAACAGCGTTACACACTCTGCATCAAATTCAGTGAGAGAGGTAAGTAAAATGGCAGCCAGCACCAAATAGCAAACAAAGCAGGGTGAAACCCTGACACAAACTAGTCTCCTAAAATAATGTTTCAGGGAACAGTATAACAATAAGCAATGCTTAAAATGAAAATGGGACTTGTCTGAGCTTTTTTTGTGCCTAGTGTAGCCTTATTGGAATACAACTGCTTAAAATTTTAGTTCAGGGGGCGTGACGGCCATGATGAGTCGCATATCTCTGCAGCTCTGACTATAATTTGAACAATTTGTAGATTATCTTTCTACATTTACAACATCCTTTGCACCAATTTGACATATATATCAAGGAAAAGACTCTGAGTTATAGGATACCATTTTTGCTGATATCTCACAAGATGAAGCATTAAGCTAGCCCGCTCGAGTTTAAAGGCAGCGGTCTACATCACTTTACCAACACTCCCCCCCGGCTCAGGGAGTAGCCAGGTTGTGCAGTATTCATCTGCTATATCTGCATTACATGCATTAGGATTTATCCACAACTCCTCACAGCTACCGACTAACCAGAGATGGAACACAAACAGAGTGGCTACAAGTTTATTATGGCGCTATAACTATGCTATTCTCATCATTATTACCCCAACTGCCTTGAAAATAAACTTAAAAATGGAATCTGATTACTCTGCCTTAATAGCTGTGGTAGCTCGCAAATTAGATGACCACCATACAAGTCTCCTAGTGCTCTTGAAAACGGACGGGCGCAGTGATCCTGAGCTTCAACCAGAACACAAGGTAACTCTCAAACAGAAGCAGGGGCTGGAAAATTATACTAGGAGTTCATCGCCTTACACAGATGAGAATCTCCTAATGAAGCTGACCTCGGACTACCAGAAGCGATCATCGCCGATATCCATTTTTCCAATCAGTTCTTCAGTAGAGGATAGTTCACAGTACAAGCCTTACATTGAGGATGAGCTGGTGCGGAGTCCCGCAGAGAAGCGGACGTTCTCGGGGGGACACTGGACTGCTCTTGATCTTGGACTCTCACTCATCTTGATGTCGGAGGCGATGTGCAGCACTTTGGAGGATCTTGTCAAACTCCCAATTCAGATTAGAAGACTTATGACATCTAACACTCACCTTGTCATACAAACTTGTAGGGATAGGACTCCAGATCTTCTGCCTACCTACAAAAATTGCCTACACAGATATATTCAAATATGCAAGTGGTAGTTTGTGGGATAGGGTAAATTGCTCTACTTTCATGCTAAGCTGAATGGGGCGCACTCATTTTACCTGTACACCATATAGGTTGCACTTAGAACCTTTAGTATATTAGTGGTTCCCTTTACTTTTATGGGATTTGGTCTTATAGATTTATAGATTTCTATTTAAGTTACACATAGCACATTGTTTTGTGATCACTATTTAATATTTTACATATATGGGTATATTTTGGTATCTTGGTTCAATTAATCTAGATATGATAGATGGCAATGCTGTTGATGAGGATAATTTATATCTGAGGTTATAGAGTATTGCTCATATCCCCTTTTCCCCCCATTTAGTTGATTTCTAGCTAGACCTCATTATATTTCAATAAGCATCTTTTAATGTTGCTGATATAGCAGTTGTTTTGGGACTCACAATATAATATTTGTCCATTAAATCTTCATGTTTTAAATCACATATATAAGGTATAGTTAATTTTATAGTCAACCTGCTTACTACTAAATACTCTTTATATAAAGTAAGGGTTGTATTTGCTTTATAGAAGGGGTCTATGTAACCATAACTTAATACCCATCAATATGGAGTTGGATATAACAACTTGCTCTGGAATGTGTTAGTATTACTAGGCGTTGGAAAGTATCATTGGGTTTGTATATTTTGAACCCATATTAGCAATTGATCCACCCAATATCATACATTTATATAAACAAACTCTGTCATCATTTATAGCTTCTAGATTATATTACATATGTATGCATTATGTAAAGATATTCTACTACAGCATGTAAATTTAAACTTCCACATGGGGGTCGCCAACCTAGATGAGATATGTGTACTATATTCCTATGCTTCTTCAGTAATAGTATGAATGATGGGTAGCTGTGGTCTTTATTTTGCTTAATGATCCTAATGCTTTACACATACATCACCAAAAGCTATTATTTTCTCTGTTTATTGAATTATACCTCTCAGTTAATGTGGTTTGTTATTATGTTAAACAGTCCAAAGTAAAGTATAATTTTATTAGGCGTTAGTTCATGATAAACAGGTACTATAGTAACTTGTATAAAATAAAAATTGTAAGGTATCATTGCATGACCAGTAATATTGAAAACTGTGATATACTAGAGTTATAGTATTTCATATTAGCTCTAAGATTAGATGTCATGGACCTCCATGTGAGATATGATTCCTCAGTTTGTAAGGTATATTTCTTTTATGATAAGTATCAGGAGTTGTAGTTATGTAATGTGACATACAAACCTTGTGGATACTCTTGATTTTTTTTTTCTCTTAATTCCAACAAATGCTTGTATTCATGTTGTGGATGTAATATTTATGATATCATGTTATGAATGTTGTATTGCTCAATACCTTAATAAAAAAAACTTTGATTTAAAAAAAAATAAATGAAAATGGATATTTGCCTGAATCCCACCTTTTATAATACAAGGTTTTTAGATGTTTGTGTTTAGAATACTATGTTCACCTTCAATATCTCTTTTTATTTCTACAATAGGTTTTCATTCTCAAAGGCTTAAAGAGCTATTGAGAAAACAAGCCACAATAATTCCACATGGCATGATCTCTGAAGGTCTCATTGTTTATCATGTTCGGCACAATTTGATCACCATGCCAGAGCCAAACGTACATTCATTTCTGTTTGTCTCTGGGGATCATTACTTGTTGAGTTATACTGCACAATTATTGATGCTGCACAAGAACATATATCTTTTTGATCTCATCTGATTCAACAAAACTCAACTAGATTGAAAAAAAAAGATACAAACAAGAGTATATGCTGTTTTGCATTTGTATTAAACAAGATAAGGGAGATTTACACTGAGCACTGATCTGCAAGAACTGATTAAATATTGTACAGAGCCTGTTGTGCTATGAATTCTCACCTCACTACAATGAGGAGTAATAGTTATGTAGAATACTTGTTCAGCTATATTCTCTTCATGGGGCTTAGATTTCACTGAAAGCTAACAGCTAGATTACGAGTTTTGCGTTATGGCTGCTCGCGAATATTATGTAAGTTATTTCCATTGCGTATCTTTTATAATGTAGGTATTACGAGTCTGAAAACAACCTTGTAACGCATCACGGTAACACGACTACCGCATTTATTTAATAAGCGTAATCACAGGCGCATTAAAGATTCTCCCATAGAGATCAATGATAAATTAACTAATCACGGATTTCTCATCTAACACTCGATCTCGCGAGAAATACACACTGCTCTGTCATATTACGTATACGAAATAATGCACAACAAAATCACAGCTCAAATGTACAAACAACAATCGCTCAAGCAACATAGCACATACGCATTCAACATTCACAATCGTAAGCAAAAATAATGCACAAAATTTACACTAAACGAGGAATCCATAAATACGTTCAGATCTTGCAACACGGAACAAAACAACATGAAAAAAGAATTGCACACTGATACAGAAACAAAACATTCGCATTGCAGATTACGTAACATTAGTATAAATAAACATTTACACCACTTGACAAATACGAGACCATCACAAATCAGCATTTACATTTACAGATACTACTTTTGGAGAATGTTATGCAAAACGATCACTATGACATCATCGCATTATACACATTACACAAATACAAAATCAATATGAGCATGCGCAAATTCAAACAACTGCTCCACATTGCACACATACTAATTACGAACGCCTAGATTTAGAGTTTTGCGTTAGCCGTCAAAACCAGCATTAAGGGGTCCTAACGCTGGTTTTGGCCGCCCGCTGGTATTTAGAGTCAGTCAGGAAAGGGTCTAACGCTCACTTTCCAGCCGCAACTTTTCCATACCGCAGATTCCCTTACGCCAATTGCGTATCCTATCTTTTCAATGGTATTTAGAGTCTTGGCTGAAGTGAGCGTTAGAACTCTAACGACAAGACTCCAGCCGCAGAAAAAAGTCAGGAGTTAAGAGCTTTATGGGCTTATGCCAGTTCATAAAGCTCTTAACTACTGTGCTCTAAAGTACACTAACACCCATAAACTACTTATGCACCCCTAAACCTAGGTCCCCCCACATCGCCACCATTATAATTAAATTTTTTAACCCCTAATCTGCCGACCGCACACCGCCGCAACCTACATTATCCCTATGTACCCCTAATCTGCTGCCCCTAACATCGCAGACACCTACATAATATTTATTAACCCCTAATCTGCCCCCCCAACGTCGCCGCTACCTACCTACACTTATTAACCCCTAATCTGCTGACCGGACCTCGCCACCACTATAATAAATGTATTAACCCCTAAACCGCCTCACTCCCGCCTTGCAAACCCTATAATAAATAGTATTAACCCCTAATCTGCCCTCCCTAACATCGCCGACACCTAACTTCAAGTATTAACCCCTAATCTGCCAACTGGACCTCACCGCTACTCTAATAAATGTATTAACCCCTAAAGCTAAGCCTAACCCCCTAAGTTAAATATAATTTAAATCTAACAAAATAAAATAAATCTAATTAAATAAATTAATCCTATTTAAAGCTAAATACTTACCTGTAAAATAAACCCTAATATAGCTACAATATAACAAATAATTATATTATAGCTATTTTAGGATTTATATTTATTTTACAGGCAACTTTGTATTTATTTTAACCAGGTACAATAGCTATTAAATAGTTAATAACTATTTAATAGCTCTCTAGTTAAAATAATTACAAAATTACCTGTAAAATAAATCCTAACCTAAGTTACAATTAAACCTAGCACTACACTATCAATAAATTAATTAAATACAATACCTACAATTATCTACAATTAAATCAACTAAACTAAATTACAAAAAAAACAAACACTAAATTACAAAAAATAAAAAAAGATTAAAAGAATTTTAAACTAATTACAACTACTCTAAGCCCCCTAAAAAAATAACAAAGCCCCCCAAAATAAAAAAATGCCCTATCATATTCTAAAATAAAAAGTTACCAGCCCTTAAAAGGGCCTTTTGCGGGGCATGCCCCAAAGTAAACAGCTCTTTTGCATTTTAAAAAAACATACTATACCCTCCCCCCGAACATTACAACCCACCACCCACATACCCCTAATCTAACCCAAACCCCCCTTGAAAAACCTAACACTAAGCCCCTGAAGATCTCCCTACCTTATATTCACCACGCCGGGTATCACCGATCCGTCCAGAAGAGGTTGCAGGTTTTTTTCCAGCTAAAACTGCCCCATTGTTTCCTATGGGGGAATCGCGCACGAGCACATTTTTGAAGCTGGCCGCGTCCGTAAGCAACGCTGGTATTGAGAGTTGAATTGGAGGTAAATTATGCTCTATGCTCCTTTTTGGAGCCTAACGCAGCCCTTCAGAGAACTCTAAATACCAGCATTGTTTAAAAGGTGTGGAGGGGGGGGGGGAAAATATGCATAGCTAACGCATCCCTTTGGCCGCAAAACTCTAAATCTAGCCGTAAGAAAGCACACCTGAACCTCCTTTACTTTGCAAACCGGTACATCATTAAACATTTACATAGGGTATATAAACACGATCTAAGCATGGCTTCTTTAACTGTATTGCTTTTTCGAGTTGGTGCAGGCGTTGGGGGGTTTGGAGAGATTTGAGAGTAGAGAGATTTGAGAGTAGAGAGATTTAGTAAGAGTTAGTTAGTGTGAGAATTAGTGTGAGTTAGTGTGAGAATTAATGTGAGAATTAGTGTGAGTTAGTATGAGTTAGTGTGAGTTAGTGTGAGTTAGTTAGTGTGAGAGTTAGTTAGTGTGAGAGAGTGAGTTTGTGTGAGTTAGTGAGTGAGTTTGCTTGGGTGAGTGTGCGAGTGTTTTGTTCCTACATTCATTATATAAACACATTTACACGCAAACACATTCAATACATACATTCACTTATCACTAACACTACATACACTCCATACCCCATTCCCTCTCATCCTACACTCCATACCCCATTCCCTTTCATCCCATACCCCATTCCCTTTCATCCTATAGGTTTTTGTTTTCTTAAAAAAAAAATATTGTTTACATATCCTCATTTTTGTCTTTTTACCACATATATGTTTGTCTGTTTAATACCCCTTACCCTCTTTTATTTATATCCCATTAACACTTTCAGCACTTTTTACTTTTTGTTCATTATTTTGACCCCCTTTCATTTGGGCACCTTCACATTTTGTTTGAGTATGTCGAGAGGGGAAGATAGGGGGCAGATTAGCCCGTAGCTAATGAACAAGTGGCTGGGCCCAGTGGTGTGCAGCGTAGACAGGGAGCTTCACAGTCCGGGGAACAGAGGCTCACATTGCATGGGAAGTCCAGGCAGAAGGAGGAGAGATATACCATGGATGAGAAGGAGGCCCTTATAGAGGCTTATATGGAGAGGGCTAGGAGGCTGCAGGCACTGAGGGCCACCCATTCGGATAAGAGGAAGTGGTGGAACGAGATCAGGGATGCCGTAAATGCAGTAGGGGTCTATAACAGGGATGTGAAGTCAATTCAGCACCATTACCGGTACTGCAGAGCTGAACTGAAAAGAAAGCTCACAAGGGAGAGGGAATACCTAGCCGGGACCGGTGACGATCCGGAAATAATTTTTGAGTATTCCCGCTGGGAGGAAAGGCTGCGTCCAAACATCTCTGAGGTGGCCATAGTCGTATCGGAGGAGTTGATACCGCGAACATGCCCCTCTCATCTGCCGGTAAGCTCATTTACTAATCTCTTTACATCCACCTTATAACCCATTCACACACAAAATTTATTTAAGGATATGATTAAGGCAATTACGCTTTTTTTATACATTATTACGTAAATGCATTCATAATTACCTTGTAAAAGTTGCATTTCAAGAAAAGCTATCACATTAGGATCTAGTCTACAAATTAGGTGTGCATTTAAACAGATTTAAGACAAATGCAAAAAGACATTCAGATTGACCATATAGATATCAGAAAGACGGGTTTGCAAGTGCTGAAATCGTATTAATTGCTTTTGCTTACAATAGAATTATGAAGGCAGCCTCATTAATACACTTTCAAATAGAACATTTACATCTTTATTTGGAACTGTGCTAATATCTTGATTTCTTTCTTTTTCAAATATACAGAGTCTAAGCCCGGGGAGGAGGTAGCACAGCACACACAGGCTTCTCCTTCACCCAGGCATGAGACTGGTGCAGATGACTCGCCACCTCAGGGAGACCTGGAAGATATCACTGCACCATCATCCCCTGAAGAAGCCCCCGCTGCAGAAGAGATCCCTGCAGCAGCCCCTCATGCACCAGCAGCCCGCCGTGCACCAGCAGCCCGCCATGCATCAGCTCCTCAGGATAACATCCCCCCAGAGATAGCAGAGGTGCAGATCTTGAATAATTTCCTCAAGGAGATGAGTGCCTCCCGGAGGGAACAGGCAGAATACAGAGTGATGTTTATCACCTTAGTCATTATTTTTTAAATAAATTCCTTAATAAAGATTATAGGTTTTAATACCAGTATATACATTTATTATTCGCTAGCAGATATTTCATGCTGTAATTTTACAGCTTATTACAAGCGATAGGTGTAAGAGTGCTTAATATCCCCTCTATACTCTCCCATTTCCTTTTCCTATTTTTTGGAATACAGAGTGTACCTGACCGGAGTACTGAATGATATTCGCAAAGGACAAAGAGATATTTTGAATACTCTTAAAAATATGCTGCAGGTCCTCCGGGAGGTGCCAAACGCACCATCTGCTCCTGGACTATCTACTCTGGCACCATCTGCTCCTGGACCTCCTCCATCTTCTCCTCTGCCTCAATCTCCTCCTCAGCCTGGTGATCCCTTAACCACTCACAGTACTCCTCCTCCCCCTCTTCCCCAAACATCTCCTATGAGAACTCGTCGGAGGGGTCAGTTGCCCCCCCCAAAGTCTCAGTCTCATGGGTAGAGGGGAAGAAAGAGGAAGTAATTTTCTATATATTTTTATTTATTTAATGTGTAAAGTATAGGTATGTGATGATGTGGTCTTCTTACACTTGTGGAGCACACTCTGTATTTAATAGGCTTCTATGGGACCGGGTCCATGGAGGCATATTGTTTGCAGAGTGTGTTTTACAAGTGTGTGGAGACCACATCATTACATGCTGTACTTGATTACATTGATTGGTTTTGGCAATGTGATGTCCAAACTGTTCTCCTAATCTCAAACAAAATGACCATTACAATTATACATGATGGCATATCACTGTTTTGATGCCAACAACACAGCTTTAAGGGACAGTCATAACGAATTATTGTTGGTTACAAAGAAAACCCTTTCATACACATTATCAAGTTTTGAATAACAAGACTGTTCTAGAAATGCACGTTTTACTTCTGTGATTAACCTTGTATCTATTCCTCTGAAAAATGACCCCTTATTTCTGTTCTTTTGACAGACCTGCATTTCAGTCAATCAGTGATCACTCCAGGGTTACTATACTGCATGAGCTCAATGTTTTCTATATGAAACACATTAACTAATACCCTCTAGTGGTCAAAATGCATTCAGATTAGATGCACTCTTTAAGGTCTAAGAAATGAGCAGATAAACATCCTAGGTTTAGCTTTAAACTAAGAACACCAAGAGAACACAGATAAATTGGGGATAAACATTTAAGAGAAATTTGAAGAAAATTGCATTTTTTCATATTTAAATCATTAATGTTTTGCTTGACTTGACTGTCCCTTTAAACAGTAACATATGCTAACATATACTAATCCTTAGGGCTTGTTGGTATATCTACACGTACTTGGTTAAATAAAGTATATTTTTTTAAAGTTACATTATAGTGTTTGAATTTTTTAAGAAAGGCATTTCATTTAGAAGGTGTATGAAAGCAGAACATTCACTTACATGATTTTGAGAGAGTCTAACATTTTAAACAACATTCACACTTACTCACATTCTTTGACTCGTTACATTGTTATCCTTTGCAGAAAGGTTTATCTAGGATTGCTCTGCTGATTGGTGGCTGCATATATATATATATATATATATATATATATATACTTCACAGCATGCTCACTATTAACGTCACACAAGCACTATCTGCCTAGTTTGTATAAAATCTATTTAGGCCTACTCAATTACCTTTACTCAGCTGACATTACAGGTTATTGCTGCAGTTAATATATATTGTGATGCATAACTTAGCCCTAAAGCCTCCAACATGCTCCTTAGGCAGGCTGGACCTGCTTCTATCCCACACCTTGGGGCCTCTTCACTCACTATATCATAAACAACCCGCATACACTGTGTTGGTTTTGTGAACACAGACCTTGGTATGACTCTAGCTCAATATGTGCTTTTGTTTATTTCTATTCTTCCCCTATTTGTTCCTGAAACTGTATATATGGTTGCGTAACTTTACATGGTCAGAGCCTGTAGTTAATTGCTGCACTGAACTTACCACCTCTGCCCCCCCCACCTTATCATAACATACCTTCTAGGTTAGGAGGGTTAACTATGCGGCTCATCTAGTCTATGCCGCACCTTCATCTCTTCCCTACAGCAACACTTGCAGTGCATAACGAATGCAGACTTTATTTTCTCTCTTTCACATAGCTTGGCAAAACTCCTTAATCATATTAAATACAAACAATATTGTTTATAATACTCCCTCTAGGGACACTTATGGCATGTGGGAGTCCCTGGGGGACTTACATTGGCATTAGCGGCGTACACACCATATTATGTTATAGTCTCTAATAAGATGTTCCCATTTTGCCTGCTCCTTGTTATGATTATTGTGACCCCTACTGTTCTACAGGAAATTAGCCAGCTTCATTCTTGAGCACAATATTTGATAATTCCTTATAGTACTGCTGTTTAGGAAAGAATTCCTCCTCTATAGTGTTAACTACTTTCTAGGGCACATGAGTGGCCCCCCTGGGTAATTAGAGGATATAATGTTAACTTTTGGAAAACAAGGTTTTTACTCTAATACATACAGTAAAACTTATACTGTTCTAATGTTCTTTGCTTTTATTTTTAAGATATTATTGCAATGTAACTGTCTGCAATATGTTATTTCCCGCATTGTATGTACATGATTATATTATTTGATAACCTCAATAAAAATATTATACAAAAAATTAAATAAATTAGTGAACACGGTTTGGACATCACTAAATCACATTAGTCTAAAATATTCTAAATAATATACTTGTGAAGACTAGAGCACTAATATGAACAATAAATGGATTAGTTCATCAAGGTGATTGTAAAGAAAATGATGTCTTTCACATATGTTGGATTTTTTACTATATTAGACAGCCAATTCTTATCATATTAATTGATGGCATATCTAAATATACCTATTGTTCCCTGTTTTAAAAATAATACAGACACACACACACACAACACATTGAATCACAACTGGTGACAACTAGAGCCTAATCCATGTGGCACATAGATCCATTTGTGCAATGTACAGTAATCTGTTTTAGGACACACACACATATTGATCACAATGCAAGACATAAGATATATTTAAAACTATGTAATCACGGTGCTGTTAGAATATGCTTTTATATATATATATATATATATATATATATATATATATATATATATATATATATATATATATAAAGATAGCCAAGAGTGAAAGATGTGATTTATATATCAATATTGTTTCATCAAAACAGTGTAAAGATTAATTAAGATATTTTGTATTTATATTAAAAATAAATTTCTTTATTTGACAATGTCACTGTTAATAAATTGTTTAGTCCATATGTTGATGTAATGAATCAGATAGAGCATGCAATTACAATCAAATATATTATTTCATGCTATCATCAAGAATCTTTAAAGGGACACTGAACCCAATTTTGTTTTTCATGACTCAGATAGAGCATGCATTTTTAAGCAACTTTCTAATTTACTCCTATTATCAATTTTTCTTCGTTCTCTTGCTATCTTTATTTGAAAAAGAAAGCATCTAAGCTTTTTTTTGGGTTCAGAACTCTGGAAAGAACTTTTATATTGGTGGATGAATTTATCCACCAATCAGCGATGACAACCCAGGTTGTTCACCAAAAATGGGTCGGCATCTAAACTTACATTCTTGCATTTCAAATAAAGATACCAAGAGAATGTAGAAAATTTGATAATAGGAGTAAATTAGAAAGTTGCTTAAAATTTCATGCTCTATCTGAGTCACAAAAGACAAAATTTGGGTTCAGTGTCCCTTTAATTATCCTTCTCTCTTAAAGGGACATGAAACTCAAAATGTGTAATTTTATTATTTTTCATGATTCAAATACAGCATGTGATTTTAAACAGCTTTCCGATTTACTTATTTTATCTAATTTGATTCATTGTCTTGAAGACATCTGTTGAACCAATGAAAATAGGCAATTTTGTGCATCAACCAATCAGCAGGTTACTCCCAGTAATGCATTGCTGCTCCTGAGCCTATCTAGATATGCTTTTCAACTAAGGATACCAATATACTAAAGCAATTTAGATAATAGAAGCAAATTGTAAAGTTGTTTAAAATAACATGTTGTGTCTAAATCATAAAAGAAAATTTTTGGGTTTCATGTCCCATTAATGATAAGAAGAAAATATCAAAGCATATGAGATGTATATTTATAAAATCTGCACATATGTAAAAATGTGTTAGTGTTGTCTAAATGTAGCCAAAAATTGTCAAACACTACCCAGGGGAAGAATACAAAATGGCCATGACCCTAATATTACATAAAAATGAAGATATTAAGAATCAAAGGAAAATCTTCAAAAACTCATAAATTGAGATTTGTATTACAATGGAATCCCAACACTGATTCGTAATTCTTAATTTAAAATAACAAGAAAATTGAATTAGAGTATCCATATTAATATAGATCATTATGAATGGATAGGTAATGTTATGTCCAAGTTTATAAGACAAAGGTAAATTAGAATGAGACATACTACACTGTGATGAACACGGGCTCGAGGTTCCAGCACCAACATCCATATCTGTAAAAGATTCAGTCAGGATTGGATATCATTAATACAAATCAGGCCATGGACATGAACAATCCAATATTATTTTTCAAATTGACAAAGTAAAATAATATTTGTATTCACGTGAGTTCATTGTTTTCAAAATTAATTTATAAATAAAGAGATCATGTATTCTTATTTACAATCTTTTATGTTGTTGACTGTCGCTTTAAGTCATTTTTTGTCTTCTTGCATTGTCATCAATTGTTAGACATTGTTCAATTTTTATTTTGATATTGCTAGTATAGCTTTTCTAATGTAGAAGATTGTAAATAAGGATACTGTATTCTTCACATATATACTAATTAACATATACATTTGACCAACTTGTGTAAAGTAATGCCACTGTTACAGCAAAGACATGTTCCCGTCTCTGTGCAATTATATCTTTTGTGATCATTACGCAATTATTAAAAGCGTAATTGCACATCGGTGATTCAGAAATTATTTGGATATAGTAAGTGATGTGTATAATGTCTAACGACTTCAAATATATATTTTTTTTGTTTAAATACTTTTTATTGAGGTTATACATTAAATACAAAAAGTAAATTGTATTACAGAAATTATAAATATATGAAAAAGAAGAGAGGTGTCATTTATATTGCCACTTACATGTCCACAACCGTCACCTCACGATCATGTAGTAGCCACTATACATAACCATAACCGATATCTCTCGAATATACAATACAATATTACAGAAATAAACCTCACCTTGGTGTTAAATAACAACATGAAGAAGTAAACATATAATAATACGCATTATACAACTGTTTCAAAATAAGATAAGCTCTTTGAACACATGATATGCTAATGAACTAACAACCGACCATAGCCGTGACCCCTTGGGGAATTAAGTATTCTAGGGAAGAGCCTTGTCAAAAATATTCCGAACCCTAAAGAAATCAGAGCAAAACAAGGGAAAGGTAAAAGTAGAAGAGACGAAGAGAGAAGAAGAGGGAAAAAAAAAGGGGGAGAGGGGGGGAGGGTTTTCAGCCTGCTATCTAGGGGGTATGAATGATCAGCAGCCCATTTTGTTGAGGCCATACATTTAGAGAAATTCAGGAGTTCCCCCCTGGCTAAAAGCATTGTCTCCAAAGTTTCCAGCTCAGGCAGTGGGTATCAATTCTGTCGTTAGCTGCAAAAATAGGGCATTCCATAGATTCTATATGTGTTATAATGAGCAAAACTTGGGGCCATCCAGGACTGTTAGGCTGACGCCACGCTATGGCTATTGCCAACGTGACCACTGTAAATAGATATATTCACAAATTATGAACTTGCGCACTCTTTCCCACTGCTTAACTTGGGGGGGTCTTACAAAAAATGGGTGTGTTCAGGATGTCCATGAAGGCCATGGAGAACATCCTAGGGACACGTGTCTCCTGTCTCCATCTCCTCTCCCATCCAGTTCATGGTCAAGGGGGGGGTAGCAAGGAACCCCCAGGATCGTAAGAAGCACTTAAGTCTATGTAACTCGAAGTGAAAGAGGGGCCTGTGAGGATACTTCTTCTGGAATGCAGCCACTGACATAAACGACCCATTAACCCATAGGTCTGCCACAGTCGAAAACCCCTGTACCGCCCACCATTCCACATGTGAATTCGGTAAGGCTCGAAGGAGGCCAGCTATGGAGTGTATCGGTGATGGATGCGGGGAGATGCCGATAAAGTGTTGAATTTTGTCCCAGAATTTGAGATTTGCCTGAACTATGTAGTTTCCAGAGGTAACCAGGTTCCTAGCATGTTTAGGGATCCATTTTAAATGTAGCAAAGGGATGCCTGAAGATATAGAGTTTTGTTCTATAACGGCCCATTTGCAAGTCAACTTATGTTCTCCCCATGCCGATAGGTGGGCGAGTCTCGCTGCCTCATGATATTTAATAATATTAGGAAGAACAGCTCTCCCTTTGCCAGAACCGGATTATATAAGTATTTTACCGCTATTCTTGATCGCTTTCCCCTCCAAATGAAGAGGTTGCAAGCCCTCTGGAATTGAATTAGAATAGGCTTAGGCATCGGAATTGGGAGGCAGTGAAAAAGATATGTAATTTTGGGGAGCAGATTTATCTTTACTGCAGCTATTTGCCCCCACCAGGATAAAAAGGGGAGTCCCATTGCTTCAATAAGGTCTTACATTTTTGTAAAAGAGGAGCGAAATTACTAGAGATAACAGTGGGGATATCGTGGGAAAGATAAACACCCAAATGATGTATCTTTTCCTTGGACCATTGGAAGGAAAAACGGGCTTCCAGCTTCTGGATATCAATTGTTTTAGAAAAATACAGTTTGTAGTAACTGATCTTTGTGAACTTCTCCAAGAGAAGAAACAAAGCTGGGAGCGATGATAAAGGTTTGGAAGTAACCACAGTTAGGTCGTCCGCGAACAAAATCACCTTATGTGTACTGCCCGAGATATTAACTCCCTCAATTTCTAAGGAACCCCTAATTTTCCCTGCAAGTGGCTCCATTGCGAGGGCAAAGAGCAACGGTGACAGAGGACAACCCTGACGGGTGCCATTAGAGATTTTGAAACTAGGAGAATGGAAGCCAATGCCACTAACCTTTGCTGAGGGGGAGGAATATAGAGCCATAATCTTGTTACAAAAACTTTGTGGAAAGCCAAATGTCAGCAACACCTCCCTCAGGTATAACCAGTTGACTCGGTCAAAGGCTTTCTCAGCATCGAGAGATAAGGTGACACAAGGTTGACCGAGCTGACCGGCATCCAGAAGGATGTTGAGCAGCCTCCTGGTATTATCCGGGCCCTCATGGCCCAACGTAAATCCAACCTGGTTGGGATCTATTAATTGAGGGATAAGGGCATTCATGCGATTAGCTAGCACCTTGGCATACACTTTGGTGTCAACGTTCAATAGTGAGATGGGCCTGAAATTGGGACAGGCATCCGGGGATTTACCCAGCTGCACAGAGTAACAATTGTAGCCTGCAAGAATTCATCAGGAAAAGAGCCTGTGGCTCCCGCCTTACTGAATACTCTTACCAGGACAGGGAATATCTGGTGGACAAAGGACTTATAGAAAAGAGAGGTATAACCATCTGGTCCAGAAGCTTTGCAATTTTCCAACTTTAGGATCACCGAAGTGATTTCATCGACTGTAAGAGGAGACTCTATCATCTCTATCTGTTCCTGTGACAGGCTAGGAAGTTTCACACCAGACAGGAAGTCCCGGATAGAAGCACCAGAGGGCTTATTCTGGGATTTCTCTTCACTTAGATTATAGAGTTGTGAATAGTAACTGGCAAACTCTGCCCCTATATCTTTCGGGTTAGTGATCTTGGTTCTCCCCCTCAGAAGGTAGGGAATTCTCTACTGGGCCATACGGTTTCTTAATTTTCTTGCTAAGAGGAAATCTGGTCTATTGCCTTTATGATAAAAAGACGCCTATTAGCCCTAAGACAGTCTTGCACTTTTTGGTTCTCCAAGAGCCTTATAGAGTTCCTGGTGCTCTCAATGAGAGGAATAAGAGAAGGATTTAACGTAGACATATGCTGGTTGGTAAGAGATCTAAGGGACTTATGTAATTGAGCCAGGGACACAGCAGAATTTTTACGGGTTTGGCTTTGCACTTTGATAAAAAGGCCCCTAAGAAAAGCCTTTAAAGAGCCCCATAAACAGAAATTGTCTATGTCACCCATGTCATTATGCTGCAGAAAATAAAAAATCTCCTCGGATATAATATCCTTTAGGCCTGGGACGGAAAGGAGGGAGTCCCGGAGACACCAGGAGGGTCTAGATGAAGCAGTCAGAGCAAGAGGGAGCTGAATAGTAATGGGAGAGTGATCAGACCATGTACAGTTACCTAGCCGCTGATATCTGGTCTAGGAGCCAAGAGTTACAAAAAAAAAAGTTAATCCTAGAATAGGAATTGTGTACGGGGGAATAAAAGGTAAAATCTTTATCCACTGAGTGGAGGGAACGCCATAAATCAAAGAGGTCTGCCTGAGCCAGGAGGGAATAAAATTGCCTCGCAGTAACAAGGGAGGTTTTGTCTAAACACCGCCCCTGGGGAATGCGTTTATCTATGGCGGGGTCTAAGACCATTTTTAAATCACCTGCTACCAACAGCAATCCTTTTTTGAGTTTAAATAGTTTGATGAAGAATTTTCTGAAATGTCTGATTTGTTTCGTATTGGGGCTATAATATGAGGCTAATGTATATATTTCTCCATCCAGTTTGCATACCAAAATTATATAGCTACCCTGAGGATCAGCATCTATGTGGATTTGTTCAAAAGAGATATCCCTGTGAACAAGGATAGCAACCCCCCTAGACTTTTTAGTAAAAGATGCCGTAAACATGTTAGGGTATAAGGGGGAGCGCAGCATTGGCGGTTTATCCACCACCCAATGGGTCTCCTGCAAAAAGACTATCTTGGCCTGCAAAAATTTGAGAGAGCAGAGGAGAAGGCTCCTTTTCATGGGGGAGTTGAGGCCTCTCACGTTATGTGATACACATGTAATGGCCATCGTGAATCAGGGAGAAAGGAGGGGAGAGGGAAAGAAGAAGAAGGA
The DNA here is from genome assembly GCF_027579735.1 of Bombina bombina. Taxonomy (NCBI): domain Eukaryota; kingdom Metazoa; phylum Chordata; class Amphibia; order Anura; family Bombinatoridae; genus Bombina; species Bombina bombina. The sequence continues at coordinate 141,129,699 of NC_069509.1, read as the reverse complement.
AGGAAGAAAAAAAAAAGGGGTGGGGAGGGGGATAGCAAAGGGGGAGTTTCAAGTGAATACCTAGGGCTGGGTAATCTTCAGCTCAAAGTAACCTAGAGAAAATATTTAGTCAATAAGAGTGCGTACCAAAGAAGGGGGGCCACTGCTCTAAGGTTACCCTAATACATGCGGTATGTTACAAGGGATACCGTGAGTAGGCTTCTGAACAATAAAAAGAGAAAAAAAAGGAAATTTCAGGTTTATAACATCATATGGATAAATTGAGTAGGAAATTCCTGCCTAGTTGGGGGGGCTAGAAAGAACCAACCAGGCCGGAGAAAACAACAAATAAGGAAAGGAAAAGCAAGGGAAGGAAGCCTACTTCATGTACGGCTGCAAGGTTAACGGGGCAAGAGAACAGGAAGGTGAGTAAGTAAAGAGATAGAAGAGTAGGGAGGGAGGAACAGAGGGATCTTGAGACCCTAGGGTCTCGAGGGACCACGTTGTGTGTAAATTAGATTTGTGCGATTCCTTTCGGATCGATTCGGAAATTCTGAAAATTCCGCAAATTAGGCAATTCGAAACGAACCGAATTTCCAAATTAAAATACTGCCGAATTACCGAATAAATCCGAATTACTTCGGATTTATTCAGTAAATTCGGATGGCCATGGATTACACTAAAATTTATTCGGTAAATTCGGATGGCCATGGATTACACTAGTATTGAACAGTATAAGTCTAATCCCACCTAACACTTACCGAAATTCCGAACCGAACCGAATCCAGACGAATTTAGTACATAATACTAGTCTAATCCCACCTAACACTTACCGAAATTCCGAATTTTCGAACCGAATCGAACCGAACCGAATCCAGCCAAATTTATTCGAATCCGAATGAATCCGAAACAAAACCGAACCAAATTTATTCGAATCCGAATGAATCCGAAACAAATCCGAACCGAATTGATTCAAATTTTTCAGAATTCGAATCGCTCCGAACCGAAATTAAAAAAAATCCGAATCGATCTGAACCGAACCGAATTGTTTCGCCATGCACATGTCTAGTGTAAATGTGGGAACCAATTGTAAACCATCAGTGTAACAAAAATAACTCAACAGTTAACGCATATAAAGAACATCAGTTTTGACTTATTGAATAACACAGGTCCGCCTAAAGCAGAGAGAGCCGTAACATTAACAAACAATGATTACAATTAAAATTCGGAGGGGTGAAACCTCAGCCGCCAGCCCTGACCCAAACACCCATAGGGAGGACTAATTCATCCCCGCTATCCACAGAATAAAAAGCGGGTGGGAGGCTCTGAATTGACCAGGTGACGCCGGCAGCGGAGGCGCAGCCCTCCATAACTGTGTTTGTCTTAAATTCTGGAGCTTATTCCGTACAGGGTCTGGTATGACACTAAGAACAATTTATGTACATAGGATGAGGCAACATCATTAAACATAAGGGCGATGCAAATGTAGCACTCAAGAAGCTTTTATATCTGAAGGCCTTAATCAGTATCTTATGGAAAGATAATGAGTACAGAAAAATAATAATGACTCATAAGCTTGGTGTTTAAGACATGCATAGGCTAACATAACAAGAAATACAATTGTAGTGCATAAAGAAATATAACAGTAATTGATACAAAAGGTAACATAAGCATGACATACTGGGAACATCTGTGTCAGGATTCCTAGGGCAAAGTCCTATGGATAGAGGATGAAGGCAAACATTGTAGTGACTTATAAATAATCTCTGTTTTCCCAGAAAGGAGTAAAGTCTGTATCCAAAACACGAATTTCTGTGTGTGCAAATAGGTAATAGATGTATCCATACATAAACTGGCATAGCACAAAGAACAATTTAAGTGTACAGGATGATACAGCATAGTTGGACATATGGGTGATGCAGACATAGCACGCTAGAAATAATTATATCTGAAGGCCTTAATCAAAATCTTATGGATAAACAATGAATACAAGAAAGTGGTAGTGGCTCATAAACTTGGTATATAAGTCATACATAGGTTAACATAACAAAAAATACAAATTTAGTGCGTGATGGAATATAACAGAGATGAATTCAAAAGGTAACACAAGCATGACATACTTGAAAGATTTGCGCTAGAATTCCTAGGGCAAAGTCCTATGGATAAATGATGGATGCAAGCATTGTAATGACTTATAAAGTTCTCTGATTTCCCAGATAATAGCAAAGTCAATGGTCATAACACAGAGTTCCATGCGTGCAAGTAAATAATAGGTGTAGGTAACACAGTAATTTGTAGATTTACTCCTCCTACTTGGGGGGAGGAAAAGTCAGCAACCCTATTGCAAGAGATTGTGTGGGAATAAAAAGAAAAAGCATACACAGACATCTTATTACATATAACCAAATAACATGTATGACAGGTCACATAATACTCATCTGCATAAGGCCTCAGGCTCTGAGTGGGAAGGACCACAAGAGCACAGGGGAAAGCTTAAGAACAGTCTGTTTGCTTTTTCCGTTGGGGTTTAGGGTCCCAACTAATGGTATCTGCTCTCAATGCCCCCCCCCCCCTTGAAGGATGGGCATGCTGGGTAATTCCTGATACTCTTTCCTGAGGAGCATTTTCGGGGTCAGGGTTAGCTGAAGTTGAAGGAGGGTCGTCGCCAGAGTGAAGATTCCAGGACCGGACCAATTGTAGACCTTGGGAATCATCTGATATGATAAAAGTGTGGTCATCTCTGGCCACAATCAGTTTCGTTGGAAACCCCCATCTATATTTAACATTGAATTGCCTCAAAAGGCGGGTAACTTCGCCAAAGGACCTACGTTGTTGAAGCGTACGAGCAGCTAAGTCCGAAAATAATTGAATATCCCTAAATTTTTCTGGCAGAACAGGTTTTCTGAGGTGTGCTCTTTGAACTATCTCCTTGTACGTGTAAAAGTGAAGTCTCACAACAATATCTCTAGGCTGCTCAGATGATGATCCTCTGGGTTTAGGGACCCTGTGAGCCAGGTCAATTAGATTATCCATATCTGACATTGGGTTATCGAGTAAAGAGAATAGTTCTGTTAGGAACCCATTTATATCCTTGTTTAAAATCTCCTCAGGGACACCTTTAATTCACAGATTATTTCTGTGCAACCTATTCTCTAGGTCCGCAACCTTGTCTTCTAGATCTGACATCTGTATGGACAGGTTTTGTGTATAGCTTTATAAGTTGGAGTGATCTTCACTTAAATCTTCCTGCTTGTGATCAATGACATCTATTCTGGCATTAGTAGCATTGACATCTCTACGGATTTCCGCCAAAGAAGAGTTTAATTGGTCTGAAAATGAGGAGTGATGAGTGTCCAACATAGACTTCAGGGAGTTCAGAATAAAAGAAGGGGTCACTTTACTTTGTTCCCAGTTTTGAATATCTTGAAAAGCTGAATCAGCCACTGGGGGTGGCTCAGGACTAGAGGATAGATTGTCCCTGTCATCCTCAGGGGTATGGGGGGTAGTAAAATGATCCATAACAGTCCTTTTTAAGACATTAATCCCCTTCTTGTTTTTCTTTTTTGAGAATTAGACATCATTGTGCTCAGTATACTGATTAGGATATGACAAAGAGAAAGGTTCGCTGTTCCAGCCAAATTTGTGAAAGAGAATCAGGCACCTCCAGGGTACATCCAGGAATTTATGGACTAGTAATTATTCTCTGAACTGCAGTGCATTAGGGCCCATGAGAGCCCTCTCTCTACCCCCCATGGTTGTTATTTAGTCTTCCATGGTATACTGGGGAGGGGTGACTTAGGAATTCACTGAAGAGTTAAGGCAAAAAGTTCCCACTATGCCTTATAATAATAAAAATATAAAATATAGAATGTAAAAAAAAAATGCCCCTGAATAGGAATGAGCCACAAAGCTGCTGCTTGTAAAACTTGTGACCAATGTGTGGTGATGCGATGTGGAGTGAAGAATTTCTAATGTCCACATGGTTGTGAATAAAGAGCCCCTGAGCTGCCGGCGTATAAATGAAGCACCTACCGGTCTTATTGTAATTGGGGGAACCTCCACCTCTCACCTCAAAATATCCCCTCTACCACCTCTCACTGCTTCAAGTAGTTAACAGGCACAGGGGGCTGCAGAACTTTATGACAGCCTGTGTGATGAATCAAAGATGGCCGCCGGAGCTCCGTAAAACCAGCAAGCCACCTCAGGGAAGCCGAATCTCCACCCGGTAAGGTCAGAGGGATCTCTTCTCTCACCACTCCTCAATCGACCTTGTAGGAAATGGAGGTTGAGTACCTCCTTAAGGAATAACACTGCCGTCCGACCGACACCGCTCTCCGGCTCCGATATGTGCACCGGGCACCTCCTCCTCAGCTGCACACAATGTGTTCCCCTGCACAAGCCGATATGGCTCAAATATGCTAGCCGCAGTCCTCAGGTCCATCCAGGGGTCTTACAGGGTGATCCGCTACCCGTTTTATGTAGATTAGCCTCCTCTCAGACTAAGATAGCAGTAGTTATATTAAAACATTACACAGAGCCACCTTTCAGTGCGTGTTCACCCTGTCCCGGCTGGCTCTGCCCCCAACTTCAAATATATTTGCAATTGGGTGTATTATGATATTCCAATCGGAATGCACAATTCAATTTTAGTTCTGTGACGCATATTCTGGAGAGCGCAAGAAACATCATTCCTATTGCATGTGTGACGAATTTAAATTCAGATATTTAAGCATTGTATGTAGCGTGTGTTGTGAGATCTATATAGGTTGAATATATGACTATATACACATTTCTTAAATATATACTCAAATATTAATATATTATATGAAGTCTGATATTTACCTGGTTCAGCCTCTCTACTTCCTTCTCCCAGGTCACCGATTAGAGAAACAGCTGCACTTGGTTCCGGGTCTTGAGTGTCAGAGCCAGCATCTGGGGATTGAGAAGAAATCGCGGAGTGTGCAGATGCAGATCTGCTGGGGAAACGGAGATTGAGGAAGGTGCATAAAGTCTCCTCATGAGCTGGCAGGAAAAGTTTCCGTGGGGGTGGATACTGCTTTCCATCCCTCCGATGGGCTTTTACCCACTCCCTCATGAGGTGGACTTTCTTGCGAAGCCGCAACCTCATATCCACGAATCTCTGCATGGTTTGATCCAGGGTCCTCTGAATGTTACACACAGATTAAACATCTTGGGTGATAGACACCCATAGGGCCCTCATAATTTTTGGCTTCGTCGACTTCTTCTTATTCCCATACAGCTGCAGATAAAACTCCTCAACCGCGTTGACCAGTGCAGCACTTTCCGCACGTGTGAACCTGGGAGACATCATGCCTGCCGAATTGTATATACTGTATATATATATATAAATATATATATTTATTATATATAAAAAATATAAAGACACCAGCAGGCATTTGAGAACTGACAAAAATGGCAACGTGTAATGGACTTTTATATGGTGAAGTAAACATGATATGCACCATGGGACATGGTAAATGTACATCTGATTGGATAAAATATTGAAATTTTGTTATCATGTCTATAAGGCCATACTGACTCAAGTTATGTTTGTATGATAAACTCTGATTGGCCGTTCCTTAATGTTTCATGGATTCATATCTTTGTAACTTCCATACACATACCTCCTGGGGGTGCTGTTACTACATTTGGCATGTAGACTTATTTGTAATTTATGGGACTGTTATGCGTATATATGTGTGATGAACATTTAATATACGTAATCCGTTAAATCTTAATATATTGTTTACATTTGAACTCGATTTTATTTTGACTCATGATAGAAAATTTAATCCAGTCACATTAGTAAATGTTTTACACATTTCGATGTTTAATATTGATCAAGTTATTTAATAAATATATATTTTATTCTAAAAAGTAAACATTGTATGTATTCATTGTTTATTAAAGAAATATTGTGACTCATTGTGGAGTATTGACATTGCTCTATTAAATGTATTTACAATCCCAACAATGTACATCGATTGTGTGCTAGTGCGTGAAATTAAACTAGAATTTTTAAAGATGCTAATCTCGTGTTGCAAGATACATTTACCACGCTATCGGCTAGATTTAGAGTTTGGCGGCCAAAGGGGTGCGTTAGCTACGCGTGCTTTTTTTCTCCCGCACCTTTTAAATACCGCTGGTATTTAGAGTTCACAGAATGGCTGGGTTTTCAGTGCGTTAGGCTCCAAAAAGGGAGCGTAGAGCATAATTTAACGCCACTGCAACTCTAGATACCAGCGGTGCTTACAGACGCGGCCAGCTTCAAAAACGTGCTCGTGCACGATATCCCCATAGAAAACAATGGGGCTGTTTGAGCTGAAAAAAAACCTAACACCTGCAAAAAAGCAGCGTTCAGCTCTTAACGCAGCCCCATTGTTTTCTATGGGGAAACACTTCCTACATCTGCACCTAACACTCTAACATGAACCCCGAGTCTAAACACCCCTAACCTTACACTTATTAACCCCTAATCTGCCGCCCCCGCTATCGCTGACACCTGCATATTATTATTAACCCCTAATCTGCCGCTCCCTACACTGCCGCAACATACATTATAGTTATGTACCCCTAATCTGCTGCCCCTAACACCGTCGACCCCTATATTATATTTATTAACCCCTAATCTGCCCCCCACAACGTCGCCGCCAGCTACCTACAATAATTAACCCCTAATCTGGTGAAGACAAGGTAGGAAGATCTTCAGGGGCTTAGTGTTCGGTTTATTTAAGGGGGGTTTGGGTTAGATTAGGGGTATGTGGGTGGTGGGTTGTAATGTTGGGGGGGTATTGTATGTGTTTTTTTTACAGGCAAAAGAGCTGAATTCTTTGGGGCATGCCCCGCAAAGGTCCCTTTTAAGGGCTGGTAAGGTAAAAGAGCTTTGAACTTTTGTAATTTAGAATAGGGTAGGGCATTTTTTTTATTTTAGGGGTCTTTGCTATTTTATTAGGGGGCTTAGAGTAGATGTAATTAGTTTAAAATTGTTGTAATTTTTTTCTAATGTTTGTAAATATTTTTTTATTTTTTGTAACTTAGTTCTTTTTTATTTTTTGTACTTTAGTTAGTTTATTTAATTGTATTTATTTGTAGGAATTGTATTTAATGTATTTATTGATAGTGTAGTGTTAGGTTTAATTGTAGGTAATTGTAGGTATTTTATTTAATGTATTTATTGATAGTGTAGTGTTAGGTTTAATTGTAGATAATTGTAGGTAGTTTATTTAATTTATTTATTGATAGTGTAGTGTTAGGTTTAATTGTAACTTAGGTTAGGATTTATTTTACAGGTAATTTTGTAATTATTTTAACTAGGTAGCTATTAAATAGTTATTAACTATTTAATAGCTATTGTACCTGGTTAAAATAATTACAAAGTTGCCTGTAAAATAAATATTAATCCTAAAATAGCTAAGATATAATTATAATTTATATTGTAGCTATATTAGGATTTATTTTACAGGTAAGTATTTAGATTTGAATAGGAATAATTTATTTAATAAGACTTAATTTATTTCGTTAGATAAAAATTATATTTAACTTAGGGGGGTGTTAGTGTTATTATTAGCTTAAGGGGTTAAACAATTTATTAGAGTAGCGGTGAGCTCCGATCGGCAGATTAGGGGTTAATACTTGAAGTTAGCTGTCGGCGATGTTAGGGAGGGCAGATTAGAGGTTAATACTATTTATTATAGGGTTATTGAGGCGGGAGTGAGGCGGATTAGGGGTTAATACATTTATTATACTAGCGGTGAGCTCCGGTCGGCAGATTGGGGGTTAATTATTGTAGGTAGCTGGCGGCGACGTTGTGGGGGGCAGATTAGGGGTTAATAAATATAATATAGGGGTCGGCGGTGTTAGGATCAGCAGATTAGGGGTACATAGGGATAACGTAGTTGGCGGCGGCGTACGGAGCGGCAGATTAGGGGTTAAAAAATTTAAATATAGTGGCGGCGATGTGGGGGGACCTCGGTTTAGGGGTACATAGGTAGTTTATGGGTGTTAGTGTACTTTAGAGCACAGTAGTTAAGAGCTTTATAAACCGGCGTTGAGCTTGTATTGGTCTGAACTGCTCACATATATTTATTTTTGCAACAGCGTCTTTATTTTTAAAGGGACATTACACCCAAATATGTTCTTTCATGATCCAGATAGAAAATACAGTTTTAAACAACATTAAAATGTAACTCTATCTATTTAGTTTAATCCTTTAGCTATCCTTTACAGAAGAAATAGCAATGCACATGGTTGAGCCAATCACACAAGGCATCTTTGTGCAGCCACCAATCAGCAGCTACTGAGCATATCTAGATATGGGTTTAAAGGAAAGTATATCAAAAGAATGAAGGTAATTAGACAATAGAAGTACATTTGAATGTTTAAAATTATTTTTTTCTATAGAAATCAGGAAAGAAACGTTTTTGGATGATTGTCCCTTTAATGAGCTGATATGCAATATTTAAATTTATCTAAAGGCATCTGTCTAAAAATTGTAACAATGCATTGTTGCCCACCCACAAATAAGTAGATATTTCACAGTATGGCTATGCTGATCATAAGCCTATGCATCTTGTTTGTGCAAACTTAGGATAACATGAGAATAAACCATATGTGATTATTAATGTCCATTTTTATTTTATATACAAATTTTCTCTGTCTGAATCATGGAAGATTAGATTATTTTGTCATTTCCCTTTCAATAAAAATGAAATAGCCATCTCAAGCTCTAAACTAAAACAAAGTTTATTTTTTAAATATGCAGTGTGAATATGAAAAATATATTTAAATATATGATATTATATACATATAAAAAGGGACAGTAAGCTCAAAAGATATTTGATTTAATACACTACTAATAATTGCATATTCAATCCTGTTATATAAATATACGTTTGACCTGTGTGAGAACCTTGTTTGTAAAATGTCCACTTATCTCCATCCTTTCATGGAGCTTTTAAATAATTCAGTGCAGACTCTTAAAGGGACAGTATACTATAATATTTTGATAAATGAATGTGTTTACAATTATTAGTTTATTATCAGCAGAGTATATAATACATGAAATTAAATGGTTCATGCTGGTCTATGAATTATTATTGGGAATCGAAAACCCCAAATATCTGTATTAGCTTGGATAGATAGTCTGATCTCCTAACTTTATCCCATTTTTAGACATATACATACTTCTTATATCTGCCAAACTATCAAAATAAAACATTTGTAATTTGTATTACCTTATGTATTGTATGCCCCACTGTGAGGGAAATATCTTACAATGGCTGTATTTATACAGCTTTGCCTTAAAGGGACATTCAACCCCATTTTTTTTCTTTCCTGATTTAGATAGATAATACAATGTTAAACAACTTTCTAATTTATTTTTATTATCTCATTTGCTTTTACCTCTTGATATTCTTTCCTGAAAAGCATATCTAGATAGGTTCAGGTGCTGCTGATTGGTGGCTGCACATAGATGCCTTGTGTAATTGGCTAACTCATGTGCATTGCTATTTCTTTAACAAAGGATATCTAAGGAATGAAGCAAATTAGATAATAGAAGTAAATTTGAATGTTGTTTAAATTTGTATTTTCTGTCTGAATCATTAAATAAAATTTTGGGTTTAATGTCTCTTTTAGGACAAAACCATTAGGAATAGGTGGAGATAACATTGGAGAAATAAACTAAATTAAAATCAAGGGTAACAGAAATACTTATAGAAATGTGATACACTCCAACAGGTAAAGAGTATAATTGTGAGAAATTATATTTTGATATATCTATAGTTAGCTGACCCTTCAAATGACTCCACTAGAGTGAAAAGTCATCAATATGGCATACAATAACTAGCTTGGTATAAATGTGAAATTAACTTACGTTTTCTTTAAAGATAATCTAAACTAGATTACCTTTCAAATAATGAAAGCATAATAAGTAACCTATATTTATTTTAAGTATGTTTTTGTTACCTAAGAAAGATTAGAGATATTAGAATGTAAATATAACATTCAACTACACTGTCACAACTACAATGTAACAAGTTAAACACTTTCATTTCTTAAAAGTGAAATGAGTAAAGTTGTTATGCATAATTTATACTGCATATCCTCGTCATAAACATTTTATGATTTTGACATCTCTAAATCACACAACCAAATCATAGATGGCTGTATCTAACTCCACCTTAACTTTTGTAAGATACTTGAATTAACATTATCTGCTTAAGCTGTGTTGATATTTTTTCATTCAATAAATTAATCAAAATTAGTATATTTGATATCAGACATGTTCTTGTAAAATAGATACTTTAACAGTCATGGGACTAATATTTTGTTTACATGTCAGAATAATATATGGATGTATTTCTTCTTATCTTAATGGGATAGAGATATGTATTAAATATGTATTTCAATAAATAAAATATAAAAATATAGTATGTAAAGAAATTTATTTTAAAAAAACATCAATATTAGTTTTGGAATTCATCGAAAATGAAAATCTGAAAAAGAAAGAAATAAAATATTAAAAACATTAGTCAATTAGGTTATTTAATGAACACATGACTAACAAAATATTCATTAAATATAATAATTGTAAATTCATCTTCTGTCTGTGCTCTAACAGGCAGGTTCAGACTGGAGATCTATAGCTATCCATCTATACATAATTTGAAATTAATCATATTAAATTGTCTAATCAATAGTTGAATTACACATATTAGCATTTTACATTAGACAAAATAATGCATAACATCAAATGTTTATGATTTTTTTTTATTCTGTTGTATGAGAGACATAATTGAATGTAATATTTCATGTCCCTTCAAATAATAATATACCTAAATGTCAACTATAAAATGTATCCCTTTATCTGTCTGATTGCTCACAATCTGAGTCCTCTCTAGCACAAAGTAGGTGTAATGTATATAAAATAAACTTATTCTAAAATAGGATATGTATAGATTATGAATTCTTTGAACATTATTCCTCCTATGATTCTTAAATAGCATGCATTGTGCAAACTAACCTGGATGTATGGTCTTTGAAAGGCAATTCTATTCAAAATATCAGTTTATCTTCATTATGTGTCCTATTCATAATTTTCAAAATAGAGGATTGTGCAATACCATCTAAAAAAAATAATAACTTTATGAACCATAAGTGTCTCCCATAGGATGTATCCTGCATCCCCAGTCTTGTTCCAGAGATTTGTGCCCATTTACCATGTGAACGTGTTTTTCAAAGTCAGCACAGTTGAAAGACAATGCCACAGACATGATCACATTGGGATTCTTTACTTTCAGTCTGGGATTCTTCACTTTCAGTCTGGGATTCTTCACTTTCAGTCTGTAGATGAAGTCATCTCCCTAATGGAAAATAAAGTGTAAATAAAATCATTAATACAAATGTGTGACTTGGTTCTGCACCCCCCCTAACCATTTCTGAAACTATTTAGATCAATAGCTTACTAAGCGTATGTAGCATCTTTTGTGTTATGTTCTATCAATCAAGTGTGAAGCTGAGTCATATACATTGTGCAGAACTAACCTCTGATGTATGACTTTAAAGCACATAGTATTGCTAGAACCAATGTGCAAACTAAATAATACATTTAAAATTGTATGCCATATGATGTCTCATTGTGCAACCCCCCCCCAGTCCATACATTGTGTATACTTACCATCTGATGTTGTCTTTAAAAATCAGGTGGCAAAGTCATTACAGGAGCCAATGCCAGAATCATCTGATGTATAAATTACCTATGATAAGAAAACTATAAAATTATATTTGGATATAATCATTTGTTGAACAATCCTAACATGTTTGCACAATTCTCTACTTCTCATTTCCCTAAAATTCACACATATTCACAATGCTCCTATATAACTTCTATTATTTACAGTCTGAAGTTGCGCTTGATGATGTTGTCTCTGACATTGAGCCCCTCGTATCGGAATAGCCCCTCTAGAACTGGGTTGTCCTCCTCATCTTGGAGGAGGTCTCGGGCACCTGAAAGGTCTGCAGCATACCAGCAAGCTGATCTATGTTATGCAGGACGCTGCTATAGCGATATTATAGCGATCTTAGGTTTTATTTCGCAGGTAAGTATGTATTTAGCTTAAAATAGGTATTGTTTAATTAATAATTGTAACTTTAGTTTAGCTGTATTTTATTTATGTTAAAGTTAGGGGGGTTAGGGTTAGCGTTAGGTTTAGGGGTTAATGGATTTATTTAGTGATAGTGATGTGGGAGGCCAGAGGTTTAGGGGTTAAGAACTTTACTATAGTGGTGGCGACATCGGGAGCGGCAGATTAGGGGTTAATTGTTTTATGTAGAAGGTGGCGATGTTGGGGGCAGCAGATTAGGGGTTAATAACTTTATGTAGGTGGTGGCGATGTCGGGGGCAGCAGATTAGGGGTGTTTTAGACTCAGGGTTTATGTTAGGTTTAAAGTGAAGGTAAAGTTTTACATATCTGTAAACAGTAACAAATTCTTCCTCGTTTAAATAATAAAATTGCCAACTTTATTTTTACAATTCATTATATAATTGTAAAATAATCTTGTTCTATATTTACATACCATTCTGTTAATAACTCCTCCCCACATCCATTTCCTGATCTTAGTGAGAGAGTGACGTATAGAGCGGTAATCTATATCCCCAAAAAAATTCTAAACGCCTGCGCAGATCATCCCTTAGGTGGATGACGTAGTTTGACGGACGCCTAATGGCCAGGATTTCAATAGGCAGAAAACAAATGTGACCTGCAAAAAAAAAAAAAAATATGACGGGTTGAATTTACGGCTCAAAAGCAAGTAAGTTTAAAGCTCTAAAACTCATTTTATACTTTGAATTAAAAAAACTAATGAATGAAAGTACTATTTATTTCGGGTGACTAGTATAATTAGATAATGCAATCGGGCAAACTTTACCTTCACTTTAAACATAATTTTTTATATCCCCATAGACATCAATGGGACTGCGTTACGGAGCTTTCATTCCATGATCGCAGGTGTTAGGCTTTTTTTTTGCTGACTCCCGATTGATGTCTATGGGGAAATCGTGCACAAGCACGTCAAAGCAGCGCTTGTTTTCGGTGCGGTATGGAGCTCAACGCAACCATTTTGCCCGCACAAGCCTGCTTTTTTAAAACTTGTAATACCAGCGCTATAGGTAGATGAAATAACGCCGCTTTTGTGGTGGTCGTTAAAATCCCTATAGTGCTCAAAACTCATAATCTAGCTGTAAGATTATTCCTATTCTAATACCTTTTAAAAAAAAAAAAACACCCCAAAATAAAAAAGCCTAATCTAGACATAACTACCAAGGGCCCTTAAAAGGGCCTTTTGGTGGCCCTTAAAAGGCCTTTTGTAGGGCAATGTCCTGAGTTAAACAGCTCTTTTGCTACAAAACAAACACCCCCTAACACTATACAACCCCCCACCCCCCATACTACCAAGGGCCCTTAAAAGGGCCTTTGGGGGGGCTTAAAAGGGCCTTTTGTAGGGCATTGCTCTAAGTTAAACAGCTCTTTTGCTAAAAGAAAAAAAAAATAACACTATACAAACCCCCATCCCCCAAACTACCAAGGGCCCTTAAAAGGGCCTTTTGGGGGCCCTTAAAGGGGCCTTTTGTAGGGCATTGCCCTAAGTTAAACAGCTCTTTTGCTAAAAAAAAATACCCCCTAACATTAGACAAACCCTCACCCCCAAACTACCAGGGGCCCTTAAAAGGGCCTTTTGGGGGGCCCTTCAAAGGGCTTTTCATAGGGCATTCCCCTTTATTAAACAGCTCTTTTGCTACTAAAAGAAAAACACCCCCTAAAAAAATACATTACACAAAATAACAAACAAATGATCAAAAATAAAAAATAAATATTCCTATTCTAATACCCATAAAAAAACACCCCAAAATAAAAAACCTAATCTAGAATAAACTACCAATGGCCCTTAAAAGGGCCTTTTGTAGGGCATTATCCTAAAGATAGCAGCTCTTTTAGTAAAAAAAAAATTACAAAGACCCACTAACATTACAAACCCCCACACTCCCAAACCCACAAAATAAAAAAAACTATCTAAAAAAACCTAAGCTACCCATTGCCCTGGAAAGGGCATTTGTATGGGCATTGCCCTTAAAAGGGCATTTAGCTCTTTTACTGCCCAGACCATAAACTAAAAAAAAAACCCCACCCAAAAAACCCTTAAAAAAGCCTAACACTAACCCCCTGACGATCCACTTTAATTCAAATTAGCCAATAGAATGAGAGTTGCTTAAATCCTATTGGCTGATTTGAATAGCCAATAGGATTTTAGCAGCCCTAATTCCTTTTGGCTGATTCAAATTTTTCTGATAATAGGAATGCAAGGGACGCCATCTTGAATCAAGTCCCTTGCATTGAAGATTCAGTGTACGGTAGGGCCCGTATGAAGAGGATGCTCCGTGTCGGATGTCTTCAGGATGGACCCGCTCCATGCCTCTGCGATCAAGATAGAAGATGCCGTCTGGATGAAGATTGAAGAGGCTGTCTGGATGAAGACTTCTCGCCGCTTAGATCAGGACTTCAATGCCGGGATGAAGATTGAAGAGGCCGCCTGGATGAAGACTTCTTGTCGCCTGGATGAAGACTTCAACTCAGGGATGAAGATCTTGCAAGCGGCAGATTAGGGGTTAATAACTTTAATATAGTGTTTGCGATGTGGAAGGACCTCAGTTTAGGGGTTAATATGTAGTTTATGGGTGTTAGTGTACTTTTTAATGTTATGAGTTTTACGTTACTATTGACTTTAGATGGCGTTACGGATCTTGTCATTTTAGGCTGTAACGCCGTTTTTTGCAAAACTCATAATACCAGCGCTATGGGAATCCCATGAAAAAAAAGTCATTTTTACGAGTGCGGTACTGACGTTGCGTTACAGGCTAAAAGGCTTGCGGTACAGCTATACCGACAAGACTCGTAATGGCTGCGTTAGGGAAAATTATGCGTTATGGGCCACAATGCTGCTATTTGACTCATAACGCACAACTCGTAAACTAGCTGTAAGTCTTTCTTGGGGGCTGCAAAGTGGTTCCCGAGCTGGACTTTACTGATTTGTTTCATGATATTGTGAGTGTTAAACAAATAGTTAATTTTTTAAATAGAACATGCAATTCTAAGCAACTTTCTAATTTACTCATATTATCAATTTTTCTTCGTTCTTTTGGTATCTTTGTTTGAAAAAGCAGGAATGAAAGCTTTGAAGCCGGCCTATTTTTGGTTCAGTACCCTGGAGAGAGCTTGCTGATTGGTGGTTTTATTTAACTATCCAATCAGCAAGCGCAACCCAGGTTCTGAACTTAAAATGGGCTGGCTCCAAAGCTTTTATTCCTGATTTTTCAAATAAAAATACCAAGAGAATGGAGAAAAATTGATAATAGGAGTAAATTAGAAAGATGCTTAAAATTGCATGCTCTATCTGAATCATGAAACAAAATATTTGGGTTTAGTATCCCTTTAACTCAGCATTATAGATGATGGACTTTATGTCAAGGGAAAGGACTAAATAGGAGAGGAAAAAGTTAAAGGAGGATGGGTTTAGTAGCTGAGTAGGAGGATAGGAGGGTGCAAGAAGGAATGTAAGAAGGTGTTAATAGCAAGTTGCCACCTTTAGTTCAGTGCAGTACCTTCCCTTGTGCTTAGTTTTTTGGCAGTATTTTGTATGTGCAATGTGCTGCCATTAGTTCTTTTTTTTCAGGCATGAGGATGAGAGCCAAGTCATGAAGGAGGTGGCAGCATCAGCAGTGCTAGCCAGCTAGGTATCCCATTGCTGGGCTGATTTATTAAACAGTTTGTTAGAAAGAGGCATATTAATCTTTACCTACACTTAGCCATGCTTGGGAGCCATGGCAGACCTGAAGCAGTCGCAGGTGGATCTGGCTATACTTTTAAGAGGACGGCACAACCCATTGGGCCCTGTAGGCACAGACTCTGCTATGGAGGAGGAGTGGGCTCAAGCACAACTAAAGCTTATAGTCCTCTCTGCATGGCCTAAGCTCCTTGTTGGCTTGGTAGGCTGGCTAACCTCAACAGTTTTACAGGTGCAAGCTCTTTTCTAGCCTATAGGTTGTAGGTAAGGGACTGTGCTGCTGCCATACACAGGTTAAGAACTTATGTTAATAAAAGTTACCTTCAAAATAATTATGGGAGTTTGGTTATTTGGGGGATCTTTAGCAATATAAAGCAATTCCTCCCTAATGTGTTTGAATTGCAGTTTTTATTTATGTAGAAATTAACTTAAATTCTAGATGTGTGTGAAATGAACATATTTATACAATTTTGATTAATTTTATAAGTAACATTTTTTTTTAACACTTTGCATACAGAAATTAATAAATCACAAGCACAAAACACAAGCTTCATTATAGAAAGCAATCTAGACATCAGACCACTTTTAACAAATCTCATTTAACTGCGGAAAACGAAATCGCACCTGAAAAAGACAGGGAGCATTAAGTCTATAACAAGCAGCGTTCAAATAATATTAGCAAGGAAACTCAAAAGCAGTCATGAGCCGTCATGGCTATATACCGGCGTCTTAGCTGAACTCCCGACGAGCAAGCCTTCTCGGCTAGTAACCACATACTCTCGACCGTCGGGTTTTATAAGCATACATACATATCCATCTTTAGACATGTATATGTATGTATCTCAATGTTAAAGCCCTTTGCCTGCTTTTTATTTTCTAACACCTGAGATCTCATATCTTTGAGCCATTATAATTTTTGTGTGCAATTTTTTAAAAATAATTTTAAGTAGTTTTATTATGAGTGTAACTATACTTTGTAAATGTATTTTTGATGTGTTTTGTGCAACCTTTTTGTTTCCCAAAGCAGTTGAACAGAGCTCTGAAGTTGCGGTAATATTTCTAGTGTAAAACGAGGTTGTGCTCAAGAGACCACGTTTATTTACAGCTCGTAAAACCAGCAATAAGTCCGACAAGCGCAAACACCTGCGATAAACCTCTTATGCAAACATTTGCGCTCCACTCGTAATCTGGCACTTAGTATTTTAGATCATTAAACATGCAACTTTGTTTTGTAAAGTGGATAGTATTCCATCATAATGATGTTATGGTGAGCTATAGATCATTTAGCCAAGGGAGAGATTTTACCAGTGATATATCAAATTACACCATAATGTTGGTTTTGTAGCTAAAATTTATATACATACAATTGACCATTAAAACTCATATACATTATTAAAGAACATACACATTAAGGCAGTGCTTTCCAAACTGTGTGTCGGCAGCAGTGTGTAGGTGTGTCCCTGCTTCAGCACAAATTTTTTTAAATTTAATTTTTTTTGGTTTCTTACTTTCCTGCCTGCTATGCATATCACATGGTTGACACGTGATTGATACCTAGTGGGTCACAGATCATCTTAACCAATTGGCGCAGCTCAGTGGGAACTGAAACTATTCCCATTGGCGGCTTTGACGGCACATTGGCTCCTGACTGCACGTGTAGTCTCCTTAATTGGCTTGTGACTGCATGTGTAGTCAGTGAGTGGGACAGCAGTGTGTTTGCAGTGCGGTCAGTAGTCAGTAGGGCTTGCGGAGCTCTAAAGGGCGGCAGCTTAAACGCTGAGCTGAAGTCAGAAGTTTTTTTTTGCAGCTAACTCCCAGTAGTGCATTGCTGCTCCTGCTCTTGATATATGGATAGGAAGTGGAAGCTTAAAAATGCTTGATGATGAAATGCGATTGTCTTTATCTAATATTCCACCAGATATTCCAAAACTGTGTTCATCCCATCAACCTCATACATCCCATTAAAATTAATAGTAAGTAGCTATTGGTGTTATTAAACTTTTTTTTAATTCTTGCACATATATACTGTTACTTGTAAATACATATTATTATTATATAATTTATGTATGTGTCTGTATATTTTAAAACAAGTTAGTTTAACCTCCTTTTGCTAGTACAACTGAATTAATTACCGTGTCGCGAAATGATGTAGGTCTAAAAAGTGTGTCACCAACATGAAAAGTTTGGAAAGCTCTGCATTAAGGGCTTAATTTTAAAAAGAAAAATGCTTTTTTTAAAGAAAAAAGAAAACTGCACTTAGCAGGTTTTGGGAGCTAAAATTGTCAGCTGTGGGGTGTAAGAAAAAAAAAATTGCACTAAAAAGTGCCTTTAAATTGCGGTCTATGGGAACTGTGTGTTTCCAGTAAATATATATGTATATGTTTATATACATTTTAGACTTTGGGCGGACCGGGCATTTTAGACTATGGGGTATATTTATCAAAGGTCTGGCGGACCTGATCCGACAGTACGGATCAGGTCCGCCAGACCTCGCTGAATGCGGAGAGCAATACTCTCTCCATATTCAGCATTGCACAAGCAGCTCTTGATGTATTCTTATACTGGCCACAGCAGTCATAATCAGGCAGAGAGAAGCATTTAATGGTTAAAGAGGAATTTAAAAAAAAAAAAAAATGATGAATGAAGAAATGGATAGAAAAGATAGCAAGATAGTTACAGTTACATTGTGTATCACATATGAAAAAGGAAAGAAATCTTTGATCACTTCAAGGTATGTAATACAGACTTGTGCTACACAAGATATACATTAGGTACATTCTCCTCTCATTGATTTCTGTTTACTAACGTAATTCTATCCATCAAAGTATTTATTTCCACTTCATTGGACCAAGTCCTGGATTTTTTAGATTTTTCTTTTACGCTTAATAGTCCCTTTATGAGCTCAATTGTCTCTCAGAAATCACTTAAGAGTCAGATAACAATCTTTCAAGAACCATCTACCAGATAATAGCTGTTCCCGCACTTGCTTTTCTTGGTTTTTATATATAATTCCCATGAAAATTTGGCACTTTACACAGAAGGAATATCTTGTATAGTTGCTGAAATTTCTGCATTAGTCCTTAATAAATGCCAATCATCCTTTCATCTTTCGTCAGGAAAAATAGATATTTTGTAAATAAATTACTAGTAAAAGCAGAACATATATTGTAAATGATCTCATAGCAAAAAGAGCTACCATTAGGTATGGGATTCTGTCAAATCGCTCTAAATATATGTGTAAAGGAAATTCTACAACCAGCTGTAAAAAAACTCAAAACACCAGCTGTGTTTCAGCTATAGAAAAAGTTGGATATTTACATTTTATGTGGAAAAAAAAATTCTGCAAAAGTAATAAAGGGACAGTAAACATAAACAAGTGGCGCACTATTTGGTTTTCCACTCAAAGTAAAAAATTAGCATAGACGGATTAGCACATGTATTACATGTTCATAGTAAAAATTTAGCATGAAAGAGTGAAAGACTCAGGTGCGCTAATTTCAGGACTATGGAATTTTTGACCATACTATCTCCTTCTTCCCATAGACGTAAAATTCTTATTAGTTATCGCTTGCGTGCTAACCCGACACTGTGCTAGACCAACTGCGCTAAACCTGAACCTGCATTAGAAATACTCTAAATTCCTATGTTCTTCACATAGAAAATGTTTTTTTTGTTTTTTTTTAAACAGATATATATATAAAACATGAAAATATAGATTTTGACAGCGGATAAGAATCATAGGCCCAACAAGTCTACCCAATATTTACTAAAAGTATAAACTTATCTAGTATATAGGATTAAAAGGGATAGTCTACATGAAAATGTTTGCTGTTTAAAAAGATGGCTAATCCCATTATTACCTATTTCCCAGTTTTGCATAAACAATACTGTTATATTAATACACTTTTTACCTCTGTGATTACCTTGTATCTAAGCCTCTGCAAACTGCCCCTTATCTCAGTTCTTTTGACAAACTTGCATTTTAGCCAGTCAGTGTTGACTCATAAAAAACTTCATGGGAGTGAACACAATGTTATCTATATGACACACATGAGCTAGCACTTCCTAATTGGGAAAAACTGTGAAAATGCACTGAGATAAGAGAAAGCCATAAAAAGCTTAAAGATTAGCATGTGAGCCTACCTAGTTTTAGCTTTTAATGAAGAATACCAAGAGAACAAGGCAAAATTGATGATAAAAGTAAATTGGAAAGTTTGTTTAAAATTGCATGCCCTATCTGAATTATGAAAGTTTAATTTTGACTAGACTGTCTCCTACATTGTTTGTCATTACCACCTCTTGTGGAAGTTTACTACCATTTTGAATGGTAGAATGAATTTTCCTTTGGATATTCGTTTTACACAATCGAATATCGTTAAGAACGAAAAATTCTTTCAAATTAAAAAAAACAATTAGTGCATATTCGATATATTATGAACATTCAAAATCCAAATGGATTTGCATTACTTTAAATTAGCATTTAAAAATTTGATTTTATATTTGAAAATAAACATGAAATTTGAATATTCAAACAAATATTACCGAATGGTAATTCAAATTTGAACACCAATATTTGAAATTAGAATGTGTGAATGCTTTATAAGCATTCAAATTTGATGTGAACAGACAAATGTATAAAAATTTATTTTAAATTTTTAATGTTGCACATCCCGAATATATACAGTATATATATATATATATATATATATATATATATATATATATATATATATATATATATATATATATATATATATATAAAGAACATTTCTAAATATTGCATGCTCTCAAGGTATTTGACTTGAAGTGCTCAAAAGTGAATATATATGTGTATACATGTGTTTATGTGCTTATTTGTATATGTGTATATATGTGTATATATATATATATATATATATGTGTGTGTATATGTGCACATACATATTTATACATATTTACACATATATACACATAAATACACACTAATAGACATGTATACACACACACATATTTAGACATATAGAATCGGAATTAAGGTAGAAAAATTCCTATTGGCTGATGCAATCAGCCAATAGGATTGAGCTTGCATTCTATTGGCTGATCCAATTAGCCAATAGAATGTGAGCTCAATCCTATTGGCTGATTGGATCAGCCAATAGGATTGAACTTCAATCCTATTGGCTGATTGCATCAGCCAATAGGATTTTTTCTACCTTAATTCCGATTGGCTGATAGAATTCTTTCTTGGATGACGTCATTTAAAGGAACCTTCATTCTTCAGTTGGACTTCGTTTGAAGAGGATGCTCCATGTCAGATGTCTTGAAGATGGAGCCGCTCCGTGCCGGATGGATGAAGATAGAAGATGCCACCTGGATGAAGACTTCTGTCCGTCTGGAGGACCTCTTCTTCCCGGCTTGGATGAAGACTTCTGCCCGTCTGGAGGACCACTTCGCCCGGCTTCGTTGAGGACTTCGGCCCGGGTGGGTGAAGACTTCTCAAGGGGTTAGTGTTAGGTTTTATTAAGGGGGGATTGGGTGGGTTTTAGAGTAGGGTTGGGTGTGTGGGTGGTGGGTTTTAATGTTGGGGGGTATTGTACTTTTTTTTTACAGGTAATAGAGCTAATTACTTTGGGGCAATGCCCCACAAAAGGCCCTTTTAAGAGCTATTTGTAATTTAGTATAGGGTAGGGCTTTTTATTATTTTGGGGGGCCTTTTTATTTTATTAGGGGGATTAGATTAGGTGTAATTAGTTTAAAAAACTTGTAACTATTTTATTATTTTCTGTAATTTAGTGGGGTTTTTTTCGTACTGTAGATCATTTTTTTAAATTGTGTTTAATTGTATTTAGTTTAGGTAATTAATTTAATTATAGTGTAGTGTTAGGTGTAATTGTAACTTAGGTTAGGATTTATTTTACAGATAAATGTGAATTTATTTTAACTAGAAGTTATTAAATAGTTAATAACTATTTAATAACTATTCTACCTAGTTAAAATAAATACAAACTTGCCTGTAAAATACAAATAAACCCTAAGCTAGCTACAATGTAACTATTAGTTATATTGTAGCTATCTTATGGTTTATTTTATAGGTAAGTATTTAGTTTGAAATAGGAATTATTTAGTTAATGATAGGAATATTTATTTAGATATATTTAAATTATATTTAAGTTAGGGGGGGTTAGGTTTAGGGTTAGAATTAGGTTTAGGGGTTGATTCAGAACATGCAATTTTAAGCAGCTTTCTAATTTACTTCTATTATCAATTTTTCTTTGTTCTCTTGCCATCTTTATTTGAAAAGCAGGAATGAATGCTTTGGAGCCGGTCCATTTTAGGTTGAGAACCTGGGTTGCGTTTGCTAATTGGATGGCTAAATGCAGGCACCAATCAGCAAGCCCTATCCAGGGTACTGAACAAAAAATAGGCCGGCTCCAAAGCTTTCATTCCTGCCTTTTCAAATAAAGATAGCAAGAGCACTAAGAAAAAATGATAATAGGAATAAATTAGAAAGTTGCTTAAAATTGTATGCTTTATCTGTATCATGAAAGAAACATTTGGGTTCAGTGTCCCTTTATTGTAAATGTTCCAGAAATATTCAGAATTAATTTTGTTTAAAATAAAATGAATACAGAATATTGAAAAGTGCAGCAGAATTTTTTTTTTCCAAAAGATATGGAAGAACCAATTTTTTTTTTTGTGCTGCACAACTCTAGAATCTGCATACAACAAGCCAAATAGCATTTATGAGCTCAGTGTAAAATGGAAGTTATAATTTTTCAGTGCAAACGTGTTAAAAGGACATAAAACCCCAAAACGTTATATCATGAAAAATATAAAGCATGCTATTTTAATCAACTTTTCCATTTGCTTCTATTATCACTTTTTTATTTTCTTGATATCCTTTGTTGAAAAGCAAAAAGATAAGGTCAGGAGTGTGCACGTGTCTGCAGCACTAAATAGCAGCAATTTTGCAAGAATGTTATAACTTAGGGAGCACTATTTCCTGTCATCTAGTGCTCCAGACGTGTGAACACTACCTATCTACAGGGAGTGCAGAATTATTAGGCAAGTTGTATTTTTGAGGATTAATTTTATTATTGAACAACAACCATGTTCTCAATGAACCCAAAAAACTCATTAATATCAAAGCTGAATATTTTTGGAAGTAGTTTTTAGTTTGTTTTTAGTTTTAGCTATTTTAGGGGGATATCTGTGTGTGCAGGTGACTATTACTGTGCATAATTATTAGGCAACTTAACAAAAAACAAATATATACCCATTTCAATTATTTATTTTTACCAGTGAAACCAATATAACATCTCAACATTCACAAATATACATTTCTGACATACAAAAACAAAACAAAAACAAATCAGTGACCAATATAGCCACCTTTCTTTGCAAGGACACTCAAAAGCCTGCCATCCATGGACTCTGTCAGTGTTTTGATCTGTTCACCATCAACATTGCGTGCAGCAGCAACCACAGCCTCCCAGGCACTGTTCAGAGAGGTGTACTGTTTTCCCTCCTTGTAAATCTCACATTTGATGATGGACCACAGGTTCTCAATGGGGTTCAGATCAGCTGAACAAGGAGGCCATGTCATTAGATTTTCTTCTTTTATACCCTTTCTTGCCAGCCACGCTGTGGAGTACTTGGACGCGTGTGATGGAGCATTGTCCTGCATGAAAATCATGTTTTTCTTGAAGGATGCAGACTTCTTCCTGTACAACTGCTTGAATAAGGTGTCTTCCAGAAACTGTCAGTAGGACTGGGAGTTGAGCTTGATTCCATCCTCAACCCGAAAAGGCCCCACAAGATCATCTTTGATGATACCAGCCCAAACCAGTACTCCACCTCCACCTTGCTGGCATCTGAGTCGGACTGGAGCTCTCTGCCCTTTACCAATGCAGCCACGGGCCCATCCATCTGGCCCATCAAGACTCACTCTCATTTCATCAGTCCATAAAACCTTAGAAAAATCAGTCTTGAGATATTTCTTGGCCCAGTCTTGACGTTTCAGCTTGTGTGTCTTGTTCAGTGGTGGTCGTCTTTCAGCCTTTCTTACCTTGGCCATGTCTCTGAGTATTGCACACCTTGTGCTTTTGGGCACTCCAGTGATGTTGCAGCTCTGAAATATGGCCAAACTGGTGGCAAGTGACATCTTGGCAGCTGCACGCTTGACTTTTCTCAGTTCATGGGCAGTTATTTTGCGCCTTGGGTTTTCCACACGCTTCTTGCGACCCTGTTGACTATTTTGAATGAAACGCTTGATTGTTCGATGATCACGCTTCAGAAGCTTTGCAATTTTAAGAGTGCTGCATCCCTCTGCAAGATATCTCACTATTTTTGACTTTTCTGAGCCTGTCAAGTCCTTCTTTTGACCGATTTTGCCAAAGGAAAGGAAGTTGCCTAATAATTATGCACACCTGATATAGGGTGTTGATGTCATTAGACCACACCCCTTCTCATTACAGAGATGCACATCACCTAATATGCTTAATTGGTAGTAGGCTTTCGAGCCTATACAGCTTGGAGTAAGACAACATGCATAAAGAGGATGATGTGGTCAAAATACTCATTTGCCTAATAATTCTGCACTCCCTGTAGATATCTCTTCAACAAAGAATAACATAAGTACAAAGCTAATTTTATAATATAATTAAATTGGAAACTTTTTTTTAAATTGTATGCTCTATTTCATGCCCTTTTAAATTGGAGCCCTAAAAATCAACTTTCGCAATCATAGTTTGGAGACAGAAAAATAACAATTCAACAGCTTTAACAACTGTCAGATTTTTCAATAGTCAAATTGAACTATGAATTTGCCAAAAAAAAAAAAAAATCTATAGTTAGCTGGGATCAATAATGGAAAAATGACATGGTCTAAGAAATTAGACCATGACATTTTTGCATCAGAATTTCCTTTTTATTCCAAATATTGGCTAGATTGAAAAGTAAAGCACATTTTAAATCTATATCTAACATGGTATTTTCATTCAAATCTATAGTTCAGCCAAAATGCTAAACTGAAATCTTGGATTTACTTTTTTTTTTGCTAAGGTTCTTCTAAATAGATTGTTGTTGGCTCTGGCGAAAATGTTGTTAAATAATCACTGCCTAGTGCCAATTTTGCATCCACAGATTAAGTGATTGCAGGTTGAATGATGATGATTGAACGAGAGTCAATGGTCACATTTTTCAAGTGATCAGCTGGATTGCTGCCTTTGGAATCATGGTTTCTTTTGATCTACCAGCATGCTAATGCTGTAGCCAGTTCAATTTTGCTTAAATGTATCCATCAAATGCCAATGTACTAAATACACTGAAGCTTAATCAAAACTACAAACTCTCTTGAAACTTGATGCGCTAAAATGAGAACTGTCAGGATAGGTAAAGTCCAGAGTAAGACCCAAATGTTAGAATGAGGGTAATAACACCCTAGCACAGTGAGTATATACCAGGACCTGACCCTGCGACAGCTATAGTATAAAATACTCACAGAGATAGGCTGGAATATGGCACAGCAGGGTCAGGAGAAGAAACTTCGAGTAGATAGGGTTAATCAAGAGAGTTGTCAAGTAAGCAATGTCCGGCAATGTGTAATCAGGCAGGTAGAGGTTAACCAATAGAGTAATTTAACAAGCAATGTCCAGCAACGTGTAATCAGGCAGGTAGGGGTTAAGCAATAGAGTAATCCAACAAGCAATGTCCAGCAACGTGTAATCAGGCAGGTAGGGGTTAAGCAGTAGAGTAATCAAACAAGCAATGTCCAGCAACGTGTAATCAGGCAGGTAGTGGTTAAGCAATAGAGTAATCCAACAAGCAAAGTCCAGCAATGTGTAATCAGGCAGGTAGGGGTTAAGCAGTAGAGTAATCAAACAAGCAATGTCCAGCAACGTGTAATCAGGCAGGTAGGGGTTAAGCAATAGAGTAATCCAACAAGCAATGTCCAGCAACGTGTAATCAGGCAGGTAGGGGTTAAGCAATAGAGTAATCCAACAAGCAAAGTCCAGCAACGTGTAATCAGGCAGGTAGGGGTTAAGCAGTAGAGTAATCAAACAAGCAATGTCCAGCAACGTGTAATCAAGCAGGTAGGGGTTAAGCAGTAGAGTAATCCAAAAAGCAAAGTCCAGCAACGTGTAATCAGGCAGGTAAGGGTTAAGCAATAGAGTTTTCCAACAAGAAAAGTCCAGCAACAAGGGATCAGTCAGATAGGGGTTCAGGATTCAGAATAAACGATAAGCACAGGTTCAGAAATATGAGAGATACTCACAAGCCAACGTGTGAAAAACAAACAGGCACCGGAGGAGAGAAGACGCCAGAATAAGAAGCCATTCTGACGTCAGAGGAGAGGGATGGCTTCAGTCAAGTTGCTAGGCAACGAAGTGTAGCGCAACAGTGCTGAAGAAATCCGGAAGGGGGAAGAGCGATCAGCTGAGCGATCGCGACAGTGCCCCCTCCTCAAGGACCCCTCCGAGGAACACGAGTAGGCGACGAAGGATTCCGAACGTGGAACTGTTTGATCAGGGCAGAGGCGCGGATATGAGAAGCAGGTTCCCAGGAACGTTCAGTAATGGGGTAGCCCTTCCAATGAACCAAATAGTATAAACGATTACCTCGTAATCTGGAATCAAGAATTTGACTGATCTCGAATTCTGAAGTACCATCCGCAAGAAATGGAGAGGGAGTTTTCTTTTTGGTGGAAAACCGATTAGAGACTGCCGGTTTAAGAAGAGACACATGAAATACAGGATGAATCTTCAGGTTGTCTGGTAAAGCCACCTTGTAAGCAGTAGAACAAACCTTGGAAGCAATTCTAAACGGTCCTATGTATTTAGGACCCAATTTAGCACAAGGCTGCTTAAGACGAATGAATCTGGTTGATATCCAAACTTTGTCTCCAGTGCGAAATGAAGGTGCCTTACGGCGTCTGCGATCAGCAAATCGCTTATACTTTAGAGAAGAGAGGAGAAGAATTTCCCGAATCTTCTTCCAGTGTTTACAGAGATTCTTCACAGTTCGATCTGCTTCAGGAACACCAGAAACCCCAGAAGACATAGGAAAAGTTCTAGGCTCGAATCCATAAGCTGCCTTAAAGGGAGAAGTCTGTAAAGAAGAATTAAGACGAGAAATGAAAGCAAGTTCAGCCAAAGGAAGAAGTTGAGACCAATTGGAATGCTGATGGTTAACATAATGTCTGAGATAAGATTCAAGAGATTGGTTAACTCGTTCAGTTTGACCGTTGGATTGAGGATGATGGGCAGTAGATAGAGATATGGTAACTCCAAATTGTTTGCATAGAGATTTCCAAAATCTTGAGACAAATTGAACTCCTCGATCAGAAACAATGTCCAAAGGAAAACCATGTAATCTGGTGATATGGAGAATAAACAGGTCAGCAAATTTCCGGGCAGATGGTAGGCCAGTTAAAGGAACAAAATGAGCTGTTTTGGAAAATCTGTCTACCACAACCCATATGGTCTTGTTTCCGGCAGAATTAGGAAGATCAGTAATAAAGTCCATGGAAACATGAGACCAGGGATAATATGGAACCGGTAGAGGTTGTAAGAGTCCAAAAGGTAAACCAGAAGACTGTTTATTAGATGTACAGGAATTACAGGCTGCAACATAATCCTTGACATCTTTGTTCATAGAAGGCCACCAGACATGTTGTTTGAGTCTCCATAATGTATTACGTACTCCAGGATGTCCTGACAAAATATTATCATGAGCCCAACGAAGAAGTTTAAGGCGGTATTCTGCAGGTACAAACAAGATTCCAGGAGGTATGTTATAGGAGGAAGGAATGGAGGTTTGAGCAGACTGTAGTGCTTGAAAAGGAAAAGTAGACAACTGAGCTAGAACTTTAGCAGGCTGGAGAATGGGTTCAGAATCCAACAATGTAGAATCAGAAGTATGAAATTGTCTGGATAAAGCATCCGCTTTACAGTTCTTAGAACCAGGAATATAAGAGAGGACAAAATTAAATCTGGAAAAGAACAGAGCCCACCGAGCTTGACGTGAATTGAGGCGTTTAGCAGTATGAAGATACAGACGATTTTTATGATCTGTAAGAATAAGAAATGGCTGAACCGTGCCTTCAAGCAGATGTCTACATTCTTCCAAGGCCATCTTAATCGCTAACAATTCTTTGTTACCGACGTCATAATTCAATTCTGAAGTATTAAACTTCTTGGAGAAGAACCTCACAGGAAGGATTTTGCTATTGATGGGATTTCGTTGAGAAAGCACAGCCCCGGCAGCGATAAGAGAAGCATCCACTTCAACGATGAATTGGAGACTCGGAACTGGATGGCAAAGAACGGGGGCTGAAGTAAATGCAGATTTCAGAGTCTCAAAGGCCTGTAAGGCTTTATCAGACCAATGTTTGCAATCCTGACCCTTCTTAGTAAGAGCAGTAAGAGGTGCCGATATGTTAGCAAAGTCTTTTATAAATTTACGGTAGTAATTGGCAAACCCTAGAAACCTCTGAAGAGATTTTAGGGAAGTTGGTCTAGGCCAATCTATAATAGCCGACAGTTTGTCAGAATCCATCTCAAATCCAGACGGAGAAATTATGTAACCCAAAAAATGAATAGATTCTTGATGAAAAGAGCACTTTTCAAGCTTGGCAAATAGAGAATTTTCACGTAATCTCTGGAGTACTAGTTTAACATGATGAACGTGATCCTGCAAAGTCCGAGAATAAATCAAAATATCATCAAGATAGATAATGACAAATTGATTAAGATAGTCTCTGAATATTTCATTAACAAAATGCTGAAAAACAGCAGGGGCATTGCATAACCCAAAAGGCATAACTAAATATTCATAGTGTCCAAATCTTGTGTTGAAGGCTGTTTTCCACTCATCCCCTTTTCGAATCCTGACCAAATTGTATGCCCCACGAAGATCCAATTTGGTAAAAATGGAAGCACCCTGGAGACAATCAAACAATTCAGGAATGAGAGGAAGGGGATAACAATTCTTGATAGTAATCTGATTAAGAGCACGATAGTCAATGCAAGGACGTAGACCTCCATCTTTCTTTTCAACAAAGAAGAAACCTGCTCCTACCGGAGAGGAAGAATTATCCTTGATGTAGTCTTCGAGAGAAACATTTTCTTGACAGGAAAGTGGGTATGTTTTACCCTTAGGAAGAGGTGCTCCCGGTAGTAAATCAATGGGACAATCAAAGTCCCGATGTGGAGG
This sequence comes from Bombina bombina, assembly GCF_027579735.1. Classification (NCBI taxonomy): domain Eukaryota; kingdom Metazoa; phylum Chordata; class Amphibia; order Anura; family Bombinatoridae; genus Bombina; species Bombina bombina. The sequence continues at coordinate 141,100,668 of NC_069509.1, read as the reverse complement.
TAATACTTCAGCATCCTTCTTAGAAAAGACATCACAAAAAGAATGGTATTGTACAGGCAAAGAATCAGGAATGTCCAAAACTGCCACAACTGTACTAGAAGGTTTGGGAGTATTCTGTAAACACTTTTGGAAACAAGAGGATCCCCAGGTAACAAGTTCCCCTTTTGACCAGGAGAAAACCGGATCATGACGTTGTAGCCATGGAAGTCCCAAAATTAAAGGAAACTGAGGAGAAGAGATGATGTCAAAACAGATGGACTCCGAATGAAGTACTCCTACAGACATAAGAAGTGGTATAGTAGAATATTGAATGATTCCTGAACCTAAAGGTTGACCACTGACAGTAGTGACCTTAATTACTTGGTTCTTGGAAAGCAAAGGAATCCGAAGGGAATTAACAAAATCCGAATCCATAAACATTCCAGCAGCTCCAGAATCAATGAGTGCTTGAGCCTGAAACTTGGTGTTGCCAAAACGGAAGGTGACTGGAACAAAGAGCTTGGGATTGAGGGTAGGAAAAGATTTTTGTCTTAACTCAGTCCCTCTTTCTGGAGTTAAGCCCTGGCTTTTACTGGACAGGTTGGACAATCTTTTAACATATGTCCCTTAATACCACAATATAGACATAGTCCAAGATTATGCCTTCTGAGACGTTCAGCTTCAGATAACTTAATTGCACCAACCTCCATGGGTTCACTAGATTCAGAGATAGAAGAATTCGGAGCAAGAAGGTTAGGTGAACGAGACAAAGGACGGAAATTGGATTTTAAAAAGGATCTTCTGTTACGGTCACGTTCATGGAGACGCTCAGAGTAACGAGCATCTAACTTGATACATAGATTGATGAGTTCTTCTAGAGAATCAGGAAGATCTCTATAAACTAGTTCGTCTTTTAAACGATCGCAAAGACCTTTACGAAATGCTGCACGCAGGGCCCCATGATTCCACATAGTTTCAGCAGCTAAAGTCCGAAATTCTATAGCGTATTGTGCTACAGAAAGAGAACCCTGCCTTAAATCTAAAAGTCCTGCTTCGGCAGCTGCAGACCTTCCAGGTTTATCGAACACGTAAGAAAATATGGATACAAAAGTGTCAATATCATGAAGCAAAGGATCATCCTTTTCCAACAATGGAGAAACCCAAGCCAAGGCTTTACCTTTCATAAGAGAAATCAAAAAGGTGATCTTGGAAGAAGAGGAAACAAACATAAGAGGATTATTTCTGAAATGTAGGCGGCACTGATTAAGGAATCCTCAACAGTCATCCGGGTTGCCATCATATTTATCAGGTAGCGGAATTCTGGGTACTAACCGTTCAGCAGGATGTGGCGGATTATATGTAGGATTAGAACTGGCCGCAGGAACAACAGGAGTTACAGGGACTTGTGAAGGCGGAGTGAGGTTATGCAAAAGAGCAGTAATTTGATCCAATTTAGAGTCCAATGATTGCAGGTGTGCGGAGTGGGTGCCAAGCAGCTGTCCTTGTAGAGCCACAGCTCTGGATAACTCACCAGGGTCCATTTTATGGCCTGTTTGTAATGTCAGGATAGGTAAAGTCCAGAGTAAGACCCAAATGCAAGAATGAGGGTAATAACACCCTAGCACAGTGAGTATATACCAGGACCTGACCCTGCGACAGCTATAGTATAAAATACTCACAGAGATAGGCTGGAAGATGGCACAGCAGGGTCAGGAGAAGAAACTTCGAGTAGATAGGGTTAATCAAGAGAGTTGTCAAGTAAGCAATGTCCGGCAATGTGTAATCAGGCAGGTAGAGGTTAACCAATAGAGTAATCCAACAAGCAATGTCCAGCAACGTGTAATCAGGCAGGTAGGGGGTTAAGCAATAGAGTAATCCAACAAGCAATGTCCAGCAATGTGTAATCAGGCAGGTAGGGGTTAAGCAGTAGAGTAATCAAACAAGCAATGTCCAGCAACATGTAATCAGGCAGGAAGGGGTTAAGCAATAGAGTAATCCAACAAGCAAAGTCCAGCAACGTGTAATCAGGCAGGTAGGGGTTAAGCAGTAGAGTAATCAAACAAGCAATGTCCAGCAACGTGTAATCAGGCAGGTAGGGGTTAAGCAATAGAGTAATCCAACAAGCAATGTCCAGCAACGTGTAATCAGGCAGGTAGGGGTTAAGCAATAGAGTAATCCAACAAGCAAAGTCCAGCAACGTGTAATCAGGCAGGTAGGGGTTAAGCAGTAGAGTAATCAAACAAGCAATGTCCAGCAACGTGTAATCAGGCAGGTAAGGGTTAAGCAATAGAGTTTTCCAACAAGCAAAGTCCAGCAACAAGGGATCAGTCAGATAGGGGTTCAGGATTCAGAATAAACGATAAGCACAGGTTCAGAAATATGAGAGATACTCACAAGCCAACGTGTGAAAAACAAACAGGCACCGGAGGAGAGAAGACGCCAGAAAAAGAAGCCATTCTGACGTCAGAGGAGAGGGACGGCTTCAGTCAAGTTGCTAGGCAACGAAGTGTAGCGCAACAGTGCTGAAGAAATCCGGAAGGGGGAAGAGCGATCAGCTGAGCGATCACGACAAGAACTTTTTTAAAGTTAGACAATATACTGAAATCATAAATATTCCAGTCATTTTGCATTCTTATGCATTACTTGCTTTCTTTTTATTTCTGCTTTATAGATATAAAACAGATCCCATTTAAACCAGTCTGAAAAAATCCATAATAGTATAAAAAATAAAAATAGGACACCTTTAAAAAGCCTGCGGGCAGATAATGTTCCTAGCCAGTAAACCTGTCCAGACACACTTGGGACAATCAAGGCATGTTATTATTGCACAAGAATTTATTTCTGTAGCCCCACCCCTTGCTTTAATGCAACCAATTGTGTGAGAGGAGGGCTTGTCCATCATCCATCACAGATCATCTTGGAGTGACGTAGCTCCACCGCTGTTTCTTAACTTGCAGTTGCAGGCTCATAGTTTAAAGGATCCCTTAGCGTTACAACATTACACATATAATGGCCCCATTTATCAAAGCTTCAACAGTGAACTCACCCAAACTTTGTGTCAAATGATGCGCATATTTTGTTATGCAAAGTTATGAAGCAGTCAAGTAATCAAAAATGCAGGGGAATTCAAAGTGATCAAAAATGTGTCACCAAACCTCGCTCGCTGGCTTATTTAATCGTATTTTACATGTACGATAAACTGTCTGACCACGTTGTGAACATTGCTGCCAGCCTGACTTTAAATCTATGACCTCATAGCTTGCAAATATCATAGGAAATAATGGGCAAATCATTTGTCTCTGAGTTTACAGTTTTTTTACATAAATAATGCATTTTAAAAAATGCATTTGACCCTCAGAATATAACATTTTCATTTAGAAATCAATAAGAATATAATCTCCCCATGTGGCGACCCCATCAAGTGATCACTTGGTCCCATGGTCACATGTGTTCCAAATATAACGCTGGACATCCATATTGCTTTGATTCAACGTTTTATTATTATAATATTTTGGCGCCATTTACCTGCCTTACAGTTCTCTAGTCATATATGATTAATGGTAAAAGTGACATACGTTTTGCATACTAATTATTTCTCTTTTGTCAATCATAAATCTAAAATGAGAACATTTAGGCCTAGATTTGGAGTTTGGCGTTAGCCGTGAAAACCAGCGTTAGAGGCTCCTAACGCTGGTTTTAGGCTACCTCCGGTATTTGGAGTCACTCAAAATAGGGTCTAACGCTCACTTTTCAGCCGCGACTTTTCCATACCGCAGATCCCCTTACGTAAATTGCGTATCCTATCTTTTCAATGGGATTTTTCTAACTCCGGTATTTAGAGTCATGGCTGAAGTGAGCGTTAGACATCTAACGACAAAACTCCAGCCGCAGGAAAAAAGTCAGTATTTAAGAGCTTTCTGGGCTAACACCGGTTTATAAAGCTCTTAACTACTGTACTCTAAAGTACACTAACACCCATAAACTACCTATGTACCCCTAAACCGAGGTCCCCCCACATCGCCGCCACTCGATAAAAATTTTTAACCCCTAATCTGCCGACCGCCACCTACGTTATACTTATGTACCCCTAATCTGCTGCCCCTAACACCGCCGACCCCTATATTATATTTATTAACCCCTAACCTGCCCCCCACAACGTCGCCGCCAGCTACCTACAATAATTAACCCCTAATCTGCCGACCGCAAAGCGCCGCCACCTACGTTATATTTATGTACCCCTAATCTGCTGCCCCTAACACCGCCGACCCCTATATTATATTTATTAACCCCTAATCTGCCCCCCTCAACGTCGCCTCCACCTGCCTACACTTATTAACCCCTAATCTGCCGAGCGGACCGCACCGCTATTATTATAAAGTTATTAACCCCTAATCCTCCTCACTAACCCTATAATAAATAGTATTAACCCCTAATCTGCCCTCCCTAACATCGCCGACACCTAACTTCAAACATTAACCCCTAATCTGCCGACTGGAGCTCACCGCTATTCTAATAAATGTATTAACCCCTAAAGCTAAGTCTAACCCTAACACTAACACCCCCCTAAATTAAATATAATTTTAATCTAACGAAATTAATTAACTCTTATTAAATAAATTATTCCTATTTAAATCTAAATACTTACCTGTAAAATAAATCCTAATATAGCTACAATATAAATTATAATTATATTGTAGCTATTTTAGGATTAATATTTATTTTACAGGTAACTTTGTATTTATTTTAACCAGGTACAATAGCTATTAAATAGTTAAGAACTATTTAATAGCTAAAATAGTTAAAATAATTACAAAATTACCTGTAAAATAAATCCTAACCTAAGTTACAATTAAACCTAACACTACACTATCAATAAATTAATTAAATAAACTACCTACAATTACCTACAATTAACCTAACACTACACTATCAATAAATTAATTAAATACAATTCCTACAAATAAATACAATTAAATAAACTAGCTAAAGTACAAAAAATAAAAAAGAACTAAGTTACAAAAAATAAAAAAATATTTACAAACATAAGAAAAATATTACAACAATTTTAAACTAATTACACCTACTCTAAGCCCCCTAATAAAATAACAAAGCCCCCCAAAATAAAAAAATGCCCTACCCTATTCTAAATTACTAAAGTTCAAAGCTCTTTTACCTTACCAGCCCTGAACAGGGCCCTTTGCGGGGCATGCCCCAAGAAGTTCAGCTCTTTTGCCTGTAAAAAAAAACATACAATACCCAAGCCCCCCAACATTACAACCCACCACCCACATACCTCTAATCTAACCCAAACCCCCCTTAAATAAACCTAACACTAAGCCCCTGAAGATCATCCTACCTTGTCTTCACCTCACCGGGTATCACACTGATCCGTCCAGAAGAGCTCCTCCGATGTCCTGATCCAAGCCCAAGCGGGGGGCTGAAGAGGTCCATGATCCGGATGAAGTCTTCATCCAAGCGGGAGCTGAAGAGGTCCATGATCTGGATGAAGTCTTCATCCAAGCGGGAGCTGAAGAGGTCAATGATCCGGATGAAGTCTTCATCCAAGCGGGAGCTGAAGAGGTCCATGATCCGGATGAAGTCTTCTATCAACGGCATCTTCAATCTTCTTTCTTCCGGATCCATCTTGCAGACCTCCGACGCGGAACATCCTCTTCTCCCGACGCCTACTAGCCGAATGACGGTTCCTTTAAGGGACGTCATCCAAGATGGCGTCCCTCGAATTCCGATTGGCTGATAGGATTCTATCAGCCAATCGGAATTAAGGTAGGAATATTCTGATTGGCTGATGGAATCAGCCAATCAGAATCAAGTTCAATCCGATTGGCTGATTCAATCAGCCAATCAGATTGAGCTCGCATTCTATTGTTATTGTATGTTTATTTTTTTACAGGCAAAAGAGCTGAATTCTTTGGGGCATGCCCCGCAAAGGGCCCTGTTCAGGTCTGGTAAGGTAAAAGAGCTTTGAACTGTAGTAATTTAGAATAGGGTAGGGAATATTTTATTTTGGGGGTCTTTGTTATTTTATTAGGGGGCTTAGAGTAGGTGTAATTAGTTTAGAATTGTTGTAATATTTTTCTTATGTTTGTAAATATTTTTTTATTTTTTGTAACTTAGTTCTTTTTTATTTTTTGTACTTTAGTTAGTTTATTTCATTGTAGTTATTTGTAGGAATTGTATTTAATTTATTTATTGATAGTGTAGTGTTAGGTTTAATTGTAGGTAATTGTAGGTATTGTATTTAATTAATTTAATGATAGTATAGTGTTAGGTTTAATTGAAACTTAGGTTAGGATTTATTTTACAGGTAATTTTGTAATTATTTTAACTAGGTAGCTATTAAATAGTTCTTAACTATTTAATAGCTATTGTACCTGGTTAAAATAATTACAAAGTTGCCTGTAAAATAAATATTAATCCTAAAATAGCTACAATATAATTATAATTTATATTGTAGCTATATTAGGATTTATTTTACAGGTAAGTATTTAGCTTTAAATAGGAATAATTTATTTAATAAGAGATAATTAATTTCGTTAGATGTAAATTATATTTAACTTAAGGGGGTGTTAGTGTTAGGGTTAGACTTAGCTTTAGGGGTTAATACATTTATTAGAATAGCGGTGAGCTCCAGTCGGCAGATTAGGGGTTAATAATTGAAGTTAGGTGTCGGCGATGTTAGGGAGGGCAGATTAGGGGTTAATACTACATTCTCTTGGTATCTTTATTTGAAATGCAAGAATGTAAGTTTAGATGCCGGCCCATTTTTGGTGAACAACCTGGGTTGTCCTTGCTGGTAGGTGGATAAATTCATCCACCAATAAAAAAGTGCTGTCCAGAGTACTGAAACCAAAAAAAAGCTTAGAAGCCTTCTTTTTCAACTAATGATAGCAAGAGAACGAATAAAAATTGATAATAGGAGTAAATTAGAAAGTTGCTTAAAATTGCATGCTCTTTCTGAATTACAAAAGAAAAAATTTGGGTACAGTGTCCCTTTAAGTTCATAGAAAAGTAGATTCAACGCTCTCAAACAGAGCAGGTTACTTCTGATCAGGGTAATACACACAAGGACATTTGCTAAGGAACTTTGGTGACATATATTCCTGTTTTTATTTAATATGTTTTAATAGTTTTAATAGTGCTGCTTTCTTTGGTAGTGTTTAAGATAACAGTATTAACCCAATTCTCACAGGGATATAGCAAAAAGCAGCAAAATAAATAATTAATATAAACAATAATGCTATACTTTCAATGATGAAACACTTTAAGCACTGTTAAATTTTTAGTTTATTGGCCATTAAATGTATGATGCAATAAGTAACTTCTAGCAGGACAAATTTTTAAGACCCTTGATTTTTCTCAGGATATTGACCTCTTTAATTGCAGACAGGCTACCTACAAGATATAAGATCTGTTCAGTCTTTCCTGTCCTGTTACTCAAGCCCTGGAAGCCCAATCCTTTCCTGTGATTGTGAATGATAGTGAGAAATTTGAGGTAGAACAAATTTTTAACTCCTGTTTACGAAGAGGTAATTTGGAGTATCTGGTTCATTGGAAAGGTTATCGTCATGAAGAGAGGTCCTGTGAACCACTATCCAATATACATGCTCCAAAGCTTCAAAGCTTCTAAGCTTCTATGCGTCTTTCACAGAGCTCTTCTTGCCAAACCTTCCCCATCACGGGTTGCACTTTAGGAGGGGGCTATATCAGTGCTGTACTTACTTGTGCAGTCCCTGGTTCGCTGCACTAACCTCTCCAAGAGCTCTAAGTCTGAAGATTGGTCTCTTTTGCAACAGAACTTCCATCATGCTATCTTCAGAGGAGTCTTCGGACATGCTATGCCTGGGCATGCTGTTGAAACTTTAATCTGTGTGAGCCACGGTAACCCCTTCTGATGGAAGCGTGCCAAGTGATACTGTGCTAATATTTAAAGGAGCCATTGGTCAGTTAGCACATGAAGGGACAGCACCCATTCAAGTGGTACCTCTGCACAACATGATGATGTCACATTAGGTTTTATTAAGGCCTTTAAAGCATAGCATTCCTTGCTTGGTTATTCTAGTGATAAGCCATTAGTTACCCCAGCTCCTAGTTACCCTCCTTGGTGTTCCTTATCCTTTTATCTCCATTACCTGCTGCCTGCCCTGTGCTTTCTATTGTCCTGTGGCTCTTTGACTTCTGTCTTCCCATTTTGGCTTTGATTTTTCTGTCCCCTCCAGGCCTAACGTGTATCTGATTTAGTCTAGACTGACTTTGGCCTGATTTGGACTGTTGTCTTGCAGACTGTATGCCTGTTATCAGACTTGGCTTTCCCAACTCTGCTGTTGCCTTGCCCTTCAGTGGATGGATCTCCTGGATGACCTTGGCTACCCTCTGATTATGTCTTGAATCTACCCCAGCACTTACCAGCCCTCATGCCTATCTCATTTCTAGCCAACTTGTTCCACTTCAGGTTTTCTAGCAGAGGTTTACATAAGATAGTGCTAAATATCTGCAAAATGCCAACATGTACTGTGACATACTGAAGCAGACCATGATCCCCTCCCTTCGGGAGACTGGGTCGCATATATATATATATATATATTTATATATATATATATATATATATATATATATATATATATATATATATATATATATATATATATACAGTATATATGTGTGTGTGTCAGATGCTTAATTTTAATATATTGTATTTTGTTATGCATATATTAAAGTGGAAGCCTCCAAGGGCTTAGAAATTATAATATGAGTCTCCCTATGGTTTAGTTAAGGGAACAAAGAAAATTTGATAATGAAGTAAAATGAAAAGATGTTTAAAATTGCATGGCCTATCTGAATAATTAACATTTCATTTTTACTAGATTGTCCCTTTAAATAAACAGTAAACATTTTCAGATGGTAATATAAAATGATAAATCATATATATTAATAAAAGTCTGCAAAATATTTGTATTAATTTATTTTGTCCCCTTTTCATGTAATTCCATTCTGAAATTGAAAGCTTTTCAGTTTGTTAGAAATGGAAGTGCAGAACACTGTTATATTCTATATAGCCATTGGCTGCACACTCTAGTGACCTTTTCATGACTGTCCCTAATTGGCCACTTATTTTGTCAAAATTTGAACTACTAATGATTTTTTTGTTTGTTACTTTACACATAGCAATATTAAGAATACATGGTATACATAGTGCATTGATGTTTAGTGAAGGTCCAGGGAAAGCATTTTTTTCACATTGTCCTTTCTATTCTTGGTTTAGTATCAAATGTATTCAGACCAGATTTCAAGGTTTGATAAATGTCCAAGAAGCATTTAAGTCCCTGTGTAACTGGACATACACTAGTATACCAGATTCAAGAGAGATCACTTAGTCCATCATATGTGTGTAAGACAACAATGAATTACAATAAAACAAGAATAAAAAAAATAACAAACATTTTTGGTGTTAGTGAATACACCGATTATGGTGCTAGGGTATGATTTTGCAAGATATTGGTTTGCCTTAAGTTTTCCTGGAGGTGTTGACCTTGGTGATGTGGGTGTCCTAATAACGGTGTTAGGGTCTCCTATTATGTGCTTGAGAATATGGCCATGTTAAAGTGGTTGGGGCTGCCTCTTTATGGCTTAGAATGGGATTCCCAGAGAAACAATATTTTGTGCTATGCATCTAAAGTGTTGGAGGTTAGGTACTGGTATCTCTCTAGTTTAAAATTGCTATGGATTTCTTGTATCCACATTTGGCAAGTGGGGATTGCGTCTTTTTTCCCCATGCATGGAATTAATTGGTTTACACTATTTATCATGAGTTGACAGAGTTTCTTGTGAGTTTTGGATTGGAGTTTTGGGTATTTGTAGAATAGAACTATTAGTAGATCTAATGATATGGGAGTTCCTATCATTTCCTGTATATATTGTGATACCTCCTTCCAGAAGAGCTGTGATTTGGGGCAGGGCCACTAGATATAATAAATTGTTCCTTCTTGTGTGCAAAGTCTACAACAGCGGTGGGATGAATTTGGGAATATGTATTTTAGCCGACCATCTGGTCATTAATGCAGTGTTAGTTCAAGAAGTTTAGATGAGTGGGCTGACTTGTATGTTAAGAAAAATTGAATTCCAGTCTTGTGTTGGTATCAGATATGGTAGTGTGTTCTATGAGTTGTTTAGGTAAAAGGCTGTTATCTTTCACGTAGGAAAAGGTATATGTCTTTTGGTCCTGATGGGGTGTTAATGCCAGGTTGGAAGTTTTGGTTATGTAGAATGGGTATTAGTGGGGAAGCTATTGAGGAGATGTCAGGATGTTTTTTGATTATGTTTTTCCATACTTTGAAAGTCTCTGAAATGATGGGGTTTTTAATATGGGTATGTTTCTCTTGTGTTCCTTCCAGCCAACATAGGGGACCAAGTTGAGGAAAGTCTTGAGGAAAGTCCCATAAATCGTGTTCTAGTTGAACCCATTGTTTATGATGGTGTTCTTTGTGAGAGCACCAGTCTACAATTGTAGAAAGGTAAATTGCGTTTCTATAGTCTTAGAGATTTGGTACTCCTAGTCCTCCCTGATCAGGGTATCTGTAGAGTATCAGCTTCGGTATTTTTGGGGGTTTTAGCTTCCATATATATGAATTAAGTAGAGATTGTAGTTTTGGTATAGTGGTGTTTGGGAGAGGGATTGGGACTGTTTGTAAGCTATAGAAAATTTTCGGTAGTAGTGTCATTTTTGCTGCCCAAATTCCTCCCATCCAAGATATATGTTTAGGGAGCCATTGTGAGTAGTTTGCCAAGATGTTTTAAATAAGGAAGTTGTAGTTTAATTTGACTAGGTCTGATAAGTCTGGGGATAGATGTGTTGCCAGGTATTGTAGGGATTGGGAATTAATAGTGAATGAGGCAATATCATTTATGGTGGCTAAGTTTTTTTTTTTTTTATATGTGTACAGAAAGTATTTCCAATTTCCCAACATTAATTGAGAAAGTTAGAAACTTTGCTGTAATCTTTGAGGACAGACTGTGCCACAGAGAGGGATCAAGGTGGTTCGGTAAGGGTCATTAGAAGGTCATCAGCAAACAATGCCAGTTTGTATTCTGTGTTTTTAATCTTAATTCCTTTTATGTCGGGGGAGTTACGTAGGGTGGAAGCTAATACTTTCATCAATAAGACAAATAGAATGGGGGATAGTGGGCACCCTTTTATTGTTCCATTTCTAATCTGGTAGCTTTCTGATAGAAGGCCATTCACTTTGACCTTTGCTGAGGGGGAATTGTAAAGGGCTAAAAAATTTAGATGAATTCTTCAGGGATGCCAAATTTGTGGAGAGATCTCTGTAGGAAGGTCTAGTCGAGGCGATCAAACACCTTTTCTGCGTCTGATGATATGAATAGGGTAGGTATTTTGTGATAATGAGTATGATGTAGAAGGTGGGCTTCTTTAACTGTATTGTCTTTGGCCTCCCTCTGTGGAGCAAAACCAGTCTGATCAGTATGTATTATGTATGGGAGAATTGGATTTAATCTGTTGGCTAAGATTTTTGAATAGATTTTAAGGTCCACGTTGAGTAGTGATTTAGGATGGGAATTAGCTGAGTTGGTGTGTGATTTACCTGGTTTGGGAAGAACTGTTATGTAGGCTTCTAGCATGTTTTCTGAAAATGGGTGATCAGAGTCTGTTTGATTGTAAAGTTTTAGGAGTGTTGGCATTAGTAGGGATTTAAAGTTCTTGTAAAGTTCTTGAAGAAGTTGCTGAATCCGTCCGGGCCAGAGCTTTTCCCTTGTTTTAGGGTTTAATGGCCTTGTCTAGTTCTTGTGGTGTGATTGGCTCAGACAGGGATTGGTAATGTTCAGGGTGAATCTGAGGGAATACCAATGAGTTAAGGTAATTTTAGCGTCTTTTGTATTCACAAAAGATTTTTGCTATGATTTTGGAGTCTATATTTTTTTTCTTATTTGTTGTTTGTTAGGGAATGTATATCTGACACAGTGGTTTTATGGTTAAGTGCCCTCACTAATAATTTGCCCGGTTTATTACCTTGAACGTGGAACCTTTGTCTTAATAAGAAGGCAGTGTTTTGAGCTTTAATATCAAGATATTCATTAAGTCGGGCTCTGGCTTGGTCTAGTTTTGTTTGTGTTACTATATCTTTTGGATACCTCTTGTGGATGTAGTCTAGTTAAGTATTTTTGTTTGTTTTTAGTTGCTTTGTGCTTCATCAGAATGCCTATAAATACGCATTTCTGGGCTTCTCAAAGGGTTCCCGGGAGGATATCAGGAGTATTGTTTAACAAGAAATATTTTTATAAAGCTTTTTTTACATCTATTTAAATTAGGTGGTTGGTTAGTAATACTTCATCTAGTCTCCATTGAAAGGGTCTTGTGGGGATTGAGGGCCAGACAAATCTAATCTAATTCTCTTATATTATTGATATGGGATCAGCCATTATGTAATCTATTCTGGAATAAGATCTATTAGGGTTAGAGAAAAAGGTGCAATCATGTTTGTGAGGGTTTAGGTGTCTCAAAGTATCGTGTAGAGTTAATAAGGAAAAGTCATTCCGAATTGAATGGTTGGTTTTATTGAGATCTATTAAATGTGTATTGGAACTGTCAATTAAAGAATCTAACGGTAAATTGAAATCTCCTGCTAGTGTAAGTAAGCTTTTGGAGTATGTTATAATAGAGTTGGTGATTTTTTGGAAAAAAAGTGGCTTGATTTGTATTTGGGGCATATACATTTACTAGGGTAATTGGTTTACCAAATAGTAACTCACTGATTCCTATGTATGTGACCTCTTTGTCTTGCTCTTTATGGATTAGTTCAAATGGTATGGATTTGTGGAATAGGATGCTGACTTAGTTTTTTGTTGTTGAGGTTACTACTGTGATAGTGAGTGGGGTAATTAGATGAGAAATATTTGGGGTTTTCCCCTTTTATGAAATGGGTTTCTTGGAGAAACAGTATGCTGTCATTTTTATGGATAATAAACTAATTAACTATAATAAATTTAAGGTCTGTTAATTGTGAGGCCATAATCTATTTGGGGGTTGGTAAGCATATTATCCTAGCAGTATTTGTACCCTGGGTTGTATTTCAAAAGTTAGTGTATCACTCAAGGTTTTTGTGAGAATAATAAGAATTTTTAACAAAACATATTTTAAACTAAGTAAAACTAACAATTCCCCCTTGTAAGTCCAAAGCAGACTATAAATATATATATATAAAAAAAACTAATTAAACACAATACAATTTAAGGGGAAGCTTAAGGATCCCTAAATTGCAATTATTTCAGCGCTTATAAACTCTTCATAAAGGATTAAACATTAGGGTAATAGACATTGTTCTAGAAGTTGTCTTATCAAAACCAATGCACCAGTAAGATCCTGCCATTTTCTGTCTGGGGACAAATATATTTCTTTTGTCATTTGATGTGAGATGTTTATCACAAGGTTCTTTGGGGTTTTGGTGCTGGTGTGGTTGGGAAGTCAATCTGGGATCTTGGTGGTGAGGATGCTTGGGTATGGTCTGAAGTGAAGAGGTTAAGCTTTTTACAAAACTCTATGTCGCCTGGATCCATACAAGTTTTCTTCTGGCCATCCCAAGTAAGTTGGATGTGGCATGGGAATCCCCAACTGTAGGTGATGTTGTTTTTCCTCAGGATGGTCGTAAGAGGGGCAATTCACGTCTTCTGTGTAAGGTTTTTTGTTAAATTTAAGAGAAGATGGATAATGTAGATCCTTGGTAGAATAGTGAGGTAGCGTGTCTAGCTTGTTTCATTATGTCTTCCTTGTGTTGATATTCGCAAAAGTGAATTATTACGTCTCTTGGTGGCAATCCTTCTTTTGGTTTGGGTCTTAGGGCTCTGTGAAACCTGTCCATGGCAATTGGAGCTGTAAAAGTTGGACCTTTGAGATAGCCCTTGTAAATATGCGTCTAGTACACCTGGGGCAATAGATTCCGGTATTTCTCTGATTGTTAGGTTTTGTCTCCTGCTCCTGTTCCCAATGTCTTCCAGCTTGTCTTGGAATTGTAGTATAACATTGTTCTGAGCTTGGACATTCTGTTGGAGGCTTGCAATCTCTGATTGATGTATTTCAGTTTCTTCATCTATTGCTTCTACCCTATCCCAATTTCATGCATTTTTGTTTGCAGAGTTCAGATATTTCCTTTTTAATGCAGGATTTGACCTGAGCGATCAGATTTGTAAAATTGTGTTTAGAGGGGATTGATTATAGAAGTGATTATGATACTTGCATATATTCTGCCATTTCAGGTTCATGTGTCTCATGCGAGTGAGTATTGTTCAGTGCTGTGGAGGTGCTGTGATGGCTCTTGAGGGCCTTATCTGATTTTGTTTATTTGGTAGATGCATTTTTAGAAAATATAAGGTCTCAACTAGGTTGAATACCTTTGTGTAATACTGTACAGGAACAGTATTAAGTAGGAAGGACTTAGGGATAACTTCTTGGTGAATCCCTTGTTTTAAACTAGCGTAGCTGAAGATACAAAAGATATCTGCTAAAAGGTGTTGCCTTAATGCTGTATATGGCCAGCCTAATAATTATTTACAAACTGCTTAATTCTTAGCTATATATATATATTCAAACTGAGTGGATTAGAGGTTATTTAGTGTTGGTTCCCCTCCATTAGTATGTAGAAGTAGTGTTTTGGAGCATGGTCGCGCACATGTGGTAAGCCTGGGGCTTTTGTTTTAGCAGGTTCTACTGGGAATTTGGTCTTGTTTTATGCCTCTCATGCTTGTATTGCTCCCAAGGTAGAATCCGCTGTTGGCAGGGTTTGGCCACACTGGAGCATCGAAGCCAGGGACTAGATTTATGGGCCATTCTGGGTGAACCGGAAAAGAGTGCTTAAAGTATTTTCGAGCTACAGTTTCAGCTCATAACTGTGTATATCCTATATGTGGAAAGTCTGTGCCTATTTAAGGTCAGATTTAGAGCATTTCAAAGGCACATTCTTTCTTTTTTTAGGGCATCCAGCAGGAGCTCACTCAAAGTGCACTATTAGCTTTGATAGCCCGCTCCGCCCCTACTAATGAAATTTTAATAAATACATCCGCATGTTATTTTCAGACTAATCTTTCTTTGAATGCACCATTATATCTAGCATTTATTTAGTGTTTAATGTCCCTTTAAGTCTTTTTAGATGTGGAATTCAATAAGTAAAAATAGCCCTGAAAATGCATCAATAATTATCGAGAATTTATAGCAGAACATATAGGACTGGCATATGTACAAGCATAGGGACATTTTTTCGCCAAATTGATAATGAAAAAGTGCTTAATTAAGTGTTAAAGTACTTAAAAGTAATGGAGCAGAGCTGTAAAAAGCTGACTAGAAAAGAGAGGTGCAGCAGATACAGAGCATCGGGAGAGGTGGATTAGCCTGGCAGAAGCATTTAGGATGGATTGAAGGGGGAAGTGGTGGGAGAGAGGGAGGCCAGTTAGTAGGTTAATACAGTAGTCAAGTCAGGAAATTACCAGGGAGTGGATTAGCTGTTTAGTAGTTTCATCGCTCAGAAATGGATAGATTTTGGAGATATTGTGTAGGTGATTGCGGCAAGATGAAGAGAGAAATTGGATGTGGGGAATGAAGGACAGATTTGAGTCAAGTGTGAATGCAAGGCAGCAGTTTCAGAGAGATGAGGAGATAGTGGTGCCGCAAACAGTGATAGAAATATTAGAAACTGGAGTAGAATTAGAGGGTGGATTAGAAGTAGTTCGGTCTTGGACATGTTTATTTTTAGGTGGTAAGAGGCCATCCAGGAGGAAATGCCAAATAAGCAGTCAGTGATGTGAGAATTGACAGAAGGAGAGAGTGCAGGGGTGGATAGGTAGATCTGTGTATCATCAGCATAGAGGTGATAGTTGAAGTCATAGATGTTGATAAGTTTATCCAGTTAAGAAGTGTAAATAGACAAAGGTAGAGGGCCCAGAATAGAGCCTTGAGGTACTCCAACAGACAGAGATAATGAAGAGGAGGACCCACCAGCAATAGAGACAGAGAAGGATATGTTAGAGAGATAAGAGTGAATCCAGGAGAGGGCAGTGTCACAGAGCCCAAGAGAGCTGAGAATCCATAGGAGGAGGGGATGGTCAACAGTGTCAGTGGAAGCCTAGAGGTCAAGTAAGATGAGTATAAAGTAGTAGCTGCTATTTTTAGCAGAAAGGAGATCACTAATAACCTTGGTGAGGGCAGTCTCAGTTGGGGACAGAAGCCAGATTGCAGGGGGCCAAGCAATGAGTTGGAGGACAGGAAGTGGGTTAGGTGATCGAAAACTAGTTTTTCAAGGACTTTTGAATCTAGCCGAAGCAGTGATATTGGGCGGTAGTTTGGAGGAGAGCTAGGGTTGAGGGAGGGTTTTTTGATGATGGTGGTGATCTTTGCATGTTTGAAGGAAGATGGGAATGAACCGGTAGAAAGGTGCTAGGTTGAATATGTGAGTAAGAGCTGGAGTGAGTGTGGAATACAGAGAAGGTATTAGATGTTAAGGAATAGGGTCAAGTGGGCAGGTAGTGAGGTGTGAGGAAGACAATAAGGAACCCACTTCACTCTCAGTGGTTGGGGGGAGGTTGCAGAGAGTGGCAAAGGGAGTGACATGGAGCGAAGTGGGGAGATTGCAGGCTTGTGTTGGGATGTTGCTTCAGATGGTAAGTGTTTTATTGAAAAAGTAGTCAGCCAGGTCTTGAGCACTAAATGCAGATGAAGGGGGTGGTACAGGTGGGTAGAGGAGAGAGTTGAAAACGGAGAAGAGTTGTTTAGGGTTTGACGAGTGAGTAGATATAAGAGAGTAGAAGTAGATTTGCTTAGCTAAGTAAGGGCAAAGGTGTAAGAATAAAGAATGAACTTATAGTGGATGAAATCAGTTTTAAAGTGGGATTTCCTCCTGGCACGTTCAGCAGCGCTGGAGCATTTTTGTAGGTGGCATGTTTGCTGAGAGTGCTAGGACTGGAGCTGACAATGTGGGGCTTTGCGTATTTGGGGGAGGAGCAAGAGTGTCAAGTGCAGAGGAGAGAGTTTTGTTATAGTGGGTTGTAGCAAGGTCAGGGCAAGATATCGTGGAAGTGTGGGGCAGGCATTTTTGAATAAGGTTGGAAAGTTGGAGAGGATCCACAGTGTGCAAATTTCTACAGGTACAGGGGAGTTGGGGAGAAGTGGATTTAGCCTGCATATTAAGATTAAAGGGAAGATTTAAGAAGCAGCGTTTGCTCCTGTGTCCGCGCGAGCCTTTAGGCTTGCCAGAAACTTAAGTTAAGATGTAGCGGTCTTAATCCTTAACTCACCCGCCACCTCTGAGGCGGTGGACAGTAATCATCCCAATCGAATACAATTGGCTGCGAATGTGCAGGGGGCGGCATTGCACAAGCATTTCACATGAAATGCTTGTGCAATGATAAATGCCGACAGTGTATGCTGTCTGCATTTATCGATTTGGGGTGAACATTAATAAATCGTCCCCTAAAGGTGAGCAGATGGTGGTCTGAAATTGGGAATTGGTGACAGGTGACATCAGAAAGAGAGCAGAGATAGGAGAATACCAGATCAATAGATTGTCTTTCATGGTGAGTAGGGAATAGGGTGGATTGTGAGAGGCCGAAGGAGTTAGTGAGTGAGAGAAGTTTAGAGGTAGCAGGGGCAGATGGGTTATCAATGGGGATGTTGAAGTCCCCCAGAATTAGAGTAGGTGTATTTGTAGAGAGAAAGTGAGGAAACCAGGCAGCAAAGTTGTCAAGGAATTGGGAGGTGGATCTAGGGGGACAATAGATAACTGCCACTCTGAGAGAGGGGGGAGAACAGACGAATGCTGTGGTCTTCAAAGGAAGAAAAGGAGAGAGATGAAAATAGAGACAGGCACTGATAGGATCAGGAGGGGTAAAGTAAGATCCCAACGCCGCCACCATGTCTCTCACCTGGCCTAGGTGTATGGGTTAACTGGAGACCACTGTTTGTGAGAGCAGCAATGGAAGCAGTGTCAGAGAGATAGCCAGGTTTCAGTAATTGCTAAAAGGTTGAAAGCATTGGAAACAAACAGGTCGTGGACAGTTGTAAATTGTTACAGACATAGCGGGCGTTCCAGAGAGCACAAGAAAAGAGAGGGAATAAACGCTGAGGGTTAATGGAGATGCAATTGTTAGTATTGCGTGTCCTAGCATTTTTGCTGTGGGAGATTGAGCAAGAGTGTGGAAGTTTGGTGATCACTGCAGGGCCAAGGTTAGGGGAGACCTCACCAGCAGCAAGCAGTAGCATGAGTGTGAGTGACAGGAGGTGAGAGTGAGACTTGTAGGAGCGGTTGTGATTAGACACAGGAGAGTTAGATGGAGGAAGTGTTTATAACAAGACAGAGTATTTCATGATCGGACACCATAGGGGATGAGAGAAGGGAGTGTGAAATATGGATAGTGTGGGTGTTGTTATTGTTATAGGGACATGCAGTGAGTTTTGGGAGAAGGGCAGGCAGAGCAGAAAAGACATGGAGATCATTGTGCAGGTGTAGAGTTAGTGATCTTTACCTTTTAGTGGGACTGCAGTTTCCCCCTCCAGTTTCTAACTCCAGTGAGTAACTCTGCCACTTGTAACACAGACCACTTTGAGCACAGGGCCACGGAGCCTGTGGTCTGCTGTATATAGAAGTGAGATCTAAGTTGTAATGATCTGATTCAAAGCAGCTGGTTACAAACAGTTTAGCTAGCTAGACAGGAGTTACACACACTTGGAAATTAGATGGGGGGGGGAACAAACGGCAGGATGCACTGAAATTATACAGAGTATCTGATAAGATTTTTAAAAATAGCCAAAATACAGAAAACAGAATAAATGCATACTTTTTGAACAGCCCTTTAATTTTAATATTGCACAAATCTGATTGGCTACAACTGAAGCTGACAATTCAAAATATAAAGAAATGTGTTTAGACCATGTACAGTGTTTTCTGGTAAATGTATAAACAGTTTCTATTATATTTCTTGTTTCTCCAGTACTTAATAATAGTTTAAATGTTTCTAGTAAGTAGCCATTAGTATAAATAGCTTCTACCTGTTTGCTGAAAGACAAAACACATCTAAATTAAAGCATTAACAGCATACTAATATATGTTAATGGTTTAAAATATTCACACAGAAATATATTAATATCTGTAACAAATAAAGAAAAATATTTTTTCTCTCAAAATAGTATAATTTGTACCTCCTGGCTTAGAATGGCAATTAGATTGAGGGCAGAAAAAACTAACTGATTTATGTTATCACAACAGGAATGAATCCTGAATTAATGAGGCCTTAGGTCAGATCATTAGAGACCCTATTTCACATTGCTCACTCTGAAGAATTTGTTACAGATTTCTCTCTATGCCCACATAAGGTAAAGTAATTACATTAAATGAGTCTTGTGACTTGTTACATGTTTATCTCACTAAACTCTTTCCACATCACCCTTCTGTTTATGACCTTTTATTCATTTCCTTCTCTATTTTTCCATTTCATTGAGCCAAGACCTGATTATTTTTTTTAAGTGAGATGGAATGAATGCATTGATGTTAATTCATCACCTTCATGACTGCGGCACTAGAGTAAAAAAAATGTGTCTTTATAAAAGTGTATATTAATAAAATGATACATTCCATGTAGGTTCATGTGTTGCCAACTTTGATTACATTTTATTAAAAGGAAGGTGTGCTGGCACAACCATTCAGAGGCTATATTGGACTAGCCAATGAATTTTGAATAGGGCTCTGATTGACTTTTTGTGGGGTTCTTGAAATGTGAAATCCCATTGTTGATTGGCTGAAAACTGTGTAAACTCAACCAACACATTACATTGAGAGAATCCAACAGAGTTATTCCAAGCTATCAGAAATACACTTGTGAGCAGAATATTGCATCATTTTTAAAATATAATTTTTAAGATATATGTAAAAGTACGTGTTAAAATGGTACATTTCATTAGGGATGTATATTTGTTTTATTGTAAACACACATTTGTAATTGAAAAGAATATTAGTTTTCTTAAACAAAAATTCAAGAGAAGGACGAAATTCACTGAAAATAGCATGACAGTAAAGAGGTGATTTTAATTTCTGCTGTATCTGAATGATGACAGTTTAAAGTTAGGTGGGCATATCCCTTTGAGCTATCAGCTTAAGATTTTATTGAATCAAACATCAATTAAAATTTTAAAATCCTCTTCTAAAATATTACACTGTGTGTCCTAATGTCAGCATCAATGTTTATCTTTAATACTAATTTCACATATACATACTTTCAAAGTATAATGCACAATGTAACAAATGGCACTTACAAGTTCTGATGAGTGATCAATGACACAAGTATCGAGCAATTTGATTAGTTAGTGATAGTTTATAATGTGTATTTGAATCAGATTGGCTGATGTCATAAATCATGTGATTATGCATATTCCAATCAAAAGTGGTGGAAAAATTCACTAATGTTTGGGTTATTTAGGAGTTTGCGTCATATTTGGTATGAAAAGTGTTGAGTCAAATATGGCACAAAGTGGAGAGTGGGACCTGTATTACATGGCTTAAACATGGTGCACATAGATTTTTTCAACAAACAAAAAGGAAGTTAGCTATATTATGTTGTGTATTTATTTCATTTTTATCTCTATATCTATTAGTGCAACAAGTTTGGGGCAAAACTTTGCACCAAATATGTAGAAATAATATTGTCCCCTTGCTTTGTAATGAGAGACAAAGTAGAAGCATAATCCATAAGTAGTAATGTATTTTTCATTTTTATCCCTATATCTACCAGTGCACCAAATGTGGAGCAATAATATTGTTTGATTAAGAA
The DNA here is from genome assembly GCF_027579735.1 of Bombina bombina. NCBI lineage: Eukaryota > Metazoa > Chordata > Amphibia > Anura > Bombinatoridae > Bombina > Bombina bombina. The sequence goes on along the minus strand of NC_069509.1, from coordinate 141,079,854 downwards.
AGGGTATACAAATGTAATAAAGTTTCTAATTCACTTTTATTATGTAATATACTTCACTCTCTTGCAGCATTGAACATAATTTTTCTGTGTTTTCCAACTCCCATTGAGTTCTATGGCATCCGCGACCTCAAGGGTGGCAGATTTAAAACTAGGTACGCTGAGTCGGAAAAGACGCAAGCGTAACTGTAGAATTTTTGATGACTTTGAGAGAGCTTCAAGTAGTGTCGAATAGGAGGGCGAATAAACACGATTCCACTCGAATACCACGCTTTTCAACTTGCAACGATCTGTGTCGGATTGAGATCGCGGGATCGTATTTTACGTCACAAATTTAAACATTTGCCGATCTAGACACTTTGATAACTACGGCCGACATTTTTTGAGGTTTTTAAATTGAAGGACATTCCAATACATTAGAAATTCAGAGGAGTTATTCCATGCCATCACAGAACACTTAAGAGGTTTTTCATATATTTTTCTCCATTTACCATGCAGCTATTGTTGCTTCAGAGGTCCATCATTTCAGACTCACCTAAAATGATAGTTAAAGGGACAGTCAACACCAGAATTTGTGTTGTTTTAAATGATAGATAATCCCTTAATTACCCATTCCTCAGTTTTGCATAACCAACACAGTTATAATAATACACGTTTTACCTCTGTAATTACCTTGGCCTCTAGTTATCAAGCTGTCTACTTACCTGCATTCGCTGGCCCAATACGCTCGCCTAAGCTCACCTTACATTGCCGCTGCAGACCTGAACACGTTCGCCAAAGTTATCAAGAAAGCTGTCAAGAAGCCGCGCACCAAGTACGGTGCGATGAGCAGCGGACTGTTGTTAACTAACAGTCATCGATCTCGCTGCTCATCGGCTTCTTCGCAGCTTTCTTGCTAGCCAGTCACTAATCACCCACACTATACTATACTGTTTTACCCCCTAAACCGCCGCTCCCGGAGCCCCCTGCACCTAAACTTAATACCCCCTAAACCGCCACTCCCAGACCCCGCCGCAACTATAATAAACTTATTAACCCCTAAACCGCCGCTCCCGGACCCCGCCGCCACCTACATTATACCTATTAACCCCTAATCTGCTGCCCCCTATACCGCCACCACCTACATAAAGTTATTAACCCCTATCCTGCCGATCCCGGACCCCGCCGCAAATAAATTAATTGTTTAACCCCTAAACCGCCGCACCCGGAGCCCTCCGCCACCTACATTACATTTATTAACCCCTATCCTGCCCCCCTACACCGCCGCTACCTACAGTACATTGATTAACCCCTACCCCCCCTATACCGCTGCCACTATATTAAATGAATTAACCCCAAAACCTAAGTCTAACCCTAACCCTAATACCCCCCTAACTTAAATATTATTTAAATTCATCTAAATAAATATTCCTTTCATTAAATAAATTAATCCTATTTAAAACTAAATACTTACCTATAAAATAAACCCTAAGATAGCTATAATATAATTAATAATTACATTGTAGCTATTTTAGGGTTTATTTTTATTTTACATTCAACTTTGTATTTATTTTAACTAGGTACAATAGCTATTAAATAGCTAATAACTATTTAATAGCTACCTAGTTAAAAAAAATTACAAAATTACCTGTAAAATAAATCCTAACCTAAGTTACAAATACACCTAACACTACACTATCAATAAATTAATTAAATTAATAAACTACAATGATCTAAACTAAAATACAATTAAATAAACTAAACTATATTACAAAAAAACAAACAAACACTAAATTAAAAAAAATAAAAAAATATGACAAGAATGTTAATCTAATTACACCTAATCTAAGCCCCCTAATAAAATAAAAAAGCCCCCCAAAAAATAAAATTCCCTACCCTAAACTAAATTACAAAAGTAATCAGCTTTTTGAGGGGCATTGCGGGGCATTGCGGGGCATTGCCCCAAAGTAATCAGCTCTTTTACCTGTAAAAAAAAAAAATACCCCCCCAACATTACAACCCACCACCCACACACCCCTACTCTAAAACCCACCCAATCCCCCCTTAAATAAACCTAACACTACCCCATTGAAGATCACCCTACCTTCAGCCATCTTCACCCAACTGGGCCAAACTCTTTATCCGATGCGGGCACAAGTGGTCCTCCAGCCGGGCAGAAGTCTTCAACCTATCCGGGCAGAAGAGGACATCCGGACCGGCAGACATCTTCATCCAAGCGGCATCTTCTATCTTCATCCTTCCGGTGATGATCGGCTCCATCTTGAAGACCTTCAGCGCGGAACATCCATCTCTGCCGACGACTAACCGGACGAATGACTGGTCCTTTAAATGACGTCATCCAAGATGGCGTCCCTCGAATTCCGATTGGCTGATAGGATTCTATCAGCCAATCGGAATTAAGGTAGGAAAAATCTGATTGTAGTTGAATCCGATTGGCTGATTGGATCAGCCAATAGAATGCAACGTCAATTCTATTGGCTGATCCAATCAGCCAATCGGATTGAACTTCAATCCGATTGGCTGATTACATCAGCCAATCGGATTTTTCCTACCTTAATTCCGATTGGCTGATAGAATCGAGGGACGCCATCTTGGATGACGTCATTTAAAGGACCAGTCATTCATCGGGTAGTCGTCGGCAGAGATGGATGTTCCGCGCCGGAGGTCTTCAAGATGGAGCCGATCATCGCCGGAAGGATGAAGATAGAAGATGCTGCTTGGATGAAGATTTCTGCCGGTCCGGATGTCCTCTTCTGCCCGGATAGGATGAAGACTTCTGCCCGGCTGGAGGACCACTTGTGCCCGCATCGGATAAAGAGTTCGGCCCGGTTGGGTGAAGATGGCTCAAGGGTGATCTTCAATGGGGTAGTGTTAGGTTTTTTTAAGGGAGGATCGGGTGGGTTTTAGAGTAGGGGTGTGTGGGTGGTGGGTTGTAATGTTGGGGGGGTATTGTATTTCTTTTTTTTACAGGTAAAAGAGCTTATTATAATAAACAACAAAAGAAAGGTAAGTAGCACTCTAATTAATCGTCCAAAATATACAGGTGCTTCCTAGAGTAATGAATATATGACAGCGTGAAAAAGAGAGTAGAAACCTAAAATACGAGGTTTCTAAAAGTCTAGGCAGAAATATGCACAACTGTAATAAATAAATAAAGACATTCAGCGGATTCTTAAAGTACAAAAAAGGTTTAATAAAACATTGCTACATACATCCAAACATTCAAACATACAAACCACATACATACAGGTGATCCCCGGATGGCATATAGAGTAACACAAAGGCCGTGAGGGAAACTGGTGCACCAGTATGCAAAATGGATTAAACTTCATAACAATATTGGATATATAAGTTGCATATATTTGTAATCCAAAGATATAATGAGCGTCCCAAATGTTCACAAGCCAGGTGAATAGAGTCTATACCCCTTTATATATTATAAAAGTATAGTTATGTTAGAGCGTCTGAAACCAGGGGGAGCTATACCTCACCGCATCTTTTTCACAGGTACACAAATGTGCGAGAGGAATGTGTGATAGATAACAGTTCACATCAATACCTGTCTTTTTCACGCGGATGCTCTTCCCTCAGCGGTTGCTCCCATAACGTAATATCTTCTGGGGTAGACTACGAGCAAGCCAGGGATCCTCTGAAAAGTGCTGCAAACCGACGAGTCTTAGAGCTCATTTCACTCCTTTCCTTGAAGCAGTATGGAGCTTCTTCCGGGTGCTGACGTCACGTCAGTTACTGGGCTGATTTATTGGAGATTGGCCTCATTAGGGAATGCTGCCATTTGTGGAAGGATCTGTCAATCATAACAGCTTCAGTGCCGATTCAGATACTTTTAGCAACAGATTATTCTCTTAGAGACCAGAACAATAAAGAGTCATTTGTAAAGATACAATTAGATTAACACTCACACACTCACACTTCCATTCAATAAACTAAAAGTTTCCATTCAACAAATGTATTACTTTATTGCTATCTATAGAAATATTAAGTACTATAAATTACATTATTCACATTGAAATTACGCTATTCATTTCAAACACAACTAATCTCATATTTTTGATACTACCATTATCCACATTATTCAGAGACAAGGATGAGAGGTGTGCATTTACAGTCAGAGGATTAGCCTAAAAATTAGGCAAACTCTAGTTTTTCATTTAGACCATTAGGTGCTAACGTATTGAGTTTGTATATCCATTTAGTTTCTTTGCGTAGTAGGATATTATCAATATCCCCGCCACGCATGCTAAATTTTACAGATTCTATTCCGATGAAATTTAGATCATCGGTTTTTGATTCATGAAATTGCGCGTAGTGTTTCGCCACTGGGCTATCAATATTGCAATCTTTTATGTCATCCCTATGTTCTGAGATTCGAGAACATAGTTCTCTAAAAGTTTTTCCAACATAAAAACTTTTACAGGAACAATAGAGTAAGTATATAACACCTTTAGTAGAACAGTTGATGAAAGAGTTAATTTTATATGTGGATCCTGTATTAGTGTTAAAAGTTTTACTCCTCTGCATATATTGACAGCAAACACAGTGGCCGCATGGTGTGCTGCCTACAATTTTTCGTGCATTTTGTTCCAACCAATTATATGTTGGAACCTTATTAAATTCACTTTTAACAAGAATGTCTTTAAGGTTACTGCATCGCCTTGCAGTCATTTGGGGAAAATCTCCCACATATTGATGAAGTATTGTGTCATTAGTTAGTAGATGCCAGTTTCTATTTAGAGTGTCTTTTACTTTACTCCAATGGGCATTATATTTTGTTATAAACCTGATCTTATTTTCTTCAGTTTTGTCATCTGTATTTTTTCATTTATATAGAAGGTCCTTTCTTTGGTGTTGGGAGGCTCTATAAAGTGCTCTCTTTACACACCTTTTAGAATAGCCTCTCTCATAGAATCGAGCCACCATCTCTTTTGCTTGTATTTTAAAGGTTTTATCATCGGAACATATTCTGCGTAACCGCAGAAATTGTCCATAGGGGACGCCTTTTTTCAAATTTTCGGGGTGGTGACTCGATCCCAGGAGGAGGCTATTGGTTGCCATGGATTTACGAAAGACTTCTGTCTCAATTTTCCCATCTTTTTTGCTAATTTTCAGATCCAAAAAGTTAATTGAGTCTAAATCATAGTTACAAGTAAGGAAAATATTGCGGTCGTTACAATTCAGAAGAGAGATAAATTTAATCAATTCATCTTCAGTGCCGTCCCATAATAGCAAAATATCATCTACATATCTAATCCAGAGGGCCACATGTGCACCAACCACATCCGCATGTTCACCAAAAACAATATGGTTCTCCCATCCCCCTAGATGTAAGCAGGCATAGGTTGGTGCACATGTAGCCCCCATTGCTGTACCTTGTCTCTGTTTGTAACATTTTCCATCAAAGATGAAGATATTGTTGTCCAGAACAAATTTCAACAGGTCAATGACAAATTTAGTATGTTTTTTTATAGCCTAGACCACGTGTATTGAGAAATTCTTCACATGTTTTGAGGCCAACTGAAAGCGGGATAGAGGAGTATAGGGATTCAACGTCCAGGGACACTAAAAAGTGTCCTCATGAATGTTGATCCCATCAAGTTTTTTTATCACGTCTGTTGAATCTTGTACAAAAGTATGAAGATCATTGACAAAAGGCTGCAAAAATCGGTCAACATATTTACTAATTCCTTCCGTGGGACCTCCTATCCCTGATATTATGGGACGTCCCGGAGGGTTATCAAGGGACTTATGGAGCTTAGGAATCCAGTAGATGGCGGCTCAATTCCATGAGAGAGGCTATTCTAAAAAGTGTGTAAAGAGAGCACTTTATAGAGCCTCCCAACACCAAAGAAAGGACCTTCTATATAAAAGAAAAAATACAGATGACAAAACTGAAGAAAATAAGATCAGGTTTATAACAAAATATTATGCCCATTGGAGTAAAGTAAAAGACACTCTAAATAGAAACTGGCACCTACTAATTAATGACACAATACTTCATCAATATGTGGGAGATTATCCCCAAATGACCGCAAGGCGATGCAGTAACCTTAAAGACATTCTTGTTAAAAGTGAATTTAATAAGGTTCCAACATATAATTGGTTGGAACAAAATGCACAAAAATTGTAGGCAGCACACCATGCGGCCACTTTGTTTGCTGTCAATATATGCAGAGGAGTAAAACTTTTAATACTAATACAGGATACACATATAAAATTAACTCTTTCATCAACTGTTCTACTAAAGGTGTTATATACTTACTCTATTGCTCCTGTAAAAGTTTTTATGTTGGAAAAACTTTTAGAGAACTACGTTCTCGAATCTCAGAACATAGGGATGACATAAAAGATTGCAATATTGATAGCCCAGTGGCAAGACACTACGCGCAATTTCATGAATCAAAAACCGATGATCTGGGGGGCGGAGCCAGCTTTGAAACCAGACAGTCGCACCTTTCAGCAGCTCTAACTATATGGTATACAAAAAATAGAATTAGCGATTGCCTGTGTTTATCTATTCACTTATTAGACTACTAATGAAGACCTGAAACCGCAGATGTTCTTAACAACTACTTTTAAAGGGAGAAACACCTCATAAACAGGTCTTAACAACCTTGGTGCGTCGAGTGCGGGGACTGTAGCAGCCATCTTGCGGCCTAATCGGCACCATCAGTTGAGAGCAAAACTGATCAAAGACTATAATTTTTTCAATCCCCAATTTAGGGGCTCGCTACCATATCTGATCATGGAGGATGCAGAGCGCATTATGGAGACGATACATCTCTTTCTAGATGGTTGTAGAATTACTCTCAAATGCCAATTCACAATGTACCCCCAGCAGGCAGCAGCGGCTTTTACAACTCACACTGCCCACTCACTCATTCCTGTTCCGGAGAATAGGGGAGTTATGCGATCACAGAGTACAGCTGAGGTGGACGCAGGGAACAAAACTTACATGCCTGCCCGCCTACGGCTCCCAAGCAGCGTCAGCCTAGCTTACATACCACCCAATGCAGCAGGCCACAGAGTTACAGAGAAATACCAAGCACCATGTGATAAGTTTTGTAGCGACCCTTGGGATCAGTTGTGGGCAGATCGGCTCAGTGGAGCAGCAGCTCGGAAGGACTCTTACCTTATGCTCTTAGATAGGCTCCTTCTTCTGGATGGCCTCACCCAGCGCTGCCTATGCATCACGGACCGAAGATCCAGCATATTACACGGCTCATCCCTGAGACTTATATTAGTCTTCTCACGGATACTACAGAGATGTTTACCCACCGTCTGCAGGATTTTCAGCGGGTGAGAGTCCTGCAGTTACTTTATTACGAAGTGGGATAATCAAGCTGACAGATGATCTTGCTCCCTGAGATAACGATCACTGAGCTAGACACGGTCAATTACTACATTTAAATGATCCATATACGCAAGTTTGTTTTCTATGTACTGATATAAGTTCAAAACTGTGTTGGTTATTAATCTGATATGCATGTTTGTCTAGTGTGTAGTTTTATATCTCATCTGCTTACTGCATCGATTAGTTTCTCTTTTTTTCACTCAAGACACATTGCGGTAAAAACCTATTTAAGCTCCTGTTGTAAGCAATTTCCTAGTCCTAAGGGAGATCTTTTTCAAGTTTGGGCTTTAGAAATGTTAGACATGGTATACATATTTCCAGTACAGCTGTAGCGGCACCTTAAGAAGTTCATGCGTTTCTCATACTAACACACCTCAGGTTTGATTAACTGATGTCTAGTGGATCCCCATGCCTATGTAGTATTATGAACTCTTCACTGAACTCTCGCTGTATTGGTGACACACCCTTAGCAGATTATAAGGTTGATAGGCTTTTCATAATGGGCACTGAACGTTTGTAAGCCCTTCTAAATCACTGTCAATGTCTGACTTATCACTGCAAGTTATTTGCGGTGGAGCTGCCCTTTTTACGGTTGGTGCTTACTACCTGATACTGTTATATTAGAATATACTATCGACAAATTTAAGATATGAGCTTTACACAAATCTCTGCCCACGCATGGTTTTTACTTTATATTTACAGGCTCCTCACAGTTTCTTCGCACCCACCGTAATATTAATGGACTTTGAACATTCCCTCACATAATGCTTCTATGTCTACAGATTTTCCTCATGTATATACTTAGAGTTTAGGTGTAGTTTCTAGATATGACACGTTGCTGCCAGCGGCCGGGGCAGTGCAATGCCTACACTATATGCATCTACATCTCCACAACAGAGTTTCAGACATAGTTTTACATAGTAAAGCAAGCTACTGCATATAAGTAATGTCCTTGTTTTTTCTGCTTTCTGTTAAAGCTCTAGAAATGCTCTTAGTCTAATATTTTCGATGGCGGTACCACCGCAGTAAACACAGATGACATGAAAATTTAATGTGTCTGGCCATGTAAATAGAAATGCTGTAACCACATTACTTACTTATACCTATCTCAGGTACAGAGCTCATTTACCCCAGGATGACTTGCTTTCTAACGCAGGCAGGACCTGCACCTACACCTTGGTATACCATCTCTCGCCCTTATATTTTATACTAAAATTGCATGTTCCCTGTTATTTGTGGCAGCTTAGATTCCTAGGTTTCATTGCACAGGATATTGTATTGGCCCTTGACCACTTAGTTTCTTCACATAGATTTAATACTCTGCTCTACTATAATTTGTTCACTTTAAGTCAGGATACAGAGGCTTATTCTGTCCTCTCCAGTAATATGTGGCTCTTTTACATACTTAGCCTAATATACTTAAATTCCCACCTCCTCCATCCCCCCATATTTTCATATAATATACCTCCTAAACTAGAAGGGTTCATATGGCGGTTTATCATGTCTATATCGCACCCTAATTACTCCTCTTGCATTAACTTCCCACCTCCTCCCCCAATGCAAATATACCCCCCTTTTCTTGGGGAGGGATAACTACGCGGTTTCTCTTTCCTATACCGCAACTTAGGTATCATACCATACTTAGTCACCATACTATATCAAACCTCTTATTTTAGAAGTATTACCTATGCAGTCTTTCTTACTTCCATAACATTTTTCTTTTCCATTATCACCAGCCTTATTACAGTCTTCGAGCCTACATAAACATCTGCATACTTTCATATTTCATTTATATGCTGGAAAAGAATCCCCTCTGTACAGTATTTTACACCCTGTAGGGTCCATTACCCCTTGGTTACTGCCGTGTTATTACCAATTATAGTTTGGAAAAAATGTTAGAAAAAGGTTCTTCATTTGGGGTCCATGAGTGGCCCCGTTACATCAGTATCTACCTATCTTACATAATGTAGATAATCCATTTAATGTGTACTTTGTCATTTTTTTCTGTACTGTATTTCTGTGCGATTTCTTTAGGCAATTTACACTGTAATTATTTGTTTTCCTTGTTAATACATCTTACCATTTACTATTTGTATTCATGAAAAAGAACCTCAATAAAAATTCATTTAAAAAAATAAAAAAAATAAAACGATGATCTAAATTTCATCGGAATAGAATCTGTAAAACTTAGCATGCGTGGCGGGGATATTGATAATATCCTACTACGCAAAGAAACTAAATGGATATACAAACTCAATACATTAGCACCTAATGGTCTAAATGAAAAACTAGAGTTTGCCTAAATTTTAGGCTAATCCTCTGTCTGTAAATGCACACCTCTCATCCTTGTCTCTGAATAATGTGGATAATGGTAGTATCAAAAATATGAGATTAGTTGTGTTTGAAATGAATAGCGTAATTTCAATGTGAATAATGTAATTTGTTGAATGGAAACTTTTAGTTTATTGAATGGAAGTGTGAGTGTGTGAGTGTTAATCTAATTGTATCTTTACAAATGACTCTTTATTGTTCTGGTCTCTTAGGCCTAGATTTAGAGTTTTTTCTGTAAGGACCCGCGTAGCTAACGCCGGCTTTTTTCTGGCCGCACCATAAAAATAACTCTGGTATTGAGAGTCCACATAAAGGCTGCGTTAGGCTCCAAAAAAGGAGCGTAGAGCATATTTAACGCAGCTTCAACTCTCGATACCAGAGTTGCTTACGCAAGCGTCCAGCCTCAAAAACGTGCTCGTGCACGATTCCCCCATAGAAAACAAGGTAGGAATATTCTGATTGGCTGATGGAATCAGCCAATCAGAATCAAGTTCAATTCAATAGAATGCGAGCTAAATCTGATTGGCTGATTCCATCAGCCAATCAGAATATTCATACCTTAATTCCGATTGGCTGATAGAATCCTATCAGCCAATTGGAATTCGAGGGACGCCATCTTGGATGACGTCATTTAAAGGAACCGTCATTCGTCGTTCAGTCGTCGGCCAGGATGGATGTTCCGCATCGGAGGTCTTCAGGATGCTGCCGCTCCGCTCCAGATGGATGTCGATAGAAGATGCCGCCTGGATGAAGACTTCAATCGGATGGAAGACCTCTTCTGCCCCGCTTGGATGAAGACTTCAATCGGATGGAAGACCTCTTCTGCCCCGCTTGGATGAAGACTTCTACCGGATCATGGACATCTTCAGCCCCCCGCTTGGGCTTGGATCAGGACATCGGAGGAGCTCTTCAGGACGGATCGTGAACCTGGTATGGTGAAGATAAGGTAGGAAGATCTTCAGGGGCTTAGCGTTAGGTTTATTTAAGGGGGGTTTGGGTTAGATTAGGGGTATGTGGGTGGTGGGTTGTGATTTGGGGGGGGGGTATTGTTTGTTTTTTTTTACAGGCAAAAGAGCTGAACTTCTTGGGGCATGCCCCGCAAAGGGCCCTGTTCAGGGCTGGTAAGGTAAAAGAGCTTTTAACTTTAGTAATTTAGAATAGGGTAGGGCATTTTTTATTTTGGGGGGCTTTGTTGTTTTATTAGGGGGCTTAGAGTAGGTGTAATTAGTTTAAAATTGTTGTAATATTTTTCTTATGTTTGTAGATATTTTTTTATTTTTTGTAACTTAGTTCTTTTTTATTTTTTGTACTTTAGTTAGTTTATTTCATTGTAGTTATTTGTAGATATTGTATTTAATTAATTTAATGATAGTATAGTGTTAGGTTTAATTGTAACTTAGGTTAGGATTTATTTTACAGGTAATGTTGTAATTATTTTAACTAGGTAACTATTAAATAGTTCTTAACTATTTAATAGCTATTGTACCTGGTTAAAATAATTACAAAGTTGCCTGTAAAATAAATATTAATCCTAAAATAGCTACAATGTAATTATAATTTATATTGTAGCTATATTAGGATTTATTTTACAGGTAAGCATTTAGCTATAAATAGGATTAATTTATTTAATAAGAGTTAATTAATTTCGTTAGATTAAAATTATATTTAATTTAGGGGGGTGTTAGTGTTAGGGTTAGACTTAGCTTTAGGGGTTAATACATTTATTAGAATAGCGGTGAGCTCCAGTCGGCAGATTAGTGGTTAATAATTGAAGTTAGGTGTCGGCGATGTTAGGGAGGGCAGATTAGGGGTTAATACTATTTATTATAGGGTTAGTGAGGCGGATTAGGGGTTAATAACTTTATTATAGTAGCGCTCAGGTCCGCTCGGCAGATTAGGGGTTAATAAGTGTAGGCAGGTGGAGGCGACGTTGAGGGGGGCAGATTAGGGGTTAATAAATATAATATAGGGGTCGGCGTTGTTAGGGGCAGCAGATTAGGGGTACATAAGGATAAGGTAGGTGGCGGCGCTTTGCGGTCGGCAGATTAGGGGTTAATAAGTGTAGGTAGCTGGCGGCGACGTTGTGGGGGGCAGGTTAGGGGTTAATAAATATAATATAGGGGTCGGCGGTGTTAGGGGCAGCAGATTAGGGGTACATAAGTATAACGTAGTTGGCGGTCGGCAGATTAGGGGTTAAAAAAATTGAATCGAGTGGCGGCGATGTGGGGGGACATCGGTTTAGGGGTACATAGGTAGTTTATGGGTGTTAGTGTACTTTAGAGTACAGTAGTTAAGAGCTTTATAAACCGGCGTTAGCCCAGAAAGCTCTTAACTTCTGACTTTTTTCCTGCGGCTGGAGTTTTGTCGTTAGATTTCTAACGCTCACTTCAGACATGACTCTAAATACCGGAGTTAGAAAAATCCCATTGAAAAGATAAGATACGCAATTTACGTAAGGGGATCTGCGGTATGGAAAAGTCGAGGCTGAAAAGTGAGCGTTAGACCCTTTTTTGAGTGACTCCAAATACCAGAGTTAGCCTAAAACCAGCGTTAGGAGCCTCTAACGCTGGTTTTCACGGCTAACGCCAAACTCCAAATCTAGGCCTAAGAGAATAATCTGTTGCTAAAAGTATCTGAATCGGCACTGAAGCTGTTATGATTGACAGAACCTTCCACAAATGGCAGCATTCCCTAATGAGGCCAATCTCCAATAAATCAGCCCAGTAACTGACGTGACGTCAGCACCCGGAAGAAGCTCCATACTGCTTCAAGGAAAGGAGTGAAACGAGCTCTAAGACTCGTCGGTTTGCATCACTTTTCAGAGGATCCCTGGCTTGCTTGTAGTCTACCCCAGAAGATATGACGTTATGGGAGCAACCGCTGAGGGAAGAGCATCCGCGTGAAAAAGACAGGTATTGATGTGAACTGTTATCTATCACACCTTCCTCTCGCACATTTGTGTACCTGTGAAAAAGATGCGGTGAGGTATAGCTCCCCCTGGTTTCAGACGCTCTAACGTAACTATACTTTTATAATATATAAAGGGGTATAGACTCTATTCACCTGGCTTGTGATCATTTGGGACGCTCATTATATCTTTGGATTACAAATATATGCAACTTATATATGCAATATTGTTACGAAGTTTAATCCATTTTGCATACTGGTGCACCAGTTTCCCTCATGGCCTTTGTGTTACTCTATATGCCATCCGGGGATCCCCTGTATGTATGTGGTTTGTATGTTTGAATGTTTGGATGTATGTAGCAATGTTTTATTAAACCTTTTTTGTACTTTAAGAATCCGCTGAATGTCTTTATTTATTTATTACAGTTGTGCATATTTCTGCCTAGACTTTTAGAAACCTCGTATTTTAGGTTTCTACTCTCTTTTTCACGTTGTCATATAAAAGAGCTTATTACTTTGGGGCAATGCCCCGCAAAAAGCCCTTTTAAGGGCTGGTAAAAGAGCTGATTACTTTTGTAATTTAGTTTAGGATAGGGAATTTCATTTTTTTGGGGGGCTTTTTTATTTTATTAGGGGGCTTAGATTAGGTGTAATTAGATTAAAATTCTTGTAATATTTTTTTATTTTTTGTAATTTAGTGAGTTTTTTTTGTAATTTAGTTTAGTTTATTTAATTGTATTTTAGTTTAGATAATTGTTATTTATTAATTTAATTAATTTATTGATAGTGTAGTGTTAGGTGTATTTGTAATTTAGGTTAGGATTTATTTTACAGGTAATTTTGTAATTATTTTAACTAGGTAGCTATTAAATAGTTATTAACTATTTAATAGCTATTGTACCTAGTTAAAATAAATACAAAGTTGCTTGTAAAATGAAAATAAACCCAAAAATAGCTACAATGTAATTATTAATTATATTGTAGCTATCTTAGGGTTTATTTTATAGGTAAGTATATAGTTTTAAATAGGATTAATTTATTTAATGATATGAATATTTATTTAGATGAATTTAAATAATATTTAAGTTAGGGGGGTGTTATGTTTAGACTTAGGTTTTGTGGTTAATTCATTTAATATAGTGGCGGCGGTGTAGGGGGGTAGATTAGGGGTTAATCAATGTACTGTAGGTGGCGGCGGTGTAGGGGGGGCAGGATAGGGGTTAATAAATGTTATGAGAGTGGCGGAGGGCTCCGCATGCGGCGGTTTAGGGGTTAAACAATTAATTTATTTGTGGTGGGGTCCGGGATCGGCAGGATAGGGGCTAATAACTTTATGTAGGTGGCGGCGGTATAGGGGGCGGCAGATTAGTTGTTAATAGGTATAATCTAGGTGGAGGCGGGGTCCGGGGGCGGCGGTTTAGGGGGTGATAAGTTTATTTACGTGCGACGGGGTCCGGGGGGCAGATTAGGGGTGTTTAGACTCGGGGTACATGTTAGGGTATTAGGTGCAGACACTTCCCATAGGAATCAATGGGATATCGGGCAGCAGCGAACATGAGCTCTTGCTGCTGTCAGACTCCCATTGATTCCTAAGGGATCCGCCGCCTCCAGGGCGGCGGATTGAAAACCAGATATGCTGGCCCGGAATAGTGGCGAGCATACCTGGTAGGTATTTGATAACTACCAAAAGTAGTCAGATTGTGCCAAACTTGCTTTCGGAACATCTGTAGTGACGTAACCATCGATCTGTGTCGGACTGAGTCCGGCGGATCGTATGTTACGTAACTAAATTCTACTTTTGATGGGCTGTAGGGCTTGATAACTACGGCGAATCAGCCTCGCCCCAAATACGCTGCAGAGTTCCAGCGTATTTGCGGTTGACGGCTTGATAACTAGAGGCCCTTGTATCTAAGCCTCAGTAGACTGCCCCCTTATTTCAGTTCTTTTGACAGACTTGCATTTTAGCCAATCAGAGCTGTCTCCATGGTAAATTCACGTGTATGAGCTCAATGTTATCTATATGAAATACATAAATTAATGCCATCTAGTGGTGAAAAACTATCAAAATGCATTTAGATTAGAGGCGGCCTTCAAGGTCTAAGAAATTGGCATATGAACCTCCTAGGTTTAGCTTTCAACTAAGAAAACCAAGAGAGCAAAGCAAAATTGGTGATAAAAGTAAATTGGAAAGTTGTTTAAAATTACATGCCCTATTTGAAACATGAAAGTTTTTTTGGACTTGACTGTCCCTTTAAGTAGCAGCTGCTCCTTAAAATGTCCACAGCCTAAAAGTTGACGGCTTGAAATCATCCAGATCTGATATGATCAGGATAATTGACAACCAGTGCTAGCAGCCAATCAGCTACCAGCAAGCAGGGGGCGGCATTGTACAAGCATTACTTGTGCTATGTTAAATGAGGACAGCATACGCTGTCCACTTGCAGCGATGTCTGGCAGACATGATTCGCTGCAGCAAATCATATCCACTTAAGACATAAATGGAGCCCTATATTTTGAATTTTCTATTTGAATAACCTAAACTTCTTAAAAAAATCATTTTGGCCCCTTTTAAATATCATATCTTTGCATAGCCTGTTTTCTTCAACAAAAGAAACCTTAAAGGGACATGAAACCATTTTTTTTCATGATGCAGAAGGAGCATACAAATTTACTTATCTATTTTGTTTTCTTCTCTTGGTATCCTTTGCTGAAAAGCATACATATGCAGGCTGAGGATCTGCTGATTAGTGGCTGCACATATATGCCTCAAATTATTGGCTCACCCATGTGCATTGCTGTTTTTTCAACAAAGGATACCAGACAAAAAAAGCAAATTAGATAACTGAAGTAGACACCCACACTCTCCTGAGCTTACGTCACTGCTTTTCAACAAAATATACCAAAAGAACAAAGGAAATTTAATAGTAGAATAAACTACACAGCTGTTTTAAAATCATGAAAGAAAATAATTGGGTTTTATATCCTTTTAACTTCTTCAGTCTCTTTAATATAAAACTAGAATATATATATATATATATATATATATATATATATATATATATATATATATATATATATATATATATATATATATATATATATGTGTGTGTTTGTTTATTTATATATATTTTGCTATTGTATAATAGCCTTTTACGTCCATTTACCAGCTAATAGCTCTTTTTCCTGCATATTTTCCTTGGGTTTTATACATTATTCCAATGGAAATGTAGCAATTTCCAGAGATATTTTCTACTATTGCAGAAATATGGGCATTAGTCTATAATAAAAGCAAATCATGCTTTCATCTTCCTTGCTGAAAATATGTTGTAAATAAATAGCTGGTATGAGAAGTACATATGTTCAAATTACCATCACAAGGAGAAAGTTACTTTTGTTATATGGTTTAAAGGGGTTCGATAAATGATAATTCCAGCAAAGCATTTGGGCAGCACATGCAGTGCACCTAAAAAGATGGCAGATTGTATTATATACAGTTTGGTAGTTGAGATGATATTATATGGAATAACAGCTGGACTGTACAGTATAGGGTGCAAATATTATGGTTTACATACTTTTTACGCACACCTTATGTGACTGAAGACTATTTTGTAAGTGATATTCCTCTCTTCTTAATAAATCCTACACTATATTTTTACTCTCTCTCGGCTAGATTTAGAGTTTGGCAGCCAAAGGGGTGCGTTAGCTACGCATGCTTTTTTTCCCCCGCACCTTTTAAATACCGCTGGTATTTAGAGTTCACAGAATGGCTGGGTTTTCAGTGCGTTAGGCTCCAAAAAGGGAGCGTAGAGCATAATTTATCGCCACTGCAACTCTATATACCAGTGGTGCTTACGGACGCGGCCAGCTTCAAAAACGTGCTCGTGCACGATTCTCCCATAGAAAACAATGGGGCCATTTGAGCTGAAAAAAAACCTAACACCTGCAAAAAAGCAGCGTTCAGCTCTTAACGCAGCCCCATTGTTTTCTATGGGGAAACACTTCCTACGTCTGCACCTAACACCCTAACATGAACCCCGAGTCTAAACACCCCTAACCTTACACTTATTAACCCCTTATCTGCCGCCCCCGCTATTGCTGACACCTGCATATTTTTTTTAACCCCTAATCTGCCGCTCCATAAACCGCCGCTACCTACATTATCCCTATATACCCCTAATCTGCTGCCCCTAACACCGCCGACCCCTATATTATATTTATTAACTCCTAATCTGCCCCCCTCAACGTCGCCTCCACCTGCCTACACTTATTAACCCCTAATCTGCCGAGCGGACCGCACCGCTACTATAATAAAGTTATCAACCCCTAATCCGCCTCACTCCCACCTCAATAACCCTATAATAAATAGTATTAACCCCTAATCTGCCCTCCCTAACATCGCCGACACCTAACTTAAATTATTAACCCCTAATCTGCCGACCGAATCTCGCTGCTACTGTAATAAATGGATTAACCCCTAAAGCTAAGTCTAACTCTAACCCTAACACCCCCCTAAGTTAAATATAATTTAAATCTAACGAAATAAATTAACTCTTATTAAATAAATTATTCCTATTTAAAGCTAAATACTTACCTGTAAAATAAACCCTAATATAGCTACAATATAAATTATAATTATATTATAGCTATTTTAGGATTTATATTTATTTTACAGGTAACTTTGTATTTATTTTAACCAGGTACAATAGCTATTAAATAGTTAAGAACTATTTAATAGCTAAAATAGTTAAAATAATTACAAAATTACCTGTAAAATAAATCCTAACCTAAGTTACAATTAAACCTAACTGTACACTATCAATAAATTAATTAAATAAAATACCTACAATTATCTACAATTAAACCTAACACTACACTATCAATAAATTAATTAAATACAATATCTACAAATAAATACAATTAAATAAACTAACTAAACTAACTAGTACAAAAAATAAAAAAGAACTAAGTAACAAAATATAAAAAAATATTTACAAACATTAGAAAAATATTACAACAATTTTAAACTAATTACACCTACTCTAAGCCCCCTAATAAAATAACAAAGCCCCCCAAAATAAAAAATGCCCTACCCTATTCAATCAGCCAATCAGATTGAGCTCGCATTCTATTGGCTGTTCCGATCAGCCAATAGAATGCGAGCTCAATCTGATTGGCTGATCGGATCAGCCAATCGGATTGAACTTGATTCTGATTGGCTGATTCCATCAGCCAATCAGAATTTTCCTACCTTAATTCCGATTGGCTGATAGAATCCTATCAGCCAATCGGAATTCGAGGGACGCCATCTTGGATGACGTCCCTTAAAGGGATGTCGTCGGAAGAAGAAGATGGGTCCGCGGTGGAGGTCTTTAAGATGGAGCCGGTCCTCTTCGGATGAAGATAGAAGATGCCGCTTGGAAGAAGATGGCTGCCGGTCCGGATCTACTCTTCTTCCCGGATAGGATGAAGACTTTGAACCCTCTTCTGGACTTCTTCAGCCGTCGGATGATGGATGTCTAGCCCCCACTTGGGCTTGGATGAAGATTTCGGAGCCTGGAACGATCGGTGATACTTGGCATGGTGAAGACAAGGTAGGAAGATCTTCAGGGGCTTAGTGTTAGGTTTATTTAAGGGGGGTTTGGGTTAGATTAGGGGTATGTGGGTGGTAGGTTGTAATGTAGGGGGGGTATTGTATGTTTTTTTTTACAGGCAAAAGAGCTGAATTCTTTGGGGCATGCCCAGCAAATGGCCCTTTTCAGGGCTGGTAAGGTAAAAGAGCTTTGAACTTTTGTAATTTAGAATAGGGTAGGGCATTAGTTTAAAATTGTTGTAATATTTTTCTAATGTTTGTAAATATTTTTTTATTTTTTGTAACTTAGTTCTTTTTTATTTTTTGCACTTTAGTTAGTTTATTTAATTGTATTTATTTGTAGATATTGTATTTAATTAATTTATTGATAGTGTAGTGTTAGGTTTAATTGTAGATAATTGTAGGTATTTTATTTAATTAATTTATTGCTAGTGTAGTGTTAGGTTTAATTGTAACTTAGGTTAGGATTTATTTTACAGGTAATTTTGTAATTATTTTAACTAGGTAGCTATTAAATAGTTATTAACTATTTAATAGCTATTGTACCTGGTTAAAATAATTGCAAAGTTGCCTGTAAAATAAATATTAATCCTAAAATAGCTAAGATATAATTATAATTTATATTGTAGCTATATTAGGATTTATTTTACAGGTAAGTATTTAGATTTAAATAGGAATAATTTATTTAATAAGACTTAATTTATTTCGTTAGATAAAAATTATATTTAACTTAGGGGGAGTGTTAGTGTTAGGGTTAGAATTAGCTTAAGGGGTTAAACAATTTATTAGAGTAGCGGTGAGCTCCGATCGGCAGATTAGGGGTTAATACTTGAAGTTAGCTGTCGGCGATGTTAGGGAGGGCAGATTAGGGGTTAATACTATTTATTATAGGGTTATTGAGGCGGGAGTGAGGCGGATTAGGGGTTAATACATTTACTATACTAGCGGTGAGCTCCGGTCGGCAGATTATAGGTTAATAATTGTAGGTAGCTGGCGGCGACGTTGTGGGGGGCAGATTAGGGGTTAATAAATATAATATAGGGGTCGGCGGTGTTAGGGGCAGCAGATTAGGGGTACATAGGGATAACGTAGTTGGCGGCAGTATACGGAGTGGCAGAGTAGGTGTTAAAAAATTTAAATATAGTGGCGGCGATGTGGGGGGACCTCGGTTTAGGGGTACATAGGTAGTTTATGGGTGTTAGTGTACTTTAGAGCACAGTAGTTAAGAGCTTTATGAACCGGCGTTAGCCCAGAAAGCTCTTAACTACTGACTTTTTTCTGCGGCTGGAGTTTTGTCGTTAGCGTTCTAAAGCTCACTTCAGCCACGACTCTAAATACCAGCGTTAGAAAGATCCCATTGAAAAGATAGGATACGCAATTGACGTAAGGGGATCTGCGATATGGAAAAGTCGCGGCTGAAAAGTGAGCGTTAGACCCTTTAATGACTGGCTCCAAATACCAGAGGTCGGTAAAAACCAGCATTAGGAGCCTCTAACGCTGGTTTTGACGGCTACCGCCCAACTCTAAATCTAGGCCTCTGCTTGGCGCTGTACACTTCTAGAGCATACATGTACAGTCTTCAGAAAGAGACAGCATGAATGTTCCTGGTGAAACAAGACGATGTTGAGTTTCACTGATTGAAGGCAGCACCACCCAGATTTCTTTGTTTGTCAGGGGCTGTGCTAAACACTTCACCACTGCATACACATATATCAATCCAGCCAAACATTTCAATTAAAACTTACCTGGTTTGGCATGGGCAGTGCTAACTAAACACTTCACCAATGCATACACATATATCAATCCAGCCAAATTTTTCAATTAAAACTTACCTTTATTTTGAAATAAAAGGGGCTAATATTAGAATGTTTCAATCTCACAATGAGAACTTAGTCATGCTTTTTAGTCATGCTTAGTCAAGTATGACTGAGATCTCATTATGATATAAAACTTTGCACATGTTTGGCGCGATCCGATATAGATCGCAGTTTGCGGCGCAAGCGAGGGAACCGGCGTCGCCCGCAGTTTCAGCTCGCAACTCGAGCCATCCCATATAAGTCGCCGTCAGATGCTAACGTGCCGTAAGTCTCACAAACCAGCGATGTCCAGAAATCTGTGTAAGTACAAATTTCTGGCGTCGCCAGTGACTTGCGGCACGTTAGAAACTGCCGGCGCCTATAAAACCTGACTAAAGTTTAAAACACCCGCACTGTCTAACACGCCTCCCTAACATAGCCCGCACTGTCTAACACGCCTCCCTAACATAGCCCGCACTGTCTAACCCTCTATCCGCTATCCCCCCTCACTATCCTAACAATAAAAAAGCTATTAACCCCTAAACCGCCGCTCCTTTACCCCGCCGCCAGCTATATTATATCTATAACCCCCTAAAGTGAGCCCCTAACACCGCCGCCATCTATATTAAAATTATTAACCCCTAATGTAAGCCCCTTACACCGCCGCCATCTCTATTAAAATGATTAACCCCTAATTTAATCTACCTACCCCGCCGCCAGCTATATTATCTATATTAACCCTAAGTATATTATAGTTAATATAGGTATTACATTATATATATTAACTATATTAACCCTAATTATATTAGGGTTAATATAGTTACTATAGTATTTATATTAACTATATTAACTCTATCTAACCCTAACTAAATTTATATTAAATTAATCTAATTAATTTATAAACTAAAATATACCTATTTAAATCTAAATACTTACCTATAAAATAAACCATAAGATAGCTACAATATAATTCATAATTACATTGTAGCTATGTTAGGGTTAATATTTATTTTACAGGTAAATTGTTAATTATTTTAACTAGGTATAATAGATATTAAATAGTTATTAACTATTTAATATCTACCTAGTTAAAATAATTACCCAATTACCTGTAAAATAAATCCTAAGTTACAAATACACCTACACTATCAATAAATTTAATAAACTACAAACATCTATCTAAAAATACAATTAAATTAACTAAACTAAATTACAAAAAAAAACAAACACTAAATTACAAAAAATAAAAAAAAGATTACAAGATTTTTAAGCTAATTACACCTATTCTAAGCCCCCTAATAAAATAATAAACCCCCAAAATAAAAAAAATTCCCTGCCCTATTCTAAATTAAACAAATTTCAAAGCTCTTTACCTTACCAGCCCTTAAAAGGGCCTTTTGTGGGGCATGCCCCAAAGAATTCAGCTCTTTTGCATTCAACAAATACAATCCCCCCCCCATTACAACCCACCACCCACATACCCCTATTCTAAACCCACCCAAACCCCCCTTAAAAAAGCCTAACACTACCCCCCTGAAGATCTCCCTACCTTGTCTTCACCACACCGGGCCGAACTCCTGATCCGATCCGGGCGATGTCTTCCTCCAAGCGGCAAAGAAGAATTCTTCCTCCGGCGATGTCATCCTCCAAGCGGCAAAGAAGAATTCTTCCTCCGGCGACGTCTTCCTCCAAGCGGCAGCAAAGTCTTCATTCTTCCGGCGGCATCTTCAATCTTCTTTCTTCGCTCCGCCGCCGCGGAGCATCCATCCCGGCCGACTGCTGAACTTGGAATGAGGTACCTTTAAATGACGTCATCCAAGATGGCGTCCGCCGAATTCCGATTGGCTGATAGGATTCTATCAGCCAATCGGAATAAAGTTAAAAAAATCTGATTGGCTGATTGAATCAGCCAATCAGATTCAAGTTCAATCCGATTGGCTGATCCAATCAGCCAATCAGATTGAGCTCGCATTCTATTGGCTGATCGGAACAGCCAATAGAATGCGAGCTCAATCTGATTGGCTGATTGGATCAGCCAATCGGATTGAACTTGAATCTGATTGGCTGATTCAATCAGCCAATCAGATTTTTTTAACTTAATTCCGATTGGCTGATAGAATCCTATAAGCCAATCGGAATTCGGCGGACGCCATCTTGGATGACGTCATTTAAAGGTACCTCATTCCAAGTTCAGCAGTCGGCCGGGATGGATGCTCCGCGGCGGCGGAGCGAAGAAAGAAGATTGAAGATGCCGCCGGAAGAATGAAGACTTTGCTGCCGCTTGGAGGAAGACGTCGCCGGAGGAAGAATTCTTCTTTGCCGCTTAGAGGATGACATCGCCGGAGGAAGAATTCTTCTTTGCCGCTTGGAGGAAGACATCGCCCGGATCGGATCAGGAGTTCGGCCCGGTGTGGTGAAGACAAGGTAGGGAGATCTTCAGGGGGGTAGTGTTAGGCTTTTTTAAGGGGGGTTTGGGTGGGTTTAGAATAGGGGTATGTGGGTGGTGGGTTGTAATGGGGGGGGGATTGTATTTGTTGAATGCAAAAGAGCTGAATTCTTTGGGGCATGCCCCACAAAAGGCCCTTTTAAGGGCTGGTAAGGTAAAGAGCTTTGAAATTTGTTTAATTTAGAATAGGGCAGGGAATTTTTTTTATTTTGGGGGTTTATTATTTTATTAGGGGGCTTAGAATAGGTGTAATTAGCTTAAAAATCTTGTAATCTTTTTTTTATTTTTTGTAATTTAGTGTTTGTTTTTTTTTGTAATTTAGTTTAGTTAATTTAATTGTATTTTTAGATAGATGTTTGTAGTTTATTAAATTTATTGATAGTGTAGGTGTATTTGTAACTTAGGTTAGGATTTATTTTACAGGTAATTGGGTAATTATTTTAACTAGGTAGATATTAAATAGTTAATAACTATTTAATATCTATTATACCTAGTTAAAATAATTAACAATTTACCTGTAAAATAAATATTAACCCTAACATAGCTACAATGTAATTATGAATTATATTGTAGCTATCTTATGGTTTATTTTATAGGTAAGTATTTAGATTTAAATAGGTATATTTTAGTTTATAAATTAATTAGATTAATTTAATATAAATTTAGTTAGGGTTAGATAGAGTTAATATAGTTAATATAAATACTATAGTAACTATATTAACCCTAATATAATTAGGGTTAATATAGTTAATATATATAATGTAATACCTATATTAACTATAATATACTTAGGGTTAATATAGATAATATAGCTGGCGGCGGGGTAGGTAGATTAAATTAGGGGTTAATCATTTTAATAGAGATGGCGGCGGTGTAAGGGGCTTACATTAGGGGTTAATAATATTAATATAGCTGGCGGCGGTATAGGGGGATTAGATTAGGGGTTAATAATTTTTATATAGGTGGCGGCAGTGTAAGGGGTCAGATTAGGGGATAGATAAGGTAGATGGCGGCGGTTTTAGAGGCTCACAGTAGGGGGTTAGTTTATGTAGATGGCGGCGGGGTCCGGGAGCGGCGGTTTAGGGGGTAATAACTTTATTAGGGATTTTGGGGGGGGGGGGGGGATCGCGGTTGACAGGGAGATAGACATTGCGCATGCGTTAGGTGTTAGGTTTATTTTAGCAGATCGCGGTTGACAGGGAGATAGACATTGCGCATGCGTTAGGTGTTAGGTTTATTTTAGAAGATCGCGGTTGACAGGGAGATAGACATTGCGCATGCGTTAGGTGTTAGGTTTATTTTCTAGTTAGTTTAGGGAGTTACGGGGCTCCAATAGTCAGCGTAAGGCTTCTTACGGCTGCTTTTTGTGGCGAGGTGAAAATGGAGTAAGTTTTCTCCATTTTCGCCACGTAAGTCCTTACGCTGCATATTGGATACCAAACTGCGCAGGTTTGGTATACCTGCCTATGGCCCAAAAAACTGCGAGCGACGGCAGAAATATACGCGCGTAACTTCTAGGTTACGCCGTATATGTGATACCAAACCCGCGCAAATATTGGCGTCGCCGGCTTTTGCGGGCGACGATTTATATCGGATCGACCCCGTTAACGTTGGATCCTGTTGTATCAAATAAAGGTCAATATAAACTATAAAGTTTGGCAAGATTGATATCCATGAATGAATTTCACAAGGTGACATAACTGTTGGGATACATTTCCCTCAGCCTAGCATGTAATACTTCATTGAGGTTTTTACAGTAATAAGATTTTTACTTGTGGAAAGAAAGGATCACCCACACTGGGGACACATATAGACTTCTTTACACCAGAAAACAAAATAAATCATTGAAATAGGAAAAGCCCTTTGTTTTAAGGTAATAAGGCTTGAAGACTTGATATTCAAAGCACAACTTATCATAGTTGCAGCACTAAAGTTTATAATTTTTTCCTGTTTTTTTTTTCTTTTTTTCTTATTGTATTATTTAACCAGTCTTATGAGCACAGAGCAGGCCTGAAATGCTAGATAATTAGCAAAGGTCTTAAAGGGACAGTCTAGTCAAAATTAAACTTTCATGATTCAGATAGGGCATGCAATTTTAAACAACTTTCCAATTTACTTCTATTATCTAATTTGCTCAATTCTTTAGATATCCTTTATTGAAGAAATAGCAATGCACTTGTGTGAGCCAATCACACGAGGCCTCTATGTGCAGCAACCAATAAGCAGCTACTGAGCATATCTAGATATGCTTTTCAGCAAGTGATATCAAGAGAATGAAGCAAATTAGATAATAGAAGTAAATTAGAAAGTTGTTTAAAATGACATGCTCTTTTTAAATCATGAAAGAAAAAAATTGGGTTTCATGTCCCTTTAAAGGGACATGAAACCCAAAAAATGTCTTTCATGATTCAGATAGAGAATACAATTTTAAACAACTTTCTAATTTTAATTCCATTATATAATTTGTTTCATTCTCTTTGTATCATTTGTTAAAAGAGCAGCAATGCACTACTGGTTTCTAACTGAACACATGGGTGAGCCAATGACAATCGGTATATATATATGCAGCCACCAATCAGCAGCGAGAACCTAGGTTCATTGCTGCTCCTGAGCTTTCCTAGATAAACCTTTCAGCAAAGGATAACAAGAGAAGAAAGCAAATTAAATAATAGAAGTAAACTGGAAAGTTGTTTAATATTGCATAATCTATCCGAATCATGAAATAAAAAATTTGAGTTTCATGTCCCTTTAAGACTGCAGCTACTTAGCCTCTCTACCACCTCTAAGCTTGCAAAGTTAAATCATCCAGATCCAATCAGTATGATTGACCAGCCCTGCTCCATGCAATTGGTTGCGTTAGAGCAGGGGGCGTGACTTATCAAGCAATGCCAGGAAAATGAGGTTCCTGAGAATGAACTATGTCAACCCGCCAATTGATAAATGGGGGCCTCTGTGTCCTAAGCGCTAAACTACTAGATCAAAATGGTGCAACATGTTCTCTACCCTTTTTGTTTTTTTTTACCTTCTACTGTAAATTTATATAATGCTCCATATTCATCCAGCATAAAGTCTACCTGTCATGCCTATATGTTCTTACACAAAGATATTTCTCCTTTATGTAGATCATCATGTGGCAGTTTATTTTGTCACATTATATCTATCTGTATATCTATCCATCTATCAATCCCTGTCTCTCTTTCTCTCTCTCTCTCTCTCTCTCTCTCTCTCTCTCTCTCTCTCTCTCTCTCTCTCTCACTCTCTTTCTTCTATCTGTCTCTCTCTCTCTCTTCTATCTGTCTCTCTCTCTCTCTTCTCTCTCTCTCTCTTCTATCTCTCTCTCTCTCTCTCTCGCTCTCTCTCTCTCTTCTATCTCTCTCTCTCTCGTCTATCTCTCTCTCTTTCTCTCTCTCTCTTCTATCAATCTCTCTCTTATAGCTCTCTCTCTCTTCTCTCTCTCTCTCTTCTATCTCTCTCTCTCTCTCTCTTCTATCTCTCTCTCTCTCTCTTCTATCTCTCTCTCTTTCTCTCTCTCTCTTCTATCTCTCTCTCTCTTATAGCTCTCTCTCTCTCTTCTCTCTCTCTCTCTCTCTCTCTCTCTCTCTCTCTCTCTCTCTCTCTCTCTCTCTCTCTCTCTCTCTCTCTCTTCTATCTATCTATTTATCTATCTAAATAATAATTTTAGATCCTGAGCATTTTTCTCTAAAAAAACATCTGTAAATGAGTTACTGGGACCTGAACTGATAAATTATTAAATTTAGTTCAGTGCTTTTTTAAACTGGGGGTCGGGACTCCCCCAGAGGATTCCTTAAATGTTTTTGGTGATCCCCACTAGATTTTTTAATGTATTATAAATGTGTGTGTGTGTTTGCAGTGTGTGTTTTTGTATCAGTGAGTTTTTCTTCTTCTGTATTTTGCTTAATGTGAAGTAGGCACTTAGCTAATTTTGTACCTCTTCATATGTGTGGGTGTTGCTCAGCTACATGCACAGGAAAGAAACATGGAAGGAATATGGGGTTTGACAAAGAGTCTAGGGGGTACATTTATTAAGCAGTGGATGCTGCTTATTCTGTGGGAGCCTTCCGGTTCACTGGAAACAGGAGTTAAGAAGCAGCGATCTGCTACCTCTGAGGTGGCGTACTGCAATCATCCTGATCAGATACGATCGAGATGATTGACACTCCTTGCTATCGTCCGATTGGCCGCGAATGTGCAGGGGGCGGCATTGTTAAATGCTGTCTGCATTTAGCGATGCAGGGTGGACATGATTCGCTATAGCGAATTATGTCTGCCCGGGGTATGATAAATCTAACCCTAGCTGTTAGTTATTAGCATTGGCTACACAAGTTGAATTTACTTATTTTCTTTAATAATCCCCTCATTTATGTGGTGTATAAAAAACAAACAAATGTATATTAATCTGACAAGGGCGTTGTTTAGGACTATATTATAATAAGGGGGTTGCATTTTTTTTTTTAATGCAGTAAAAGGTCCCAGGTGAAAAAGTTTAAGAAGCTCTGGTTGAGATGATAAACATTCTGCAACTTGAAAATCTTACGGCTAGATTTGGAGTTTGGCGGTAAAAGGGCTGTTAACGCTCCGCGGGTTTTTTTCTGGCCGCACCATAAATTTAACTCTGGTATCGAGAGTTCAAACAAATGCTGCGTTAGGCTCCAAAAAAGGAGCGTAGAGCATATTTAGCGCAAATGCAACTCTCAATACCAGAGTTGCTTACGGACGCGGCCGGCCTCAAAAACGTGCTCGTGCACGATTCTCCCATAGGAAACAATGGGGCTGTTTGAGCTGAAAAAAAACCTAACACCTGCAAAAAAGCAGCGTTCAGCTCCTAACGCAGCCCCATTGTTTCCTATGGGGAAACACTTCCTACGTCTGCACCTAACACTCTAACATGTACCCCGAGTCTAAACACCCCTAGCCTTACACTTATTAACCCCTAATCTGCCGCCCCCGCTATCGCTGACCCCTGCATTACACTTTTAACCCCTAATCTGCCGCTCCGTAAACCGCCGCCACCTACGTTATCCCTATGTACCCCTAATCTGCTGCCCTAACATCGCCGACCCCTATGTTATATTTATTAACCCCTAATCTGCCCCCCACAACGTCGCCGACACCTACCTACACTTATTAACCCCTAATCTGCCGAGCGGACCTGAGCGCTACTATAATAAAGTTATTAACCCCTAATCCGCCTCACTAACCCTATCATAAATAGTATTAACCCCTAATCTGCCCTCCCTAACATCGCCGACACCTACCTTCAATTATTAACCCCTAATCTGCCGACCGGAGCTCACCGCTATTCTAATAAATGTATTAACCCCTAAAGCTAAGTCTAACCCTAACACTAACACCCCCCTAAGTTAAATATAATTTTTATCTAACGAAATAAATTAACTCTTATTAAATAAATGATTCCTATTTAAAGCTAAATACTTACCTGTAAAATAAATCCTAATATAGCTACAATATAAATTACATTTATATTATAGCTATTTTAGGATTAATATTTATTTTACAGGTAACTTTGTATTTATTTTAACCAGGTACAATAGCTATTAAATAGTTAAGAACTATTTAATAGTTACCTAGTTAAAATAATTACAAATTTACCTGTAAAATAAATCCTAACCTAAGATATAATTAAACCTAACACTACCCTATCAATAAAATAATTAAATAAACTACCTACAATTACCTACAATTAACCTAACACTACACTATCAATAAATTAATTAAACACAATTGCTACAAATAAATACAATTAAATAAACTATCTAAAGTACAAAAAATAAAAAAGAACTAAGTTACAGAAAATAAAAAAATATTTACAAACATAAGAAAAATATTACAACAATTTTAAACTAATTACACCTACTCTAAGCCCCCTAATAAAATAACAAAGACCCCCAAAATAAAAAATTCCCTACCCTATTCTAAAATACAAAAATTACAAGCTCTTTTACCTTACCAGCCCTGAACAGGGCCCTTTGCGGGGCATGCCCCAAGAATTTCAGCTCTTTTGCCTGTAAAAAAAAACATACAATACCCCCCCCCAACATTACAACCCACCACCCACATACCCCTAATCTAACCCAAACCCCCTTAAATAAACCTAACACTAATCCCCTGAAGATCTTCCTACCTTGTCTTCACCATCCAGGTATCACCGATCCGTCCTGGCTCCAAGATCTTCATCCAACCCAAGCGGGGGTTGGCGATCCATAATCCGGTGCTCCAAAGTCTTCCTCCTATCCGGCAAGAAGAGGACATCCGGACCGGCAAACATCTTCTCCAAGCGGCATCTTCTATGTTCTTCCATCCGATGACGACCGGCTCCATCTTGAAGACCTCCAGCGCGGATCCATCCTCTTCTTCCGACGACTAGACGACGAATGACGGTTCCTTTAAGGGACGTCATCCAAGATGGCGTCCCTCGAATTCCGATTGGCTGATAGGATTCTATCAGCCAATCGGAATTAAGGTAGGAATATTCTGATTGGCTGATGGAATCAGCCAATCAGAATTAAGTTCAATCCGATTGGCTGATCCAATCAGCCAATCAGATTGAGCTCGCATTCTATTGGCTGATCGGAACAGCCAATAGAATGCGAGCTCAATCTGATTGGCTGATTGGATCAGCCAATCGGATTGAACTTGATTCTGATTGGCTGATTCCATCAGCCAATCAGAAAATTCCTACCTTAATTCCGATTGGCTGATAGAATCCTATCAGCCAATCGGAATTCGAGGGACGCCATCTTGGATGACGTCCCTTAAAGGAACCGTCATTCGTCGTCTAGTCATCGGAAGAAGAGGATGGATCCGCGCTGGAGGTCTTCAAGATGGAGCCGGTCGTCATCGGATGGAAGAACATAGAAGATGCCGCTTGGAGAAGATGTTTGCCGGTCCGGATGTCCTCTTCTTGCCGGATAGGAGGAAGACTTTGGAGCACCGGATTATGGATCGCCAACCCCCGCTTGGGTTGGATGAAGATCTTGGAGCCAGGACGGATCGGTGATACCTGGATGGTGAAGACAAGGTAGGAAGATCTTCAGGGGATTAGTGTTAGGTTTATTTAAGGGGGTTTGGGTTAGATTAGGGGTATGTGGGTGGTGGGTTGTAATGTTGGGGGGGGGGGGTATTGTATGTTTTTTTTTACAGGCAAAAGAGCTGAAATTCTTGGGGCATGCCCCGCAAAGGGCCCTGTTCAGGGCTGGTAAGGTAAAAGAGCTTGTAATTTTTGTATTTTAGAATAGGGTAGGGAATTTTTTATTTTGGGGGTCTTTGTTATTTTATTAGGGGGCTTAGAGTAGGTGTAATTAGTTTAAAATTGTTGTAATATTTTTCTTATGTTTGTAAATATTTTTTTATTTTCTGTAACTTAGTTCTTTTTTATTTTTTGTACTTTAGATAGTTTATTTAATTGTATTTATTTGTAGCAATTGTGTTTAATTAATTTATTGATAGTGTAGTGTTAGGTTAATTGTAGGTAATTGTAGGTAGTTTATTTAATTATTTTATTGATAGGGTAGTGTTAGGTTTAATTATATCTTAGGTTAGGATTTATTTTACAGGTAAATTTGTAATTATTTTAACTAGGTAACTATTAAATAGTTCTTAACTATTTAATAGCTATTGTACCTGGTTAAAATAAATACAAAGTTACCTGTAAAATAAATATTAATCCTAAAATAGCTATAATATAAATGTAATTTATATTGTAGCTATATTAGGATTTATTTTACAGGTAAGTATTTAGCTTTAAATAGGAATCATTTATTTAATAAGAGTTAATTTATTTCGTTAGATAAAAATTATATTTAACTTAGGGGGGTGTTAGTGTTAGGGTTAGACTTAGCTTTAGGGGTTAATACATTTATTAGAATAGCGGTGAGCTCCGGTCGGCAGATTAGGGGTTAATAATTGAAGGTAGGTGTCGGCGATGTTAGGGAGGGCAGATTAGGGGTTAATACTATTTATGATAGGGTTAGTGAGGCGGATTAGGGGTTAATAACTTTATTATAGTAGCGCTCAGGTCCGCTCGGCAGATTAGGGGTTAATAAGTGTAGGTAGGTGTCGGCGACGTTGTGGGGGGCAGATTAGGGGTTAATAAATATAACATAGGGGTCGGCGATGTTAGGGGCAGCAGATTAGGGGTACATAGGGATAACGTAGGTGGCGGCGATTTGCGGTCGGAAGATTAGGGGTTAATTATTTTAAGTAGCTTGCGGCGACGTTGTGGGGGGCAAGTTAGGGGTTAATAAATATAATATAGGGGTCGGCGGGGTTAGGGGCAGCAGATTAGGGGTACATAAGTATAACGTAGGTGGCGGTCGGCAGATTAGGGGTTAAAAATTTTAATCGAGTGGCGGCGATGTGGGGGGACCTCGGTTTAGGGGTACATAGGTAGTTTATGGGTGTTAGTGTACTTTAGGGTACAGTAGTTAAGAGCTTTATAAACCGGCGTTAGCCAGAAAGCTCTTAACTCCTGCTTTTTTCAGGCGGCTGGAATCTTGTCGTTAGAGCTCTAACGCTCACTGCAGAAACGACTCTAAATACCAGCGTTAGAAAGATCCCATTGAAAAGATAGGCTACGCAAATGGCGTAGGGGGATCTGCGGTATGGAAAAGTCGCGGCTGTAAAGTGAGCGTTAGACCCTTTAATCACTGACTCCAAATACCAGCGGGCGGCCAAAACCAGCGTTAGGAGCCTCTAACGCTGGTTTTGACGGCTACCGCCGAACTCTAAATCTAGGCCTAAGTTTGCTGTCCTTGGTATAGCAGTATGCTCTTGGGAAGATATTGACAGACAGTAAAACATTTATTACAATCCCCAAGTCACCTCTTTCGAAATATAGGCTACAACGTAATATTTGTGAAGACAATAAATTATTACGGTATATCATTCTTGCTCTGTTGCGGTTAATGAACAAATATTTGAAGCTTAGAAAGTTTGGCCTTGATCATATTGTTTACTGCGATTTACTGAGAGCTCGCAGTATTTTTGTATTTTGAGAGTTTAGAACAAAAGTAAGATTTAGAAATTCATTTATCAAGTATACTACTATTTGCTGTCATAAGCTTATATCTATAATAGGACACAATAAATATATAAACATCAGAGCTACGATATTCCTTTTGCAGAAACTTGCTAACCATATAAAGATAGTTTAGACACTGTAATAGGTTATAAAATAAAAGCCTAGATTACAAGTGGAGAGCTAATGTCGCAGGACTCTATCTCGTATTACAAGTCCATGTGCAAAAAAGTCTAACACCTGCGATCGCGGAAAGAAAAGCTCCGTAATGCAGCCCCATTGAAGTCTATGGGGAAAAGAAAAGTTACGTTTAAACCTAACACCCTAACATAAACTCTAAGTCTAAACACCCCTAATCGGCTGCCCCCGACATCGCAGACACCTACATAATGTTATTAACCCCTAATCTGCCTCTCCCGATATCGCCGCCACCTAAAGAAAGTTATTAACCCCTAATCTGCCATTCCCGATATCGCTGCCACTATACTAAAGTTATTAACCCCTATTCCGCCGCACCCCAACATCGCCGCCACTATATTAAAGTTATTAACCCCTATTCCGTCGCTCCCTGACATTGCCGCAACTAAATAAAGTTATTAACCTCTAGACCTCTGGCCTCCCACATCACTACCACTAAATAAACCTATTAACCTATTAACCTCTAAACTGCCAGACCCCCACATCACAACAACCTAAATTAAACTATATTTACCCCTAAACCTAACCCTAAACCTAACGTAACCCTAACGTAACCCTAACACCCCCTAATTTTAACATAATTAAAATAGAGCTAAATTAAACTTACAATTATTAACTTAATCATACCTATTTAAAACTAAATACTTACCTGTAAAATAAATTCTAAGCTAGCTACAATATAACTAATAGTTATGTTGTAGCTAGCTTAGGTTTTATTTTTATTTCACAGGTAAGTTTGAATTTATTTTAACTAGGTAGACTAGTTATTAAATAGTTATTAACTATTTACTAACTACCTAGTTAAAATAAAAACAAACTTACCTGTGAAATAAAACCTAACCTGCCTTACACTAAAACCTACCATTACAAAAAATAACAAACACTAAAATTACAAAAAAAATAAAAAAACTACCATTACAAAAAATAACAACATTATCCAAAACAATAAAAATGATTCCTATTTTAATACACTTTTTAAAAAAAAAAAAAAAACACAAAATAAAAAACCCTAATCTATAATAAACTACCAAGGGCCCTTAAAATGGCCTTTTGTAACGAATTGCACTAAGTTAAACAGCTCTTTTGCTACAAAAGAAAACACCCCTTAACAGTTACAAACCCCCACCCCCAAACTACCAAGGGCCCTTAAAAGGGCCTTTTGTAGGGCATTGCCCTAAAGTTAACAGTTCTTTTGCTACAAAAAAACACCCCCTAACAGTATACAAACCCCACCGCCCAAACCCACACATAAAAAGAAAGTAAACCCCAATCTACCTATTGCCCGGAAAAGGGCATTTGTATGGGCATTGCCCTTAAAAGGGCATTTAGCTATTTTGCTGCCCAAGCCCTAATCTAAAAATAAAAACCAACCCCAAAACGAAAAAATACATTACACAAAATAACAAACAAATTATTAAAAATAATAAAACAATGGGGGGCGGAGCCAAGCCTTGCTGGGACATGGCTGCTTTCTTGTGAAGCTCCGGAGCTGTTGCTGCTCACACAACAGGAGCCGTCATGGTGGGGACCCTGACTGACATTTAACAATGCTCCCAATTATTCCCTCGAGATAGAGAGCAGTCCAGAACCTTTATTCCATCCCACCCCCCTCTCCACCCCACTCGAAAAGTCTGAAACACACCGCATTAAGAAAGCCCGATCGCCATCTTGGACCGGACTATCCACTATTTGCGGCCTCTGGTGTTCCCCTCATCCGAGCTTTACTCTGTGCCTCTCGTGGTGTGCTCGCACTAATCCCCGGTTTCTGAGATCGGGTGACAAGATCCCGGAGCCGGTTCAGCAAGTTACATCCTATCCTACGGCACTATCGGGGACACGCCGCAGATCCATACGCGCTGCACCCACGTGGCACGCTAAGGGCCCAGAAGACACAGAGAGGCAACGGGGGCTGCGGGAGCTCTAACTCCAGTCGGAGCACACTCACAAGCCACAGGTGAGGTTACATAGTGCTTGCAAGCATTACTTCACAACGGGGGTTGAGAGGGAGGGAGCCTTTAATCTCCCACACGCTAGAACAGCCTAACAACGGCTTGAATCCCCACATTCGGCCTCATAAACTAACAGCTCTCTTGGGGGCGATTTCTACAGGCCACAAAGCAACACTTGGCTACCGGAATACAGCTGCAAGCCTAATCTATAAACGCAGACAGCTATTTCATAACATAGTAGCCTTAATAAACTTTGCTGTCTATTTGGGGCCTAACTGACTTGGTCTTTAGGAGAACAGAAGACACTTTCTTTCATACAGAGACATTTAATACTTAAAGGGACTGGGCCCAATACAGACACATATAGGACCTCCTCACTTTTTCCAGAGGAGTGTGGGATCTGGGGGGCTCCACGTTG
The DNA here is from genome assembly GCF_027579735.1 of Bombina bombina. NCBI lineage: Eukaryota > Metazoa > Chordata > Amphibia > Anura > Bombinatoridae > Bombina > Bombina bombina. The sequence goes on along the minus strand of NC_069509.1, from coordinate 141,045,795 downwards.
ACCTCCACATTTAAAACAAGATGTCACAACGCAAGGGGCCAAAACCTGACAAGAATAATAAACTAGCAGTCTCCACGCCCTCAGTGTCTGTTTTTTTCCAACCCTCAGAATCATGTTCATCAGATTCTTCTCTGACACAAGATCAGCCTTCCACTGAGATGCAGCTAGAATATACTCCCTCACAATATAAATCACTGTTGGCTCTCCCTTCACAAATTGCGGATCTCCCCTCCAAATCAGATTTTGAGTCATTGAAGTCATTTATCAAAGGAGAAATGAGGGATCTAAAAAAGGACTTGAATGATATGAGCTCCAGACTTGACTACATTGAAGAGGGCCAAGAGGCGCTTAACTCTATGGTCAGCACCAATACTCAACAGCTCTCCATTCAAGACTCAATGGTGCAGGCCTTACAGGAGAAACTGGAGGACCTGGACAATCGTGGGAGATGGAACAACCTTAGGATTAGAGGTATACCTGAGGAGATCTCCCCAGAGCAGCTAAAATCTTATGTCAAGGACCTGTTCCACTTCCTAAACCCTAGGTCACCTCCACTACTAAACGATGAAATTGAACGGATCCATAGAGCGCTGAGACCTCCATCTAAGCCTCCTAACCCACCTAGAGACGTGATTATGAGGTTCTTAAGATTCACTTCTAAAGAAGAAGTGTGGCAGGCGGCGAGATCCAGGAGATCCATTACCTTTAAAGACCACACCCTACAAATTTTCCAGGACCTCTGCCCTCAAACCATCCAGAGGAGAAGGGAAGTCCGGTTTCTCAACAAAGCTCTGCAAGAACACAACATTAGATATAGGTGGGGCTACCCCTTCAGTCTGATCATTACCCACAACGGATCACAGATCATCTACAAAACTTTCCACGACCTAGACAACGTTTCCAAAAAACTGAACATCACCATTGTTCCCCCAGATGAGGACGTCCTCGAGACTGCATCAAGGCATCCAGAAAAAAACAAAGATCCTCCAAGGGAACAACGCCCTCAATGGAATAAAGTCCTCCCCAAGAAAAGGAAGACTGAGACCACATCTCCAGGTCCGTCACGGCCACAAGACACTTCCTAACTGTATTGACTGGCGCTGATTGCTAGGCCACATATCCCCTGTTACTGAGGATAGTGGTCCGTGCTGGGGAGCTCTCCCTGGCCTATATCCTTCTGGACTGTTCCTGATCGTGGGTCGAGGGGTAAGAACTTAACTTATGCTGAAACAGTTATGTTTTTGTTCACTGGGACTTTGTTGTTGTAGCCCTGCTGCATGTTATTGTTTTGCCCTCTTTCCTCCCATTTGTTATCTCCCCTCACAGGTAACTAGACTAGTCTCATGGACATTGGGCAGAATTCAGCTTAATATATGTCATATAAACTTTGTCGGGACTGGGTGTTATCAATTTCAAGGGCTAATGATGATGTAACTATGATCAACACAGTCTCAGTCCCCCATCCCCATGCACTCCCTTTTCCCCCAAACCCTCCTTTACCTCACCCCTCTTACCCTTCCCATTCACTCCTCCCGTTTCCCCCCTCCTTTTGTTACTGAGGATAGTGGTCCGTGCTGGGGAGCTCTCCCTGGCCTATATTCATCTGGACTGTTCCTGATTGTGAGCCAAGGGGTAAAGACTTAACTTATGTTGAAACAGTTGTGTTTTTGTTCACTGGGACTTTGTTGTTTTAGCCCTGCTGCATGTTACTGTTTGCCCTTTTTCCTCCCATTTGTTATCTACCATCACAGGTAACTAGACTAGTCTCATGGACATTGGGCAGAATTCAGCTTAATATATGTCATATAAACTTTGTCTGGACTGGGTGTTATTAATTTCAAGGGCTAATGATGATGTATCTATGATCAACACAGTCTCAGCCCACCATCCCCCATACACCCCCTTTTCCCCCAATCCCTCCTTTACCTCACCCTTCACACCCTTCCCATTCACTCCTCCCGTTTCCCCCCTCCTTTTACAGGTCCCCACCTGAAACTCCCACATATCTTATGAAAAGAAACCTAGAGCTCTATGCAACACCAATCATTCCCCACACAAGGTGTATAGTTCTACAAATACACTACATGTTGGATTTGTTTATAATTCATGTCTACTTTATCTTGTTATGCTTTTTAATATGGAATATGTGATGTCTCATGCTTTTTACTGGTCAATGTTAAAATCTATCTTGCTTTGCAAAATTGAAGTATGCTTGCTATATGAATCTTTATATATACAGAAATACATTTTAGTAGATGGATAGGTCTAATCTTAAAATTCTTTCCCACAATGTTAAGGGGCTTAACATCCCACAAAAGAGAACCATCGCTCTTAAAGACTACAAAAGGCTTAAATGCGATATTGTAATGTTACAAGAGACCCATTTCAGACGGGGGCGGGAACCTCATGCCTCCTTTAAGAAATTTGGAACAGTATTTTTCTCCTCCAATAGTTCCAAACATAATGGAGTTTGCACAATAATTAATAAGAACCTCCCCTTCCAAGTGAATTCAATAGATAAGGATAAACAGGGAAGGTACCTGATTATCTCTGGGCTTTTGCACAGCAAACCTATAACTCTAGTCAACATATACGCCCCTAGTTCGGATGCCCTTGGTTTCTTTCAGCAGTTATGTAACAAGCTCCTGGAGTCCTCTAAGGGTAGTCTAATTGTTGGAGGCGACTTCAATATTGCCCTAGACCCAACAGTGGATTGCTCGGCCGGCACCTCGGCCGTACCCACCAAAACCTTAAAATTCATTAGGTCCAAGTTAACTTCCCTGGCCTTGCATGATGTCTGGCGACTCCACCACCCACTCGAGAAAAACTTCACCTTTTACTCTCACCCACACCAAAGCTATTCTAGAATAGATTACATACTAACAGATGTCACTAGCCTGGTCCGCGCCCGGCACTCCGAAATACACCCAATAACGTGGTCTGACCATGCTATGGTTAGCTGCACATTTAATTATTCCATAGGTGCCCATCAATCAAGATCCTGGAGATTAGACGAGTCCCTATTAAAGGACCCATTGATACGGATTCACATAACTAAGGCCATCGAGGACTACTTTAAGATAAATAATACCCCGGACGTATGCCAGCAACACATATGGAACGCACACAAATGCGTCCTCAGGGGTGAGCTGATTGCTCTTAAAGCGGCCAGCATAAAACAACAACAATATTACTTAACATCCCTACTTACTGACTTAAACAAACTCCAAGAAATACATAAACTATTCCCGAAAGACCGATCTCTCCTAGAAAGCCTAGAACACAAACGCTCACAGCTTAACTGCTATCTGGGGAAGGAAGCCAAACGCAATGCACTCTTCCTTAAGAAAACATTCTACGAAGGTGCTAACAAACAGGGCAAACTCCTAGCTAGGCAGCTCAGAAGAAAAACCCTCAGCAGATATATTATGCACATTAAGGACGATAAGGGAAATGACTGGCACACATCAAAAGACATAGCTGACAGCTTCAGGCACTACTACCACTCACTGTATAACCTGTCCACAGACGTACACCCCCCTACACATACAGCAATTCAAGGCTACTTGGCTCAACTGCACCTTCCCCAAATTAGTGACGACCAGAGATCCAACCTGGACTCCCCCATCTCGATAGAAGAAGTCAAATTAGCTATTAAAACATTGAAAACGGGTAAATCCCCAGGTCCAGACGGATTTAGCAACACCTACTACACAACATTCAGAGATATCCTGATACCCCATCTTTTAGCATACTTTCAAAGTATTGATCAAGATAAGCCCTTCCCTCCCACGGCCCTACAAGCCAACGTCACGTTAATCCCAAAGCCGAACAAACCTACCACATCTATCTCTAATTACAGACCGATCTCCCTTCTGAATACAGATATAAAGATCTTCGCTAAGGTCATAGCCAATAGACTTAATCTAATACTCCCCCATATTATACATCGTGACCAAGTTGGCTTGGTACCTTACCGAGAAGCTAGGGACAATACGGTGCGCAACCTACACCTTCTTTGGCACGCCAAGACAAATCATATCCCCTCCCTCTGGATTTCCACCGATGCAGAAAAGGCCTTCGATAGAGTCGGATGGCCTTTTCTTAAGGCAACCTTGCAGGCCTTTGGCTTTGGTGATAAAATACTGTATAGAATCTTTGCGTTATATAATAAACCTAGCGCCAGAATAGCCCTTAACGGAGTTCTATCACCCACATTTCAAATTACAAACGGCACCAGGCAAGGTTGCCCCCTGTCTCCTTTGCTTTTCACATGCCTCATTGAAACTCTAGCGACCAAAATTAGATCCAATAGACAAATCCGGGGCTTGAGAGTGGGAGAGGAGGAATACAAGTTGTCTCTCTTTGCGGACGACATCCTATTCTCCCTACTGGCACCAGTTGAATCAATCCCCCACTTACTCAAGGAATTGGAGGTCTTCCGCAACCTCTCTAATTACAAAATCAATCAAAATAAATCTGAGATGTTAGGGGTAGCCATAGATTCCTCAATGGAAGAAATGATCTCTAAAATCTGCCCATTTAAGTGGAACAAAGCTTCATTAAAATACCTGGGGATACACTTAACAGACAACCCCGAATTGCTACACAAGTTGAATTATTCAGCCATAAAAACTGACTTAATTCGAGACCTCTCATCCTGGACCAGGAAACGTTTATCCTGGCTGGGAAGAATTAATACAATTAAGATGAACATCTTCCCAAGACTGCTCTACATTATGCAGACTCTCCCCATTCAACTCCCTAGCACATATATACCACAGATGCAACAGCTGTTTAGCTCGTTCATTTGGAACAGACGCCCCCCCAGGATAAACAAGTTTATAATGTCCCGTCCCACAACTCAGGGTCGTTTGGGAGTCCCGGACGTTGACGCATACCGGAGGTCTATATTTCTCCAGAGAGTCCTTGATTGGAGGATTCATGGGGAACACAAGAGATGGGTCTCACTGGAGGAAAACCTTAGCCCGGGCACTAATCTCCCCTCTATATGCTGGAACCCAGGATTCCAGGTACTCTTTAAACAAATTAATAACCCGATCACTCAGGAAACACTGAGAATCTGGGATTCTTCTAATAGGATAAACCCATACATATCTTCTTGCCCAGGCCCCTTAACATCACTCTTTCACAATAACGAGTTCTCCCTATTGACTCTAATTAGGAGCTCAGGGACACAGCACAGAGACGCAGACGTCCTACTCATGACTCTAGCTAATAATGACCTGATGAGATCTCAGGAACAGTTGATAGAAACAGACCACAATTGGGCCAGCAATTGGTTCACGTACCGAAAAGTGCACCACTACATCACAACACACCAACATCACTTAAACATGCTACGACCATTAACTAACATTGAGAAATTATATACATCTACACCACCAGTTAAACACAGCCTTTCCTATATTTATAACATCATTACTCAGCCGCCGCCGGGTAACCTCCCGCGCTCTGTTGAGATGTGGGAAAGAGAACTGGGGGTCACCATCACACCTCAGACAGCGACACTTATTTTTCATAATACCAAATCTGCCTCTATGTCAGCTTCTATCAAAGAAATTAACTATAAAATTTTACATGGGTGGTATCTGACCCCTAGGAGAATCCATAAACTTTTCCCACAGACCAATAATCGCTGCTGGAGGTGTGGACATGTTGGCAGCGGCATGAGTCATATGTGGTGGTGGTGCTCCCAGATAAACTCGTTGTGGCGCACAATAATTACTGAAATAGAACATATTTTCCAAATTAGCCTCCCACTGGACCCCCTTGTGTGGTTATTGAACAAATCAATTAAACTTCCTCAATCTCATTTTAAATCCCTGCTAAAAATTATGACAAATAGCCTAAAAGTGCTGATTGCTCAAAACTGGAGATCATCAGAAATTCCATCTCTGGCCCTATGGCGTAGCAAGGTCACAGATTTGATTGAACTGGAGGAATATGGCTCCTATTTACAAGATAAAAGGGAACAATTCATAGAGTTACAAGAACTATGGGCAAATTATATCAAATACAATAAACCCCAACCTAGTCCATCCGGCAACACATAGAGGTTTTCTAATCGGCCATGTAGCAAGAACTTACCCAAGCATTAACGTAGCCAATGATTAATACTTTCAGGTAGATTTTAGTTCATAAAGAGATAAGCATTGAGATGTCTTTGTTTTTGTCACTGTTATCTTGTTATTGTATTAGAAAAAGGTTAAAACAAGAGTCTATGATGCACGGTTTATGTTTTGTATTTCTTTTTGTGAAACTGACAGTGCGATTACCATAATTGTATTCTCATTTGTTTATTTTATCGATTTCTTTGTATCGTGGATTCTTAATAAAAAAAGTTTGGAAAAAAAAAAATAATAAAACAATATTCCTATTCTAATACCCATTTAAAAAAAAAAAACACCCCAAAATAAAAAACCTAATCTAGAATAAAAGATATCAGCCCTTTTTCAAAAATTTTTTTTTTTACAAACACCCACTAACATTACAAACTCCCACCCCCCCCAAACCTACAAAATAAAAAAAAAACATATAAAAACCTAAGCTACCCATTGTCCTGAAAAGGGCATATGAATGGGCATTGCCCTTAAAAGGTAATTTAGCTATTTTACATGCCCAAACCCTAAACTAAAATAAAAACCCATCCAAAAAAACCCGAAGATCCACTTACAGTTTTTGAAGTCCCGCTTGAACGATTTTAATCCAGGCGGCCTCTTCAGTCTTCATCCTGGCAGCGAAGTCCTCATTCAAGCGGCGAGAAGTTTTCATCCAGGCGGCCTCTTCAATCTTCATCCAGGCGGCATCTTCTATCTTGATCCCGGCGGCGCAGAGTAGGTTCATCCTGAAGACATCTGGAGCGGAGCATCCTCTTCATACGAACTTCAGGGCTATTGGTAGTTTATTGTAGGCTTTTTTTTTATTTTTAATTCTTTTTTATTTTTGGTAATTTTGTTTGTGATTTTTCGTACTTTAGTGTTTGTTATTTTTTGTAATTTAGTCTTTTTTATTTTTTTGTATTTAGATTGTTTGTTATTTTTAAAGTAGTGTTAGGATTTTTTTAATGTGTAGTTTAGTTTCATTTAATTGGTAGTTAGTTTCATTTTAGTTTAACAGTTATATTAGTTTAATTGTAAGTTTAAACTTAGTTTTTTTAATTTGACAGGTAAGTTTTAATTTAATTTTAAGGTAGGGAAATTGTCATTTTAATCTAAAGTTAGGGGGCATTAGGTTTAGGGGTTACTAGTTTTGGCAGTATAGTATGTCACTTTATGTTACATGTACGGTTCTAATGTCATAAAATCTAAAAATATGAGTAAAAACATCTGGAACTATTTTGTACCACTGCTGGTGCAACGCCGCTACCTGCAGATTTGCGGCCAATCCTATTGGATCGGGTTGATTTTCGGTGATGTCTGTCCGCCGCCTCAGAGCATGCGGACAGGTTATGGAGTAGCAGTCTTTAAACCGCTGCTTCATAACTTGTGTTTCTGGCGAGCCTGAAGGCTCGCCAGAAACACGGGGCATCAAGCTCCATTCGGAGCTATCTTTTTAAATTAAACCCTCTAGCTAAGATGATACATTTATCTTAATCTTCATCCATGACCAATCGGTGACAAGAATTAATATCACTTACACAGGTAGAACACAATCTTTAAGAAAACAATTAAAGTAGGGTCATCAAAAAAGTCAACAAATGTTATTTCTACCAATCAAATAACTCATTAAAAAAAGCATACTCTCTGTTCATACTCTTACTAAATCTTCACCTACAATAAATGTAGAGTTAATTTATTTAGAGATAATGTATTTGTTGTTTGATATGATGACTTATGAAATGCTGCTTAATTTTGTTTTTTTGAGCTTCAGCAAAACTAAATACATGTTTTGCAAAATGTTATTTTTCCAATAATATCTAATTATAGAAAAGCATTCAAGCGATAAATAATTGATCTATTTTATTCACCGCACATTACAAATAAAACTAGCAGAGTATGTCAATCTCACTTGTGTAGCAGAAAATAAAAATAGTAATAAATATGATTTGAAACCAATGTCTCTATGTTGACAGAGACAGTAATGCTCGGACTTGGTAGCCGTTATAAAACTGTTCCGCCCACACGAGGAGCGTAAAAATAAAAATAGAGGATTGAGATAGGAAGCTCACTTTATTTGTCTTTACCTGCAAGGGATAAACTATGAAAATATATATATTTTTAGATGGTTTCCTGTCACTTAATATTTTACAGAAATCAGTATAAAAACAGAGAGCTTTAGAAAAATAATATGAAAATGTTGCTAGTAACAAATTGAAGTAAAAATACAATTGAAATGGATCCAAAGATTGGTGCTGTAAGGGGGTATAAGCCTCAATTGTAACTTAAACTGAAAACGCTATCCGCAAGTTTATGAAGATAAAAATATGAAAGGGACCATAAAATAAAAAATAAACTTTTAAGAAGCATACAATTTTAAACAACTTTCCAATTTACTTCTATTATCTAATTTGCTTCATTCTCTTGGTATCCCTTGTTAAAACATATACCAAGGTAGGCTCAGGAGTTAGCTGCTGATTGGTGGCTGCAGATTTATGCCTCTTGTCATTGACTCACCTGATGTGTCCCACTGGCTTCCTGTAGTTTATTGCAGCTCCATCAACAACGGATGCCAAGAGAATGAAGCAAATTTGATAGTAGAAGTACAATGAAAAGTTGTTTTAAATCACTTGCGGTACCTGAATCATGGAATAAAAACTTTGGGTGTTATGTCCCTTTAACATTCTAAGCAAAATAGCTCTGTACGATAACTGGAAATTCTCCTATATTCATAGATGCTCTTGTGGTTGTTGTAAGGCCTCACAGTAAAAGGAATGTCAAGCTCAAAATACATTGAGCATTGCATAGCTTCTTATTTCCAGCATTTCAAAATATTCATATCCAGATTTGTTTGACACTCCCAATACATAATTGTGTAATGTGGAAAACTATAATTACAACCGCTACACTCTGGAATGCTGGTCAAGCCATTCTGTGGCATTCTATTCTAGAGTTGAGGTTGGAAGTTTTAACCTACACTTCAGCCCGGCCTGTAGAATTCATTAAGACTCAAATGTTCAAATTATCTTATCTTACAGTTGTGTCTTTTTCAAAATTCAGGAGCTGGACTGTTTTTTTAGAGGGAGTTTTTTCCCTCCCTTTTTTTTCCATTTAAATGTGTTCTGAAAGAGTTTGAAGGCATGTTAATAATGCTGGTATCCACCGTGGAATTGGTTCTTTGTGGAGAGAAATGAATAATTACAAGATAGACGCAGCTCTATTTAGTATATGATATATTTATGATAACTCGAAAATTGCAGTTGTGATGATAGATGACTACAAGAGGTAAATTTATCATGGTGCAGACAGACATGATCCGCTATAGTAAATCATATAAATGCCGACAGCGTATGCTTGTGAACTGCTGGTGCAATACTGCCCCCTGCAGATTTGCGGACAATTGGCCGCTAGGAGGGGGTGTCAATCAACCCGATCATATTCGATCGGGCTGATTGCTGTCCGCCACCTCAGAGATGGCGGACAAGTTAAGGAGAAGCGGTCTTAGGACCTCGGCTTCTTAACTTCCGCTTCAGGCGGAACTGAAGCGGAGTGGGTCGGAAGCAGCATCCGCTGCTTCATAAATTGACCCCCAAGGCTTTATATATTGAGACATTTTCCAGTTGCAATGTTTCAGCATTTATTTTTCTTTTTTCATATGAAATTAGTTTCAGGAAAGAATTTTATTGAATTTCGGTCAATGAATTAAAAAGGTAGTTCCCCTCCTATAAAATTTTAAAATCAAAATACACAAGAGTGTTTTAAAGGGACAGTGTTCTATAAAATAATGTTCCTGTTTGATTAGTTTCTATTATACTAACACCTTTGCTACAGTGCAATTGCAATATTAGAAATAAACCAAAGTAACTTCACATTGTGCTAAATAGGTTCACTTCTAATACTGCTGTTGAACTGTGTAAATATGTTATTAAAATATTATATGTTTGGTACACTGTGATCATGAGAGCTAAACACTTTCAGTACAGTGTGATTTTTTTAGAGGCTAGCCTCAAATGTAGGTGGACAGGTTTCCTAATTGGGAGCATTTTCTGCCAGCTCCTTGATAAATAAGAGTAATTGAAACAATGTATGGATGATTTTCTGATTTTTTTTCTAAACCTTTTTTTTATAAATTTGCTGAAAAGTTATGTACACACTATTTGAAGATCATTAATACTTCTTGAACTAGGTATTAGGGATGGACACATTTTTTGCAACAAATGAAAGAAATTTTAATATATTTGTTTGCTTGGATTGTTTTTACAACATTATAACATTTGTTTAATGTAATAGTATTTCTAATGCTATCTTTAAATGTAATATTCAAATGATCCAATAGTCAAATTTAAAAAAAATGTAATTAATATGTGTTGTATCTGTTATTTATTACTTTACTAAATTCCATACACATCATCTATTGAACTTTTTCATTTTGAAAAGTATTTGTTAAATCGATTGTTAGATTTCAAAATTTTGAATGTAAATATTTGATCTAATTGTGAACATTCGAAAAAACAAAAATAACATTTTAAAATCAGATGTAACATTTGTTTAAAATTTTTTAAGGGTTTTTTGTCATTATTGACTTTTGTTTGTCGAAAACGAATGTCCACACAACTATTTGACCAAACGAATTGTACTTTCAACATATTCGCCCATCCCTACTAGGTATATATGCACAAAAACACAATATTAATGACCTTATTGCATACTTATGTTGATATTTAGAAGTTTTTTTATGAAAAGTTCAGGGAAGAAACTAAAATTTATAAAATGATATTGGCTGTCTAGTTTGATTGGGACATAAAGATCCATGCAGACTACTGGGAGTATTTATTTTTTGTTAATGTAGCATTGTTTTACAGATACTACACACAAACAGCACATATACAATAGAACATCACTCATATCTAATAGACAAACACCTTCTTTTTTTTTTAAAGAAACAGACGTGGGAAAACTATAGCAGAGTAAGTAAAAGGAAGAGAAAAATAAATATGCCTAGATTAGAAGTGAAGCGTTAATCTGATTTTGAGATTGCAATGTTTTTACCAGTAAGACTCATATTTCAAATTCTGTATGAAAAAGAAAATATTATGACTTTGCTTGCATGAATTAGCGGAAGCGAACACTCCCTTTACTTTCAATGACAATAGCAAAGTGGAAATTCACACTCAGAAGAATTAGATTCTTGCTATACGGCTCGCACAAACATTGGATGAGGGCTAAATATGTCACCGCTTGAAAAAAAAAAGTTTTTTTCTAAGTGTGTGATGGCAGTTGAAAGTAAACTAAATCACATTTTATTCTCAAGCTTTTTACATGACTTGAAAGTTGGCATAAAGACTATAGCCTGAGGAATAAGTTGCACTAAAATATACTATTAACCCCTAAACTGCCACACACACCATCACAAATTACCCCACTATTAACCCCTAAACTGCCACCCCATACATTGCAACCAACTCAACCTCACTATTAACCCCTAAACCAACACACCCCCACATTGTAAACTACTCTGCTACACTATTGACCCCTGAACCACTATACCACACATCGCAAGCTGTCTCTCTCTACACTATTAACCCCTAAAACTCCAAACCCCCACATCACAAACTACCCCCCAACTTCCTAAAAGCTGACCACCCTAGCACCCCTAACCTAATGCACCCTAAGCTACAAAAAAAAACTACCATTACATTTAAAAAAAAAAAAAACTAACACTATATAAAAAAGTACTATTACCAAAAGAACAAAAAACTACCATGACTGAAAATAAAAAAAAACTAACAATACAGAAAATTTAAAAATACCAAAAATTTAAAGCTCACTGCAGTTATGCCTATTCTAAAACGTTTTATTCTAAAACTAAAGCCCCCTTTAAAAAAACAAAACAAACACTATACTAACACTAAAAGTTACTATAGCAATATCCCTTAGAAGGGCATTTTGTAGGGCATTGACCTAAAACGATTCAGCTCATTTTCTTAAGAAAATGCAAACCCATTCTACAATAAAAGTAACTTCCCACCCCACCAAAAAAAAAGGCCTATCTTTAAAAACTACTCTAAAAATTGCCCTGATCATGGCATTTGGTAGGGCATTGCCCTAAAGTGATTACAGCTCTTTTGCTATTTAAAAAAAAAAAACTAATTTAATAAAGGAACCTCTAAAATAACCCTATTCTAATTAAAGACAGCCCCCAAAAGGGAATTTGGTAGGACAGTGCCCTATAGCTAAAACATGTGTGTGTGTGTGTGTGTGTATATATATATATATATATATATATATATATATATATAATAAAATAAATAAAACTATTCTACAAAAAAATTACCCACCTAAAAAAAATGCAACAAAAAAGCAGAAACTCTGGTTTATTGGAACATCACCAAAAATACAAACACAACGTTTCGGTTTAAACAACCTTAATTATGTAATTTACAACAATGTTCAAAATCACTTTCTTATAGGCCTTAAATTGGGCGAGACAAATCACTAATTATATTCTTTACATCCCAAAAACTATATATACATTTTATGAGTTAATCTAGAAGCTACCATGAAAAAAGATCTAGAAGTTAAAATTCCATATGTGTTCTGATTAACTCTTCTAAATATCCTATTTGCAAATTTTACACAATATTATACAATATTAATTACACGTGACTTATTTAAGTATATCATATATTTTTCAGATATTTATCAAAAAAAAGGGACTCCAATTTATACCTTTACTCATACCTATGGGGATTAATGTTTGTAACCTTTGTATCCAAAAAATGCCCCTGCCTTTCAATAATCTAATCCTATCTCCTCCTCTTCTTGGTCTCTATACATGTTCAATCACCTGGAATCTAAGTTGTGGTATAGTATGCCATGCTTCTACACAGTGATTAGACACAGGGGATTGTCTATCCTTTTGTCTAATATTGGACTTGTGTTCTATAATTCTATAACAAACTCAGTTTTTTTTAAATATATTTATTTAAATCCAACAATGTATACAAATATACAACACAGATATTAAATAGCCACACAGGGTGACATATCTTACAGTAAATACTGTTAAATAAATCTTAGTAAAACTTTAGTCTGAGATATTCTCTTTTACAATCTGCAGTAGATACAGTAAGTATTTTTGAAAGAAAAAAAAAGAAAGAAAAAAACGGTAGTATACACTGTTGGTGCTTTTCAAATTTTGTAACTAAAAAACAAAAATAAGACAGACAAAATAAACCTTCCCCTTACCCTTCTTCTTTCCAGCCCTTAGTGCATGCATATATACAGGGAGTGCAGAATTATTAGGCAAATGAGTATTTTGACCACATCATCCTCTTTATGCATGTTGTCTTACTCCAAGCTGTATAGGCTCAAAAGCCTACTACCAATTAAGCATATTAGGTGATGTGCATCTCTGTAATGAGAAGGGGTGTGGTCTAATGACATCAACACCCTATATCAGGTGTGCATAATTATTAGGCAACTTCCTTTCCTTTGGCAAAATGGGTCAAAAGAAGGACTTGACAGGCTCAGAAAAGTCAAAAATAGTGAGATATCTTGCAGAGGGATGCAGCACTCTTAAAATTGCAAAGCTTCTGAAACGTGATCATCGAACAATCAAGCGTTTCATTCAAAATAGTCAACAGGGTCGCAAGAAGCGTGTGGAAAAACCAAGGCGCAAAATAACTGCCCATGAACTGAGAAAAGTCAAGCGTGCAGCTACCAAGATGCCATTTGCCACCAGTTTGGCCATATTTCAGAGCTGCAACATCACTGGATTCCCCAAAAGCACAAGGTGTGCAATACTCAGAGACTTGGCCAAGGTAAGAAAGGCTGAAAGACGACCACCACTGAACAAGACACACAAGCTGAAACGTCAAGACTGGGCAAAAAAATATCTCAAGATTGATTTTTCTAAGGTTTTATGGACTGATGAAATGAGAGTGAGTCTTGATGGGCCAGATGGATGGGCCCGTGGCTGGTTTGGTAAAGGGCAGAGAGCTCCAGTCCGACTCAGACGCCAGCAAGGTGGAGGTGGAGTACTGGTTTGGGCTGGTATCATCAAAGATGAGCTTGTGGGGCCTTTTTGGGTTGAGGATGGAGTCAGGCTCAACTCCCAGTCCTACTGCCAGTTTCTGGAAGACACCTTCTTCAAGCAATGGTACAGGAAGAAGTCTGCATCCTTCAAGAAAAACATGATTTTCATGCAGGACAATGCTCCATCACACGCGTCCAAGTACTCCACAGCGTGGCTGGCAAGAAAGGGTATAAAAGAAGAAAATCTAATGACATGGCCTCCTTGTTCACCTGATCTGAACCCCATTGAGAACCTGTGGTCCATCATCAAATGTGAGATTTACAAGGAGGGAAAACAGTACACCTCTCTGAACAGTGTCTGGGAGGCTGTGGTTGCTGCTGCACGCAATGTTGATGGTGAACAGATCAAAACACTGACAGAATCCATGGATGGCAGGCTTTTGAGTGTCCTTGCAAAGAAAGGTGGCTATATTGGTCACTGATTTGTTTTTGTTTTGTTTTTGAATGTCAGAAATGTATATTTGTGAATGTTGAGATGTTATATTGGTTTCACTGGTAAAAATAAATAATTGAAATGGGTATATATTTGTTTTTTGTTAAGTTGCCTAATAATTATGCACAGTAATAGTCACCTGCACACACAGATATCCCCCTAAAATAGCTAAAACTAAAAACAAACTAAAAACTACTTCCAAAAATATTCAGCTTTGATCTTAATGAGTTTTTTGGGTTCATTGAGAACATGGTTGTTGTTCAATAATAAAATTAATCCTCAAAAATACAACTTGCCTAATAATTCTGCACTCCCTGTATATATAACATAGATAATGCTTAACCGCGGGCAGTACAAAATCCAATAGTTCATATGAACAGTGAACAAAATAAATTGGATATTAACATTCATTTTCTTTCTTTTCCTTCTTCCCTTCCTCGCCCTCAGCATCAATTTAAATAGAGGAAGAATAGGAGGAAAGAAAGAAAAAAAAGGAAAAATAAGAAACTGTCACCACCTCTTGCCTCACCAGGAACATCAAAATTTAGCCAAATGCCCATACTGAAGGAAAAATGTCTCTTAGTGCCAAATACTAAAATGGCTCAGAACCATGTAATTGAAGGGTAAGCATATACTGGGTTGTTATTGGAAAAGAAAGAATAATCTTAAGCCATTTTGAGATAAAGTTAGAAATATAAATATTTTGAGATATTGTGAGATTGAACTGCTCAAAGATAATCTGAGTGTAAATCATTTTACTAAACATAGATAGGGTAGGTGCTCTCTTCCAATTCTTTAAAATTAGATTGAGTCCTATCATAATAGTAGTATTAATTAAATTACATTCTTGCCTATTTGCTTGTGTATATAGGAAAATGATTTCCTTTGGGTGGATTGTAATTTGAAACTCCATCGTTTTATTTAACAAAAATATTTTTTTTTTTTCCAAAATTGGTTAATTTTTGGACAGGACCACAAGCAATGTATGATATCCGCCTGAGAGGAGTTACATCTAGTACATGTTATATTCTCTTTTTTTTTCACTTAGCTACTCTTTGGGGGCTGATCTAAGCATTATTTAGTAGTTTAATATGTGATTCCTTCCATGTGTTAGAGATCGGTGCTTCTCTAATCCATCTAATACTATATTTTAGGTCTCTAACCTCAAGGCCAGGGAAATGGTTTACCCAATTAGACTGACGTATATCGAGAAAATCTTTACCATATTTAGTTAGGCATATTTTATATAAGGAGGAAGACTAATGACAGCCCTTTTGATATAATCTGATATAGTGTTCCAATTCTCCTAGCCCAGATAACCTTTGTATGATTCCTGAATTATCACATATAAAGTGCCTAAGTTGCAGATATGCAAAGAAAGATTTTTTTGAGATATTGTATTCTTGAGAGATAACTTCAAAGGGTTTAATCTGATTATTACTATCTAATATTTGGGTTAGGAAGACCAAACCTTTTTGTCCCCAGGATCTAAAAACCTGCAAGTTTAACCCTGGGATAAAGTTTAGGTTACCACTGATTGCAGGAAAAGGAGATATTTGATAATGTATTCCTAATGTAGTACATAACATCTGCCAGGCTATAATAGTGTTCCGTATTATAACCCTATTTTGGATATTTACTGGGAGTTAATTTTTCCTGCAATGTAACATTCCATTAAGTGAAAATGGAGAAATTAAGGTTTCTTTAAGTTCATATTACGTTAAGTAATTCTCTTTGGTGACCTAGTCAACTGCATATCTCGCTAAGGTAATCCGGTAAGGAGATTCCGCCAAAGATCGTAAGTTGTGATAGTTTATGGATGGATAATATATGTCTTTTCCCACTCCAAATGAAAGTAGCACATGCTTTATAGAAAGATTTAATGTCTTTATTGGAAATTAACAACAGAACATTTTGCATTATATATAGCAATTGGGGTAATAAGATGATTTTAATCAACATTACTTTTGCTGAGAAAGATATGGGCAATGACTGCCATCTATGCAGTCTCATTTGTGCGTTTGTGAAGAAGTTTGTATAATTAAATTTATACCAATTATCTGGATTTTTATGGAATAGGATTCCAAGATATCTTATTGATTCTACTTCTCTGAATGGATGCTGGTAATAATTGTTTTTATGTTTATATAACTATAGAATTTCTGTTTTGGATATGTTAAATTTATACCCAGATATTGAACTAAATAGGTTAAATATCTGTAGACATAAAGGGAAACTACTCTTTGTATTTTTAAGGAATAATAAAAGATCATCCGCATATAGCGAGATTATTAGTTCCTTATTTCCCATCTTAAACCCCTTTAATTGTCGTCTAAAAAGTATAGCCAGGTGTTCTAGCGCAAGATTAAATAAAAGGGGAGAAAGTGGGCACCCTTGTCTTGTCCCTTTATTTAATGTTAGGTTTGGGGTGAGGCAGCCATTTACCATAATGGATGCAATTGGATGGTTATAAATTGCTTTAACAAAAGAAGTGAAATGCCCTGAAAAAACTAAATTTTGAAGTGAAGAATATAGATGGTCCCATATTACAGAATTGAATGCTTTTTCTGCATCCATTGTTAAAATTGCAAAATCTATATCAGTATTTTTCCTTTTTTATAAAAATCATTCCAAAAGAAATCTAACAGTAGAGCTACTTTTCTGGTATTTTTAGTAGATGATCTATCTCGCATAAATCCAGACTGATCCTCGTGGATAATTGTGTTCAGACATTTTTTGAGTCTGTTTGCCACAATAGAGGTGAGTATTTTATAGTCTACATTTAATAACGATATGGGTCTATATGAACCAAAATCTGTGGGATTTTTATCTTTCTTTAATATTAATGTAATCAGAGAAGCAGTAGATATCTTAGAAATCGATTGATTCTTGATATAATAGCTATTATATAGACTATTCAAAACCTCTAAGATTTCTAATTTTAATATTTTAAAAAACTCTGCTGGGATCTGATCTGGGCCCGGTTCTTTATTTAATTTGGCTGCATCAATAGATTCTTCAATTTCTTTTATTGCTATTGGGCCATTTAAGTCTTCTAAAAGATCGGCTGTAATTTTAGGGGGTTTTACCTTATTCCAAAATTGAATTTTATTTACAGTATCTATTTCTTTTGCTGTGTAGATCTTCTTATAATACTCAAAGAAGGATTTTTTAATACTCATCAGGTCTATATGAGTTGTATTAGCTTCTATGATCTTTTCAATAATGTTAGATTTTTTTCCTCGCTTTGTCTAGACTAGCTAGATATTTAGCCAACTTGCCAACATGGCCTCTATACCTTGCATTTATTTTAAGTTCTTCCATCTTATTTTTTTACACTAAGAGAAGGTCTCTCTCTTGTCTTAAGGCATTATATTTATTCCATGATAGTCTATTGGGGATGATATATAGATCTTATAAGCCTTTCTAACTTGATTCGCGAGTTGCAATTCTGGCAACTCTATGGTTTTTAATCACCAATATAAACCTTAGAGCAGGGGCATTTAATTAAACATATCACAAAATTTGAATTCCATGTGTAATATCCTGGTATCTTATATTTCTTTCCAGTCTGGGGATGATAGAAAAATTCCCCTTTAATCATGTTGTTACAATTGCGACAATTCAGGCATGGATAACAACCACATTTTGGAGTAGATAAAAAAGTTTGTCCCTGCATCTTTCCTTGACCTATGTCTGTTCTCAATATTTCATATATTGAATGTAGGCATGGGTCTCTTATTAAACTCTTTAATGTGTGGATTTAGATCTTTCAAGATATCCCAATGTTTATTAATAGTTTTTATTATTTGTGCATTTAAAGGATTGTATTGGGAAACAAATGCTATTTTTTTTTTTTTTTTTTACTTTTCTGCTTATGGTTTCTAGTAAGGAGTCTCTGGGTAACCCCCTGATTTCCTCTATATGTTGATTAATTAGTGATTCGGGGTAACCCCGTGCCATAAATAGGTCCCCCATCTCTTATAATCTGACCTCTGTTATTGATTCATCATATACAATTTTCTTCACACGCATTAACTGGCTTTTTGTTAAACTCTTTATGAGGATAGTTGGATATTTACTCTCAGATTGTAATAAACTATTTCTATCACTTTCCTTCCTGTAAAGGTCTGCCAAGAAAGGCAATAGATTCCTCACTATAAGGTTGCTCAAATTTAGTTTATCTAATAGATATATTGAAACCTTGTACCAAAGTCACCAGGGAGTCAATGTGAACCCCCCCGCCCATATGACAAAGATATCATCTATATAGCAGAACCAACACATTTCATGTTGTAAAAATAATTTGTTAGTATAGACACATTTCTCCTCATGCATATTCATAAAAATATGGTCATATGTGGGGTTGACATTTGACCCCATGGCGGTGCGCCCTGACATGGCTGTGGGGGCGACATTTGACCCCCATGGTGGTGCACTGACACTGCAGATAAAATTGGTCCTGGAAAAGAAAGTAATTACAATGTAATATTAGATTTAATAATTACAGTATAAAATCAGTCTCCATTCCTGTAAATTTCCCATTGGTTTTCCAAACCTTAGACACTGCATCCACACCACTAGTATGTTTAATAGATGTATATAAACTAGTAACAATGAAAGAAAAAATAATAAATGTATCACCTTGTAAAGACAAATTCTCCAATTTGAATAAGAAATCCCCTGTATCCTTTAAATAACAAGCTGACTGTGTAACAAAGGGCATTACAACTTTGCCTAAATAAATAGATGCATTTGTTAGAATAGAATCCATGCTAGCCACTTAAGGGCGTCTTGGGACAGATTCCCTATCCTTGTGAATTTTGGGTAGTGTGTAAAATACAGGTGTTACAAAACTTTCTCGGACAACGAATTCCAATTCTCTTGGTGTAATTAGACCATAATTAAAAGCTGTATCAATACTCTTTATCAATTGTTTTTAATATCATATGAAGGATCTCTAGACAAAGGTACAGGTGGCCCTCGGTTTACAACGGTTCAATTTGCACCGTTTCAGAATAACAACCTTTTTTTCTAGTCATGTGACTGCTATTGAAAAGCATTGAGAAACAGTGCATTGATTAAAATAGCCAGTAGGTGGAGCTGTCCGCTTGTGTTGCAGCAAAGCCAAGCAAGTTGAAATCATCCAGTTTAACCAGACCTGAGCTATCAAACAGATTTCAAAGGAACAAGATCTTCCTGTCTATGAATCAGTCCAGATTGGAATGCATAGAAAGAACTGTTTGCAGAAAAATGCAAGTGAAGTCTGTGTTGTGTGCTTATTTTATTAGGTTTATAATCCTGTTTAGCAAATGTTTTTGTTCATTTAACTTAGTTTAATTATATATTCTGTGTTGTATGATTATTTTATTAGGTTTATAATGCTGTTTAACATTTAAGGTCTTCATTTCAAAGCTTTAAAAATAATGTATTAGGTGTTACTTATGACAATTTTGAGAGGGGCCTGGAACCTAACTCCCTCATTTCCCATTGACTTACATTATAAACTGGGTTTCAATTTACAACAGTTTCAATTTACAACCATTCCTTCTGGAACCTAACCCCGGCGTAAACTGAGGGCTACCTGTATATATATTTCCTTATCACTCATTTGGGTCAAAGTTTCTGTTATATAATAATCTTTATCCAAAATGATGGATGCCCCGTCCTCATCGGCAGGTTTGCAAATAATATTTTTGTTTCCCTTTGTACTAATTGAATAAAAGTATCCCCACTTGTGTTTGATACAACAGGAGTAAAAGTACTCCTTTTTCTGAGATTCAGGTATGATAATGACAATCTATTAACTTTCTCAAGATGTGCAACTTTGATCCATTCTGTTGTGAAAAACAATGTTTTTAATTTAATAGTGCGACAGAAGGATTGTACACTAAGAAGAGGTGCTGCTTTTTTGTTGAATTTCGTTTGCATAGAGGAGTGCAACAACCCTATAGCGTGCGGCAAACATACTCAGAGGTGCTGGACATTTAAATTTAAATTTGGAATATCATTGCACCGTATTACGTGCACCTGCTGAATAAGGATAAAATGGAAATAACAGAAAAATTAACAAAACCCAAAGATAAAACTTTGACATATTCTGATCTAGAAGCAGCACACATTACTACATTGGTGTGAAGATCAAGAGACTTTTTACAAACCCCATTGACAGAGACTTCATCCAAGGTAAAAGCAAATGCTGAAATAAAGGGAAGTCTCACCTAAAACATTCATGCATCCTGAAAGTCCAAAACAATTATAAAAGTGACCCTAAATGACAGCTAGTCAATGTTTAGCAGGCACGGCGGAAACTCTGTTCCACTTATAGAGAAATCTCCAGCAATATGGCAAAATATAGAACTGCTCACAGTTACTTTAGAAAACTATCTATTCATATTACAAATTTTGATAGGTTTATATATAAACCAATATTTCACATGAGTTAGGAGTTTAATCAGTCCAATACTGTCTAGATAAAGATGGGAAATTAGATCGAATACAGGAACAATTTATTACTGAGAGTGTGAGATTTATTCTAACACATAATTATTTCTTCTTCGATAACACCATCTATAATCAAAGAAAAGGGACAGATATGGGAACCATGTTTGCCCCAAGTTACACCAACCTCTTCATGGATAAATGGGAACAAGAATTCCTTATGATTGGCGGACTTGGGAAAAACTTGGTCTTGTACAAGAGGTATATAGACGACGTTCTTATATTGTGGAAGGATGATGAATCCTATTTGGGAACAATTATGAATAAAATAAATGACAATAACCAGGGGATACATTTTATACATACTAGTAGTAAAGAAAAGATAACATTTTTAGATTTTGAAATAAAAATAGAAAATTAAATCTTGAATACATGTACACATTATAAGGAGGTAGATGCAAACAACTATATACATGGAGAAAGCTGTCATTTTAAAAAATGGAAAGAAAAAAATACCATATGGTCAAACACTAAGGATTAAGAAGAACTGCACAAAGCTAAATAAAGATACTGGATAAGAAATTTAAAGAAAGGGGCTATAAACAGGACGTTGTACAGAATACAATCAAAAAGCAGAGGGAGACAGATAGGAAGAGTCTTTTGGAACCCAAAACATAGAGATATAACACGACAGATGAGTCAAGTATAAATACCCCTTTCATTACAACATATAATAGTGATTCCAAATGGATAAATAAAATTCTCAAGAAACATCGGCACTTGGTACAAGTAGATCCTTTTATAGGGGATACGGTAACCCCCTACCCAAGAATAATTTACAGAAAGGCCAAGAACATAAAGCATATCCTTGCACCAAGTGAGTTTTAACACAAAAAAACCCAATTCCTTCTATAGAGACTTATTTGGCAACAAACTTTGTGGTTTTTTTCCTAGTTATATATGTAAAGCCTGCCAACATGGAGTTAAAATTAAGAAATTTACATCAACACAGACAGGAGAGGAATTTGAGATAAGAGATACCACTTGATGTTCAGACAAGTGTGTGGTTTATTTAATAGAATGTCCAATAAGAAGCAGTACTTAGGTGAGACAACACGTTTGCTAAGAGAAAGAATCAGAGAACACCTCTGCTGTATTAAGAATGGAAAACATGAAATCTAAATATACAAACACTTCAGGGAATTAACAATAATAATCTGAAGGATTTAAAATTTTGGGGGTAGTGATGTCGCGAACATAAATTTTGGGTTCGCGAATGGCGAACGCAAACGTCCAAAACTGTTCGCGAACGGGCGAACCGCCATAGACTTCAATAGGCAGGCGAATTTTAAAACCCACAGGGACTCTTTCTGGCCACAATAGTGATGGAAAAGTTGTTTCAAGGGGACTTGTTACAGAAGCATTAGTTATTTTGTTGTGAAGAAACTTATTTCCCAGCAGCAATGCCTGAACCAGCCAAGCCAGCGCCTAAGAAGGGCTCCAAGAAAACTGTAACAAGTATCATTTCATAAAGGGTTAACTCTGTTCAGTTTTGAGAAAACTATTTTCTGAGGCAGGTTTCCTAGCATATTGTGTACTGTAATTAAGTTTGTGATAAGCATTCACTGCTAGGTGATAAGAAGGACTCAATTGTTTTCTTGTGTGTACTTGTTATCTGCGGTGGCCTGTCCAAGGGCTTTGTCTAAATGTGTGATGGGGGATTTTATGCTTCCCCCCCTGGGAGTGCCCTGTGTGCATGTAACCAAAATAAAAAGCAGGCTGGGCATCCCAGTCCTCAGTTCTTGGTTGTCCCTCAATCGCAGCGTTGACTCGTTTTTGTGGGCAGAAGGGTATCCTAGCTGTACTACAGCTAAGGGGGATTATTCTACATTTGCGAGACTCATATAGAATACTATGGAAAGCAGTTTCTCCCCTCTTCAGCAATAGGAATCCAGGCTACTAAGCGGTCCATCTCTCAGCGAGACTAAGGGTAACCGTAACATTTGGCGGCAGCGGTGGGATTTTTCCTGGATTTCCTAGGAGAGGTACAGAACGGATGGAGAGCGCTTACGAAAAATTGAAGCGTACAACCCTAAAGGATTTACTTGAAAGCAGAGGGGGGTACGCCAGCAACCGGCCGAGGAGAGAGCTGATCGCAGAATTGACCGAACTGGATCAGAGCTTCACAATGGCGGAAACACCGACCACGATTAGTGACGAAAAAACCAAAATTGTTCGGGAGAGGCTCTCACTGTACGGGCCGAACCCCTCCATGGAATTGGTACAGCAGTTGATGGCGGAAGCGGACAAGGATATACGAGAGACTCGAGCCCACGAACTCAACCTAGCGAATGCACACCGCAATGCTGAAGCCCCGCAGGTAATCATCCCTGTCGAAAATGCTGGGAGGCCCAAGATACCCTATGCGGCATTTCGACCCTTCCTAGAGAGCGAGACAGGGATTGATGAATATTTGGCGGACTTCGAAAGGCAATGTGCCCTGCACCAGATTCCCAACAGGGAGTGGCCCACGATATTGTCTGGGAAACTATCCGGGCGAGCCCTGGAAGCCTTTCGTACTCTGGGTGCTGAGGAAGTGACACAGTATGAGCTAGTTAAGGAGACACTGTTGCGACGGTACGCAGTAACTCCGGACGCGTATCGCCGACAGTTTCGGGGCACGAAAAAGAAGCCTAACGATACCCATATGGAATGGGCGCACCGAATGCGGAGAGCGGCAAATCACTGGATGAGTAAAGCGGTGACTGGTGAGGAAATTTTACAATTGTTTCTCTTAGAACATTTTTATAATGGCATGGAACAGCAAGGGAAGGAATGGCTGCGAGACAGGCGACCTTCTACCTTAGAAGAAGCAGCCAAATTGGCCGATGAACATTATGACTCCCGTCTTCACGAACCCAGAGAGGTTTACCGTGCACCCCCTCGTGCTGAATTCCGAGCCCCGGTGCCCGCAGGGCCCGCCCGACACTCAGGACCACCCAATAACAGCTCTGAGCGTCCCAGACCGACTTGCCACCGATGCAAGCAACCAGGGCATTTCATGGCTAGCTGCCCCCTTAATACGCACCAGACACCCAGGAATTACAATTACCCCTCTGGGGCATATCGTCCGGCCCGGACCCTCTGTGTTAACCAAGAGGCCCCTATGGAGGAATATTTGGGGCCGCTTCACGAGGCGGACCCTGTATATGCTGCCTCAGATAACCGCCAGCACCATCGGCAGAAGGTATGGCTCGAGGGGCGATCTACCGAGGGATTGAGAGACACAGGGGCTACTATCACGCTGGTACAGAGTCATTTGGTGCCGGAGCACAAGCGATCTGGACAGACTGTGGCCGTTAGAGTGGCGGGGGGGGATGTGTACAAAATTCCAACAGCTAAAGTGCATCTTGATTGGGGAGCGGGAAAGGGGGCTGTGAACGTGGGCATAATGGATAATTTACCTGCCGAAGTACTACTGGGCAATGATTTGGGCCCCATGACTTCTGCCTATGCTCCAGTATGCAACAACGAGGCGGACCCAGTGACTACACGGGCCCAAGCCCGGACGGAGCGAGAACTCTCACCAGTGCGGGAGACACAGGTAAGACCTACCCCGACATTGCCTGACATGTTAGGCCCCATACCCTGGGACACCCCAGATGCTTTCGAGACAGAGTCTAAGACTGACCCGACCTTACAAAAGTACCGGGAACGAGCAGAGACCGGAGGGGGCGGGGCAGATAATGAAACATTCTTATGGGAAAAAGGGAAACTATACCGCTGGACAGAGAAAAGGGGACAGCGTAGGCGACAGCTGGTAGTGCCCCACAAATACCGTCAAGAAATCCTCAAGATAGGCCATGACATCCCCTTAGCAGGCCACCTAGCTGTAACCCGTACCCTACACCGCATTACTCACACGTTCTTTTGGCCAGGGGTACACGCCGACGTTAGAATTTACTGTAACACCTGCGATGTGTGTCAACGAGTAGGAAGGCGAGGCGATCACCCTAAAGCCCATCTAGTAAATATGCCCATTGTAGAGGAACCCTTCAGCCGGGTTGCTATTGACCTAGTGGGACCACTGGCTACCCCTAGTCCCTCCGGTAAGCGCTACATTCTTACCGTAGTGGACTACGCTACCAGGTACCCAGAGGCTGTCGCCCTATCCAACATACAAGCGGATACGGTAGCGAATGCACTAGTACAGGTGTTCTCCCGGGTAGGATTTCCAAAAGAAATCCTATCCGACCGAGGCACCCAATTTACGGCTGAATTGACCCAACAACTCTGGCAGGTTTGCAAAATTAAGTCCCTCCTGAGCTCCCCATACCACCCCCAGACGAACGGGCTGTGTGAGAGGTTCAATGGGACCCTCAAGCAAATGCTCAAGACGTTCACTCAGGAATACCGAGACTGGGAACGCTTCCTGCCGCACCTCCTTTTTGCTTATCGGGAGGTGCCCCAGGAAACGACAGGGTTCTCTCCCTTTGAGTTGCTCTACGGAAGAAAGGTACGGGGACCCCTAAACCTGATCCGGGAGCACTGGGAGGGAGAGATGGAGACTGACGGTGTCCCCATTGTGCCATACGTGCTGGAACTCAGGGACCGAATGGAGCAATTAGCCAAATCCGTGCGGGCTAATCTCCAGTCGGCCCAGAGAAGACAGAAAGTATGGTACGATCGGGGGGCCCGAAAGAGAATCTTTACCATAGGACAAAAGGTGTTAGTACTTAAGCCGGTGAAGACAGACAAATTGCAGGCGTCCTGGCAGGGCCCCTACCAGATCGTAGAGAAAAGGGGAGACACCACTTATGTGATAGCTAGCTGCCACGACAACAATCTTAGAAAGACATTCCATGTAAACATGCTCAAGGAATATTTTGAGCGACCAGAGAACGTGACGGCCATATGTTGTTCCCCTCAGGAAGGCCCCGACAGTCTACCCATTCCAGACCTATTAGAAAAGAGTCTCCCCACAGGTATAGTGGCTCAGGTTCAGATAGGAGACTGACTTAGCCCCACTGAAAGGGAGCAGCTCAACCAACTCCTACAGTCCAAACACCTCACCTTCTCCCCGAAGCCAGGGTACACTACTTTAACCACCCACCAGGTAGATACTCCGGGACAAGCTCCCTTGCGCCAGGCTCCGTACCGAATCCCCGAAGCAGTTAGGATAGGAATGAAGAAGGAGATCGATGAGATGCTCCAACTCGGGGTAATTGAGCCCTCCGATAGTCCCTGGGCCTCCCCAGTTGTCTTGGTGCCCAAGAAAGATGGGACCACCCGGTTCTGCGTAGACTATCGGAGGCTCAATGAAAAGACCGTGACGGACGCGTACCCTATGCCCAGGGTAGACGAGCTACTCGATCGTATAGCCAGGGGAAATTACCTGACCACTATTGACCTCTGCAAAGGTTACTGGCAGATTCCCCTGGCCCCGGAGGCTATCCCCAAGTCGGCATTCGTCACCCCATTCGGCTTATATCAGTTTAGGGTAATGCCGTTTGGGATGAAGAATGCCCCAGCTACATTCCAGCGCTTGGTGGATAGGCTCCTGGATGGCTTCCAGAGTTTTGCTTGCGCCTACCTGGACGACATAGCGATCCACAGTGAGTCATGGGAGGACCACTTAGCTCACATAGGAATGGTTCTGGATCAGATCCGGGCTGCTGGCCTGACTCTGAAGCCAGAAAAATGCCACTTTGGGATGGCCGAGGTACAGTACCTGGGTCACCGGGTGGGGTGTGGAAAGCAGCGACCAGAGCCGGCCAAGATAGAAGCTGTCGCCAATTGGCCCACCCCCATCACTAAGACTCAGGTCCTAGCCTTCCTGGGCACGGCAGGGTACTATAGACGGTTCGTACCAGACTACAGCACACTTGCCAAAACCCCTGACTGACTTGACCAAGAAGAACTTACCTCGACAGGTCCTGTGGTCTCCCCACTGTGAAACGGCTTTCCAGGCTCTCAAAAATGCTCTAATTAACGCTCCTGTCTTGGCGGCTCCAGCCCTTAACAAACGTTTTATCGTCCACACAGATGCTTCCATGTTCGGGCTGGGAGCCGTCCTCAGCCAAGTAGGCGAAGATGGAGGGGAGCATCCAGTTGCCTACATCAGCCGGAAGCTCCTGCCCCGCGAAGTCAGCTATGCAGCGGTTGAAAAGGAGTGTTTGGCTTTGGTGTGGGCATTAAAGAAATTGACTCCCTATTTATATGGGCAGGAGTTCACTCTGGTCACCGACCATAACCCGTTGGTGTGGCTGAACCGGGTCTCTGGAGATAATGGCAGGCTATTACGTTGGAGTTTATCGTTGCAACCCTTCAATTTCACCATTACTTACAGACCTGGGAAACAGAATGGCAACGCCGACGGGTTGTCCAGACAAACCGACCTCAGCCCCGCATAACCAGCGGTCTGGACAGCCTTAGTCTGCCCCGAAAAGGGGTCAGACCGTGTCTGCCAGAGTGTTCCACAGAAAGGGAGCACTGTTACAGAAGCATTAGTTATTTTGTTGTGAAGAAACTTATTTCCCAGCAGCAATGCCTGAACCAGCCAAGCCAGCGCCTAAGAAGGGCTCCAAGAAAACTGTAACAAGTATCATTTCATAAAGGGTTAACTCTGTTCAGTTTTGAGAAAACTATTTTCTGAGGCAGGTTTCCTAGCATATTGTGTACTGTAATTAAGTTTGTGATAAGCATTCACTGCTAGGTGATAAGAAGGACTCAATTGTTTTCTTGTGTGTACTTGTTATCTGCGGTGGCCTGTCCAAGGGCTTTGTCTAAATGTGTGATGGGGGATTTTATGCTTCCCCCCCTGGGAGTGCCCTGTGTGCATGTAACCAAAATAAAAAGCAGGCTGGGCATCCCAGTCCTCAGTTCTTGGTTGTCCCTCAATCGCAGCGTTGACTCGTTTTTGTGGGCAGAAGGGTATCCTAGCTGTACTACAGCTAAGGGGGATTATTCTACATTTGCGAGACTCATATAGAATACTATGGAAAGCAGTTTCTCCCCTCTTCAGCAATAGGAATCCAGGCTACTAAGCGGTCCATCTCTCAGCGAGACTAAGGGTAACCGTAACAGGACTAACACCTGGACTGTGGCATGCCAGAGGGGGATCCATGGCAAAACTCCCATGGAAAATTACATAGTTGATGCAGAGTCTGGTTTTAATCCATAAAGGGCATAAATCACCTAACATTCCTAAATTGTTTGGAATAACGTGCTTTAAAACATCAGGTATGATGTTGTATCGATCAGGTAGTGTAAGGGTTACGCCCGCTTCACAGTGACAGACCAAACTCCCCGTTTAACGCACCGCAAACAACCGCAAACAGTCCATTTGCACAACCGCAAACTCCCCATTTGCACAAGGTTGGATACCAAGCTAGCCATGTCCCGTTCCTTGTCCTCACTGATGTCATTGAAGGTCTCTTCCTCCACCCAGCCACGTACAACACCAAGGGTCCACGAAAGGTTACAACAAGCACCCTGGGACGCCTGCTGTGCTTGGTCTTCCACCTCCTCAAAGCCACC
Organism: Bombina bombina; assembly: GCF_027579735.1. Classification (NCBI taxonomy): domain Eukaryota; kingdom Metazoa; phylum Chordata; class Amphibia; order Anura; family Bombinatoridae; genus Bombina; species Bombina bombina. The sequence goes on along the minus strand of NC_069509.1, from coordinate 141,017,166 downwards.
TTCCTCCTCTGACTCCTCTTCTTCATACTCCTCTCTCTGTATTGCCTCTCTCTGCATTATTATAAAGTGTGTTAAGTAGTACTATTCCTATCAGTTTAATCCCTGTTACGTCCTTTATCAGGGGACGTGTATATGGCATCAATTTTAGGAACCGGGAGATGGAAAAAGATGCTTGGTCACTGCGTGTGCAATCTAATGTGCCACCAGATAGGAGTGGTGTGTTAAGTAGTTCTATTCTTATCAGTTTAATCCCTGTTACGTCCCCTATCAGGGGACGTGTATATGGCATCGGTTTTAGGAACCGGGAGATGGAAAAAGATGCTTGGTCAGTCCTCCTACTTCAAATTTGGGGCACTGCGCGTGCAATCTAATGTGCCACCAGATAGGAGTGGTGTGTTAAGTAGTACTATTCTTATCAGTTTAATCCCTGTTACATCCCCTATCAGGGGACGTGTATATGGCATCGAATTTAGGAACCGGGAGATGGAAAAAGATGCTTGGTCGGTCCTCCTTCAAATTTGGGGCACTGCGCGTGCAATCTAATGTGCCACCAGATAGGAGTGGTGTGTTAAGTAGTTCTATTCTTATCAGTTTAATCCCTGTTACGTCCCCTATCAGGGGACGTGTATATGGCATCGATTTTAGGAACCGGGAGATTGAAAAAGATGCTTGGTCGGACCTCCTACTTCAAATTTGGGGCACTGCGCGTGCAATCTAATGTGCCACCAGATAGGAGTTGTGTGTTATGAAGTACTATTCCTATCAGTTTAATTCCTGTTATGTGCCTTTTTTTTGGTTTGGTTTTTGAAGCCACAGTGCAGCACCAGAGGCCAGAAAAATTAGGCATGTACACATGCCTGAAAAATTAGGTATTGTTGCAGGCGCTGCTGTAGCAGCGGCCAGAAAAATTGATGTTTGTTTCCCAGGCAGAAAGTGCCCTAAAACATTGCAGCTTGAACCCTAGTTGGTGGTGGATAAGTCACGCAAGTCATCCGGCATTCAGAGATAAAATACAGCAGCGTGTGGACCATTTTTAGCCCAAGGCAGCTCATCTCATCAGGCCTTTTTTAGTCGAATGTATTGCCCACTGTCAGTCCCTTCAGGATCCATCCCTCATTCATCTTAATAAAGGTGAGGTAATCTAGACTTTTTTGACCTAGGCGACTTCTCTTCTCAGTGACAATACCTCCTGCTGCACTGAAGGTCCTTTCTGAAAGGACACTTGAAGCAGGGCAGGCCAGAAGTTCTATCGCAAATTGGGATAGCTCAGGCCACAGGTCAAGCCTGCACACCCAGTAGTCAAGGGGTTCATCGCTCCTCAGAGTGTCGATATCTGCAGTTAAGGCGAGGTAGTCTGTTACCTGTCGGTCGAGTCATTCTCTGAGGGTGGACCCCAAAGGGCTGTGGCGATGTGTAGGACTTAAAAAGCTCTGCATGTCCTCCATCAACAACACGTCTGTAAAGCGTCCTGTCCTTGCCGGCGTGGTCGTGGAAGGATGAGGATTACTTTCACCTCTTCCCCGTTAGATTCCCGTTGTGCTGTGACATCACCCTTATACGCTGTGTAAAGCATACTTTTTAATTTATTTTGGAACTTCTGCATCCTTTCCGACTTGCGGTAATTCGGTAACATTTCAGGCACTTTATGCTTATACCAGGGGTCTAGTAGCGTGGACACCCAGTACAGGTCGTTCTCCATCAGCCTTTTTATATGAGGGTCCCTCAACAGGCACGACAGCATGAAAGACCCCATTTGCACAAGGTTGGATGCTGAGCTACTCATGTCCCGTTCCTCGTCCTCAGTGATCTCACTGAAGGTATGTTCTTCCCCACAGCCACGTACAACACCACGGGTACCAGATAGGTGACAAAGAGCACCCTGGGATGCCTGTTGTGGTTGGTCTTCCTCCTCCTCCTCAAAGCCACATTCATCCTCTGACTCCTCTTCCTCACAATCCTCTTCCAGATTTGCCGCAGGTCCAGCAAGCGATGCTGATAAGGCTGTTTCTGGTGGTGATGGTGACCACAACTCTTCCTCTTCAAGCTCATCTACGGCCTGATCCAGCACTCTTTGCAGGGCACGCTCCAGGAAGAAAACAAATGGTATGATGTCACTTATGGTGCCTTCGGTGCGACTGACTAGGTTTGTCACCTCCTCAAAAGGACGCATGAGCCTACAGGCATTGCGCATGAGTGTCCAGTAATGTGGCAAAGAAATTCCCAGCTCCGCATAGGCTGTCCTAGCACCCTAGTCATACAAATAGTCGTTAACGGCTTTTTCTTGTTGGAGCAGTTGGTCGAACATTAGGAGTGTTGAATTCCAACGTGTCGGGCTGTCGCAAATCAAGCGCCTCGCTGGCATGTTGTTTCACTGCTGGATATCTGAAAAGTGCGCCATGGCCATGTAGGAACGCCTGAAATGGCCACAAACCTTCCTGGCCTGCTTTAGGACGTCCTGTAAGCCTGGGTACATATGCACAAAGCGTTGTACGATCAGATTACACACATGTGCCATGCACAGCACATGTGTCAACTTGCCCAAATTCAATGCCGCCACCAAATTTCTTCCGTTGTCACAAACCACTTTGCCGATCTCCAGTTGGTGCGTTCAGGGTGGACAGGAGTGCTGGTCCAGTGTGACTCTCTGCTTTCAGGCAAGTCAACCCCAAGACGGCGTGACACTGCCGTATCCGGGATGTGGAATATTACCTGTGGAGCTGGGGGGTTGCCGTTGATGTGGAGCAAGACGCAGCAGCAGAAGAGGACTCAGCTGAGGAGGTTATGGAAGAGGATTGAGTAGGAGGAGTAGAGGAGGTGGCAGCAGGCCTGCCTGCAAGTCGTGGCTGTGTCACCAACTCCTCCTCTGCAGAGCCATGCATTCCATGCTTGGCAGCCGTCAGCAGGTTTACCCAATGCACAGTGTAGGTGATATACCTGCCCTGACCATGCCGGCCGGGTACCTTCCACTGCAGTGTCCCAATAGCTACAAATTTTTTGAATGCCTCAGACTCCACCAGCTTGTATGGTAAAAGCTGGCAGGCTAAGAGTTCAAACAAGCTAGCTGTCAGATGCCGAGCAAGGGTTGACTTTGTGACATTGGCTTCTTACGCTGAAACATGTCCTTGACAGACACCTGACTGTGGGCAGATGAGCAGGAACTGCTCAAGGTGAGAGATGGAGTGGCGGATGGTTGAGAGGGGGCAAGGAGGACAGCAGTGGTTGACGTGGCTGAAGATGCTGGACCAGGAGGAGGATGGCGGCTTTGAGTTTGTGTGCTGCTTGTACTCATGTGTTGATTCCATAGGTGTTTGTGATGTGCGATCATGTGCCTTCGCAAAGCAGTTGTACCTAGGTGGGTGTTGGACTTCCGACAACTCAGTTTCTTTTGGCACAGGTTGCAAATGGCATCGCTGTTGTCAGAGGCAGACACACCAAAAAAATGCCACACTGCTGAGCTCTGCAATGACGGCATTCTGGTGGTGGCAACAGCATGCGTTGATTGGCGTGCTGTCTGGCTGACCCCGGATTCCGATGCATGCTGTCTGACTGTGCCACTAGCTCCTTGTGACAACCTCCCCCTGCTTCCAACTCGTCTCCTCCTCCCCTCTGTCTCCCCATCTGAACTTTCCCCCTCTTCTTCTTCTCTTCTAGCGATCACCCACGTGACATCCACAGACGCATCGTCATCATCAACCGCTTCACTTGTATCTGACAACTCAGCAAAGGAAGCAGCAGCGAGTACAACATCATCACCATCACACCGTACATCCATGTGTGTAATGCTGCCTGACTGAGACATATCCCTGTTATCTACATCCTCTGGCAATAATGGTTGCGCATCACTATCACTCATTTCTTCCAACTGATGTGTAAATAACTCCTCTGACAGATCAAGTGAAGCGGCTGTGGTGCTAGTGTTGGTGGTGGCGGCAGGCGGGCGAGTGGTAACTTGAGAGGTGCCCGAAGATAAGCTGGAGGAGGATGGTGTGTCAAGGTTCCGAGCGGAAGCTGTAGAAGATTGGGTGTCCTGTGTTAGCCAGTCAACTATGTCCTCAGAACTGTTCAAGTTCGGGGTACCTGGCCTCTGAACACTGAGCATTATTCTAGGGCCAAAGGGAATCACAGCACCACGAAATGCACACGTGTGAAGGAAACTGACTGCTATTATTTCACAGTCAAAAAAGTGTTGTTTTTTTTAAAATGTACACTACTGTTACACCAGATATGAGTTGCACTGGGGTGACACTGTGCCCTGGCAGGCAGGCACTGAAACGCACACGTGTGAAGGAAAATGACTGCTATTATTTCACAGTCAAAAAAGTGTTGTTTTTTTTAAATGTACAATACTGTTACACCAGATATGAGTTGCACTGGGGTGACACTGTGCCCTGGCAGGCAGGCACTGAAACGCACACGTGTGAAGGAAAATGACTGCTATTATTTCACAGTCAAAAAAGTGTTGTTTTTTTTAAATGTACACTACTGTTACACCAGATATGAGTTGCACTGGGGTGACACTGTGCCCTGGCAGGCAGGCAGGCAGGCACTGAAACGCACACGTGTGAAGGAAAATGACTGCTATTATTTAACACAGTCAAAAAAGTGTTTTTTTTTTTTTTAAATGTACACTACTGTTACACCAGATATGAGTTGCACTGGGGTGACACTGTGCCCTGGCAGGCAGGCACTGAAACGCACATGTGTGAATTAAAATGACTGCTATTATTTCACAGTCAAAAAAGTTTTTTGTTTTTTTTTAATTTACACTACTGTTACACCAGATATGAGTTGCACTGGGGTGACACTGTGCCCTGGCAGGCAGGCACTGAAACGCACACGTGTAAAGGAAATTGACTGCTATTATTTCACAGTCAAAAAAGTGTTGTTTTTTTTAAATGTACACTACTGTTACACCAGATATGAGTTGCACTGGGGTGACACTGTGCCCTGCCAGGCAGGCACTGAAACGCACACGTGTAAAGGAAACTGACTACTATTATTTCACAGTCAAAAAAGTGTTTTTTTTTTTTAAATGTACACTACTGTTACACCAGATATGAGTTGCACTGGGGTGACACTGTGCCCTGGCAGGCAGGCACTGAAACGCACACGTGTGAAGGAATCTGACTGCTATTATTTCACAGTCAAAAAAGTGTTGTTTTTTTTATATGTACACTACTGTTACACCAGATATGAGTTGCACTGGGGTGACACTATTCCCTGGCAGGCAGGCACTGAAACGCACACGTGTGAAGGAAACTGACTGCTATTATTTCACAGTCAAAAAAGTTTTTTTTTTTTTTTTAAATGTACACTACTGTTACACCAGATATGAATTGCACTGGGGTGACACTGTGCCCTGGCAGGCAGGCACTGAAACGCACACGTGTGAAGGAAAATGACTGCTATTATTTCACAGTCAAAAAAGTGTTGTTTTTTTTAAATGTACAATACTGTTACACCAGATATGAGTTGCACTGGGGTGACACTGTGCCCTGGCAGGCAGGCACTGAAACGCACACGTGTGAAGGAAAATGACTGCTATTATTTCACAGTCAAAAAAGTGTTGTTTTTTTTAAATGTACACTACTGATACACCAGATATGAGTTGCACTGGGGTGACACTGTGCCCTGGCAGGCAGGCAGGCAGGCACTGAAACGCACACGTGTGAAGGAAAATGACTGCTATTATTTAACACAGTCAAAAAAGTGTTTTTTTTTTTTTTAAATGTACACTACTGTTACACCAGATATGAGTTGCACTGGGGTGACACTGTGCCCTGGCAGGCAGGCACTGAAACGCACATGTGTGAAGGAAAATGACTGCTATTATTTCACAGTCAAAAAAGTTTTTTGTTTTTTTTAATATACACTACTGTTACACCAGATATGAGTTGCACTGGGGTGACACTGTGCCCTGGCAGGCAGGCACTGAAACGCACACGTGTAAAGGAAATTGACTGCTATTATTTCACAGTCAAAAAAGTGTTGTTTTTTTTAAATGTACACTACTGTTACACCAGATATGAGTTGCACTGGGGTGACACTGTGCCCTGCCAGGCAGGCACTGAAACGCACACGTGTAAAGGAAACTGACTACTATTATTTCACAGTCAAAAAAGTGTTTTTTTTTTTAAATGTACACTACTGTTACACCAGATATGAGTTGCACTGGGGTGACACTATTCCCTGGCAGGCAGGCACTGAAACGCACACGTGTGAAGGAAACTGACTGCTATTATTTCACAGTCAAAAAAGTTTTTTTTTTTTTTTTTAAATGTACACTACTGTTACACCAGATATGAATTGCACTGGGGTGACACTGTGCCCTGGCAGGCAGGCACTGAAACGCACACGTGTGAAGGAAACTGACTGCTATTATTTCACAGTCAAAAAAGTGTTGCTTTTTTTTAAATGTACTCTACTGTTACACCAGATATGAGTTGCACTGGGGTGACACTGGGCCCTGGCAGGCAGGCACTGAAACGCACACGTGTGAAGGAAACTGACTGCTATTATTTCACAGTCAAAAAAGTGTTTTTTTTTTAAATGTACACTACTGTTACACCAGATATGAGTGGTGGCACTGGGCAAGTGGGCACAGTATACGCTGTGAGCCTGACACACACGCTGGCAGGCAGGCAACTGCAATTAGATTACACAGGAAAAAAGCAGACTGATGTTCTAGCCCTAAAAAGGGCTTTTTGGGGTGCTGTCCTTACAGCAGAGATCAGATGAGTCCTTCAGGACTGTAGTGGACACTGAATACACTAGCCTAGCTATCAATTTCCCTATTAAATCAGCAGCAGCTACACTGTCCCTCCTCTCACTAAGAATGCAGCTTCCGAATGAATCTAAAATGGATGCTGTCCAGGAGGTAGGAGGGTCTGGGAGGGAGGGTCTGCTGCTGATTGGCTGGAATGTGTCTGCTGACTGTGAGGTACAGGGTCAAAATATTACTCAATGATGATGAATAGGGGGCGGATCGAACATCGCATACGTTCGCCCACCGCGGCGAACGCAAATAAGCTATGTTCGCAGGGAGCTATTCGCCGGCGAACTATTCGCGACATCACTATTTGGGGGCTATGTAAAATAAATCCCAATTGAAGAGGGGGTAATCATGAGGAGGATGTTGTATAGGGAGGCATAGCTTATATATATAGGATGAAAACATTACAGCCTAGAACATTAAATTCAGAGATTGATGTAAGCTGCCTTCTATAAATACAACAATCCTTTTCCCTCCCAAGATTTGGTTGTGGTTATATTGTGAATTAGCACACGCTGAATATGTGCTGATATATATATATGAGGGATACGACACATACTGACAGAACAGAATAGTAGCTAATAACAAAAAATATATGTACATTAAGCATTAATGCCCCTGATGATAAATTGCACTGAAACAACATTGCTTTTGTTTTACTGACTATGATATTCTCTGCACTTTGATATTTCTCCGCTACTTATCTTTTTTATTTTTTACATATATTATTTTATAAAGATTTCCATGTTTATATATTTTTGTCTGTAATATTTTTTCTTTCTAGGACCCCCTTTTCTATTACCCAAAGAGACATCGGGGAATTTATATAAAGCATCGGGGAATTTATATAAATCAGAATTTGTAATAAGAATAGATAGTTTTCTAAAGAAGTAATCCATATATTATGTCATATATATATTAAAAATGTGTAAATATTAAGCTATACCACCGTAAATGGAAGATTGAAAGCTGTACACAGGATTAATATCACCTTAAAAATCAAATTATGGCAACCTCTCACAAAAAGTACCAATTGTATATATTTTCGAAACAATTAAATGGTTTGGTATCTTGATAAAGCCCTGAAATACGGGCAAAACGTGTTAACGGACTGTTTGGTGCCACTTTTAAACTTTGATACACAGATATTTGGGGATTGATTATAATCCTGACATTCATACAACTTGAACCGCTTACCAGCCTATCCGAACAATATTAGAAGGTCATGTGAGCGACTCCGACAAGTTGAACAGAGTTTCTGCAAAGTGCCTGCTAAACATTGACTAGCTTTAGTTTAAAATGCTTTTTTAATTGTTTTCGACTTTCAGGATGCATGGATGTTTTGGGTTGTAACCATCAATACAGGGAGACGTACCTTTATTTCATCATATTCTTTTACCTTTGATTTTTACTTATATTGCTAACAAGCTTTTATACATTGTTATTGAATCTTTCATGATATCTAGATACATATGTATGTCATTGGATTTTTAATAGAGGTTTATGTTATCTTTATAGTAATTGTTTATTTATTGTATCTATTAAACTTGTGTTAGCTTGCTTAAAGCGCCCTCTTTACCATTACACACGGGTTTATTCTTTTGGGTAGATTTATCAAGCATCGGATGTTGCAATGTACCCCCCGTAGTTTCAGGTTCCCCTGAAACTGAAGTTAAAAAGCAGTGGTCGTAAGACTGCTGATTCTTAACTCGTTCACCACGTCAGAGGTGGCAGACAGCAATCATCCAGATTGGATACGATCAGGATGATTGACACCCCCTGCTAGTCACAAATTTGCAGGGGGCGGTATTGCACAAGCATTTCACGAGAAATGCTTGTGCAATGATAAATGCCGACAGCGTATGCTGTCTGCATTTATTGATGTGCAGCGGACATGATCAACTACAGCGTATCATGTCCACCCGCACAATGATAAATTGACCCCTTTACAGGGAGTGCAGAATTATTAGGCAAATGAGAATTTTGACCACATCATCCTCTTTATGCATGTTGTCTTACTCCAAGCTGTATAGGCTCGAAAGCCTACTACCAATTAAGCATATTAGGTGATGTGCATCTCTGTAATGAGAAGGGGTGTGATCTAATGACATCAACACCCTATATCAGGTGTGCATAATTATTAGGCAACTTCCTTTCCTTTGGCAAAATGGGTCAAAAGAAGGACTTGACAGGCTCAGAAAAGTCAAAAATAGTGAGATATCTTGCAGAGGGATGCAGCACTCTTAAAATTGCTTCTGAAGCGTGATCATCGAACAATCAAGCGTTTCATTCAAAATAGTCAACAGGGTCGCAAGAAGCGTGTGGAAAAACCAATGCGCAAAATAACTGCCCATGAACTGAGAAAAGTCAAGCGTGCAGCTGCCAAGATGCCACTTGCCACCAGTTTGGCCATATTTCAGAGCTGCAACATCACAGGAGTGCCCAAAAGCACAAGGTGTGCAATACTCAGAGACGTGGCCAAGGTAAGAAAGGCTGAAAGACGACCAACACTGAACAAGAAACACAAGCTGAAACGTCAAGACTGGGCCAAGAAATATCTCAAGACTGATTTTTCTAAGGTTTTATGGACTGATGAAATGAGAGTGAGTCTTGATGGGCCAGATGGATGGGCCCGTGGCTGGATTGGTAAAGGGCAGAGAGCTCCAGTCCGACTCAGACGCCAGCAAGGTGGAGGTGGAGTACTGGTTTGGGCTGGTATCATCAAAGATGAGCTTGTGGGGCCTTTTCGGTTGAGGATGGAGTCAAGCTCAACTCCCAGTCCTACTGCCAGTTTCTGGAAGACACCTTCTTCAAGCAGTGGTACAGGAAGAAGTCTGCATCCTTCAAGAAAAACATGATTTTCATGCAGGACAATGCTCCATCACACGCGTCCAAGTACTCCACAGCGTGGCTGGCAAGAAAGGGTATAAAAGAAGAAAATCTAATGACATGGCCTCCTTGTTCACCTGATCTGAACCCCATTGAGAACCTGTGATCCATCATCAAATGTGAGATTTACAAGGAGGGAAAACAGTACACCTCTCTGAACAGTGTCTGGGAGGCTGTGGTTGCTGCTGCACGCAATGTTGATGGTGAACAGATCAAAACACTGACAGAATCCATGGATGGCAGGCTTTGAGTGTCCTTGCAAAGAAAGGTGGGCTATATTGGTCACTGATTTGTTTTTGTTTTGTTTTTGAATGTCAGAAATGTATATTTGTGAATGTTGAGATGTTATATTGTGTTTCACTGGTAAAAATAAATAATTGAAATGGGTATATATTTGTTTTTTGTTAAGTTGCCTATTAATTATGCACAGTAATAGTCACCTGCACACACAGATATCCCCCTAAAATAGCTAAAACTAAAAACAAACTAAAAACTACTTCCAAAACTATTCAGCATTGATATTAATGAGTTTTTTGGGTTCATTGAGAACATGGTTGTTGTTCAATAATAAAATTAATCCTCAAAAATACAACTTGCCTAATAATTCTGCACTCCCTGTATCTTTAGCAAGCTAGTGAGCAGTTTGCTCAGAAGAGTGGCTGCAAAACCCCTAGCGCAGATCCATACCTTTTTCTTACAGAGACTTCATCCAAACAGTATGAAAGAGTAGCTGAAAAGAATGTATCTTATGATCTACATGCAATGACCCTTGCTGAGTATCATAGGGTACGTTGCATACTGAGGGGGTTGAGAATCAACGTTAGACCATAACCTCTACCAGCTGAAGGGGTTCACTAAAAATAATATTCAATACACAGTCCAAACAGGCACTTTCTGGTACTTGAACAGATTCAATATTTAATGCATGTGAGGTTTAGGGAGAAACCCTACCTCAGATTTAAAAACAATAAATCAAACTTACCCTTCTTATATCCCCACTACAAAGGGCTTGTAAACAGTCCGGCCATACAACGTCATCTCAAGTGCGCAACTGCTCCAGCTGGACAAAATCAGAAAAAAAAAAAGATGCAAATACTATGTCAGTATAGCCAACCACCGCATAGCTAATAGGGCTGCAATTGCTACAGGGAGTTGAGGTCAGCCAGTTGCTAGGCATTTTGTCTAATCTGGTCATACTGTGGCAGACCTGCATTATATTTTTATTGACCATGTGCCTAAGGGACAAAGGGGTGGTGATAGAGCCAGATTATTATCGCAGAGAGAATCCAACTGGATCGATTAATTAAATGATTTGATCCCAAATGGGCTTAACACTAATTCTAATTTACGGTGTTTCCTCTAAGTGGTTCTAATCAGTTTACTATTGGTTATTATGGATCGTTCTTCTAGATAGTTTATGCCAGTAGAAAGCTAGGTATATTGCTATGTGAACGGCAATGTATTTGTATGGTTTGTAGGTGATTGTTTTGGCATGCCTTTGTTAATATGTTCAAGTTGAAATACTTATTAGGAATTGGTTGTACTATATTTCTTCATTTCTATGCTCCTCCGCAGTATACTAACAGGTCTCTAATGTATCTTGATTTTTTTTATTTTCTCCAGCTGGCACCTTGGGTTAGAGTTTGCCAAAAAACCTGAACAAGGTTTTGTAGGACTCCCTATAGAATTCTAGCAGGAGAGTGATTTAGTGAAGCCTTGAAATTTGATCTCCAGATGTTAGAGCAACTGAGGCTTTCACAGTTTCACTTTTTTACTTTCAAATTGTAATATGAGCAAAAGAATAAGAGCACTATTGATTTAACTTGAGCGGTGAAAGTGCTTAATGGCACCAACTTGTTTGCACTCGGCACTCCACTTGTAATCTAGACCTTATATTGTAAGGGATATTCTGTTGAATAGTCATTTTATTAGTGATTTGCATTTGTAGAAGGTGCAACTAGAAGGTTTCTAGTAACTTCACAAAAAGAATCATATGTGGTAAGTTGCACTTATAGTAAAGCGTACATACAGTATGCTCATGGTTTATACTTGCCGTTAGCACTTTCACACAAGTACAATTTATGTCACAAATGTAGTTTTTTCTTAAAGGGACATGGAAGCCCAATTTTTTTCATGATTGAGATATAGGGGCCGATTTATCAAGGGCCGAATGGCCCCTGTTTCCGTGCAAGTCTTCAGGCTCCCTGGAAACATCAGTTATAAAGCAGCGTTTTAAGACCACTGCTCCTTAACTGGTCTGCCTGCTCTGAGGCTGCGGACATCAATCCGCCTGATCTCATACGATCTGGTTGATTGACACCCCCTGCTAGCAGCCGATTGGCCGCAAATCTGCAGGGGGCAGCATTGCACAAGCAGTTCACAAAAACTGCTTGTGCAATGATAAATGCTGACAGCGTATGCTATTGGCATTCATCGATGTCTGTAAGACAGATCATGTCAGACAGACCGATGATAAATCAGCCCCATAGCATATAATTTGAAACAACTTTCAAATGAACTACTAGTATTACATTTGCTTTTCTCTTGGTATTCTTTGTTGAAGAGCTTACCTAGGTAGGCTCAGGAGCAACAATGCACTGTTAAGAGCCAGCTGCTGATTGGTGGCTGCACAAATATGCCTCTTATCATTGGCTCACCCAATGTGTTCATAAATAATTCAGGGAAATCTTTTTATAGGATAGGGGGTTTTTTTGTTATTGGGCAGCAAAAGAACTTAATCACTTTAGGGCATTCACCTACCAAATGCCCTTCTCTAGGCAATGCCCAACCAAATGCCCTTTTCAGGACAATCTTCTAATATGATAGAATTATTTTTTAGGTTATTTTTTTTTTTTTTTAATTTGTTTGTTTTTTTAAATAGCAGTAAAAAAAGAGCTGTAATCGCTTTAGGGGAATGCCCTACCAAATGCACTTTACAGGGCAAGTAACTTTTAGCATTAGTATAGGGCTTTTTATTTTGCAGGGTGTTTTTTTTTAATGGGGGCTTTAGTTTTAGCATAGGCATAACTGTGGGTTTTTTAATTTTCTGTATTTTTTTTAATCTATAATAGTTTTTTTTGGGTAACAGTAGATTTATTTATGTAATGTTAGTTGTTTTTTATGTAATGGTAGTTTTTTGTAACTTAGGGGGTGTTAGGTTAGGGGTGTTGGGGGGGTTAGCTGTTAGGAAGTTAGGGGTTAGTTTGTGGGGTATGTGGTGATTTAGGGGTTAATAGTGTAGATGGGCAGTTTGTGATATGGGTGTGTGGCAGTTTAGGGGTTAATAGTGGAGCATAGTTGTTTGCAATGTGGGGGTGTGGCAGTTTCAAGGTTAATAGTGCAGTGGGGCAGTTCATGATGTGGGTGTGTGGCATTTTAGGGGTTAATAGTGGAGCATAGTAGTTTGCGATATGTGGGTGTGTTGGTTTAGGCGTTAATAGTGTAGCAGGGCAGTTTGTGATGTGTGGGTGTCGCAGTTTAAGGGTTAATAGTATAGTTTATTGTAACCGTTTCCTTTCAAATGTGATTGCGTTTGAGCGATCACATTTACTTTCTACTTGTAATACGAGCGTCGAGTACACTTTGCAACTCAAAGCCACCAACAGAAAAAATGGGGAATGTAAGATACCATAAGTTTGTGCAAGCAAATTTGTGGTAATTCAAACACTGTGCCACCTTTGATATGTATTCAAGTGCAAAAACACGGAAATATCGCGATCATGTTTCCTTTTCTTACGCTAACTCCTCACCTATCTAACCCTTTATCACCTATATACAAAATGCATGTTTTAGAATTATTCAAACCAGTTAAATTGTTATCAAAATGTCATTGTTTTGCTGTCAGAGTAGTTCAGGGACATCATCTTGTACCGTTATGGTAAATAATACAATGATCCTATATTTATGGAGTAAACCTTGTATAGCATGTTGCAGAGTAAAAAACTGAAATCTGCAGAATGCACTGTACCCTCTCAGGCAGTGAAAAAGCTACATTTGTCAGAGGTAAATTACAGAAATGCCTTGCGAAATAAATAATTCAATAGCATTGTCCTTTTTAACTATTTATAATTGAACATTTTATGGAAGGGGTGTCATTTTTTGTTTAAAGGAACATACAATTCATGTGATTCAGACAGAGCATTCAGTTTTTTAAAAAAAAAAATCCAATTTACTTCTATTATCAAATTTGCTTTGTTACCTTAATATTTTTTGTTGAAGAGATACCTATATAACTTCCTGGAGCACTGCATAGCTCTTGCAAATGGATAACATTCGTTCAAAACTTCTGCCATATAGTATTCCAGTCACAATTGTTCAACAAAAGATATCAATAGAACCTAAAAATGCTAAAGTAAATTAGAAAGTTGTTTAGAATTGCATGCATAAAAAGATAGCTCATCCCTTTACTACCTATTCCCCAGTTTTGCATAACCAACACAGTTATATTAATATACTTATTACCTCTGTGATTACCATGTATCTATGTCTCTGCAGACTGCCCCTTATTTCAGTTCTTTTGACAGACTTGCATTTTAGCCAATCAGTGCCGACTCATAAATAACTCCACAACAGTGAGCACAATGTTATCTATATAGCACACATGGACTACCACTGTCTTGCTGTGAAAAACTGTCAACATGCACTGAGATAAGAGGCGGCCTTCAATGGATTAGACATTAGCATTTAACACTACATAGAATTAGCTTTCAACAAAGTATAGCAAGTGAACAAAGCAAATTTGATGCTAAAAGTAAAACTGGAAAGTTTTTAAAATGATATGCCCTATCTGAATAATGAAAGTTTAATTTTGACTAGACTGTCCTTTTAAACTAGCATTTATACATATACACACACACACACACTATATATATATATATATATATATATATATACTGTATATATATATATATATATATATATATATATATATATATATATATTATATATATATATATAATATATATATAAAGAAATAAGAAAGGCACTCTCTGTATGATTTAGTATAATAACTTTACTTAGATGAACGTTTTCGGGTCACCCCCGTCCTCAGACCTTACAAGACAAGTGATATAGTGAACTATTCAAATGTTTACCTGGTGACGATCCTACCAGAGTCTGTGGCGTCCTCCTAGCGCAACTGCGCATGCGCAAAGAGTAAGTACAGAGGCCCTGGAGGTTCAAAAGAGTCACCAAGTCAAAAATCGTGAAAACGTGAAAATAAAACAACAGTGATAACATAAAATATTAAAAACACAGAGCACAAGATCACTCAAATGTTAACTGATGGAAAATACTATGTTAATGTGATGTAAATATACATGTATTAGTAAATGTATCAGGTAGACCTAGATGTTAAGATGTGGTGTATGGCGGTATTGAACGAGTAGTTATATGCAGAGGAGGTGTCAAGATTTCACATGACACTCTTTATAGGGACAGCAAAAAACTCATAATATGCAGCTAGAGTGTTAAACACCAATGTATCCAGCAAATAACTTATACCGCTGTTACGGCGACTGTTGCTAGGTAACCATATACAATGCTAGTAGAGCCACACTATCATCGTTTATTCATAAGTAAAACAGGTTGTTCGAAAACTGGCCATTCAGTAACCATACGCCCCTGCTCTATAGGAACCATACTAGAAGAATCACACTGTTAGCCACCTGTTGTCCAGTCATCTTATACCACATATATACTAGGAAATTAACTGAGACTCTCTGAAACCAATAGGTAAATATTAATATAATGATCACATATTAATCAGCCTAAACTCTACAACACTGGCCATACAACATTACCTGCAATCCCCTCGGCACTCCAAAAGCCTCAAGTCTTCAATCATCATACAGATACCGCATAGTGTAGTACATCATATCCCAAAACAAAAGAGGTACCAAATGATTAGTGTGCAGACACCAAGGCCCCAAAAAAGGGAAAATAATTTTTAGACATTCAAAGTAGGAGAAATACACAAGTTCATCCCACTATTGCATATTAACTCACCATATGCTTATGTCATGCCATAAGTCCAAAGCATACCAACAGGTATTAATCACCACACCAACTTATACTAATATCACTAAACCAAACAACTATTAAACAACAATCAGCATACTTAATAGTCATATCATATCCAATCCTGGATAATCCCATATGTTGGTATCCCCACTAAGTCAAAGGTACAAAACTTCATACCTGAAACAAACAAGGGTACCCATCTCACAGTAAAGTCTAGTACGTTGTCAAATTCATAAATCTATGTTACCATGTAATAAAACACCTATGCATATAACTCTACCAGATATTACATAATCGATCCTACATTTAGATACACTTAGATTTAGGACATTCAAATTTTCTCCAATATTACATACTTCACAAAAAGCATTGCATGTCAAAATGGACATTAAGCCCCTTAGGGACCAGAGTGTCAAGTGTGAAAATCCATCGACTTTCCCTCTGCAAAAGCACCCTACCTCTGTCACCACCCCTCACAAGGGGTGGGACATGATCAATGATAATGAAGAGTAGATCAGTATTTTTGTGTCTTGCCTGCAGAAAGTGTATGGCTACTGGTTGGTCAGATTTACCATTCTCCAATGCTGCCCTAATGGCCGACCTATGGTTGGCCATTCTGGTGCGGGCATCATCCTGTGTCTTGCCGACATAGAACTTGCCACATGGACAGTGGATCATGTATATGATGTAGTTTGTAGTGCATGTGACTCTGTGTCTAATTGTAAATTTTCTGTTGGTCCACGGATGTGTGAAAAATTTACTCTGGGTCATCCCACTGCATGTGGTGCATCCACTACATCGAAAGCACCCATTTTTGGTGGTGTCTAACCATGTTTTAGACTTGTAGCTCAGTCTATTATCGGGTCGCATCAGATGATCTCTTAAGGAGGCCGCCCTCCTGTAACCAACAATCGGAAAGTCCATAGACTCGCAAGGCAGTCTTTTGTCAGTTGAAATAATATCCCAATGCTCTCGTAGTATGTTCGGTAGAGAGACTTTATCCGGAGTGAAGGTGGTCGTCAATATCAATCGTTCCCTAGGTGGTGCCTCAGGTATCGTTTTCTTTAGAGCCTCCTTCTGTGAAGTAGTATGAGCTTCAACAAAAGCCACGTTCAGGTGTTGTCTATTATAACCCCGCTGCTCAAATTTCATCCTCATCTCCTCAAGTTGTAATGTTTTGTTCTCTTGGTCACTGTTGTTTCGTGTTACCCTCTTGAACTGTGACTTGGGCAAAGCCTTTTTCAAAAATGGTGGGTGACAACTTGTTCCTTGGAGGATCGAATTCCTATCTGTGGGTTTTTGGTATAGTGTGGTCTTCAGTCCATCACCAGATCTGTATATCCTTAAATCCAGGAAATCAACTGTTTGTTTGTTGTGGGTAATCTTGAACTTGAGGTTGTTGTTAGACTGGTTCAGTTCATTGAACCAAGATATTAGATCTTGTTGTCCCCCTCTCCAGATCAAGAATAGATTGTCTATATACCTACGGAAACATAATACCCGTGGATCCTTGAATAGCGTAGTACCCAGGGTCTCAAACTCCGCCATATACAGATTGGCATAGGATGGGGCCACATTGGACCCCATCGCCGTGCCTGAAATCTGTAAATAGAGTTTTGTTTCGGAACTTGAAATAGTTCATCTTGAGACAATATTCCAATAGTTGTAGTACCACATCGACAGGTGGACCAACGTAAGTAGAATTAAGGAGAGTGAATTTGATCGCCGCCATACCGTCTTCATGTGGGATGACTGTGTAAAGGCTGGTTACATCCAGGGTAACCAGCACATCATCCTCGGTTAATCCTTCAATATCTTGTAGTAATTTTACCATCTCTATAGAATCCAGAAGGAAAGAACCCATCTGCCTGACAAATGGTTGCAAGATATCATCCACATATATAGCAAGTGTTTGAAGTATCGATCCCCTTGCCGATACAATTGGACGTCCTGGGGGCCTCACCAGGTCCTTGTGGACCTTGGGTAAGGTATAGATGATTGGAGTTATCGGAAAAATCAACCATCAGAATTCATATGTAGCTTTAGATACAATATTCATTGAATACAGTGTATCAAGATATTTATCAATGGGTTTTTTTAAATCAGAGGTGGGATCCTGTGTTAATGTACGGTATGTCTTCTTGTCATCCAACTGGGATATTATTTCATCCCTATAGTCCTGTAGTCCTGTAGGACCAATGCACCCCCCTTGTCAGAATTACCGATCACCAACTTATGATTTTCCTTTAATCCCTTCAGGGCTTCACCCTGTTCCGGGTCAGAGCTATTGTCTGAGCTTTCAACAGTATTTAGATTCCTAGGTTTATATGCCCGAGGTCTCCTATTTCTAAAGGCAAATCTTCTTTCCTCAGGGCCCAATAGCCATTTATAGACTCTCTTCTCTCTGCATTGGGCCCTGAGGAAAGAAGATTTGCCTTTAGAAATAGGAGACCTCGGGCATATAAACCTAGGAATCTAAATACTATTGAAAGCTCAGACAATAGCTCTGACCCGGAACAGGGTTGAGTGTGGTAGCAATGGGTACTACTACAGGCTCCCAACCCATGACCACTCGGTCAAAAAACGCCTACGGGGGAGGCCACACCCCAGGAGAAGTGGTCACAAATGTAAGGGGAACTTCCAGGGGGAGACCACCACGGCGATGGCGCCGGGGTTGGAACTGAGTAACATAATCAACCTCAGTTCTCACCAGCTAACAACCACTGAGAGTGAGATATTGGAGAAAGGCCTGAGTTTTGTACCCACGGCTAAATTGGATAGATTTGATGTACATGTAGACCTATACAAGTTTAATAGGAAACTTCGCCTTAAAGAACATTTGGGCAGACTGATTACCAGATGGAGAAATTCAGAAACAGAGTAAATTTGATCCAAAATCCTCAAATGCAAGTAACAGTACGTATACACGTATGATAAAATGAAAACTTTGAAGGTTCATGGATATGGAACACCCTACAAGAAGCAACTTTTCAAGAACAGAATGGAAAGCCCTGAAGGGTTAATACCAGGACTATAGGGATGAAATAATATCCCCAGTTGGATGACAAGAAGACATACCATACATTAACACAGGATCCCACAATTGTATCTAAAGCTAAATATGAATTTCTGATGGTTGCTTTTTCCGATAACTCCAATCATCTATACCTTACCCAAGGTCCACAAGGACCTGGTGAGGCCCCCAGGACGTCCAATTGTATCGGCAAGGGGATCGATACTTGCAAACACTTTGCTATATATGTGGATGATATCTTGCAACCATTTGTCAGGCAGATGGGTTTCTTTCCTTCTGTGATTCTATAGAGATGGTGAAATTACTACAAGATATTGAAGGATTAACCGAGGATGATGTGCTGGTTACCCTGGATGTACCCAGCCTTTACACAGTCATCCCACATGAAGACGGTATGGCGGCGATCAAATCCACTCTCCTTAATTCTCCTTATGTTGGTCCACCTGTCCGATGTGGTACTACAACTATTGGAATATTGTCTCAAGATGAACTATTGCAAGTTCGAAACAAAATTCTATTTACAGATTTCGGGCACGGCGATGGGGGTTCCAATGTGGCCCCATCCTATGCCAATCTGTATATGGCGGAGTTTGAGACCCTGGGGGCACTACTCTATTCAAGATCCACGGGTATTATGTTTCCGTAGGTATATAGACGATCTATTCTAGATCTGGAGAGATACCAAAATACCCACGGATAGGAATTCGATCCTCCAAGGAACAAGTTGTCACCCACCATTTTTGAAATAGGCTTTGCCCAAGTCACAGTTCAAGAGGGTAACACGAAACAACAGTGACCAAGAGAACAAAACATTACAACTTGAGGAGATGAGGATGAAATTTGTAGCAGCGGGGTTATAATAGACAACACCTGAACGTGGCTTTTGTTGAAGCTCATACTACTTCACAGAAGGAGGCTCTAAAGAAAACGATACCTGAGGCACCACCTAGGGAACGATTGATATTGACGACCACCTTCACTCCGGATAAAGTCTCTCTACCGAACATACTACGAGTAGCATTGGGATATTATTTCAACTGACAAAAGACTGCCTTGCGAGTCTATGGACTTTCCGATTGTTGGTTACAGGAGGGCGGCCTCCTTAAGAGATCATCTGATGCGACCCGATAATAGACTGAGCTACAAGTCTAAAACATGGTTAGACACCACCAAAAATGGGTGCTTTCGATGTAGTGGATGCACCACATGCAGTGGGATGACCCAGAGTAAAATTTTTCACACATCCGTGGACCAACAGAAAATTTACAATTAGACACAGAGTCACACTGCACTACAAACTACATCATATACATGATCCACTGTCCATGTGGCAAGTTCTATGTCGGCAAGACACAGGATGATGCCCGCACCAGAATGGCCAACCATAGGTCGGCCATTAGGGCAGCATTGGAGAATGGTAAATCTGACCAACCGGTAGCCATACACTTTCTGCAGGCAAGACACAAAAATACTGATCTACTCTTCATTATCATTGATCATGTCCCACCCCTTGCGAGGGGTGGTGACAGAGGTAGGGTGCTTTTGCAGAGGGAAAGTCGATGGATTTTCACACTTGACACTCTGGTCCCTAATGGGCTTAATGTCCCATTTTGACATGCAATGCTTTTTGTGAAGTATGTAATATTGGAGAAAAATTTGAATGTCCTAAATCTAAGTGTATCTAAATGTAGGATCGATTATGTAACATCTGGGTAGAGTTATATGCATAGGTGTTTTATTACATGGTAACATAGATTTATGAATTTGACAACGTACTAGACTTTACTGTGAGATGGGTACCCTTGTTTGTTTCAGGTATGAAGTTTTGTACCTTTGACTTAGTGGGGATACCAACATATGGGATTATCCAGGATTGGATATGATATGACTATTAAGTATGCTGATTGTTGTTTAATAGTTGTTTGGTTTAGTGATATTAGTATAAGTTGGTGTGGTGATAATACCTGTTGGTATGCTTTGGACTTATGGCATGACATAAGCATATGGTGAGTTAATATGCAATATGTGGGATGAAACTTGTGTAATTTCTCCTACTTGAATGTCTAAAAATTATTTTCCCTTTTTGGGGCCTTGTTGTACTGCACAATAATCATTTGGTACCTCTTTTGTTTTGGGATATGATGTACTACACTATGCGGTATCTATATGATGATTGAAGACTTGAGGCTTTTGGTAGTGCCGAGGGGATTGCAGGTAATGTTGTATGGCCAGTGTTGTAGAGTTTAGGCTGATTAATATGTGATCATTATATTAATAATTACCTATTGGTATTCAGAGAGTCTCAGTTAATTTCCTAGTATATATGTGGTATAAGATGACTGGACAACAGGTGGCTAACTGTGTGAGTCTTCTAGTATGGTTCCTATAGAGCCAGTGCGTTATGTTTACTGAATGGCCAGTTTTCGAAATAGTGGCAAGAGGGATTTGTGCGCTGAATTCTGTCGCTTTAGAACAACCTGTTTTACTTATGAATAAACGATGATAGTGTGGTGGCTTCTACTAGCATTGTATATGGTTACCTAGCAACAGTCGGCCGTAACAGCGGTATAAGTTATTTGCTGGATACATTGGTGTTTAACACTCTAGCTGCATATATGAGTTTTTTGCTGTCCCTATAAAGAGTGTCATGTGAAATCTTGACACCTCCTCCGTCATATAACTACTCGTCAATACCGCCATACCACCTCATCTTAACATCTAGGTCTACCTGATACATTTACTAATACATGTATATTTACATCACATTAACATAGTATTTTCCATCAGTTACCATTTGAGTGATCTTGTTCTCTGTGTTTTTAATATTTATGTCATCACTGTTGTTTATATTTTCACATGTTTTCACAATTTTTGATCCTTGGTGACTCTTTTGAACCTCCAGGGCCTCTGTACTTCCTCTTGCGCATGCGCAGTTGCGCTAGGAGGACGCCACAGACTCTGGTAGGATCGTCACCAAGGTAAACATTTAAACTAGTTCACATATATCACTTGTCTTGTAAGGTCTGAGGACGGGGGTGACCCGAAAACGTTCATCTAAGTAAAGTTATTATACTAAATCATACAGAGAGTGCCCTTTCTTATTTCCTTTCTATATCAATGGTTTAAGTGCACCCCGGAAGCTGGACTAAAGCAGTGAGTGTGGGATCCTGTTTGATATATATATATATATATATATATATTATGTATATATATATATATATATATATATACATAATATAGCATAAAAGTTTTAATTTATCTATAAGTATTCCTTAATTTGCCCGTCTAAATCAGAAGCAAATAAATTGTGCACATAATAAAGTGCTGAGACAAACTGTATTTTAGTATTTCCCTGTTTCACATGCCCTGGAACTGTAGTAAATTTTTCCTGTTGACATAACATCCTCATTGATGAATCCTAGAAAGTACAAGTGTGAAGTTATAGATCACTGCTTGTAATGAATCATAGCAGACTGATCAATACCAGAAGTATAGAAATGTTTGTGTTAAATGATTCCTTTTGTTGTTGCCTTAGCTCCAAAATACCACAAGGGGTAATGAAGCACGGACACTGCCAGACAGCTTTTCATTTTTTTAAGACAGCTTGCAACATTTGCACAAATAAAGCAATCAATTAAAAAAAATACTAAATCAGCAACTTATGTGCTTAGACATTCCTATTTACAACATTAAGAAGCATTAATGTTCGTTAATAGTCTGATTTAATATATACTATACTGGAACTAAATTCTTATAAAAGCTTGTATTCTAGTAGTAGCTCATTTTGCTTTGTGCTGAATACCACATAGCTTCTGTTTCTACCTGTAAGTAAACAGGCTAATTAGAGTTAGATTTAAAGGGACATAAACCTTTTTTAATATGTTCAAAGTATTCAGAGTATATATATAAAGAAAAATAATATTAGGGGGTACTGCAGAGAGCACTATGGAAAGTATGAATATCAGATATGTGCATTCATGTTCAGATGAATGAGAAAAATTAACCCCTTAATGACCAGTCACTGTCATGTTCCCGGGGGGAAATATGTGCTCAGGACACAGACCCTCGGGGCAGTGGTAGGCAATTGGAGACACTGACCCCTGACCTGGGGAAGAGTATCCTGGATGTGGATAGATGATATTCTGTGAATCATAGTTGCAAGACGTTATTGTAGAATTCATGGAGAGTAAAACATGTGTATACAATAATTTCTGGCTTTCAATGGAAACATAAATGATACTGTGACTTATAGTTAATAGGAGTAGCTACAGGATTCATGGGTGAAAATATATAGCAATGTAAGATGTTCAGGCTTCAGAGCTAATCTAGTAGAAGATTGTGACTCATAGATGCAAAGAGTTGCTGCAGGTTCACAGTACATATTATTATTTAGAGCTGTATTTTAGAGTAATAAGCAGAGCAGCACAGGTGATAGGACAAATTGCAAGTTTAAGGCATTAAATACTGTTTGTGCATATATTGGAGAATCACCGGAAAGCTGTTTAACTGAACACATAGATGCAGAGTTCTGAATATATTAATATATTTGTAGAAGGATATTTCAGCTATGACAACTTGTAGCAGTGAATAGTTAAAAAGTTATGAGTATGATGCTTGTTGTAGCAATTAGAGAGTGAATATAACCAAATGCATACTTGTAAATTTAGGAATAAGTCAGAGTTTGCTAAGTAGCAGTGTCCAGGAAACAAAAATGGGAATTATACGGATATTTGGGATTAGATGATTTTAAGCCTAGCTGAAAGGAAAGGCTGTAGTTTGAATATGCTGGTATAATCCATTACTGGAACAGTCACAGACCTCTGCTGTTCTGGAACAAAACTTCAAAGCTAATGCAATGCACATTAGGCCTGAAATTATTTAAAAAGGGTCTGAGGGAATCAGGTGCATGAATGATTAATTAATTTGGCAGGTAAATTGAATGCAGATACTGCCCAAACAGTATGATTGTCAGTAGCAGGGAAGCAGTCTTAAAGGGACAGTGATATCAGGCAGGCACATGTTACATACCCTTCATCACTAGTCTTTGAATGGAGATTGCTTTTTTGATAGCGTGTGCTCCCTGCTATTCCAAGATGCCAGCAGCTGGAAGGGAAGGGAGGTCATAATAGCGTGGTTCTGCAGCTCGAGGCAAGATCCGCACTACTATGACCTGAAAAACTCTTAACAACCAGTGACATACAGGGTAAATTTAGGGGTTAAACAAATTTAACAATTTTTGTAATTTGTCAGAAGTATGATTAATAAGTAGTGACTTTATGGAGTCAACAAATGGATGCAGCAGAAAGAAGAAAAACAAATCATTGATTGTTTCATGTGGTTGTAACCTTTATTCTAAAGAAAGGTGGAAAAGGCTTTAAAATTTACATTGTTATAATAATCTGGCAGCATCATTGTCAAATACCCATCAAACTAAGTAAAAAAAATGCTGTATTATTATTATTATTATTATTATCGGTTATTTGTAGAGCGCCACAGATTCCGCAGCGCTGTACTATTTGATATTCGTTTAGTTTAAAACAAAAACAGATACTTAATATTCATTAACATTTACATTTGTTTTAATTAAAACGAATGTAGATGTAACTAGCACAGTATCACTGAAGGACTTAAACTTACTTATAACAAGGCTGAGGAGCATGCTTATACCAAAGCTAGTTCTAATCATCTGTGCTAGATGCATAAACTACTGAAAAAGGTCCAGTTATGGACCTTTAGAGGCCATCAAAATCAATCTGCAGTAGAATATACAGCCTTAAGTATCATCAAGCAAAGTCCCCCTATACCTGTAGCAGCTACAGAATCAGATCCCAAAAAACATACGGCTAACACAATGTAGCGGCTAGTAATATTACCATTCCCTAAATATATAATGTTAGTCTTAACTCTCCTCACTTTTATGCGTTTACTAGTGGTTAGAGATTAGAGTGTGGTCTCTCTAGTTTAAGGAGTGTGCTATATACATGGGCTTAAATGTGGCCCCTACATGCCATATATTTGAATGTTTTATATACATATGGACATTTATAGACCTAAGGGCTTGATAATGGCCCTATATGTTAATAATTCAAAAATATGAAGTTAGCTCTTTTGCTTTTGCCAACCACATAGGTAAACCTTCAATTCTAATATTTGATCTGGATTATAGTTTTTGTTTCCTCTACATATTGAAGTGTTAAGACTACATTTATGTTTCTATCTTTGTGATGATGTTAACAGTGATATATATTTCTGTTATATACCCTCACGGGGTGAGGGAGGTATGTAAATTTTTTTTTTTTTGTACTGTTATATTCTCAACCTCAATAAAAAAGTAATGAAAAAAAAAAATGCATGATGCTAGATGTCCCATATGAAGATTAGTGCGGTGTATCCCAGAGCCTATACTAAAGGACCTTCTCCTTTAGAATGTGAGGGTGTTTATTATCTGCAGAAATATGGGGACAGCAATGGGGCAAAGTTTGCCTCTTCATACACCAATCTATGTTTGGGATGATAGGAGGCTATCTCACATTTTTATAGGTAACAACCATTTTAAGGAGAACATCAAGATCTAAAGGAGATTTATTGATGATGTTTGGTAATGTGAGAACATTTGATCTTTAGAATTTGTGACATGGATCAATAATAATGATTTTGGTTAAGTGTCTATTTATGAGTTGCATAAGAATACAATTCATTTTTTGGATATTATTCTTATAATAATAATTTGCAACATTGTTACAAATGTATATAGAAAGCCAAATTTTGGCAATATATATTATATGCAAGGAGTTGTCCTCCACGTCATGTCCGTTTTGCGGTGGCCTAGGGTCAGATTGTTTGTTTGAAACTTAATTGTTCAGAGGATGAGTTTTATTAGGAACAAGCTGTTTTGATTACTGAACATCTTAATGAACATGTCTATTCAACCAGTGTAAGAGAGTCAAATTATAAGTGGAACAAATAGATTGTTCACAGTTGTTGACAGAGTAAGAAATGTTGATTTATTCAAAGGAGTAACATTTTTGTACTGATTTCAGTGCTCAATATGGTCATATATGTAAAATAGAAAGGAACATGTTTCTATCTTAGCTGTGGATAACAAGGATGTTGATATTGTAGACAGACGTAAGATGTGTTCTTATTGAAGAGTGAAGTTCTAAGGTAACATATTATTACCCTCTCAATTAAAATTAATTCAGTAGACCATAGCTCAGGGATTAAATGCAAAGAGATTAACAGATGTGGTCAAAGCAGATTTAGGGCATATGAGTATGCAGAGGTTTCTAATACTTTTTTCTTCATGGTGACAAATACCACTTATGAGGTTAACAGGTGTTGAACTGTACTTCCATATATGTTGTATATTTTTTGACATGTGTAGAGTTCAGTATGTAGGTCTCACTACTCGAGTTGTGAGATCCTAGAATAAGAAGCATCTGTCTACTATCAATGTTGGCACATCAACTACTCCTCTTGTATAGCACTTTGTGCAAAAACCATGGTAGACCAATAAACAATGGCACTATAAAAGGCAATCCCAAATTTATAAGAAATATAAAGGTATAGATAATTATTGATTCCTATAATTCTATACTCCGGGTTGGTGCTTTGCATAAATAAACACTACTGGAGTGTGGAAAAAGAAAGAAAATTCCACAAAAAGAATGGCAAATATAGCACTCTATGCCCAGACTAGAAAAGAAGCAGAAAATGACTGGTATACAGAAAACATAACTTTTATTAACAATTTAAAAATGGGAAAAGTGCAAGATTAAATATTAGGAAAAAGTATGCATATCAATGATTCACTTTTTTTTATTCACTTTTAGTTGAATGACTATTGAGCAAGTTGTTAGACCTAAGAGGGGAGAGGATAGAAACAAGATACTTAGCAACATGAAATGTTTTGGATATTTAAGTTACACACAAAGATACCGTTGGCTCTAAATTCAGAGTATGATCTGATAAATTATAAAATATTAGTAATTTCTAGTTTTATCATCAGGTAATATTCTTATTTTTCTTATTTCATACATCACCTATTTTACAATATATGTAAATACTTAGCCTAATAGCTTTTCTCTTATAGCAGACTATTATGTGTTTATATAATGGGTTTGTAAATTTGTAATATTGCAAGGTCGCAGGAGAAAAATAAAATTTTAAATTTAAATCCTGTTTTGATTGCATGTAACAACAGCTCGGTTACAGTTTATGTTGTATACTTCAATTGGTTGTGACATCAAGACTGTTTAACCAATAGGTTATGTTTAATCCTTTTAAATAGAATAGCTGATTGATTGCAGGTTAAACGTGTAAGTTTGTGCCTTAACGAATAGGCTACCTTGTGCTTTTCATGTATTTTATCTCTTATACTTCCATGAAATAAGTTACTTTTTATTTACTTGTGAATCCTTTGTATAGTAGGAGCTGATGCCTCAGAATGTGTGCACATAAAAAGACTGTAAACAATTTCATAATGGAAGTAGATTGAAATGATTTATTTAATTGCACATTCAATGTAAAGTTTAATTTTGACTTTAGTGTTCCTTTAATAGTGATGGGATAAACAAACTCACCAGTTTTCATCTCTATTTTGCATGTAGGTGTTTTGAAGTTCAGTAATTAAAGGCACATGAAACCCAATTTATTTTGTGCATTAATCAGATAGAGCATGCAGTTTTAAAAAAAATTGAATGTATTTCTATTATGTAAATTGTTTTGTTCTTTTGTATACTTTGTTAAAAAGGATACCTAGATAGGCTAAGAAGCTGCTGATTTGTGGCTGCATATATGCCTTTTGTCATTGGCTTTCAGCTAGCTCCCAGAAGTGCATTACTGCTCCTTCAACTAAAGATAGCAAGATAATGAAGCAAATTAGATAATAGAAGTCAAATGGAAAGTTGTTTAAGATTATATGTTAAATCTGTATCATGAAAGAAAAATGTTGGGTTTCATGTCATTACAGGTGGCTGGTTATTTCTACCATGAACTCGCAGTAGCAATAAACGCTCAGAAAATTAACCAGAGATCAGACCTCTGGTTAATTTTTTAAATATACCCCCAATTGCCCCAAAATAAAGTGTAGTAATCTGTATTAAAACATAAAAAAATTAGCATCTTTATTCCTTAAAGGGACATGAAACCCAATTTTTTTCTTTCATGATTTAGAAAGAGCATACAATTATAAACAACTTTCTAATTTACTTCTATTATCTATTTTGCTTCATTCTCTTGATAGTCTTTGCTGAAAAAGAATATCTAGATATGCTTAGTAGCTTCTGATTGGTAGCTGCACATAGATGCCTCATGTGATTGGTTCACCTTCTGCATTGCTCTTTATTCATTAAAGTATATCTAAAGAATGAAGCAAATTAGGTAATAGAAGTAATTGGAATATTGTTTAAATGTTGTATTCTCTACCTTAATCATGAAAGAAAATGTTTGGGTATAGTGTCCCTTTTAATAAAGAGTAAACTGCTTGAAGCAGTTATAAGGGGATAAAATTTGTCAGTTGTGGGGTGTTTGAAATAAACTGGCACTAAAAAGTGCCTTTACTTTGCGGTCTATGGGTACTGAGTGTTCCCAGTTAATATATATGTATGTAAGAATCTCAAAAGTGCGGCGCTTGTGTTCACCCCTGGGAATACAAGCTGCTCTATTCCTTGAGAACTGGATTCTTCCACCTCCCAAAATAAAAGTTCACAATGGTGTAGCACGTTTCAAGCAGTATAGTAGGCACACACACAAGTTATACTCACAAGATATCAATTTAAATCAGCCTTTTATTAAAAACCATCACAATGGTGTCTTCAGATGCAGTGTCAGGGTTTATTAAAATATAGATCAACGCGTTTCGGCAACAACTTGCTTTGCCCCTGTATTGATTTTAATGCTCTTGATAAAGGTTGTTTGGCGAAATGCGTTGAGCTATATTTTAATAAACCCTGAAGCTGCATCTGAAGACACCATTGTGATGGTTTTTAATAAAAGGCTGATTTAATTGATTAAACACAAATACCAGAACGGGTCAAAACTGGCGCAAGTAAAAGGGCGCTTTATTCCACAAAATCATAAAAAATACAAAAGACCACAAGCAAGCAAGCAATACTGCTATTGTAAAAAAACTGAGGCTACTACCTCGGCCTGAATGAAGTCACTGACGCATTTCGCTTTTCCCGTATGATTACGCTTGTGGTCTTTTGTTTTTTAACAATTTTGTGGAATAAAGCACCCTTTTTACTTGCACCAGTTTTGAGCCGTTCTGTTTTTTTTTTTGTTTGTATATACTGCTCATTAAGGACACCCCTGGGCACCTGGAAAACTGTATGTGAAGGGGGAGGAGGTTACAAATCAAAGCGTGCAAGGCTGTTAGGACACACAGCCATCGGGAAGGTAATGTAGGAAACCGGTGTTTCTTACACGCTTTTGATTTGAGAGAGAGACCTGGCATCCTGGACAATATATTTAAAATGTTGCAGAATGGTATCGATATACGCTTTGAACAAGCGGAGCTGACAACCTTATTTTTTAACACTCTAGTTAAAAGGTCAAGTGTGTTTTTTTGGATGGAACAGTCATTGTTTGCTACGGTCTTCCCCACATCATCAGAGTTGCAATGATTTAAATTGATCATCTTGTGAGTATAACCTGTGTGTGCGCCTAACCATCCTGCTTTGAAACGTGCTACACCATTGTGAGCTTTTTTATTTTGGAGGCGGAAGAAGCCAGGTTCTCAGAGGAAAAGAGCAGCGTATATTCCCAGGGTTGTCACAGCGCCGCCACTTTCGATATTTCTTGTTTCTGGGATACGGTTTGGGAGAACTGGGGCTGTCAGCGAGCATCTGAAGGGAAGTGCTAACATAGCTTCATACTTTACTGCTATTTATAACATTTTGTATGTGCTCATATATATTTGTGTAATATGTGTATAATACACATAAATATATATGTATTATTCATATACATATATATTTGCTGCCCTTCACTGCGCAACTAACCCCGTTTGCTGCAACTAGTTCTCATGCCTTGTCTCACAGCAAGAGAACGAGGCCCCCCATTGGAGCCTATGGAAGCACGCTCTTATGAGCTTAATGCATCTTTGCAATTCGAACGCGAGGTCACATTCGCATTGCAACCTCAACTTGTATACCAGTGCACATTTCCCTGCACTGATATTACAAAATGGAGTGCAAATATCACTTATAATCTGGCTCTTTATGTCTTCAGAAGAAGAAATTATTATTGACAATTATTTTAAAGTGCACAGAGTTAGAACATTGGTTTATTATCTCAGAATTAACTTTTAGATGGATCTGTCTTGTGTTCACTCTTTGCTAAAACCATTGGATTACATACTGTATATTATGCTGCTCTGTTGAATAGATCTGAATGCTCATTTTGTGATGAATTAAATATATGCATTGAATTATTACAGCTAGTTTCTAGATTTACTGATGGGAAATAACTGACACTCAAAAACAAATTTAAAATGATATAACAATACCGCAAATCACTTGGTTCTACAATAGAACAGCTTGCATAAAAAAAAACTATTGTGATTAAAGAGAGGCTTGAAAAACGATGAGATTGGTTTGTTAAATAACTGACAGCCTCTCTTCTAGTAAATATTGTGAAGAATATTTCAAGAGTCATTGTAAGGAAGGGGCTGTCATTAATAATGTTCATTGAGAGTTGTTCTGACAAGGCTGAAGCATATAAAAGGGAACTGTTTTTTATTTTTGGTTAACAGATTTCCTTATCTATTTATCTTTTCCAATTGCTTACCAGACATATTATTCATAGCAGATATTTTGATTTTTTTTTAATATGACTTACATACTGAGATTAAATTTGAAATGCCTTTAAAAACTGATGTTCAAATACAAAGTAATTGAGATAGATTTCCCCTACTCCCATTGGCATTTGAGAATGAAAAGAAAAAAAAAAAACTCTGGGGAGTATTAAAAAAAGAGCAATTTTTACAAAATGGACATTATAGACTAAAATAATAATATAAAAAAAAAATGGTTTGTAGCACAAAATCAGCTTTTCATTTTTAGATATTTTTTTTGCATTTGAATACTGTTATTCTCTCCAAAATCAGCAAAGAACATATGTTTTTTTTATAGTGTTTGCTAAGAAAATGCATGTTCTTGACAATGTGAGCCACAGATGTCACTTCTGGTTAGGGGACTCTTACTGTCCTAGGTCTTCCAGTAGAAGACTCCTGGTTGTCAATCATATTAGCAAGCAACTCAATATTGAGTTGTTTCTTCTTTTTACAACGAGTTGGGTGGCTATTAACCCAATAGAATAGAATCAACCCCTGCTAATAGTTGCTCGTGGACAATGAACCAGTGAACAAGATCACTGGACTTTGTATAATAAAAACAGGATTTTATCAACTCTATTTAAAAACAACTCTACTATCCAATTATTGACTGCACTTTCTAATGCCAACTTTTGGGTTTTAAAGGGATATAAATGATCTCTTATGCAATGCATAATTCAGTTTTTTGAGTATTTTGACACAACCTCGCCACCTTTTCTTTTGCAAGAAGAAAGAGAAACAGTGAGATTGTAGGGCAGAAATGTTTAGAGACGTACGCTTAGATTTAAGGAAACAATTTCCTATACAACCATTGAATGCCCATGTCCAGCACATTTTATAAAAAGACATTTTTTATGTGTTATTTGCAATTAAAATAAACTTAAATTACGATTTTACAATGTGCATATTTAATACAATCTTTAATTTTTTTTAAACAAGTTTTTAAATTTTTAATAAAATACCATTTTTGATGAACAATTTGTTCAGATTTTTTTTTTTTTTTTTAAATTTCCTTTATTGTTGTAAAAAAAAATATCAGGGTACATAACAAAAAGTGGCAAAGCATTACAATTGAAGACAATATATATCATAGTCATAATTAGTACATGGATATGACATTGATCTTAATAGGTAGAAAAACTGAGAGTGGTACCGTGAATCAATTACTTACATGATGCCAGATAATCTTCCCATATAAACTTTAAATTATTGTAAAACTCCAGTTGTTGTGTTTGTGTTATAATGATATTTTTCCAGGGTTAAGATCTGTGTAGTGTGATTACTGCCACTCATTGATCGTGGGGATTCTCAGACTTTTCATAATCGTGGTATTAGTTGTTTAGCTCCATTCGTCATTATGTGTAACAGTTTTAGTCTAAGTTTGCATTTTAATTTAGGGGGGCGTAGTTAAAGAGTAATATCAGGGGGAATCTAATTGGATCTTATGGGACAGCATTTTCTCTATTTCTTCCTTGATTTTCAATCAGTATTGTCTAATGTAGGGGCAGTTCCACCAGATGTGGACTAGTGAACCCTCCCCACCACATTCCTCTCCACATGAGGCTATTTGTGGCAGTATAGATTTTTGATAGTCTAAGCGGGGTGAGGGTACCATCTATATAAAAGTTTCAGGTTAGTTTCCGTAATACTCATCGAGGATGAGGCCTTGCCCATTATATTAAAAATTATGTCCAATCTTTGTGTGAGATTTCTTCTTTGTAGATCGGTTTCCAGATCTTACAATAAGCTGGTAGAGATCTGGAATTGTGTTCTATTAGCAATTTTGTATAATAGTGACAGACCTCCTTTTGGGTGGGTTGTTTTTGTGAGTAGCATATATTTTCAAATAGAGTGAGGGGTCTAAATAGTTTAAAATTCTGTATGTTACTTGTAATGAAATGTTGTAGTTGTTGAAGTGGTATACCATTCATTTATAAAAAGCGAGTCAATCTCCCCCCACTTCCTCCTGTGGTTTTAATTTTCCATTGCTTATGAGTGTATGGACTGGAATTTAAGGTGTTTATATTGGACCTCAGTTTTGCTGGCGGGGTGCTGTCATATTGGAATCTCTGGATTATGTAGGATCAGTGTTAGTGGGGAGGGGTTGGAGGAAACAACCTGCTGGTTCTTGTTAGAGATGTAGTCACATACTTTAAATGTTTCGCATATGATACTGGGAAGCGTTTTATTCCATGTTCCTGTGTAGCTTATCCACCCAACACATTCCACCCACATTAGGACAGTTAGCTATTTGTTGCTCTAGCTTTCACCCATTCCCCATGTTTACACCAATCTATAACCGATTGAGGAATGGGCCTGCATTGCCTGTAGTAAGCTAAATTAGGGACTCCCTAAGCCTCCATTTTTTCCTGTTTCTGCATATTATTTTTTTTGCTATGTGTGGTCTTTTATTTTGCCAGATATATGTGTTAACAAATATTTTGGAGGGTGGTCAGATATGATGGTGGAACTGGGGTAGGGAGGTTTGGAATTTATATAAAATTTTTTGGAAGGCAGGTCATCTTAAATGCTTCCATTCTTCCTAACCAGGACAAATTTTTGTGTTCCAGCTTCGTAATTCTTGTTGTACTTCATTTATGAGGGTCTGATAGTTTATTTGGAATAGAAGGTCTTGGTTATGTGTTATTTTGGATCCCCAAATATTTGAGAGAAGAGGTTTGTATGTTATATTGATGTTTATTTGCGATTTCCTGTAACTCCTGTTCGGGTATATGGATCCATAGCAGTTCTGATTTTGTGGGATTGATTTTAAATCCTGAGAATGTGCTATATTTATCTATTTCCTTTTGTAGTGTCTCTAGAGATAATCGCGGGCTGGTAAGTGTCTAGAATAATATCATCTGCATATAATGCCTGTTTGTACTGGGTATTAGTATCTGGATGCCTTTTATGTTGGGGTTATGTCTAAATTGCTGTGGCCAGGATTTCTATTGTCAATATAAATAAAATGGGGGATAAGGGGCAGCCCTGTCTGGTACCATTATTAATCCCAATTTTACTGGATAAGTAGTCATTAAGTTTGGGCTTTTTTTGGCTGTGGGTGAGTTATATAATGTAAATATTTTGTTTATGAAACTTTCTCCCATTCAAATCTCTCAAGTGTATGTCTCAAAAAAGCCCAGTCTAATCTATCAAAGGCCTTTTCGGCGTCCATGGCCAGGAAGATAGATGGAATGTTATGTGTTTGTGCGTATTCGAGCTAAGGTCCAGGATTTTCATAGTAATTATCCCTCGCCTCTCTATAAGGTGTGAAGCCGACTTGGTTCGTATTTATTAATGTCGGGAGGAATTTATTGATTCGCAGGGCTAAAATTTTTGGCAAATAATTTCACATCTACATTTAACAATGAAATGGGTCTAAAATTTTGGGGTGTATATGGGGATTTACCTGGTTTAGGAAGTACGGTGATATGGGCTTCCTAAATAGTCTGAGGGAAGGGGTTATTAATATTTACTTTATTAAAGATTGTCAGTTGATGGGGAATTTAGAACAGGGCAAGGGCTTGTAATAGTATGTGGTGAAGCCGTCTGGGCCAGGGCTCTTGCCTGGAGTTAAGATCATGTATTGCTTTTTTTATCTCTTCAGGGATGATAGGGGCTTCCAAGTCAGCTGCTTGCTCTTTTTCCAATGTGGGGAGAGGGCAGTGTTTGTAAGTAGTTTTGTATATTTATATCTATATTCGGGGTCATCAATATTTTGTTTTAATATTGTATAGGTGTGTATAGTTATTTTCAAATTGTGTAAGGATATCCTTAGTGGAGTGGACTTCAGTATTTTTAGGGGGTTTTATAGCATGGATAAAAGTTTTTAATTTCTTAATTTTAAGGGCTCTGGCCAGCAATTTGCCTGCCCTATTTCCTTCATAATAAAAATTTCTGTCTAAATTTAGATAGATTATCTGTATATTTCTCGTAGTAATAGCTCATGAAGGGCTTTTCTTGTATTTTGAAGTGATTGGTATATTGTTTGATCGTCAGGGTTAATCCTGTGGTTATGTTCTAGTTCGATAGTTTGTGGTGAGGTTCATGTAATTTTTGTCTTTCTAATCTTTTGAAATGTGCTTTTCTTTTCATGAATTCCCCTCTCATGAAGCATTTATGAGCCTCCCCAGACTGTAATCGGGTCAGCATTATCTGTAGTATTAAAAGTAAAATATTCTTGTAGTGCTTTTTGGGTTTTAGTGAGTTGTATTCCCCTTTCAAAAAGAGAGTCGTCTAATTTCCATATATATGGTGTAACTGGGGTATTTGGCCAAACTATGTCAAAAAGAATGCTGAGTGGTCAGACCATACTGTATGGACGATTTTTGCATTTTTAATATGTTCAAGGCCTATCTGGTTGGTAAGTAAATAGTCCAGCAACTGTAAGTCTTGTTTGGAGAAGAGAAAAAAAGTATATTCTCTTTTTTTCGGGGTTTGATACACCTCGTCCAAATATCATAGAAATTATATTCTCTCAGTATTTTCCATAAATGTTTAAGTGTGCGTTTAGACATACTGGGGTTAGGGTTAGAGCTATCAAGCTCTGGGTGAATGGGGATATTGAGGTCTCCTCCTATGAAAGTCAACCCTTTAGCTATATCTAGTATGCGTCTGAATGTTTTCTTATAGAATGGAAGTTGTAGGATATTGGGTGCATATAGGTTAATCAATGTAACTGGTCTACCATATATTAATCCAAAGACCGCCAAAAAGCGGCCTTCTGTGTCAGTGTGAGTTTGAATATGTTGAAACGATATGGTTTTATGTATAAGGATACTAACTCCGCATCTTTTCGAAATATGGGAACTATGGAAATGCTGATTGTAGTTGGAGCTCATAAATTTCGGCTCATGAGAACGTTTAAAATGTGTCTCCTGCAGGAATAATATATCTCCTTTCCTTTTATGTAAATCAGACATTGCCATAGATCTTTTAGCGGGGGAGTTAAAACCCTTCAACATTTTGTGTGATAAATTTAAGTACTCTATTTGGAGTCTCCATTGGTCTATAATACTGTAAGTTTCAAAGGAAACACCACCATGTACATTTTCCCACATTATGCAATGCCCCTTCTTTACCTTGGTATTCATTCTGCAAACTATACAGATTAATTAGGAAATTAGAAACAAAAAGTAAACAAAAACTTAACAAATACTTATCAAACGAAAACAATGAGAGAATGCTCATCCCGCATCTGGGGGTGAACATTGGGACCATGTGTAATCATGTAGCCTTACTCGGGAGGGGGTCAGGGTTAATAGATGTAGATTACATTGACCTTTGGTGTACTTATTAATTATGATAGTAAAATGCCTCCTCTCTGTATATTCAGTATCTGTAGTACACTGTATGGAGGAGGAGGTTTAGGATAATATCTGTTAGGGGCGCAAGATTTAAGACAATTTGAACCTAGATCAGTAGTTACATTAATAAAACATTTTAGGAAAGAAAAATAAAAAAGAGAAAGAATAACCAAATGAGGTGAACCGTCATTGAAAACTCATGTAAACAAAACATTATCAATCGAGAGTATTCCTAACTATATCTATGTTTAGTTACCCAGCTTCTTTTAGAAAGTTCCTTGAAGCCTTAATGTCTGTCTGTTAGGTAATCAAGTCCCTTCTCTTTCAAAAATCAGATTAGTCGCCTTTTTCTTTTCTGGCGGGACTCCTTGTGAGGTTGATTTTCTGTTCACTCTTGATGGTGCCGACTGCCATTGTTCCATTTGCTGTCATTTTTCTTTTCTTGCTGGGAGATGCTGTGGGGTGTTTTCAGCTGAGAAATCCGGTGGGTCCAAATCTAAGGCTCTGCAGAACTCTGGGACCTCTGATATTTTCCTACACGTCAGTTTTCTTGTGTCATGGAATACGTATAGCTGGAAGGGAAAACCCCATCGATATAGGATTTTCTTGTCTCTAAGTAGCTTAGTTAAACGGGCCAGTTCCCTGCATCTCTGCAAAGTCCTTTGTGATAAATCAGCAAAAAATTGTAGAACTGTCCCCCTGAAACGCACAGGTTGATGTTTTCTGGACAGCATTAGGATTTCCTCTTTGTTCAGGAAGTTTTTAAACTTCATGATGACATCTCTGGGTTGGGCTGTGTCAGGTGGTTTTGGCCTTAAGGCTCTATGTGCCCTGTCCCAAGGCATATCAACTGGTTGTTGCGCCCCCT
This sequence comes from Bombina bombina, assembly GCF_027579735.1. Lineage (NCBI taxonomy): Eukaryota > Metazoa > Chordata > Amphibia > Anura > Bombinatoridae > Bombina > Bombina bombina. Next base: position 140,980,440 of record NC_069509.1, on the reverse strand, counting down.
TTAGATGTGCAAATAGGGCACCAAAATAAGTGTAAAAGTCCTTGGGTAGTACTGATTCGGGGATTCCCCTAATTCTTAAGTTCTTCCTGCATCCCCTATTTTCAAGATCTTCAAGTTTGTCACTGAGATCTTCCATAATTGTGGCCTGTTCAGTTACTTGATCATGTATACTAGTGATCTCTTCTTTCACTAGGTCTGTCTGATCTTCCATAGCTTCCACTCTGAAGCCCAAGGTATGGAGGTCTTGTTTCATTTCTGCCATTTCCTCTCTCATACATGTTCTGACAATGTCCGCTATATCCTGCTTAGATGCTAGAGAGGACAACAAAGACACTGGTACATGTGTAGATGCCTCTTGATCTTGTGAATTATCATCTTCCATCATGGGGCTGGGGGGTAAAAGCTCTCTAGTTGGTTTTATTGGGGAGGATCTCTTGTAGTCTGATGCAGGGAAAAAGGAGCTAACCGATTGATCATTTCCCAATGTCTTTAACTGTTTGTGTATTTTAATTCCCTTCTTAGTAGCCATTTTATCACACAAATTTTTACTGTTGAAAGCAGTGTGTCTTAGTGTTGTTTTGATCTGTAGTGCATCTATTGCGGTCCTGCAATATTTTAGACAGTGTGAGCTGTTGTGCTATAATGGTGGACGTTCTTTGCACTTTATATATCCCCTTCAACACTCCACCAATTAAACAATATTAGCATAGGCAGTCAGCAGATCACTACTATAATTTTCAGTGTAGCGTGTCTCATTATTTCTCTGGTATCAGCACTGATGCGTATGTATGGGCAGCGCCATTTTGCGGCTCTCAATCTTGCCTCAGGGGAATTATCGCGTGTGACTGACCGGAGACCGGGTCCACAAGCAGAATAATAGCTCCGTGTGATAAGTAAGTAAATAGTGCTGTGGGATGTCTTTACCGTGCTTGTGGAGTAGTTTGTCGAGTGGGTCCTGTTAGATAGTTTTCCCGCACTATTCTCCGTGAGTCTCAATGCCGGGTTCACTTGTAGCGCTCAAATGTCAGTGCCTCTCTCTTCCTGGTGCATTAAGCAAGCATTTCTTCTGAAAATTGCACCGTTTAGGTCTCTGTAATTTGGGATTTATTTAGTTATGAGTACCTGACATGCCGGAGCTCTGGGCTTAAGCAGCCATCTTAGCTGCGGCCAAACTCCGCCCCTTGTTCAGATTTTTTTTTTTCCCTGTATATTTTTGTATTAATGGTTCAATTATTCATTTTATATTATTTTTAAATTTACAATTTTAATGGTTCAGTTTTGTAACGTATGCATCTCCTCCCCATATGAAAATGCAGTATACGCCCCTTAGTGAGACACCCTGTTTTAAGGATAAAATGGGGATTTATAGAATTCTACAAGGGAAATAGAAGTACTGGCACGCATTCTTATAGAATTCCACCAGCCCAGAGACCTTTAGATAATCAGCCCCTTTATTGTTTGTGCTGATGCTGGTTTGTAACTGTAGCACAAGTTAATTCTTTAATTTAATTTAAAATTCAATCGCTACTGCTCTGCTATGAGGAAGATGTTTCCCATAGGAAAATAAAGGGTTAATGAATTTCCAAAGAAGGTTTTAAAAATTCAGCTTAACTGAAGGTCCAATGAACTAATCTTGGACAAAACCAAATAGTTGTTTGATAACCTACATCAAGACTTCATGTAGAGCATGTGATTTTAAACAAATGACCAGTGTTCTAATATCTCATTTGCTTCATTATCTCAGTATCCTTTGTTGAAAACTTCCCTTAGGTAGGCTGAAGGGAGCAGCAATACTATGAGCTATCTGCTGACTGGTTGCTGTACATATATGCTTCTTTTCATTGGCTCACCTGATGTGTTCAGCTCCCAGTAGTACATTACTGAGCCCTAAATAAAGGATACCTTGAGAATGAAGTACATTTGATAAAAGAAGTAGAAGTGCAATGTTGTTAAAAATTGTATGGTTGATCTGAATCATGAAATCTACTAAAGGGTTTAGTTACATCAAAATTAACATCCAGAATAGGTCTCTATTTATTTATTAAAGGGATAGTCTAGTCAAAATTAAACTTTCATGATTCACACAGGGCATGCAATATTGAACAACTTTCCAATTCACTTTTATCATCAAATTTGCTTTGTTCTCGTGTTATTCCTAGCTGAAAGCTAAACCTAGGTATGCTCATATGCTAATTTCTAAGCACTTGAAGGCGGTCCTATATCGCAATGCATTTGACAGTTTTTCACAGCTAGAGGGAGTTAGTTCATATATTCCACATATATATCATTATGCTTATGAGGTAAAAAGTATATTAATATAACTTTGTCATTTATGCAAAACTGGGGAATGGGTCATAAAGGGATTATCTATCTTTTTTTTAAACAATAACAATTCTGGAGTTGACTGTCCCTTTAAATTTTGATGTACCCTTTCAATTGTTGAAGTAAGCAGTATCTTATACATTTTGGAGAGATTATACTTATTTTTTAAACCACATAATCATTTTATATAGTGCAAAATGATACTGCAAGCTATCACAATCTTGTCAAACAGGATTCTCTCTATCCATTTTCTACAACGCATGCTGTGATTTTAGATTCCTATATCTTCTTAACATGTATTACAGACTTAGTAAAAGTTAAACCGTGATAGATATGGGTGTGCTGGTATACAGATTAGCAATTTAATCATTATCTTTAACAGGCAAGAATAATTTTATGGCAGCAAAAGGAAACAGAAGTGGATATGGAATTAGACAGATGGGGTAGACTGATAATATCTCTACAGCTTTTATATTTATAGAAACAGCCTTTTATGCAATTTACTAAACACATACCATTGATAAACGGAGTGAAACTTCAGCAGATTTTTTTTTTATAACCACATTCTAAGTGATAGATGTGTTTGTGTGTATATATATATATATATATATATATATATAAATATATATATATATATATATATATATATATATATATATATATATATATATATATATGTGTCTGTGTGTGTGTGTGTGTATATACAGTATATATATACAGCTGTGCTCATAAGTTTACATACCCTGGCAGAATTTATGACTTCTTGGCCATTTTTCAGAGAATACAAATGATAATACAAAAACTTTTCTTTCACTCATGGTTAGTGTTTGGCTGAAGCCATTTATTATCAATCAACTGTGTTGACTCTTTTTAAATCATAATGACAACAGAAACTACCCAAATTACCCTGATCAAAAGTTTACATACCCTGGTGATTTTGGCCTGATAATATTATTATTATTATTATTATTATTATTATTATCAGTTATTTGTAGAGAGCCAACAGATTCTGCAGCGCTATAAACAAAGGGGGAGTACAACAAAACAATTATATGGTAGAGGGCCCTGCCAAGAGTTGCACTGTTGTAGTCAGCTCTTAAGAAGGTGATCTACAAACAGCTGGACTCTTAGGCTTACATGCTAAGGGGGTTCAGGAGATTGCAGTGGAGGAGAGGAACTGGTATTAGGAAAGGTTAGCGTAGGTTGTATGCATCCCTGAACAGTAGAGTCTTTAGGGAGCACTTGAAGCTTTTAAAACTAGAAGAGAGTCTTGTGGAGCGAGGCAGAGAGTTCCACAAGATGGGAGCCAGTCTGGAGAAGTCCTGTAAATGGGAGTGTGATGAGGTGACAAGAGAGGAGGAGAGTAGGAGGTCATGAGCAGAGCGAAGGGGACGGGAGGGAGAGTATCTGGAGACAAGGTCTGAGATGTAGGGGGGAGCAGTGCAGTTGAGGGCTTTGTATGTAAGAGTGAGAGTTTTGTGTTTGATCCTAGAGGCAAGAGGAAGCCAGTGAAGGGATTGGCAGAGAGGTGCAGCAGATGAAGAGCGACGTGTAAGGAAGATGAGTCTGGCAGAGGCATTCATTATGGATTATAAAGGAGCTAGGCGGCAGGTGGGGAGACCAGAGTTGCAGTAATCAAGGCGGGAAAGAATGAGAGAGTGGATTAAAATCTTAGTTGTGTCTTGTGTAAGGAAGTGTCTAATTTTAGAGATGTTTTTAAGGTGGAAGCGGCAGGCTGTAGCCAAGGACTGAATGTGAGGAGTGAAGGAAAGATCTGAGTCAAATGTGAGCCCGAGACATCGGGCATGCGGGGTAGGGGTAATGATGGAGTTGTCGACAGTTATAGAGATATTGGGGGTGGAGATTTTGGAAGAAGGGGGGAAAATGAGGAGCTCAGTTTTGGAGAGATTTAGCTTGAGGTAGTGAGAGGACATCCAGGAAGAGATGTGAGAAAGACAGTTAGTGACATGGGTTAGCAAGGAAGGAGATAGTTCTGGTGCAGAGAAGTAGATTTGGGTGTCATCGGCATACAAATGATATTGGAAACCGTGGGACTTAATTAGGGAACCTAGTGATGACGTATAGATTGAGAAGAGAAGGGGACCGAGGACAGAGCCTTGCGGTACTCCGACAGAAAGTGGTGACGAGGCAGAAGAGGCCCCAGAGAAGGCTACACTGAAGGTACAGTTTGACAGGTAGGAAGAGAGTCACGAAAGGGCTGTGTCACAGATGCCGAAGGATTGGAGGGTTTGGAGCAAAAGAGGGTGGTCGACAGTGTCACAGGCTGAGGACAGATCAAGGAGGATAAGCAGAGAGAAGTGGCCTTTTGATTTAGCTGTAAGTAGGTCGTTGGCGACCTTAACAATAGCTGTCTCTGTGGAGTGATAGGGGCGAAATCCAGATTGCAGCGGGTCAAGAAGGGAGTTTAATGTAAGGAAATGGGATAGGCGTGCATATACTAGTTTTTCGAGAAGCTTTGAAGCAAGAAGGAGGAGAGAAATAGGGCGGTAGTTGGATGGGGAGGTAGGAACAAGGGAAGGTTTTTTGAGGATAGGTGTGACCAGTGCATGTTTCATAAATGAGGGAAATGTACCAGTGCTGAGGGAGAGGTTGAAAATGTGTGAGGTGATCTACAAACAGCTGGACTCTTAGGCTTGTATGCTAAGAGGGTTCAGGGGATTGCAGTGGAGGAGAGGAACTGGTATTAGGAAAGGTTAGCGTAGTTTGTATGCATCCCTGAACAGTAGAGTCTTTAGGGAGCACTTGAAGCTTTTAAAACTAGAAGAGAGTCTTGTGGAGCGAGGCAGAGAGTTCCACAAGATGGGAGCCAGTCTGGAGAAGTCCTGTAAACGGGAGTGTGATGAGGTGACAAGAGAGGAGGAGAGTAGGAGGTCATGAGCAGAGCGAAGGGGACGGGAGGGAGAGTATCTGGAGACAAGGTCTGAGATGTAGGGGGGAGCAGTGCAGTTGAGGGCTTTGTATGTAAGAGTGAGAGTTTTGTGTTTGATCCTAGAGGCAAGAGGAAGCCAGTGAAGGGATTGGCAGAGAAGCGCAGCAGATGAAGAGCGACATGTAAGGAAGATGAGTCTGGCAGAGGCATTCATTATGGATTGTAAAGGAGCTAGGCGGCAGGTGGGGAGACCAGAGTTGCAGTAATCAAGGCAGGAAAGAATGAGAGAGTGGATTAAAATCTTAGTTGTGTCTTGTGTAAGGAAGTGTCTAATTTTAGAGATGTTTTTAAGGTGGAAGCGGCAGGCTGTAGCCAAGGACTGAATGTGAGGAGTGAAGGAAAGATCTGAGTCAAATGTGAGCCCGAGACATCGGGCATGCGGGGTAGGGGTAATGATGGAGTTGTCGACAGTTATAGAGATATTGGGGGTGGAGATTTTGGAAGAAGGGGGGAAAATGAGGAGCTCAGTTTTGGAGAGATTTAGCTTGAGGTAGTGAGAGGACATCCAGGAAGAGATGTGAGAAAGACAGTTAGTGACATGGGTTAGCAAGGAAGGAGATAGTTCTGGTGCAGAGAAGTAGATTTGGGTGTCATCAGCATACAAATGATATTGGAAACCGTGGGACTTAATTAGGGAACCTAGTGATGACGTATAGATTGAGAAGAGAAGGGGACCGAGGACAGAGCCTTGCGGTACTCCAACAGAAAGTGGTGACGGGGCAGAAGAGGCCCCAGAGAAAGCTACACTGAAGGTACAGTTTGACAGGTAGGAAGAGAGTCACGAAAGGGCTGTGTCACAGATGCCGAAGGAATGGAGGGTTTGGAGCAAAAGAGGGTGTTCGACAGTGTCAAAGGCTGCGGACAGATCAAGGAGGATAAGCAGAGAGAAGTGGCCTTTTGATTTAGCTGTAAGTAGGTCGTTGGTGACCTTAACAATAGCTGTCTCCGTGGAGTGATAGGGACGAAATCCAGATTGCAGCGGGTCAAGAAGGGAGTTTAACGTAAGGAAATGGGATAGGCGTGCATATACTAGTTTTTTGAGAAGCTTTGAAGCAAGAGGGAGGAGGGAAATAGGGCGGTAGTTGGATGGGGAGGTAGGATCAAGGGAAGGTTTTTTGAGGATAGGTGTGACCAGTGCATGTTTCATCAATGAGGGAAATGTATCAGTGGTGAGGGAGAGGTTGAAAATGTGTGTTAGTATAGGGGTAAGGGTAGCAGAGAGAGAGAGGAGCAGCTGTGAGGGGATAGGGTCAAGGGGACAGGTAGTGAGGTGAGAGCGCAGTATAAGTGCCGAAACTTCTTCCTCAGTAACAGGGGAGGATGAACTAAGTTTCAGGTTATGAGGGTTGTGGTTGAGTGAGAGTATTTGAGGGGGGGGAGAGAATGGAATTATGTTGAGAGCTGATTTCATGTCTGATGGAATCAATTGTGTTAATGAAGTGACTGGCAAAGTCCTGAGCTGACAGAGAAGTTGTATTAGGAAGTGGGGGAGGGCGGAGGAGAGTATTGAAAGTGAAGAACAGACGTTTTGGGTTTGAAGAAAGATTAGAGATAAGGGTAGAGAAGTAGTGTTGCTTGTGGAGATTAAGGGCAGAGTAGTAGGAGTTCAAGATGAATTTGTAATGAAGAAAATCAGCTGAACTCCGTGATTTTCTCCAATGCCGTTCAGCAGTACGGGAACATCTGCGTAGGTACCTGGTCAGAGGTGTAAGCCAGGGCTGGGGATGAGTGTGTGATTTCCGAGCAGTGGTAAGAGGGGCGAGATTGTCAAGGACGGATATAAGGGTGGAATTATAGTGGCATATAGATTGTTCAGGGCAGGAAAAGGAGGAGAAGGATGAGAGGAGCGGTTTAAGGGAATTAGCAAGTTGTTACTGATCTAAAGACCTAATGCTTCTGTGAAGTTTGGTGTGAGGAGTAGAAGGTGGGAGAGTTGTAGGAAGGGATGATATGTTGCAGGTAAGGAGATGGTGGTCAGAAAGAGGAAAAGGGGAGTTTGAGAAGTTTGAGAGAGTGCATCGATAGCTAAAGATCAGGTCAAGAGAGTGACCGTCTTTGTGAGTGGGAGAATCAGTCCATTGTGACAGACCGAAAGAGGAAGTGAGTTGCAGAAGTTGTTTAGCAGATGAGGCAGTGGGATTGTTAAGGGGGATGTTGAAATCATTAAGAATGAGGGCAGGGGTGTCTGAGGAATGGAAATAGGGTAGCCAGGCAGCCAAGTGATCTAAAAATTGAGTTGCAGAGCCAGGGGGTCGGTATATGACTGCAACACGTACAGAGAGAGGGGAGAATAAGCGAATCATGTGGGTTTCAAATGAGGGAAAAGTGAGGGAAGAGATAGGGTGTATTTGTTGAAAGGTGCAATGAGAGGAAAGTAAAATACCTACACTACCTCCTTGTCTATTACCAGACCTGGGAGTGTGGCTGAAGTGGAGACCCCCATGTGACAGAGCAGCAGTGGATGCAGTTTCTAGGGGAGAGAGCCAGGTTTCTGTTAGGGCCAGAAGGTTGAGGGAGCGGGAGATGAAGAGGTCATGTATAGAAGTGAGTTTGTTGCAAACAGAGCAAGAGTTCCAGAGTGCACAAGTGAAAGGGGTAGTGGCTTTAGATGCAAGAGGAATGTGAGTAAGGTGTGCAGAGTTTTGTTTTCTGAGTCTGTGGGATGGTACACATGGATGTGCACGGCTTGTCAGTGGTTGGGGACCAGGATTAGGGGAGATGTCACCAGCAGTAAGTAGAAGCAAGAGGGAGAGTGACATGAGATGAGATACAGATTTGCAGTAGTGAGACTGCTTTTGAGATGAGCTGCAGGGGGTAGAGAGAGTGTGTAGGAATAGGTAAAGTTCATGAGTAGAAAAGTAAGGTGAGTTTAAGAGAGATTTGCTAATGAACAGTGCAGGTGGAGAGGGAGAAGGAGTAATTGAATAGTGTAGTTTGTTATAGAGACAAAGGGTAGAAAAAAGGAATATGAATATATTGAGCATTTTTACAGAATTGGGAACCAGATAAAAACATAAGACACAGAATTACTGTAACAATTGTATAAGGGAACAAAAAGGTATATGAAACATAATATAACAAAAGTACTGTGTATTCTATAGGGTTAAGGGAATGGAAGGATGTGCTGATCAGTGTTTGCACCTGTCATTTCAGGAGAGTGAAAGTTGTGTGGGAGACTATCTATAAATGAGTAAATGACCTTGGGGTGGGTGGGATGGGAGGGAAGCTGTTTTCCAGAAGGCTACCTGTAGTACGTTAGATGGCAATTACAGGAGTTGAGTGAAAAAGTCTGTGTTTTTTTTCTGTGTTCTGAGAGAGCAATGTGTCTGTAGTAAGTTAGATGGCAATTGCAGGAGTTGAGTGAAAAAGTCTGTGGTTTTTTTTTCTGTGTTCTGAGAGAGCAATGTGTCTGTAGTAAGTTAGATGGCAATTGCAGGAGTTGAGTGAAAAAGTCTGTGTTTTTTTTCTGTGTTCTGAGAGAGCAATGTGTCTGTAGTAAGTTAGATGGCAGTTGCAGGAATTAACATTCACACAAGTTGACACAAAGGGGATTGAATGGCTATTAAAGGTAACCATCCTCACCTGTGATCTGCTTGCTTGTAATTAGTGTGTGTGTATAAAAGGTCAGGTAGGGTGGGAGGGAAGCTGTTTTCCAGAAGGCTACCTGTAGTACGTTATATGCTAATTACAGGAGTTGAGTGAAAAAGTCTGTGTTTTTTTTTTCTGTGTTCTGAGAGAGCAATGTGTCTGTAGTAAGTTAGATGGCAATTGCAGGAGTTGAGTGAAAAAGTCTGTGGTTTTTTTTCTGTGTTCTGAGAGAGCAATGTGTCTGTAGTAAGTTAGATGGCAATTGCAAGAATTAACATTCACACAAGTTGACACAAAGGGGATTGAATGGCTATTAAAGGTAACCATCCTCACCTGTGATCTGCTTGCTTGTAATTAGTGTGTGTGTATTAAAGGTCAATGAGTTTATGGACTCCTGACACACCCTTGCATCTTTCATCCAGTGCTGCACTGACGTTTCTGGATTCTGAGTTATGGGGAAAGAAAAAGAATTGTCAAAGGATCTGTGGTAAAAAGGTAGTTGAACTGTATAAAACAGGAAAGGGATATAAAAAGATATCCAAGGAATTGAGAATGCAAATCAGCAGTGTTCAAACTCTAATTAAGAAGTTTAAAATGCGGCGTTCTGTTTGAAAACATACTACATTCATCTTGCCATCAATTTTGACCAAATTTCCTGTGCTTTTGTAGCTCACACATCCCCAAAACATCAGCGATCCACCTCTATGTTTCACAGTAGGAATGGTGTACCTTTCATCATAGGCCTTGTTGACTCCTCTCCAAATGTAGCGTTTAAGGTTGTGGCCAAAAAGCTTGATTTTGGTCTCATCACTCCAAATGACTTTGTGCCAGAAGGTTTAAGGTTTGTCTGGATTCTGATCACGGGTCTTACAGCAGGACAATGACCCAAAGCATTTGTCAAAAAGCACCCAGAAATGTTTTAAGACAAAGCGCTGGAGAGTACTAAACTGGCCAGCAATAAGTCCAGATCTCAATCCCATAGAGCACCTGTGGAGATTTTAAAAAACAACAGTTGTGAAAAGGAACCCTTCCAATCTAAGATACATGGAGCAGTTGGCGAAAGAAGAGCGGTCCAAAATTTCATTAGAGAGGTGTAAGAAACTCATTGATGGTTACAGGAAGCAATTTATTTCAGTTATTTTTTCTAAGGGGTGTGCTACCAAATATTAAATTGAGGGTGCCAATAGTTTTGTCCAGTCCATTTGAGTTTTGTGTGGAATGTGTCAGATTTGGCTTTTTTTCCCCACATTTTTTGTGTCAAACCAATACAATTAATAAAAATGAGAATGCCTAAACCTTTGTAATTGCAACAATTTTCTGGGTAAAGTGATGCTTTATCTTACATAAATGCAGGGGTGCCAATATTTTTGGTCATGACTGTATTGGTCATGTTTTATATATATATATAAAATCACTTCATTGAACATTTTGTTTTTATTTATTGCAAAACTTGTAATGTTGAAGATTTCTCAAAGAACTAGAATCGGCAAAAATATAGGAAAGACAATGGGTGCCTCATAGTGTAGTTTGTAAAACAAGGTGTTATCGAAATGTTGCAGGTGTATGTATGCAGGTGGCACCTAAGATCGATAAGGTGCATACGAGCAGGCTGACATTCAACAACAGTCAGTACACTGTGGATGCGGATATCACTGGTAAAGCAAGTACGGCTGTATCAGCGTGACTGGAACGGTCAGGCAAATAACTGATAAGAATTTGTTATATTCCAAACACTAGAAAGTTGATTTCTGCTGTTGCTTCTTGTTTTCATATATTTTATTAGAGAATAATTCAGTGTTTATATTTTACTGTATAGGTAGAAGTTTATTGTCCACAGGCATCATGTTGATGTATTGTCAGTCTAGAAATTTGATCAGTTTTTCCTAAAATCCAAAGCACAAAGACCATTTTGGGACATAGCATTGTTATATAGCTTTGTATTCATATTATAGACATATAGTATTCTTTTTGATTTATTTTATATATTATTCTCATTTTCTGTCAGACGCGCTCCCTTTAAGATATCATTTGAGATATTGTTTAATTGCAGAATCAGCAAATATATATTGAAATGTTTAAATATTAAAAGCGATGAGAACAAAGAACTGAAGAATAGACAGTTTCCTTATAGGTAGGGTTAGCTGATCTTAGCTATAAAATTAATTTTTCTTTTTAATGTTTTAGTTGGTGGTTTAAAAATCCTCTTTATAGAAAAGAGGTGGCAAACCTATTGCATGATTGCCCAAAATAGACCCCATTAAAAATAGATGGTACTACCACTGGTGCTACCACTATACTACTTGCTTCCACTGGTTGCAATTGTAGTGCTTAAAAATATAATTTTGTTATAAACTCATACTATCAGAATTTCAGCTTTAATTTTGATATAAATACAAAAAAGGTGAATTAGCAGACATCTAAATATTACAAATGATGCCATGAAAACACAAAAGATTTATTTAGATGTACAACTTTGGTTAATACTGTTAGGCTAGTAGGAAATGTCTGTCCTGAAAGAAACCAGAAGCTGGAAAGTGGCAAGTAACAATACTGTCCCAATACAAAGAGTAAAACTCAGGACTTGACTCTCAGCAAGTTGGACTGAAAAGAACAAGAAAAAGGATACAGTAGTCAAACAGGCCAGGTCCCAATGTCACCCACTGGAATTACTAGGCAGAGACTAGTTGGGGGTAGACAGAGGTCAAAATCCAGGCTGGCAAATATGGTACTGAATCCTCAGACAAAAGAATTGTCAAAAACATTCCAAAGGTAAGATACAGGTTGCAGGCAAAGGGATAATCCAAAAACAAGCAAGGTTGGCAACATGGAATCCGAATAGAGAAATAGCGCATCCAGGAATGTTAAGAATATGGGCAAAGAAGTAAAGCTGAATCATGCTATTTAAACAGGTTAGCATGGGAGAGAATGTAGGCACACTAACCCAACATGTTGCACTGGTATAGCGCAGTTGAGGAAAGTCAATAGTAACCGAGTTATTATGGACTGCCCTGGCAATCCCAGGTCAGGAATGTTAAGGCGAGTAGTGCTAAAAATGCGCACCCTGACACTTACAATTTTGTATCCCTGATAGAGATTAAACTTTGAATTCATGAAGAGATAAAAAAGATATATAGAGCTGAAAATATTGGTAACAAGATAGCTACAGTTAGAGGCATCCTGAAAAGTAGAAGAGACACAAAAAGAGAAAGGCAAGACGAAAGTTAGTTGAAAAATAATAATTACTTCAAAATACAATAAAAAAGTGCACAAGTAGGTTGAAAGAAGACTGACTGGTTTGGTGAAAGGACTGAAAAGTTGAAAGCAGGGAAAGACCATATAACATTGGTTGCAAATTTAGTTGGGGGATTTATTATTTTTACCTTAATGGGTTTTAGCCTTAGCATGTAATTTGAAGGAACACTAAAGTCAAAATTAAACTTTCATGATTCAGATAGAGCACACAATTTTAAACAACTTTCAAATTCATTTCCATTATCTAAATGTGCACAATCTTTTCATTTGCACATTTCCAAGGCACCAGCTCCTACTGAGCATGTGCTAGAATTCATGGAATATATAAATGGGCATTTTTAATTGGCTGATGTCTAACACATGATGTAGTGGGAAGGAAAATAAAAGTAACTTAATAATTGTCAGAAATTCAAACTAAGTGCTTTTACAGTGTCTTTTTATTAAGCATTTATTGATTATGCTATTCTCCTATTTTTAGTGGTCCTTTAATAAAGCAATTAGGAAGGTCATGTCCGGTGGGATAGAAAAAGAGTTATGGGAAGTGGAAAGGTTTTAGTTGAGTTGTAGATGGAGTTAGGCTGGCTGCGTCTAGAGAAGAAGATCTAGCGATATATAACTATCTGACAGAATTCATTACATTTTTCAAGAGCTCAAGAATGCACTTCAGCATACAAATTAGCAGAAAAGGTATTGTGGGCATCGATAAGATTTTCTGTACTACATTAATAAGGATTGGATATCAATGTGCTGTGTGGTAGTAGACCTACCACTAGTGGTAACACCTATGGCTCTCTTCAATGGGTCTCCTAGTGGACCTAGTAAATATCAATCTAGAATATAAGTGAAGTGGGCGCCTAAATCAAAGGCTAAGGTGGCGTGGTGAAAATACAGATAGTGGTGTTTATTCAGATAGCATTAAATCCAGATATAAAATCAACTTAAAATGACAATAAAAATAATAAAATCATGGATCCATGATTTATCAAACAAACTAAATTAAATAATACATTAGTATAACCCAGCACATTAAATGACCATATATTTAAAAAAATAAAAATAACAAATGATGGTGGTGTGCTCTCCTGGAGGACAGCCCTTAATAGTATACCGTCTAAGGTGCTTATAATATGAGATCTCACTTGTGATGATGGTGGGCTGAAATGATATGTCCCAGATAGAATGTCCAATGTGTCTTTTTAATGTCTAAATAAATTGATTGTGAAAATCCAGTGCTGGATGTGTAGCTGTCCAAAATCCAATGGGGACGAAGAGAAGAATCAAATGATGAAATAAAGATGGTGAAGATAATGGGAAAAACAGATGTGAAAAAATGGATACTTCGTGAAAAAATGGAAAAATGTGAAATATACAAAAATGTGAATAAATGGAAAAAATGGAAAAATAAAACTGAAAAAAAATGAAAAATGAAAAATAAAAAAGTATGAAAAAAATATATAAAAAATATGAAAAATGTGAAATATGTAGATGTAGTCATTTATGTAAAAATTTCCCATGTGATTTATATAATATAATAAGTGTACAAAATGTGATAGTGGACCAATGGTCCTCCTGTGTATCCTATTAGTGAAGTCCCATCTGGTGGTGAAAAGATCCTAAAATATTCCTGTGGGGGAAAAAAAACAATAGTGCAAAACAGCTTAAACACCTAGTTGAGGTATTAAAAAGGAGCTTACCAGTTAAATGTCAACGCATTTCAACTTGTTAATAGGCCTTTATCAAGACTACTATCACCAATTGTTAAATCTTGGTTTTATTTTTGGTACTATAATTTTAATTTATTAGTGTGGTACAATTCTTATTTTAATATATTAGCAAATCATCAAGGAGAACAGTCACTTCAGTTACCCTTATTGATTAAGATCAAGATTATGAACTCTATTTAGCCCATCATTATTAATCACATATTCTTGGACCCACATTCAATATTTAAACTGGGCTTCTAACTACTATTAACACTATTCACATTAGCCAATCTTAACTGTGCCTGACCCTTTTCAAAAACTAATCCTAATACTAACACACCCAGTCACTAATATTAACTCTAAGTGCACCATTTTATATCTACACTGCAATTTTCTAATGTATTAATTTTCTGCTATGTTCAAAAGAAACTACTAAAAAAAATATGTTGTTGTTATAGAAAACTAAATTTGAATGTGCTGTATAAATTCTATTTCATGCTCATTACACAGCACTGATAATTGCCTCCTAATATATAGAAGCAATAATGCCTTCTGTTCAACAGAATGACTTGGTGATGTTGATATAAACTCTTTTAATGCTAAATATGAGTGAGTTCTGGGCATCCAAACGTTCCATGGATTTAATAGTGTTGGTAACATCTGGTTTCTAGATGGGGCCAGTGATGAATTTCTATTACTAATCATTCCCTGATATGTTTGAACTGGATTTCAATGACTTTTCTTAAATATTTCATAATGTTTATGTTAAAAGCAAAGACTTGCTCAGACTAGTTATGCAAAACAGCCTAAACATATTTCAAATGTTGTGGTTTACTGTATGCTTTTAGCTATCACTTCAAACAGACACTGAGCAAAATGCACTAATTATTTGGAGACAGACAAGATTTAAGTGATTTATTTTAAATATTCTTAGTATATATTAGCATTCCACAACTGCTTTGTAAAAGTTTACATAAAATTGCTCAGTGAATAGTGATTTACAGGATTAAACCTACAGAACTAGATTACAAGTCGGATGCAGTTGATTGCTATCAATGTGTTATCTTGAGCTCGGGAACGCACATTATGGTATCAATATGATATTACAAATTGTTGACTGAATTGTTAAACCAAAGCATTTTTTATGTGCACCACATATATAGTACACCTTATGTTTTCAATACTAAACACAAAATTATAGTAGAGCAATAATTTTACTTGTATTATAAGTTGATATTTAAAGGGACATTATACACTCGTTTTTTCTTTGCATAAATGTTTTGTAGATAATCTATTTATATCGCCCATAAAGGTTTTTTTTTTTTTAAATGGATAGTTTTGCCTATTTTTAAATAGCATTGCTCTGATTTTCAGACTCCTAACCAAGTCCCAAAGTTTTAGGAGAATACCGACATATACCTACTCCAGCTTGCTTCTGTTTGTGTAAAGGGTCTTTTCATAATCAAAGGAAGGGGAATATCTGATATTTCCCCCTGGCAGTGGCTGTTCCAGTAACCTTTTAAACAGAGCTAAACTGGAAGCTTCTAAGTAAGTTTTTAAACAGTTTTATACTGGATTTTTATTTCAGTATCTGTGCATATTATTCTTTATAGTAGTGTCTATTACATGCAGTTATATGAAAATTGGTGTATACTGTCCCTTTAAGCGCTGCTTTGGTATTCAACCTGAAATACTGATTTTTTATTTAGGGCTCAATGATCTACACTTTTCCGGGTCAGATATGGTTTTATTTCCCGAACCTTCCAGAGACTGTCCTCCTAGAATCATCTTAAACAGCGGGCAGTTCCTGCGAGTGTCGAGATGTCTCCTATAGACAAAAATGGAGATCTTTTGAAAGGGAAACTTTGTCGGGTAGAGCTTTGTAGATTCGGAGAATAGAGAATATTGTAAGGTTTAGAGGCATTTTACCTCCTGCAGATGCCTGTCCACTAATTATAAATGAAACACAGGACAAAGAGTCCTTAAATTTCAACCCTTGTGAGAAGGCATATGGCTCCCTAGATCCTAACACCTTTGTGAAAACGGACACAACGGGAGACTGTTCTGCATGTCATAACCCACTGGGTTGATACTTTCACCAATCACCTGCCAATTACTCCAAAGTACCTGCTGCTTCCTAACGCCTAGATTTAGAGTTCTGCGGCCAAAGTGGTGCGTTAGCTACGCGTGCTTTTTTCTGGCCGCACCATTTAAATACCTCAAAGTAGGGAGGATCTAGAGCGCAAAAAGAAAAGGGAACTGCAATAGTGTGAGATCCAACAACACCATTTATTGACACGTAAATGAAAACTACTCACAAGATTCCAAATTTATCAAGCACATAAATTCAAAGATAGAGGAGTATTCCGGTGTTTAACTCGCGGCTGTTTCCTTTGCCAGACTCGGCGTGTGACGTCACCACCCGATCTTACCGCGAGATCTCGATAACACCTTTCTCCTCTGTCAGCTGTCAAAACAGTTTACATCCAAGCATTCAGCGCCTCAACGCGTTTCCCCGCCTCCTCTGGCGGCTTTCTCAAGAGTACCAAATGCTTGCTTCAGGCTCCTATTTATACCAATGCGATAATAGTGCCTCCTGCTGTCAAAAAGTTTCTCTTTACAGAAGAAGCTAAACTTCATTTGATATTGTACTTTTGTATCAGCTTCGGGCATTTCACCTAACTATTACGGTACAAAGTATATCACATTATCCACAAATAGACAACAATTAGAACATCATATATATTGCTTACAATTGCATTATTCAATATCCATTAAAAACACCGATTTAAAATAAAAATAAAAATGAAAACACTCTTAGAATAAAAACCATTATTTTAGTGATTGACATTGTGCATAAAAACATTCATTGATATAGCAATTAATTTACACCAAAAAAAAATGTATTTATTTAAAAAAGCATTTCAACTGTATGCTTATATGTACACGTCAATCTGATAAATTAATTTCCAAAATTAATTTAAAATCAAAATTATTTCCTTAAAAATAAACATTAAAATAGTATTAAATTAGTTCATCTGAAAAAATTAATGATGTTTACGAACTCTAAAATGTTAAAAAAGAGTAGATAGATACTATTATATGCCTTTCATATGAATTTTCGGACACTATATAAAAGCTGTGATGTCTATATCTACATTCAAACCTTTGGGAGCTAGAGTGCCTAATTTGTGGATCCAAAAGGTTTCCCTCCTTCTCAATTGTAGTAGGCGATCACCTCCCATAGGGTCTTTAGGAACAATTTCTATCCCCTTAATGGTCAGACTAGAAGGATCACAATTATGTTTTTCTGCGAAATGTCTTGGGACACTATGTTTTAAAAGGGGTTTTTTAATATTTGCGAAATGCTCACTAAATCTTTTTGATAGAATTCTTTTGGTCCTGCCCACATATTGCAGGCCACACCCACATTCTAATAAATATACTACATACACGCTTTTACAGGTGATAAAAATTTTTACTTTAAATTCATGCCCCGTTGTATTAGATTTAATTATTGATCTCTGTGAACTGATATTTTTGCACATTGGGCAGCGAGATTTATTACATTTATATGTCCCATTAAGTTTCAAAAAAATTTTTTGGGTATTGGTTTTCAAGTCTCTATTTATTTTATTTTCATCTCTAAGTTTACTTGGGGCAACTAAATTCTTTAAATTAGTATTCTTTTTAAAAACCAAGTTAGGTTTACTGTCAAGTACTTTATTCAATAACGGATCACTTGTTAGCACAGACCAGTATTTATTAAGGACCCCCTTTTACTTTATTCACTCCCTCCCCATATTGAGTTATAAATTTTACTGTTGGTGGATTTTTATTTACATCTGTCGATTTTTTCTTATTCATAAGTAACTTTTCCCTATCTTCCATTTCAACAGCAGACATTATTTTAGACAGGTCTGCCTCATTATAGGATCTTGAAACAATTTTTTTACACAAAATATCCGACTCTTGTTTGTAATCAGTAATTTTAGAACAGTTGCGCCTGATTCTTGTGAATTGGCTTTTAGGGATATTTTTTATCCACTTACTATAATGCCCACTTTTCGCATGGAGCAGACCATTACTGTCTACATCTTTTCTAAAATTTTTAGTTAAAATTTCATTATTTTCTATAAATATACTTAAATCTAAAAAATCAATGGATTGTGTTTGAATATTGCTAACCAAATTTACATTATACTCATTTGAATTTAAATACTCTAAAACTTATTGGCTTCATCCTCAGACCCTCCCCAAATCATAAACACATCATCAATGAAGCGCTTATAAAATACAATCTGTTCCTTATAAATATTATCTTCATTCCAAATTAATCTATCCTCAAACAATCCCATGAACAGATTTGCATATGATGGGGCGAATTTCGTCCCCATCGCTGTACCGCATTTTTGATGGTAAAATGTTTTATCAAATAAAAAATAGTTATGCTCTAACACATATCTGATACATTTTTCAAGGAATTGTATTTGTTTGTTTGGGAACATACCCTTTTTGACTAAATAATACTTACAAGCCTCTACACCTAAATCATGTCTAATTATAGTGTAGAGGGATGCAACATCACAGGTAATTAGGTACATCCCTTCTTTCCACTCGACATTCTTTAATTCATGTATTAGATGTATACTATCCTTTAAATGCGATTTTAAATCTAAAACTAGTGGGTTTAGAAATAATCGACATAGCTAGAGACATTTGCTGTGAGGGAATCAATCCCAGAGACTATGGGCCTACCGGGTGGATTTATTAGTGTTTTATGTATTTTCGGTAAATGGTACATTGTTGCAATTTTTGGATGATCTTGATATAAAAATTTAAATTCATCATTAGTTAATATTTTTTCATCCAAACCATATCTCAACAATGTTTCAAGGTCTTTCAAAAATATATTAGTTGGATCATTTTTTAATTTATTATAAGTTTCAATATCCCCTAGCAAGCGTAATGCTTCCAATATATATATTTCCCTATCCTGGATAACAATACCCCCGCCCTTATCTGCAGGGCGGATACTTATATTTGTGTTATCTATCAGTTTCTTCAAGCTCACTCTCTCACTTTTAGTCAAATTATCAGCTCTCTCTGTGTTTAGATTTATTTTCTCCAAATCTTTTTCCACTAGGTTTTTAAAGGTTTTAATATATTCTCCTTGGCATAAGTTGGATAGAAGGTAGACTGTTTTTTCTTGTCACTATGGATGCAGATATCATTTTCCATTTCACTACTTAGTTCCATATTGGATTCTTCTTGTAGTGCATTTAGGGATTCTAGAGCATTTACATCATCCCCCATCAGAATTCCCTTATGTTTCTCTGCATATTTAGTCTCCTTATTTGCAAAAAAACTTTTTAGTGTGATATTTCTAATGAATCTTTGAAAGTCGATATAGACTTGGAATTTATCAATACTTTTATTAGGGGCAAAAGATAATCCTCTGCTTAAAAGGGTAAGTGAACTATCATCCAATGGATACTTGGATAAATTATAAATACTGGCTTGATTTTGATTCTTTAGTTCCACCTTGCACTTTTTTGATTGTTTCTTTCTTCCCCCTCTGCATCCCCGTTTTGACTGTATCTTCTTTTCCTGTGTTGTCGCTCCTGTTCCCTCACATAGTTCCCCTCCCCCCAGTATCTGTCTCCCCTGGGGTATTGATTCTGTTCCCATCTCTGTTCCCTCCAAGAATCTGCATCTGCTTTCCACCTGGTCATGTTCCTTGGGGACTGAAAAGGGATCACAGGGGTTCTATTATTGTATCCACTATTGTTAATTCTTGGTCTTGCTCCCTCATTATTATACATATCCCTATCAGGTGCCTGTAATACTTCAAATCTATTTTGATAACTAGTATCGGATTCTTTATTGTTCTTTTCTCTATTTCCTGATTTTTTATTTTTATATCCAAACTCATTTCCTTTTTTCTTTGGTGCATTATCCAAAGACTTATTATCTATATGTTCATTTCCCGGTTTGTTAGTATCTTTTACTTTTTCTTTTTCTGTACTATTAAATATCTCTCTACTATTTCCTCCATTTTTCTTATTCCCTGTATAAAAATTAATTCTCCCTGTTTTCGTTTTCCAGTTATATTTCTGATCATTATTGTAGTCACATTGGTCACGTTTTAATTTATTTGCTTTGGAGGTAATTAATTCTTTAGTTAGTTGTTCCACACCTTTAATAATATTATTATATAACGTTTTTAATTCATCATTGATAAGTAGTGTTTCCATTTTATCCTCAATTTTACTTATTTCAATCTGAGTTTTTTCCAATCTACTTTCTCTATATCTAATGAGTAACTTTATTAAATTAATTGAACACATATCTAGAATAGATTCCCACTCTGACATGAACTCTACCTCATCTAATGCAAATGCAGGTTTCTTAAGTAATCTTAACCCTCTGGGAATAATATTATGTTTGATGTAATTTTCTAATAGAATAATATCCTGCCAGTCTTTTGCATCCTGTATTAATAGTTTTTCATATTGTTTCAATATTAAAGTGGGATCACTCTCACCTGTAGGTGGTTCCACCTCACTCAATAGATCAAATGACCTTTTTCTATTAGATCTAAACGCCAAACTGCTCATATTTTAAGTTAGAAAACAGCTGCTCCTAAAGAGAACAAAAACAAGTACAATAGATATATAGGACTAGAAGCGCTTATCTCCACTTAAATTATGATTAGCTAAAAAAGGGAATCAATATATTTGCAATAATAATGCACACTTAGGAACTTAAACAATTAGTCAATGTTCTTACTGATGGAATGTCTGTTATGTCCATAGGTTTATATTATGTCAAGTGTAACAAATGTCCTCCAGCGTTACACACTGTAGTTCAGTCTCCTTTCAAACTGCTGCTCACAGAAGGTTGGCTGTTTGTCCTGCAGCCGAGTAAAATGATTCAAAGTAGGGAGGATCTAGAGCGCAAAAAGAAAAGGGAACTGCAATAGTGTGAGATCCAACAACACCATTTATTGACACGTAAAGAAAACTACTCACAAGATTCCAAATTTATCAAGCACATAAATTCAAAGATAGAGGAGTATTCCGGTGTTTAACTCGCGGCTGTTTCCTTTGCCAGACTCGGCGTGTGACGTCACCACCCGATCTTACCGCGAGATCTCGATAACACCTTTCTCCTCTGTCACCTGTCAAAACAGTTTTACATCCAAGCATTCAGCGCCTCAACGTGTTTCCCCGCCTCCTCTGGCGGCTTTCTCAAGAGTACCAAATGCTTGCTTCAGGCTCCAATTTATACCAATGCGATAATAGTGCCTCCTGCTGTCAAAAAGTTTCTCTTTACAGAAGAAGCTAAACTTCATTTGATATTGTACTTTTGTATCAGCTTCGGGCATTTCACCTAACTATTACGGTACAAAGTATATCACATTATCCACAAATAGACAACAATTAGAACATCATATATATTGCTTACAATTGCATTATTCAATATCCATTAAAAACACCGATTTAAAATAAAAATAAAAATGAAAACACTCTTAGAATAAAAACCATTTATTTTAGTGATTGACATTGTGCATAAAAACATTCATTGATATAGCAATTAATTTACACCAAAAAAATGTATTTATTTAAAAAAGCATTTCAACTGTATGCTTATATGTACACGTCAATCTGATAAATTAATTTCCAAAATTAATTTAAAATCAAAATTATTTCCTTAATAATAAACATTAAAATAGTATTAAATTAGTTCATCTGAAAAAATTAATGATGTTTACGAACTCTAAATGTTAAAAATGAGTAGATAGATACTATTATATGCCTTTCATATGAATTTTCGGACACTATATAAAAGCTGTGATGTCTATATCTACATTCAAACCTTTGGGAGCTAGAGTGCCTAATTTGTGGATCCAAAAGGTTTCCCTCCTTCTCAATTTTAGTAGGCGATCACCTCCCATAGGGTCTTTAGGAACAATTTCTATCCCCTTAATGGTCAGACTAGAAGGATCACAATTATGTTTTTCTGCGAAATGTCTTGGGACACTATGTTTTAAAAGGGGTTTTTTAATATTTGCGAAATGCTCACTAAATCTTTTTGATAGAATTCTTTTGGTCCTGCCCACATATTGCAGGCCACACCCACATTCTAATAAATATACTACATACACGCTTTTACAGGTGATAAATTTTTTTACTTTAAATTCATGCCCCGTTGTATTAGATTTAATTATTGATCTCTGTGAACTGATATTTTTGCACATTGGGCAGCGAGATTTATTACATTTATATGTCCCATTAAGTTTCAAAAATTTTTTTTGGGTATTGGTTTTCAAGTCTCTATTTATTTTATTTTCATCTCTAAGTTTACTTGGGGCAACTAAATTCTTTAAATTAGTATTCTTTTTAAAAACCAAGTTAGGTTTACTGTCAAGTACTTTATTCAATAACGGATCACTTGTTAGCACAGACCAGTATTTATTAAGGACCCCTTTTACTTTATTCACTCCCTCCCCATATTGAGTTATAAATTTTACTGTTGGTGGATTTTTATTTACATCTGTCGATTTTTTCTTATTCATAAGTAACTTTTCCCTATCTTCCATTTCAACAGCAGACATTATTTTAGACAGGTCTGCCTCATTATAGGATCTTGAAACAAATTTTTTACACAAAATATCCGCCTCTTGTTTGTAATCAGTAATTTTAGAACAGTTGCGCCTGATTCTTGTGAATTGGCTTTTAGGGATATTTTTTATCCACTTACTATAATGCCCACTTTTCGCATGGAGCAGACCATTACTGTCTACATCTTTTCTAAAATTTTTAGTTAAAATTTCATTATTTTCTATAAATATACTTAAATCTAAAAAATCAATGGATTGTGTTTGAATATTGCTAACCAAATTTACATTATACTCATTTGAATTTAAATACTCTAAAAACTTATTGGCTTCATCCTCAGACCCTCCCCAAATCATAACACATCATCAATGAAGCGCTTATAAAATACAATCTGTTCCTTATAAATATTATCTTCATTCCAAATTAATCTATCCTCAAACAATCCCATGAACAGATTTGCATATGATGGGGCGAATTTCGTCCCCATCGCTGTACCGCATTTTTGATGGTAAAATGTTTTATCAAATAAAAAATAGTTATGCTCTAACACATATCTGATACATTTTTCAAGGAATTGTATTTGTTTGTTTGGGAACGTACCATTTTTGACTAAATAATACTTACAAGCCTCTACACCTAAATCATGTCTAATTATAGTGTAGAGGGATGCAACATCACAGGTAATTAGGTACATCCCTTCTTTCCACTCGACATTCTTTAATTCATGTATTAGATGTATACTATCCTTTAAATGCGATTTTAAATCTAAAACTAGTGGGTTTAAGAAATAATCGACATAGCTAGAGACATTTGCTGTGAGGGAATCAATCCCAGAGACTATGGGCCTACCGGGTGGATTTATTAGTGTTTTATGTATTTTCGGTAAATGGTACATTGTTGCAATTTTTGGATGATCTTGATATAAAAATTTAAATTCATCATTAGTTAATATTTTTTCATCCAAACCATATCTCAACAATGTTTCAATACCTATGGACATAACAGACATTCCATCAGTAAGAACATTGACTAATTGTTTAAGTTCCTAAGTGTGCATTATTATTGCAAATATATTGATTCCCTTTTTTAGCTAATCATAATTTAAGTGGAGATAAGCGCTTCTAGTCCTATATATCTATTGTACTTGTTTTTGTTCTCTTTAGGAGCAGCTGTTTTCTAACTTAAAATATGAGCAGTTTGGCGTTTAGATCTAATAGAAAAAGGTCATTTGATCTATTGAGTGAGGTGGAACCACCTACAGGTGAGAGTGATCCCACTTTAATATTGAAACAATATGAAAAACTATTAATACAGGATGCAAAAGACTGGCAGGATATTATTCTATTAGAAAATTACATCAAACATAATATTATTCCCAGAGGGTTAAGATTACTTAAGAAACCTGCATTTGCATTAGATGAGGTAGAGTTCATGTCAGAGTGGGAATCTATTCTAGATATGTGTTCAATTAATTTAATAAAGTTACTCATTAGATATAGAGAAAGTAGATTGGAAAAAACTCAGATTGAAATAAGTAAAATTGAGGATAAAATGGAAACACTACTTATCAATGATGAATTAAAAACGTTATATAATAATATTATTAAAGGTGTGGAACAACTAACTAAAGAATTAATTACCTCCAAAGCAAATAAATTAAAACGTGACCAATGTGACTACAATAATGATCAGAAATATAACTGGAAAACGAAAACAGGGAGAATTAATTTTTATACAGGGAATAAGAAAAATAGATGAAATAGTAGAGAGATATTTAATAGTACAGAAAAAGAAAAAGTAAAAGATACTAACAAACCGGGAAATGAACATATAGATAATAAGTCTTTGGATAATGCACCAAAGAAAAAAGGAAATGAGTTTGGATATAAAAATAAAAAATCAGGAAATAGAGAAAAGAACAATAAAGAATCCGATACTAGTTATCAAAATAGATTTGAAGTATTACAGGCACCTGATAGGGATATGTATAATAATGAGGGAGCAAGACCAAGAATTAACAATAGTGGATACAATAATAGAACCCCTGTGATCCCTTTTCAGTCCCCAAGGAACATGACCAGGTGGAAAGCAGATGCAGATTCTTGGAGGGAACAGAGATGGGAACAGAATCAATACCCCAGGGGAGACAGATACTGGGGGGAGGGGAACTATGTGAGGGAACAGGAGCGACAACACAGGAAAAGAAGATACAGTCAAAACGGGGATGCAGAGGGGGAAGAAAGAAACAATCAAAAAAGTGCAAGGTGGAACTAAAGAATCAAAATCAAGCCAGTATTTATAATTTATCCAAGTATCCATTGGATGATAGTTCACTTACCCTTTTAAGCAGAGGATTATCTTTTGCCCCTAATAAAAGTATTGATAAATTCCAAGTCTATATCGACTTTCAAAGATTCATTAGAAATATCACACTAAAAAGGTTTTTTGCAAATAAGGAGACTAAATATGCAGAGAAACATAAGGGAATTCTGATGGGGGATGATGTAAATGCTCTAGAATCCCTAAATGCACTACAAGAAGAATCCAATATGGAACTAAGTAGTGAAATGGAAAATGATATCTGCATCCATAGTGACAAGAAAAAACAGTCTACCTTCTATCCAACTTATGCCCAAGGAGAATATATTAAAACCTTTAAAAACCTAGTGGAAAAAGATTTGGAGAAAATAAATCTAAACACAGAGAGAGCTGATAATTTGACTAAAAGTGAGAGAGTGAGCTTGAAGAAACTGATAGATAACACAAATATAAGTATCCGCCCTGCAGATAAGGGCGGGGGTATTGTTATCCAGGATAGGGAAATATATATATTGGAAGCATTACGCTTGCTAGGGGATATTGAAACTTATAATAAATTAAAAAATGATCCAACTAATATATTTTTGAAAGACCTTGAAACATTGTTGAGATATGGTTTGGATGAAAAAATATTAACTAATGATGAATTTAAATTTTTATATCAAGATCATCCAAAAATTGCAACAATGTACCATTTACCGAAAATACATAAAACACTAATAAATCCACCCGGTAGGCCCATAGTCTCTGGGATTGATTCCCTCACAGCAAATGTCTCTAGCTATGTCGATTATTTCTTAAACCCACTAGTTTTAGATTTAAAATCGCATTTAAAGGATAGTATACATCTAATACATGAATTAAAGAATGTCGAGTGGAAAGAAGGGATGTACCTAATTACCTGTGATGTTGCATCCCTCTACACTATAATTAGACATGATTTAGGTGTAGAGGCTTGTAAGTATTATTTAGTCAAAAATGGTACGTTCCCAAACAAACAAATACAATTCCTTGAAAATGTATCAGATATGTGTTAGAGCATAACTATTTTTTATTTGATAAAACATTTTACCATCAAAAATGCGGTACAGCGATGGGGACGAAATTCGCCCCATCATATGCAAATCTGTTCATGGGATTGTTTGAGGATAGATTAATTTGGAATGAAGATAATATTTATAAGGAACAGATTGTATTTTATAAGCGCTTCATTGATGATGTGTTTATGATTTGGGGAGGGTCTGAGGATGAAGCCAATAAGTTTTTAGAGTATTTAAATTCAAATGAGTATAATGTAAATTTGGTTAGCAATATTCAAACACAATCCATTGATTTTTTAGATTTAAGTATATTTATAGAAAATAATGAAATTTTAACTAAAAATTTTAGAAAAGATGTAGACAGTAATGGTCTGCTCCATGCGAAAAGTGGGCATTATAGTAAGTGGATAAAAAATATCCCTAAAAGCCAATTCACAAGAATCAGGCGCAACTGTTCTAAAATTACTGATTACAAACAAGAGGCGGATATTTTGTGTAAAAAATTTGTTTCAAGATCCTATAATGAGGCAGACCTGTCTAAAATAATGTCTGCTGTTGAAATGGAAGATAGGGAAAAGTTACTTATGAATAAGAAAAAATCGACAGATGTAAATAAAAATCCACCAACAGTAAAATTATAACTCAATATGGGGAGGGAGTGAATAAAGTAAAAGGGGTCCTTAATAAATACTGGTCTGTGCTAACAAGTGATCCGTTATTGAATAAAGTACTTGACAGTAAACCTAACTTGGTTTTTAAAAAGAATACTAATTTAAAGAATTTAGTTGCCCCAAGTAAACTTAGAGATGAAAATAAAATAAATAGAGACTTGAAAACCAATACCCAAAAAAAATTTTTGAAACTTAATGGGACATATAAATGTAATAAATCTCGCTGCCCAATGTGCAAAAATATCAGTTCACAGAGATCAATAATTAAATCTAATACAACGGGGCATGAATTTAAAGTAAAAATTTTTATCACCTGTAAAAGCGTGTATGTAGTATATTATTAGAATGTGGGTGTGGCCTGCAATATGTGGGCAGGACCAAAAGAATTCTATCAAAAAGATTTAGTGAGCATTTCGCAAATATTAAAAAACCCCTTTTAAAACATAGTGTCCCAAGACATTTCGCAGAAAAACATAATTGTGATCCTTCTAGTCTGACCATTAAGGGGATAGAAATTGTTCCTAAAGACCCTATGGGAGGTGATCGCCTACTACAATTGAGAAGGAGGGAAACCTTTTGGATCCACAAATTAGGCACTCTAGCTCCCAAAGGTTTGAATGTAGATATAGACATCACAGCTTTAATATAGTGTCCGAAAATTCATATGAAAGGCATATAATAGTATCTATCTACTCTTTTTTAACATTTTAGAGTTCGTAAACATCATTAATTTTTTCAGATGAACTAATTTAATACTATTTTAATGTTTATTTTTAAGGAAATAATTTTGATTTTAAATTAATTTTGGAAATTAATTTATCAGATTGACGTGTACATATAAGCATACAGTGAAATGCTTTTTTAAATAAATACATTTTTTTTGGTGTAAATTAATTGCTATATCAATGAATGTTTTTATGCACAATGTCAATCACTAAAATAATGGTTTTTATTCTAAGAGTGTTTTCATTTTTATTTTTATTTTAAAATCGGTGTTTTTAATGGATATTGAATAATGCAATTGTAAGCAATATATATGATGTTCTAATTGTTGTCTATTTGTGGATAATGTGATATACTTTGTACCGTAATAGTTAGGTGAAATGCCCGAAGCTGATACAAAAGTACAATATCAAATGAAGTTTAGCTTCTTCTGTAAAGAGAAACTTTTTGACAGCAGGAGGCACTATTATCGCATTGGTATAAATAGGAGCCTGAAGCAAGCATTTTGGTACTCTTGAGAAAGCCGCCAGAGGAGGCGGGGAAACGCGTTGAGGCGCTGAATGCTTGGATGTAAACTGTTTTGACAGCTGACAGAGGAGAAAGGTGTTATCGAGATCTCGCGGTAAGATCGGGTGGTGACGTCACACGCCGAGTCTGGCAAAGGAAACAGCCGCGAGTTAAACACCGGAATACTCCTCTATCTTTGAATTTATGTGCTTGATAAATTTGGAATCTTGTGAGTAGTTTTCATTTACGTGTCAATAAATGGTGTTGTTGGATCTCACACTATTGCAGTTCCCTTTTCTTTTTGCGCTCTAGATCCTCCCTACTTTGAATCATTTTACTCGGCTGCAGGACAAACAGCCAACCTTCTGTGAGCAGCAGTTTGAAAGGAGACTGAACTACAGTGTGTAACGCTGGAGGACATTTGTTACACTTGACATAATATAAACCTATGGACATAACAGACATTCCATCAGTAAGAACATTGACTAATTGTTTAAGTTCCTAAGTGTGCATTATTATTGCAAATATATTGATTCCCTTTTTTAGCTAATCATAATTTAAGTGGAGATAAGCGCTTCTAGTCCTATATATCTATTGTACCATTTAAATACCGCTGGTATTGAGAGTTGGCAGAATGGCTGCGTTAGGCTCCAAAAAAGGAGCGTATAGCATATTTAACGCAACTTCAACTCTCGATACCAGCGGTGCTTACGGACGCGGCCAGCTTCAAAAACGTGCTCGTGCACGATTCCCTCATAGAAAACAATGGGGCTGTTTGAGCAGAAAAAAACCCTAACACCTGCAAAAAAAGCCGCGTTCAGCTCCTAAACGCAGCCCCATTGTTTGCTATGGGGAAACACTTCCTACGTCTGCACCTAACACTCTAACATGTACCCCGAGTCTAAACACCCCTAACCTTACACTTATTAACCCCTATTCTGCCGCCCCCGCCTGACACCTGCATATTATTATTAACCCCTAAATCTGCCGCTCCGTAAAACCACCGCTACTTACATTATCCCTATGTACCGCTAATCTGCTGCCCCTAACACCGCCGACCCCTATATTATATTTATTAACCCCTAATCTGTCCCCCACAATGTCGCCTCCACCTGCCTACACTTATTAACCCCTAATCTGCCGAGCGGACCGCACTGCTATTATAATAAAGTTATCAACCCCTAATCCGCCTCACTCCCGCCTCAATAACCCTATAATAACTAGTATTAACCCCTAATCTGCCCTCCCTAACATCGCCGACACCTAACTTCAAACATTAACCCCTAATCTGCCGACTGGAGCTCACTGCTATTCTAATAAATGTATTAACCCCTAATGCTAAGTCTAACCCTAACACTAACACCCCCCTAAGTTAAATATAATTTAAATCTAACAAAATAAATTTACTCTTATTAAATAAATTATTCCTATTTAAAGCTAAATACTTACCTGTAAAATAAATCCTAATATAGCTACAATATAAATTATAATTATATTATAGCTATTTAGGATTTATATTTATTTTACAGGTAACTTTGTATTTATTTTAACCAGGGTACAATAGCTATTAAATAGTTAAGAACTATTTAATAGCTAAAATAGTTAAAATAATTACAAATTTACCTGTAAAATAAATCCTAACCTAAGTTACAATTAACCTAACACTACACTATCAATAAATAAATTAAATAAAATACCTACAATTACCTACAATTAAACCTAACACTACACCTATCAATAAATTAATTAAATACAACATCTACAAATGAAATAAATACAATGAAATAAACTAACTAAAGTACAAAAAATAAAAAAGAACTAAGTTACAAAAAATAAAATAAAATATTTACAAACATCAGAAAAATATTACAACAATTTTAAACTAATTACACCTACTCTAAGCCCCTAATAAAATAACAAAGACCCCCAAAATAAAAAAAAGCCCTACCCTATTCTAAATTACAAAAGTACAAAGTTCTTTTACCTTACCAGCCCTGAACAGGGCCCTTTGCAGGGCATGCCCCAAAGAATTCAGCTCTTTTGCCTGTAAAAAAAACACATACAATACCCTCCCCCAACATTACAACCCACCACCCACATACCCCTAATCTAACCCAAACCCCCCTTAAATAAACCTAACACTAAGCCCCCTGAAGATCTTCCTACCTTATCTTCACCATACCAGGTTCACCGATCGATCCAGAAGAGCTCCTCCGATGTCTTGATCCAAGCCCAAGCGGGGGGGTGAAGATGTCTATGATTCGGCTGAAGTCTTCATCCAAGCGGGAGCTGAAGAGGTCCATGATCAAGCTGAAGTCTTCATCCAAGCGGGAGCTGAAGAGGTCCATGATCCGGCTGAAGTCTTCTATCAACGGCATCTTCAATCTTCTTTCTTCCGGATCCATGTTCATCCCGCCGATGCAGAACATCCATCTTCACAACGACTTCCCGACGAATGAAGGTTCCTTTAAGGGACGTCATCCAAGATGGCGTCCCTCGAATTCCGATTGGCTGATAGGATTCTATCAGCCAATCGAATTAAGGTAGGAAAATTCTGATTGGGCTGATGGAATCAGCCAATCAGAATCAAGTTCAATCCGATTGGGCTGATTCAATCAGCCAATCAGATTGAGCTTGCATTCTATTGGCTGTTCCGATCAGCCAATAGAATGCGAGGCTCAATCTGATTGGCTGATCGGATCAGCCAATTGGATTGAACTTGATTCTGATTGGGGTATTGTATGTGTTTTTTTTTACAGGCAAAAGAGCTGAATTCTTTGGGGCATGCCCCGCAAAGGGCCCTGTTCAGGGCTGGTAAGGTAAAAGAACTTTGTACTTTTGTAATTTAGAATAGGGTAGGGGCATTTTTTTATTTTGGGGGTCTTTGTTATTTATTAGGGGGCTTAGAGTAGGTGTAATTAGTTTAAATTGTTGTAATATTTTTCTGATGTTTGTAAATATTTTTTTATTTTTTGTAACTTAGTTCTTTTTTATTTTTTGTAGCTTTAGTTAGTTTATTTCATTGCATTTATTTGTAGATATTGTATTTAATTATTTATTGATAGTGTAGTGTTAGGTTTAATTGTAGGTAATTGTAGGTATTTTATTTTAATTTATTATTGATAGTGTAGTGTTAGGTTTAATTGTAACTTAGGTTTAGGATATTTTTTACAGGTGATTTTGTAATTATTTTAACTAGGTAACTATTAAATAGTTATTAACTATTTAATAGCTATTGTACCTGGTTAAAATAAACACAAAGTTACCTGTAAAATAAATATAAATCCTAAAATAGCTATAATATAATTATAATTTATATTGTAGCTATATTAAGGTTTATTTTACAGGTAAGTATTTAGCTTTAAATAGGAATAATTTATTTAATAAGAGTTAATTTATTTTGTTAGATTTAAATTATATTTAACTTAGGGGGGTGTTAGGGTTAGACTTAGCTTTAGGGGTTAATCCATTGATTACAGTATCGGCGAGATTCGGTCGGCAGATTAGGGGTTAATAATTGAAGTTAGGTGTCAGCGATGTTAGGGAGGGCAGATTAGGGGTTAATACTATTTATTATAGGGTTATTGAGGTGGGAGTGAGGCGGATTAGGGGTTAATAACTTTATTATAGTAGCGTGAGATCCGCTCGGCAGATTAGGGGTTAATAAGTGTAGGCAGGTGGAGGCGACATTGAGGGGGGCAGATTAGGGGCTAATAAATATAATATAGGGGTCGGCGGTGTTAGGGGCAGCAGATTAGGGGTACATAAGGATAACGTAGGTGGCGGTCGGCAGATTAGGGGTTAATTATTGTAGGTAGCTGGCGGCGACGTGTGGGGGGCAGGTTAGGGGTTAATAAATATAATATAGGGGTCGGCGGTGTTAGGGGCAGCAGATTAGGTGTACATAAGTATAACGTAGGTGGCGGTCGGCAGATTAGGGGTTAAAAAAAATTAATCGAGTGGCGGCGATGTGGGGGGGACCTCGGTTTAGGGGTACAGAGGTAGTTTATGGGTGTTAGTGTACTTTAGAGCACAGTAGTTAAGAGCTTTATAAACCGGCGTTAGCCCAGAAAGCTCTTAACTACTGACTTTTTTCTGCGGCTGGAGTTTTGTCGTTAGATTTCTAACGCTCACTTCAGCCACGACTCTAAATACCGGAGTTAGAAAGATCCCATTGAAAAGATAGGATATGCAATTGACGTAGAGGGATCTGCAGTATGGAAAAGTCGCGGCTGAAAAGTGAGCGTTAGACCCTTTCCTGACTGACTCCAAATACTGGCGGTAGCCCTAAAACCAGCGTTAGGAGCCTCTAACGCTGGTTTTGACGGCTACCGCCAAACTCTAAATCTAGGCCTAAATTAGCTAAATTCTTTTCATCACTTACGACCATTTGTGTCTGCCACGGGCTACTGCTGGGATGGTCCTAACCCCACATGCTTGCATCCAATCTATTGTAAAGCTATTGAGTTGTTCAACTGATCTGTCCAACCGGGTAGGATAAATATTTTCTTCACCAAGAACTTTCAGAAAGACTGATTAATCAGCTCTATAGCTGTTGGAATCAATAACTATCCAGCCTGTATTTGTCACGCAACTCTAGCCATTAATAGGAGCGAGGCGTCTGCTTGCTTCTCCTTCCCGTGCTCATTGCCAGGGTTTGTGTCTGGTCCGGATATGTGCGCGCTGACGTCATCGCTGTATACTCTGATGCCAGTTGGACCTTTGTGGCGCGAATCCTGTGCCTATGTAAGTTTCCTACAATGATCTATCACTGCCCAAGTATAGGTGTTACTTTGTGTGTTCCTGGGTGTGACAGATCGTTGTATAATTTGCATATTTGTGTATTATCACTGCCTGTCTGACTACTCTGCCTGCTTTATCCCTTAATTACTGGATTGATATACTGCTGCTGAACCATTCCTGTCTGACTACTCTACCTGCTATAAACCCTAAATTACTGGATTGATGTACTGCTGCTGAACCCTGCCTGTCTGACTACTCTGCCTGCTATACCCCTTAATTATTGGATTGATATACTGCTGCTGAACCCTGCCTGTCTGATTACTCTGCTTATTAACTCCTGTTGTTCTGGATTGCCTCTTTGTTTCCGAACCCTGCCTGCCTGACCATTCTATTGGTGTGCCCTTGGACTGCTTTACTGTTGCCAAATCATGCCTGCCTGACCACTCTAGGGGTGTGCCCTTGGACTGCTTTGCTGTTGCCAAACCCTGCCTGACTGACCATTCTAGTGGTTTGTCTTTGGACTGCTCTGCCGTTGCCGCTGGGGACTTTGGTGAGTGCCGCCTTCCTCATCTTACTACTTTATCTGCTCTGGGATATTCCCTATCATTCCGGCTCGACGCTGGTATAACAAGACTACTGGCCGTGTTCGGTCTGATAGAGGAGTATCCCACGAGCATTACAGTATTCCTCTGCAGTCTTCCTCCTTAACTCCTTCAACCCCAACAGAAGAGAAAAGAACAGATAAGGCAGAGCAACTGAAACCGACATGAAGAACTAACAGCATACTAAGGGTTCAGATTACAAGTGGAGCACTAAATATCACTTGCATGCAAACAATATTATCTCTCCACTCTGTAATACCTGCGCACAATAATGTGTGCTGGTATTACAAGCAAAATGCATTGCTAGGATGCATTGAGCTCATGAGAGGGCGCTTCTATAGGCTTCTCATCAGAACCTTGCACAGCGATGTGATATATATTATATATATATAT
This sequence comes from Bombina bombina, assembly GCF_027579735.1. NCBI lineage: Eukaryota > Metazoa > Chordata > Amphibia > Anura > Bombinatoridae > Bombina > Bombina bombina. The sequence continues at coordinate 140,947,003 of NC_069509.1, read as the reverse complement.
ATATATGTATTAGTACGTGTATATACTCAAATTGACATATAAATATATATGTATATCAGCATATACATATTTATTTATATTGCGGTCTACAGTTCCCATAGACCGCAATGTAAAGGCACTTTTCAGTGCCATTTTTTTCTAACTTCCCACTCCCAAAAACTTTAAAGTCCCAAAACTGCCTATTGCAGGTGTTTTTAATTTAAAAAAAATGCTAGACATTTTTTTTAAATTAAAAACTACAATGGCCTCTAGTTTGAGGGCATTTGAGATAGACTTGTGCATGATCGAAAAATTTGTTTCGTTTCAGATCGATTCGGATTTTTCGAATTTCGAATCGATTTGAATTCAGAAAACTTTGAATGAATTTGCTTCGGATTCGTTTCCGATTCGAATAAATTCGGCTGGATTCGGTTCGGTTTGGTTATTCAGAATTTCGGTATGTGTTAGGTGGGATATGCTGTGTATTAGACTAGTATTATGTACTGTATATTAGGTGTAACCGATAGCAGAGAGATATAACCTAATATACTGTACAATACTAGTGTAATCCATGGCCCCCCCGAATCTACCGAATAAATCCAAACTAATTCGGATTTATTTGATAGATTCAGCACTATTTCAATTCGGAAATTCGAATCGATCCGAATCTCCGAATTTAACGAATGCGGACGAATTTACAAATCGATCCGAAACTAATCGCACATGTCTAATTTGAGGCATTGCTACCGCAAGCTTGAGGTAGCAATAACCAGCCACTTTTAATGGCTGGTTAATAGTGATGTTGCGAACCTAAAATTTTCGGTTCGCGAACAGCAGACTCGAACTTCCATTGAATTCAATAGGCAGGCGAACTTTAAAACCTACAAGGACTCTTTCTGGCCACAATAGTGATGGAAAAGTTGTTTCAAGGGTACTAACACCTGGACTGTTGCATGCTGGAGGGGGATCCCTGGCAAAACTCCCATGGAAAATTACATAGTTGATGCAGAGTCTGCTTTAAGCCATATGGGTCTAAATCAACTAACATTCCCAAAGTGGCTGTCTCAAAACATCCCGGACAGAAGATAGATTGATAGTGATAGATAGGATAGATAGATATACATAGATTGATAGTTAGATCGAATCGATAGAAGAGAAATAGATAGATTTGTTAGATATATAATTACCCTAATAAATTCTAATAATCAAACATGCGTTCTTGGACCCAACTAGCTTGTGTCAATTAGTGCTTTTCTTAGCACTTTAATCCCTGTCCCCCCCCCTATCGGGGGAGTTCTATATGGCCTGCAAGATTACCTTAAAAATTATAATATAAGACATGTGGTCTGCTACCTATTTTAACGAGGTTGTGTTTTAAGTACTACCATTCTTAGCACTTTAATCTCTGTAACTCCCCCTATTTGGTGAGGTCTATACGGCCTGGATGATTACCCATACAAAATATAATAATAAGACATCTGCTCTTGGTCTGCGACCCATGGTAACTATGTTGTGTTAATTAGTAATGTCCTTCGCATTTTAATAGCTGTTACTCATACTCACCCTATCGGTGGAGGTCTATATGCCTGCATGATTACCCTTACAAAATATAACAACCAAACATATGCTCTGGGACCCATGGTAAGTAGGTTGTGTTAAGTAGTACTGTTCTTTGCATTTTCATACCTGTTACAACACCAAATGGTGGCAGGTCTATCTGGCCTTCATGATTAGCTGCACCCAAACCCAAAAAAAGCTGAGTGGTCTTAGACTAACACCCATGGCTAACTTGGTTGTTTCAATTAGTACTATTCTTACCACTTTCATCCCTGTTACGGGCGGTCTACATGTCCATCATGATTAGCCGAACAAAATACTACAATCAAACCTTTGCTCAGTCTTCATAGGCCCTTCATTGTCTGTATTTTGATAGTACAGTTCTTATTATTTTTATAGCTGATACAACACCGAATGGTGGCAGCTCTATATGGCCTGCATGATTAGCCGCACCCAATACAAAAATAAATCCAAGCGGGTCTTGGATTAACACCCATGGCTAACTCTGTTGTTTCAAGTAGTACAATTCTTAGCACTTTCATCTCATCATCCCTGTTACTTCCAGGACTCTCGGTGGTGGTGGTCTACATGGCCATCATGATTAGCCTAACCAAAAACTACAATCCAACCTTGGCTCAGTCTTCCTAAGGCCCTTCATTGGCTGTATTTTGGTAGTACTGTTCTTATTAGTTTAATAGCTGATACAACACCGAATGTTGTCAGCTCTATATGGCCTGCATGAATAGGCCCGCACCCAAAGCCAAAAAAAGCCAAGCGGTTTTGCACTTACACCCATGGCTAACTCTGTGTTTCAAGTTCTACTATTCTTAGCTCTTTCATCTCATCATCCCTGTTACTTCCAGGACTCTTGGTGGGGTGGTCTACATGGCCATCAGATTAGCCTAACACAAATACTACAATCCAACCTTGGCTCAGTCTTCCTAAGGCCCTTCATTGCTGTATTTTGGTGATACTGTTCTTATTAGTTTAATAGCTGATACGACACCGAATGTTGTCAGCTCTATATGTCCTGCATGAATAGTCGCACCCAAAGCCAAAAAAAAGCCAAGTGGTTTTGCACTAACACCCATGGCTAACTCTGTTGTTTCAAGTTCTACTATTCTTAGCTCTTTCATCTCATCATCCCTGTTACTTCCAGGATTCTTGGTGGTGGTGGTCTACATGGCCATCATGATTAGCCTAACCAAAAACTACAATCCAACCTTGGCTCAGTCTTCCTAAGGCCCTTCATTGGCTGTATTTTGGTAGTACTGTCATCCTTTTGAATAATAGATTACAGGAAAGGCATTGATTTTAGAATCCCAGAGATCATTTATATGACCCGTGAAATAAAAAAAAAAAAATCATTAGATACCCGTTACACAATTATTTATCCTCAGGCCATTTTTAATACGAGGGTCCCGGAGCCTCAAACGAAACAACAGCATGAAAGAGGAGATATGTCATCCTTTTGAATAATAGATTACAGGAAAGGCATTGATTTTAGAAACCCACAGATCATTATTTGCAACCGTGAAATTAGAAAAAAACATTGATTACACACCCGTGACATTTATTTATGCTCAGGCCTTTTTAATACGAGAGTCCCAGAGCCTGAACCGAAACCACAGCATGAAAGAGGAGATATGTCATCCTTTTGAATAAAAGATTACAGTAAAGGCATTGATTTTAGAAACCCACAGATCATTATTTGCAACCGTGAAATTAGAAAAAAAACATTGATTACACACCCGTGACACTTATTTATGCTCAGGCCTTTTTAATACGAGGGTCCCGGAGCCTGAACCGAAACAACAGCATGAAAGAGGAGATATGTCATCCTTTTGAATAAAAGATTACAGTAAAGGCATTGATTTAGAAACCCACAGATCATTATTTGCAACCGTGAAATTAGAAAAAAACATTGATTAGACACCCGTGACACTTATTTATGCTCAGGCCTTTTTAATACGAGGGTCCCGGAGCCTGAACCGAAACAACAGCATGAAAGAGGAGATATGTCATCATTTTGAATAAAAGATTACAGTAAAGGCATTGATTTTAGAAACCCACAGTTCATTATTTGCAACCGTGAAATTAGAAAAAAACATTGATTACACACCCGTGACACTTATTTATGCTCAGGCCTTTTTTATACGAGGGTCCCGGAGCCTCAACCGAAACAACAGCATGAAAGAGGAGATATGTCATCCTTTTGAATAAAAGATTACAGTAAAGGCATTGATTTTAGAAACCCACAGATCATTATTTGCAACCGTGAAATTAGAAAAAAACATTGATTACACACCCGTGACACTTATTTATGCTCAGGCCTTTTTAATACGAGGGTCCCGGAGCCTGAACCGAAACAACAGCATGAAAGAGGAGATATGTCATCCTTTTGAATAAGATATTACGGTAAAGGCATTGGTTTAGAAACCCACAGATCATTATTTGCAACCGTGAAATTAGAAAAAAAAACATTGATTACACACCTTTGACACTTATTTATGCTCAGGCCTTTTTAATACGAGGGTCCCGGAGCCTCAACCGAAACAACAGCATGAAAGAGGAGATATGTCATCCTTTTGAATAAAAGATTACAGTAAAGGCATTGATTTTAGAAACCCACAGTTCATTATTTGCAACCGTGAAATTAGAAAAAAACATTGATTACACACCCGTGACACTTATTTATGCTCAGGCCTTTTTAATACGAGGGTCCCGGAGCCTGAACCGAAACAACAGCATGAAAGAGGAGATATGTCATCCTTTTGAATAAGATATTACGGTAAAGGCATTGGTTTTAGAAACCCACAGATCATTATTTGCAACCGTGAAATTAGAAAAAAACATTGATTACACACCTGTGAAACTTATTTATGCTCAGGCCTTTTTAATACGAGGGTCCCGGAGCCTCAACCGAAACAACAGCATGAAAGAGGAGATATGTCATCCTTTTGAATAAAAGATTACAGTAAAGGCATTGATTTTAGAAACCCACAGATCATTATTTGCAACCCTGAAATTAGAAAAAAACATTGATTACACACCCGTGACACTTATTTATGCTCAGGCCTTTTTAATACGAGGGTCCCGGAGCCTGAACCGAAACAACAGCATGAAAGAGGAGATATGTCATCCTTTTGAATAAAAGATTACAGTAAAGGCATTGATTTTAGAAACCCACAGATCATTATTTGCAACAGTGAAATTAGAAAAAAACATTGATTTGACACCGTGACACTTATTTATGCTCAGGCCTTTTTAATACGAGGGTCCCGGAGCCTCAACCGAAACAACAGCATGAAGAGGAGATATGTCATCCTTTTGAATAAAAGATTACAGTAAAGGCATTGATTTTAGAAACCCACAGATCATTATTTGCAACCGTGAAATTAGAAAAAAAACATTGATTACACACCCGTGACACTTATTTATGCTCAGGCCTTTTTAATACGAGGGTCCCGGAGCCTGAACCGAAACAACAGCATGAAAGAGGAGATATGTCATCCTTTTGAATAAAAGATTACAGTAAAGGCATTGATTTTAGAAACCCACAGATCATTATTTGCAACTGTGAAATTAGAAAAAAACATTGATTACACACCCGTGACACTTATTTATGCTCAGGCCTTTTTAATACAAGGGTCCCGGAGCCTGAACCGAAACAACAGCATACTAAGGGTTCAGATTACAAGTGGAGCACTAAATATCACTTGCATGCAAACAATATTATCTCTCTACTCTGTAATACCTGCGCAGAATAATGTGTGCTGGTATTACAAGCTAAATGCATTGCTAGGATGCATTGAGCTCATGAGAGGGCGCTTCTATAGGTTTCTCATCAGAACCTTGCACAGCAATGTGATATATATATATATATATATATATATGTATATGTATTAGTACGTGTATATACTCAAATTGACATATAAATATATATGTATATCAGCATATACATATTTATTTATATTGCGGTCTACAGTTCCCATAGACCGCAATGTAAAGGCACTTTTCAGTGCCATTTTTTTCTAACTTCCCACTCCCAAAAACTTTAAAGTCCCAAAACTGCCTATTGCAGGTGTTTTTAATTTAAAAAAAATGCTAGACATTTTTTTTAAATTAAAAACTACAATGGCCTCTAGTTTCAGGGCATTTGAGATAGACTTGTGCATGATCGAAAAATTTGTTTCGTTTCAGATCGATTCGGATTTTTCGAATTTCGGATCGATTTGAATTCAGAAAACTTTGAATGAATTTGCTTCGGATTCATTTCCGATTCGAATAAATTCGGCTGGATTCGGTTCGGTTTGGTTATTCAGAATTTCGGTATGTGTTAAGTGGGATATGCTGTGTATTAGACTAGTATTATGTACTGTATATTAGTTGTAACCGATAGCAGAGTGATATAACCTAATATACTGTACAATACTAGTGTAATCCATGGCCCCCCCGAATCTACCGAATAAATCCAAACTAATTCGGATTTATTTGATAGATTCGGCACTATTTCAATTCGGAAATTCGAATCGATCCGAATCTCCGAATTTAACGAATGCGGACGAATTTACGAATCGATCCGAAACGAATCGCACATGTCTAATTTGAGGCACTTTTAGAAAATGAACCAGCGATCTAATCTCTGGTTAATCTTCAGAGCTCTAATTACTACCGCGAGCTTCAGGTAGCAATAACCAGCCACTTTTAATGGCTGGTTAATAGTGATGTTGCGAACCTAAAATTTTCGGTTCGCGAACAGTGGCGTGAACCGCCATTGAATTCAATAGGCAGGCGAACTTTAAAACCTACAAGGACTCTTTCTGGCCACAATAGTGATGGAAAAGTTGTTTCAAGGGTACTAACACCTGGACTGTTGCATGCTGGAGGGGGATCCCTGGCAAAACTCCCATGGAAAATTACATAGTTGATGCAGAGTCTGCTTTTAAGCCATAATGGGTCTAAATCAACTAACATTCCCAAAGTGGCTGTCTCAAAACATCCCGGACAAAAGATAGATTGATAGTGATATATAGGACAGATAGATATACATAGATTGATAGTTAGATCGAATCGATAGAAGAGAAATAGATAGATTTGTTAGATATATAATTACCCTAATAAATTCTAATAATCAAACATGCGTTCTTGGATCCAACTAGCTTGTGTCAATTAGTACTTTTCTTAGCACTTTAATCCCTGTTCCCCCCCCCCCCCTATCGGGGGAGTTCTATATGGCCTGCCAGATTACCCTTAAAAATTATAATAATAAGACATGTGGTCTGCTACCGAAACAACAGCATGAAAGAGGAGATATGTCATCCTTTTGAGTAAAAGATTACAGTAAAGGCATTGATTTTAGAAACCCACAGATCATTATTTGCAACCGTGAAATTAGAAAAAAACATTGATTACACACCCGTGACACTTATTTATGCTCAGGCCTTTTTAATACGAGGGTTCCGGAGCCTGAACCGAAACAACAGCATGAAAGAGGAGATATGTCATCCTTTTGAATAAAAGATTACAGTAAAGGCATTGATTTTAGAAACCCACAGATCATTATTTGCAACCGTGAAATTAGAAAAAAACATTGATTAGACACCCTTGACACTTATTTATGCTCAGGCCTTTTTAATACGAGGGTCCCAGAGCCTCAACCGAAACAACAGCATGAAAGAGGAGATATGTCATCCTTTTGAATAAAAGATTACAGTAAAGGCATTGATTTTAGAAACCCACAGATCATTATTTGCAACCGTGAAATTAGAAAAAAACATTGATTACACACCCGTGACACTTATTTATGCTCAGGCCTTTTTAATACGAGGGTCCCGGAGCCTCAACCGAAACAACAGCATGAAAGAGGAGATATGTCATCCTTTTGACTAAAAGATTACAGTAAAGGCATTGATTTTAGAAACCCACAGATCATTATTTGCAACCGTGAAATTAGAAAAAAACATTGATTAGACACCCGTGACACTTATTTATGCTCAGGCCTTTTTAATACGAGGGTCCCGGAGCCTCAACCGAAACAACAGCATGAAAGAGGAGATATGTCATCCTTTTGAATAAAAGATTACAGTAAAGGCATTGATTTTAGAAACACTGAGATAATTACTTGCAACCGGGAAATAAAAAAAAACATTGAACAGACACCCAGTACACTTTATTATCCATAGGCCTTTTCAGCAGAGGCTCCAGGACCCTCAACAAAAACAAGAGAAGGGAGCTGGGCATAGGAGTGCAATGGAGTGTGACAATAATAATCTGAAGGTGAAGATTGCATAGTTGTGGCATTTTAATTTTGTTATCGTGGGAACTTAGTACTTGCAATGACCTTACTCTGGTGAATCCATATCGCAAATGTGTTATTTAAGGCACTGTTTGTCTATTTTTTTGAATATCAGCATTTGGTAAATGAAGCTTAACTTAAGGCTGGTGAGAAACGACCTTTCTTCTGGCTGTTTGCAAATGTTGTGGCTCTGGACAAACATGTGAATAAGGGGCCATCAGCCATATTCTGCACGCAACCCCTTTGATGATTGACGATAAACATGTGTCACCTGCAAGCAGAGCTCGTTACTTCTGTCTAAATCATCTTCCTGGTATGGACAGGCCACTGTTTCCCACAGCAAGTACGAATTTTGAAATACAAGATTGTCTTGAGTATGGTAGGAAACCAAAGTTTATTTAATTCTGTACTATCTATCACCACAAAAAATGAACTTCTTGAAGCAACAAAAATGCCAGCAATTTCATGTGCTTATGGATGACAAGGATGTCATGTCCTTTGGTGCACAGAGATGGAGACGATTTTTGCCCTACCTGTACACTACCCAGATGTCTCAAACATCACCAGAAACACAATACAGCCACTCTTGTGAAGTTCCTGGAGTGTTCCGGTAGCCATCTCTTTGCGCTCCTAAAGGAATACTTTATCAGTGTTTTTGTATACATCCGACAACAGCTTCGGAGACTGTGGTGACGCACATGTTATTTACTGTTGTTCCAGCTGTGGCAATATCAATTGGCATGAAAAAGTTAAGATTTGTGGGTTGGGGAGCCTATAGCTGTTGCGGTAGGGCGTGTGTTTGAGGAGCTCCAGGTCTTACAAGTTACTTTGGAGTTAGTTTTCAACCTTAATTTAATTTTCTTTTTGGGATTCATAGTCACACTTTCTGGGGCTATCCAAGAGGAGCCTGGTAAAAGCAGTAGTAGTCACCCCTTATATCAATGGGTACCGAGACCTATTTTTTGCCTTTCCAATATTGCGCCGTACCCCAAACTAATCCTGAATGAAAAAAAAAAAAATTAAAATTTGGACTAGTGACGCACATTTTATGCACGCTGTGGCAATTGCAATTTGCAATAAAATAATCTGCTAACAACAACCACTACCTACGACCACACCTGACTCCTGAAGTCATGCTTCAGTTATTAAGTCAAGTTAAATTATTATTTTTTTCTTTATTATGCGCAGCAGAGGCTCCAGGACCCTCGACCAAACCAGCAGCAGGAAAGAGGACATATGGCATCCTTTGGAAAATTAGATTACAGGAAAGGCATTGATTTTAGAAACACAGACATCATTAGTTGCAACCGTGAAATCTAAAAAAAACATAGATTATACACCCAGTACACTTATTTATCCTTAGGCCTTTTTAGCAGAGGCTCCAGGACCCTCCACAAAACCAGCAGCATGAAAGAGGACATATGGCATCCTTTAGAAAATTAGATTACAGGAAAGGCATTGATTTTATAAACACAGAGATCATTAGTTGCAACCGTGAAATCTAAAAAAACATAGATTATACACCCAGTACACTTATTTATCCTTAGGCCTTTTTAGCAGAGGCTCCAGGACCCTCCACAAAACTAGCAGCATGAAAGAGGACATATGGCATCCTTTAGAAAATTAGATTACAGGAAAGGCATTGATTTTAGAAACACAGAGATCATTAGTTGCAACCATGAAATCTAAAAAAAACATAGATTATACACCCAGTACACTTCTTTATCCTTATGCCTTTTTAGAAGAGTGTCCCGGAGCCTCAACAGAAAGAACAGCATGAAAGAGGACATATGGCATCCTTTTGAAAAATAGATTACAGGAAAGGCATTGATTTTTGAAAAACAGAAAAAATTTGATACAACCGGGAAATCTAAAAAAACATTGAATAGACACCCATTACACTTCTTTATCCTTAGGCCTTTTTAGCAGAGGCTCCAGGACACTCAACAAAACCAGCAGTAGGAAAGAGGACATATGGCATCCTTTGTGAAAAAAAGATTATAGGAAAGGCATTGATTTTAGAAACCCGGGGAAAATTTGTTGCAACCGTGAATTTGAATCAAAAAAATGATTGGATGGACACCCAGTACAATTCTTTCTCCCTCTGCCTTTTTATAAGAGGGTCCAGGACCCTCAAACAAAACACCAGCAGGAAAGGGGACATATGGCATACGTTTGAACAATAGAGTAAGAGTACAGGAAAGGCATTGATTTTAGAAACCCATAGATAATTTTTTGCAAATGTAAATTTGAATCAAAAAAATGATTCGATGGACACCCAGTACACCTCTTTCTCCTTAGGCCTTTTTATAAGAGGGTCCTGGACCCTCAAAAAAAACACCAGCAGGAAAGAGGACATATGGCATACTTTTGAAAATTAGATTACAGGAAAGGCATTGATTTTAGAAACACAGAGATCAGTTATATGACCCGGGAAATAGAAAAAAAACATTGATTGGACACCCAGTACACTTCTTTATCCTTAGTCCTTTTTATAAGAGTGTCCCGGAGCCTCAACAGAAAGAACAGCATGAAAGAGGACATATGGCATCCTTTTGAAAAATAGATTACAGGAAAGGCATTGATTTTTGAAAGACAGAAAAAAATTGTTACAACCGGGAAATCTAAAAAAACATTGAATAGACACCCATTACACTTCTTTATCCTTAGGCCTTTTTAGCAGAGGCTCCAGGACACTCAACAAAACCAGCAGTAGGAAAGAGGACATATGGCATCCTTTGTGAAAAAAAGATTATAGGAAAGGCATTGATTTTAGAAACCCGGGGATAATTTGTTGCAACCGTGAATTTTAATTAAAAAAAATGATTGGATGGACACCCAGTACAATTCTTTATCCATAAGGCCTTTTTATAAGAGGGTCCAGGACCCTCAAACAAAAAACCAGCAGGAAAGAGGAAATATGGCATACTTTTGAACAATAGAGTACAGGAAAGGCATAGATTTTAGAAACCGATAGAAATTTTTTTTAAAATGTAAATTTGAATCAAAAAAATGATTCGATGGACAGCCAGTACACCTCTTTCTCCTTAGCCCTTTTTATAAGAGGGTCCTGGACCCTCAAAAAAACACCAGCAGGAAAGAGGACGTATGGCATCCTTTTGAACAATAGAGTACAGGTACAGCATTGATTTTACAAACCCAGAGATCATTTTGGTCAATTGTTAAATAGAAAAATAAAAATGAGTGGCCAACCATTACACCTCTTTCTCCTTAGGCCTTTTTATAAGAGGGTCCTGGACACTCCAAAAAAAAAAACACCAGCAGGAAAGAGGACGTATGGCATCCATTTGAACAATAGAGTACAGGTACGACATTAATTTTACAAAACCAGAGATAATTTTGGTCAAATGAGAAATAGAAAATAAAAATGAGTGGACACCCAGTACACCTCTTTCACCTTAGGCCTTTTTATAAGAGTGTCCAGGACCCTCAAACAAAATACCAGCAGGAAAGAGAACATATGGCATACTTTGGAACAATAGAGTACTGGTACGGCATTGATTTGTGAAACCCACAGATAATTGTTTGTAAAAGTGAAATAGCCCCAAAAACCATGCTTGGAGTCCCACTCCAGGTCGTTCTCCTTCAGCTTTTTTATAAGAGGGTCCAGCACCCTCAACAGAAAAAACTGCATGAAACACCACCACATATGCCATCCTTTTGCACAAGCGAGTACAGGTATGGCATCCATTTTAGAAACCCAAAGATAATTGAGAGGAACCAGGAACATTTTTCTAAAAACTGGATGGGGCACCCATTACTACAGGTCGTTCTCCTTCAGCCTTTTTATATCATGGGCCACGACCCGCAACAGGCACAACAGCATGAAACACAACATATGCCACCCTTTTGCACAATAGAGTACAGGTATGGCATAAATAGAACACAGAGATAATTTAGAGCAACCAAGAGACGGATAAAGATGCTTGGTTGGTCCTACTCTTTCAAATTTGTTGCATTTTGCGTTCAATTGAATGGTCCACCGGATATGAGTGGTGTGTAAAGTTGTACAATACGTAACAGTTTAATCACTAGTGTTATGTGCCTTATTTTTTTTATTTGAGTTTTGTACCCACAGAGATGCAGCAGAGGCCAGAAAAATTAGGAATGTACAAATGACTGAAAAATTGTGGTATTGTTGAAGCAACTGCTGTAGCAGCAGCCAGAAAAATCGATGTTTGTAAAACATTTATAAAGTGCCCTAGAAGCTTGTGGCTTGAACACTAGTTGTTGGCGGATAAGTCAAGCAAGTCCTCCATCTTTATAACCAAAAAAAAAGGCCAGCCTGTGTACCAGTTGTAGCCCAAGGCAGCTCATATCATCATCAGTCATTTTTTATTCAAATGTATCGCCCAATGTCAGTCCCTTCGGGATCCAGCCCTCATTCATTTTTATAAAAGTGAGATAGTCAAGGCTTTATTGACCTAGGCGACTTCTCTTCTCAGTGACAAAACCTCCGGCTGCACTAAAAGTCCTTTCGGACAGGACACTTGAAGCGGGGCAGGCCAGAAGTTCCATTGCAAATTGGGATAGCTCAGGCCACAAGTCCAGCCTGCACACCCAGTAGTCAAGGGGTCCATCGCTCCTGAGAGTGTCGAGATCCGCAGTTAAAGCTAAGTAGTCTGCTACCTATCGGTTGAGTCTTTCTCTAAGGCTGGATCCCGAAAGGCTCTGATGGTGCATGGGAGTTAAAAAGGTACGCATGTCCTCCATCAACAAAACGTCAGGAAAGCGCCCGTTCCTTGCCACCGTGGTCGTGGGAGGAGGAGGATTAATTTCATCTCTTCCCCTGTTACATTCCCGTGGTGCTGTGACATCACCCTTATACGCTGTGTAAAGCATAGTTTTTAATTTAGTATGAAAATGCTCCATCCTTTCCGACTTGCGGGAATTTGGTAACATTTCAGGTACTTTATGCTTATACCGGTGGTCGAGGAGTGTGGACACCCAGTACAGGTCGTTCTCCTTCAGCTTTTTTATACGAGGGTCCCTCAACAGGCACGACAGCATGAAAGAACCCATTTGAACAAGGTTGGATGCTGAGCTAATCATGTCGCGTTCCTACTCCTCACTGATCTCACTGATGGTATCTTCTTCCCCCCAGCCACGTACAACACCACGGGTACCAGAGAGGTGACAACAACGAGCACCCTGGGATGACTGTTGTGCTCGGTCTTCCTCCTCCTCATCCTCCCCAAAGCCACATTCCTCCTCTGACTCCTCTTCCTCACAATCCTCTTCCTGCGTTGCCGCAGGTCCAGCAAGCAATGCTGATTCGGCTGTTTGCGGGGGTGATGGACACCACAACTCTCCCGCTTCCTCTTCACGCTCATCTACTGCCTGATCCAGCACTCTTCGCAGGGCACGCTCCAGGAATAAAACAAATGGTATGATGTCGCTGATGGTGCCTTCGGTGTGACTGACAAGGTTTGTCTCCTTCTCAAAAGGACGCATGAGCCTAAAGGCATTGCGCATGAGCGTCCAGTAATTTGGCAAAAATATCCCCAGCTCCCCAGAGGCTGTCCTAGCACCCCGGTCATACAAATACTCATTAACAGCTTTTTCTTGTTGGAGCAGGCGGTCAAACATTAGGAGTGTTGAATTCCACCGTGTCGGGCTGTCGCAAATCAAGCGCCTCACTGGCAGGTTGTTTTGATGCTGGATATCAGACAAGTGCGCCATGGCCGTGTAGGAATGCCTGAAATGGCCACACACCTTCCTGGCCTGCTTCAGGACGTCCTGTAAGCCTGGGTACTTATGGACAAATCATTGTACAATTAGATTACACACATGTGCCATGCACGGCACATGTGTCAACTTGCCCAATTTCAATGCCGCCACCAAATTACTTCCATTGTCAGAAACAACCTTGCCAATCTCCAGTTGGTGCGGAGTCAGCCACTGATCCACCTGTGCGTTCAGGGCGGTCAGGAGTGCTGGTGCGGTGTGACTCTCCGCTTTCAGGCAAGTCAACCCCAAGACGGCATGACACTGCCGTACCCGGGATGTAGCATAGTACCTGGGGAGCTGGGGGGGTGCCATAGATGTGGAGCAAGATGCAGAAGTTGAAGAGGACTCAGCCGAGGAAGAGGTTATGGAAGAGGATGGAGTAGGAGGAGTAGAGGAGGTAGCAGCAGGCCTGCCTGCAAGTCGTGGCGGTGTCACCAACTCTTCTGCAGAGCCACGCATTCCATGCTTGTCAGAAGTCAGCAGGTTTACCCAATGCGCAGTGTAGGTGATATACCTGCCCTGACCATGCTTTGCAGACCAGCTATCCGTTGTCATATGGACCCTTGCCCCAAAGCTGTGTGCCAGACATGCCATAACTTCCTTTCTCACAACAGAGTACAGGTTTGGGATTGCCTTTTGTGAAAATAAATTTCTGCCAGGTACCTTCCACTGCGGTGTCCCAATAGATACAAATTTTTTGAAAGCATCAGACTCCACTAGCTTGTATGGTAAAAGCTGGCGGGCTAAGAGTTCAGACAAGCCAAGGGGGTGACTTTGAGAAATTGGCTTCTTACGCTCAAACATGTCCTTGACAGACATCTGACTGTGAGCAGATGACCAGGAACTGCTACGTAAGAGAGACTGAGTGGAGGATGGTTGAGAGGGGGCAAGGAGGACAGCACTGGTTGACGTGGCTGAAGATGCTGGAGCAGGAGGAGGAGGGCGGCTTTCACTTTGTGTGCTGCTTCTACTCATGTGTTCTTCCCATCGGGCTTTGTGATGGGAGAACATGTGCCTTCGCAAAGCAGTTGTACCTAGGTGGCTGTTGGACTTCCCACGACTCAGTTTCTTTTGGCACAGGTTGCAAATGGCATCGCTGTTGTCAGAGGCAGACACACCAAAAAAATGCCACACTGCTGAGCTCTGAGATGACGGCATTCTGGTGGTGGCAACAGCATGAGTTGATGGGCGTCAACGGGCTGTCTGGCTGACCCCTGGTGACGATGCATGCTGTCTGACTGTGCCACTAGCTCCTTGAGACAAGCTCCCAGTGCTTCCAAAACGTCTCCTCCTCCTCCACCTCTCTGTCTCCCCATCTGAACTTTCCCCCTCTTCTTCTTCTCTTCTAGCAGGCACCCACGTGACATCCACCGACACATCCTCATCAACCACTTCACTTGTATCTGAAACATCAAGAAAGGAAGCAGCAGCGGGTACAACATCATCATCATCATCACACCGTACCTCCATGTCGGTAATGCTGCCTGACTGAGACTGATCACTATTATCTACATCCTCCGTCAATGATGGTTGCGCATCACTCATTTCTTCAAAATGATGTGTCAATAACTCCTGTGACAGATCAAGTGAAGCGGCTGTGGTGCTAGTGTTGGTGGTGGCGACAGGCGGCGGAGTGGCACTGGTCACTTGAGACCTGCCCAAAGCACAGCTGGATGTAGATGGTGCGTCAAGGTTAGGAGGACTAGCAGCAGAAGCTGAAGAAGATTGGGTTTCCTGTGTTAGCCATTCAACTAGGTCCTCCTCAGAAGTTTTTGCATCCCCCCTGGCACCCGGCGTCTGAACAATGTGCATATTTGTAGGGTCTAAAGGAATCACAGCACCACGACCACGACCACGGAACCTGCGGGGTGGCCTGCCTCTGCCTGTCATTTTTTTTTAAATGGACACTAACAATACTATTACACCAATTGAGTGGTGGCACTGTGAAAGTGGGCACAGTATACGCTGTGAGACTGACAACAACAAAAAAGACAGATGTTTTAAAAATCACAAATTGTTAATTTTTTGAAATATTACTAGTACTGTGGCAATAAATATGATTGTTTGGCACTATTTGGCAAATGGGCCTGTCTGGCACACACGCTGGGAGAAAGGAAACTGCAATTCAATGGCACTAGGAGACTGAAGAATCACAGTCAAAACAGTTATGATTAACAAAAATTCCAATCCTGTTACAATAAATATGAGTGGTGGCACTAATTGGCTAGTTGGGACTGGCACACAGGCAGGCAGGCAGGAGGAAAATGCAGTTCAAGGGCACTAGTAGACTGCAGATTGACAGTCAAAACAGTGTTGATTGACAAATTTTGCAATACTGTTAAAAGTAATATGATTGCTAGCACTAATTGGATAGTTGAGCCTGGCACACAGGCTGGCAGGCAGTAGAAAAGTGCAATTCAATGGCACAAGCAAAAAGAGGATTAAGATCAACAAAAAAGATTTTTTTAATTGTAATTAGTAACTATACTGTGACAAAATATTTGGATTGGTGTAAATAGTTGGCAAGACGGCCTGGCACAAAAGGATGGCAGGCAGGAGGGAGATGCAATTCAAGGAAACTAGGAGACTGATTACTGACAGTCTAATCAGTGATGATTGACAATTTTTTAAATACTGTTAACAGAAATATAATTGCTGACAACAATTGGCTAGGTAGGGGCCTGGCTCACAGCAGGCTGCAAGGCAGGAGGAAAGTGCTATTCAATGGCACCAGCAAACTGAGGATTCAAATCACAGCAACTATTACCAAAAATTTTAATTTTTAATTATTAGAATACTGTCACAACAAATATGATTGGTGTAAATATTTTTTAAGTAGGCCTGGCACACAGGCTTGGAAGGCTGTAGAAAAGTGCAATTCAAAGGCACGAGTAAACTGAGGGTTAAGATCATCAACAATAAAGATTTTTTTAATTGTAATTAGTAACTATACTGTGACAAAATATTTGGATTAGTGTAAATAGTTGGCAAGACGGCCTGGCACAAAAGGATGGCAGGCAGGAGGGAGATGCAATTCAAGGAAACTAGGAGACTGATTACTGACAGTCTAAACAGTGATGATTGACAATTTTTGAAATACTGTTAACAGAAATATGATTGCTTACAACAATTGGCTAGGTGGGGGCCTGGCTCACAGCAGGCTGCAAGGCAGGAGGAAAGTGCTATTCAATGGCACCAGCAAACTGAGGATTCAAATCACAGCAACTATTACCAAAAATTTTAATTTTTAATTATTAGAATACTGTCACAACAAATATGATTGGTGTAAATATTTTTTTAAGTAGGCCTGGCACACAGGCTTGGAAGGCTGTAGAAAAGTGCAATTCAAAGGCACAAGCAAACTGAGGGTTAAGATCATCAACAATAAAGATTTTTTTAATTGTAATTAGTAACTATACTGTGACAAAAAAATTGGATTGGTGTAAATAGTTGGCAAGACAGCCTTGCACAAAAGGATGGCAGGCAGGAGGGAGATGCAATTCAAGGAAACTAGGAGACTGATTACTGACAGTCTAAACAGTGATGAGTGACAATTTTTGAAATACTGTTAACAGAAATATGATTGCTGACAACAATTGGCTAGGTGGGGGCCTGGCTCACAGCAGGCTGCAAGGCAGGAGGAAAGTGTTATTCAATGGCACCAGCAAACTGAGGATTCAAATCACAGCAACTATTACCAAAAATTTTAATTTTTAATTATTAGAATACTGTCACAACAAATATGATTGGTTTAAATATTTTTTAAGTAGGCCTGGCACACAGGCTTGGAAGGCTGTAGAAAAGTGCAATTCAAAGGCACAAGCAAACTGAGGGTTAAGATCATCAACAATAAAGATTTTTTTAATTGTAATTAGTAACTATACTGTGACAAAAAAATTGGATTGGTGTAAATAGTTGGCAAGACAGCCTTGCACAAAAGGATGGCAGGCAGGAGGGAGATGCAATTCAAGGAAACTAGGAGACTGATTACTGACAGTCTAAACAGTGATGAGTGACAATTTTTGAAATACTGTTAACAGAAATATGATTGCTGACAACAATTGGCTAGGTGGGGGCCTGGCTCACAGCAGGCTGCAAGGCAGGAGGAAAGTGTTATTCAATGGCACCAGCAAACTGAGGATTCAAATCACAGCAACTATTACCAAAAATTTTAATTTTTAATTATTAGAATACTGTCACAACAAATATGATTGGTTTAAATATTTTTTAAGTAGGCCTGGCACACAGGCTTGGAAGGCTGTAGAAAAGTGCAATTCAAAGGCACAAGCAAACTGAGGGTTAAGATCATCAACAATAAAGATTTTTTTAATTGTAATTAGTAACTATACTGTGACAAAATATTTGGATTAGTGTAAATAGTTGGCAAGACGGCCTGGAACAAAAGGATGGCAGGCAGGAGGGAGATGCAATTCAAGGAAACTAGGAGACTGATTACTGACAGTCTAAACAGTGATGATTGACAATTTTTGAAATACTGTTAACAGAAATATGATTGCTGACAACAATTGGCTAGGTGGGGGCCTGGCTCACAGCAGGCTGCAAGGCAGGAGGAAAGTGCTATTCAATGGCACCAGCAAACTGAGGATTCAAATCACAGCAACTATTACCAAAAATTTTAATTTTTAATTATTAGAATACTGTCACAACAAATATGATTGGTGTAAATATTTTTTTAAGTAGGCCTGGCACACAGGCTTGGAAGGCTGTAGAAAAGTGCAATTCAAAGGCACAAGCAAACTGAGGGTTAAGATCATCAACAATAAAGATTTTTTTAATTGTAATTAGTAACTATACTGTGACAAAAAAATTGGATTGGTGTAAATAGTTGGCAAGACAGCCTTGCACAAAAGGATGGCAGGCAGGAGGGAGATGCAATTCAAGGAAACTAGGAGACTGATTACTGACAGTCTAAACAGTGATGAGTGACAATTTTTGAAATACTGTTAACAGAAATATGATTGCTGACAACAATTGGCTAGGTGGGGGCCTGGCTCACAGCAGGCTGCAAGGCAGGAGGAAAGTGTTATTCAATGGCACCAGCAAACTGAGGATTCAAATCACAGCAACTATTACCAAAAATTTTAATTTTTAATTATTAGAATACTGTCACAACAAATATGATTGGTTTAAATATTTTTTAAGTAGGCCTGGCACACAGGCTTGGAAGGCTGTAGAAAAGTGCAATTCAAAGGCACAAGCAAACTGAGGGTTAAGATCATCAACAATAAAGATTTTTTTAATTGTAATTAGTAACTATACTGTGACAAAAAAATTGGATTGGTGTAAATAGTTGGCAAGACAGCCTTGCACAAAAGGATGGCAGGCAGGAGGGAGATGCAATTCAAGGAAACTAGGAGACTGATTACTGACAGTCTAAACAGTGATGAGTGACAATTTTTGAAATACTGTTAACAGAAATATGATTGCTGACAACAATTGGCTAGGTGGGGGCCTGGCTCACAGCAGGCTGCAAGGCAGGAGGAAAGTGTTATTCAATGGCACCAGCAAACTGAGGATTCAAATCACAGCAACTATTACCAAAAATTTTAATTTTTAATTATTAGAATACTGTCACAACAAATATGATTGGTTTAAATATTTTTTAAGTAGGCCTGGCACACAGGCTTGGAAGGCTGTAGAAAAGTGCAATTCAAAGGCACAAGCAAACTGAGGGTTAAGATCATCAACAATAAAGATTTTTTTAATTGTAATTAGTAACTATACTGTGACAAAATATTTGGATTAGTGTAAATAGTTGGCAAGACGGCCTGGAACAAAAGGATGGCAGGCAGGAGGGAGATGCAATTCAAGGAAACTAGGAGAGTGATTACTGACAGTCTAAACAGTGATGATTGACAATTTTTGAAATACTGTTAACAGAAATATGATTGCTGACAACAATTGGCTAGGTGGGGGCCTGGCTCACAGCAGGCTGCAAGGCAGGAGGAAAGTGCTATTCAATGGCACCAGCAAACTGAGGATTCAAATCACAGCAACTATTACCAAAAATTTTAATTTTTAATTATTAGAATACTGTCACAACAAATATGATTGGTGTAAATATTTTTTTAAGTAGGCCTGGCACACAGGCTTGGAAGACTGTAGAAAAGTGCAATTCAAAGGCATGAGCAAACTGAGGGTTAAGATCATCAACAATAAAGATTTTTTTAATTGTAATTAGTAACTATACTGTGACAAAAAAATTGGATTGGTGTAAATAGTTGGCAAGACGGCCTGGCACAAAAGGATGGCAGGCAGGAGGGAGATGCAATTCAAGGAAACTAGGAGACTGATTACTGACAGTCTAAACAGTGATGATTGACAATTTTTGAAATACCGTTAACAGAAATATGATTGCTGACAACAATTGGCTAGGTGGGGGCCTGGCTCACAGCAGGCTGCAAGTCAGGAGGAAAGTGCTATTCAATGGCACCAGCAAACTGAGGATTCAAATCACAGCAACTATTACCAAAATTGTTAATTTTTAATTATTAGAATACTGTCACAACAAATATGATTGGTGTAAATATTTTTTAAGTAGGCCTGGCACACAGGCTTGGAAGGCTGTAGAAAAGTGCACTTCAAAGGCACGAGCAAACTGAGGATTAAGATCAACACTAAAAAATTTTTTTATTTAAATTAATAACTATACTGTCTGACTGTGACAACAATTATGATTGGTGTAAATAGTGAGCTAGACGGCCTGGCACAAAAGGCTGGCAGTGGCAGGCAGGAGATAAATGAAATTCAATGGCACTAGGAGACTGAATATTTGCAGTCCAAAAAATTATGTTTTTTTTTTTTTTTTATTACTGTTACAAGAATTGTGATTGGTGCCACTAATTGGCTACTTGGGCCTGGCAGACAGGCTGGCAGATATGAGTCGTGGATGGTAGGTAGGGCAGCAATTTAACACAGTATGCTGTGTAAGTGACAAAAACACAGGACTGATAGAAAATTAAGTTACATTACACTAGCAAAATATTTTAAAATTTTAGATTTTAATATTAAAATTATGTTAAGAAGTGCAATGCACATATGACTCTATGAGTGGTCGCACTGGCTGGCTGCTACGTAGGGCAGCAATTATAACAACAGTATGCTGTGTAAGTCAGATAGACAGTTAGACACAGGCCTGATAGAAAATACAATTAGATTACACTAGCATAATGATTTAAAGACTTTTTTTTTGGAAATTTTAAGAAAAAGGTTAAGCACATACATATGAGTCGTGGCTGATAGCCTTGGAAGGGCAGCTATTAAAAACAGTAGGCTCTGTATGTCGGATACACACACGCCTGATAGAAAATACTATTAGATTACACTAGAAAAATGATTGAAATTATTTTGGGGGGGGGGAATTAAAAAAAGGTTAAACACATATGAGTCGTGGCTCATAGACTAGGGAGGGCAGCAAGTAAACACAGTAGGCTCTCTATGTCAGCAAAACACACAGGCCGGATAGAAAATTATATTAGATTACACTAGCAAACAAATTTAAACTTTTTTTTTTTTATATATTAAAATTAAGGTGAAAGAAAAATAGATATGAGTGCTGGGTGGGTGGCTGCCTGGCACAGACCAATTAACCAAAAGACTGAAAAAAAGAGGTATATTAATGCTGAGTGAGCCTGACAGACACAGGCATGATAGTAAATGTAATTAGATTACACTAGAAAAATATTTTTTTGTGTTTTTTTTTAAAATTAAAAATAATGTTATAAACGGATATTAACACTGCTGGCTGCTGGCTGGCACAGAGCAATGAACCAGAGTATATGCTGTGTGACACTGGCCTGATAGAAAATGAAAAAAAATTACACTAGAAAAATAATTATATTTTTGGGTTAGTTAAATTTAAACTAATGTTGTTAGGGAGATATCAGTGGTGGCAGTAGTCTCAGCATATGCTGCGAGCCTTAAACACACAGCTGAAAGCCAGGCAAATGCTAATAAAAAAAAAAAAGAAAAAAAAAAACGGCACGAAATATAGCCCTAAAAAGGGCTTTTTGGGGTGCTGTGCTTGCAGCAGAGATGAGTGGAGTCCTTCTGGACTGTAAATACACTAGCCTAGCTATGTTTTTCCTATTAATGTCAGGAGCAAAAACACAACACGTCCTCTCATTAAAAAAGCAAGGTCGTTATGAGTCTAAAATGGCGAATTCCGAGTAGCTGGGAGTGTCTGTGAGGGAGTGTCTGATGTTGATTGACTCTAATGTGTCAGGCGGCTGTGACATAAAGGGTCAAAGTTTCCACAATGAAGACACATAGGGGCGGATCGCCATGTGTTCGCCCACAAACGCGAACGCGAACAACCTATGTTCGATGTGAACCGTTCGCGGGCGAACAGTTCCGGACATCACTACTGGTTAATTATTGCGCCTTAATTATCTAGCCTTAAGGTAATATGGGAAGGAATATCTGAAGAGATACCTAGGTAGGTGGCTGGAGGACTGCATGGCAGGATATAGTTTTGCTATCTAGTGCTCTTACAAACGGATAACAATCTTCAATACTGCTACCAAGAGAATCAAGAAAATGTGATAATAGAATTATTTAGAAAGATCTTAAAAATTGCATCCTCTATCTAAATCATGAAATAAATTGTTGGGTTTCATGTCCCTTTTATTCAGAACCCCACTGCTTATCTTAGGATCAATTCACATGAGAATAATCTACTGAGGGCAATATTATAAGTAGAACTGTATTTTGTGCTTCTGCTCGTGCGCTAACTCAGCTAGAAGTCATCTTTTTGCACGTGTTGGATAGCTCTCAAGTTGAAAGTAAAACTTTTTCCCTCTTGATGTGCACAAAAAGCTGAACTTTGAATTTGGCAATCATGTTATTATATTCCCCCATAGAAGTCAATGGAGTGTGAAATATGGAGAGAAAAAAAAAACTAACACCCTATTTCCGCTCAAACACGATCAGATTTTCTGAAGTGCGCTAACCTGACATGGAAATTTGAATATTTCACATTCTAATGTTCTTCACATAGAAGAATATGTTCTATTTATTCATATATATATATATATATATATATATATATATATATATATATATATATATATATATATATATATATATATATATATATATATAATGGTATTTTGGTACAATTAATATATATAACTATATGTCTAGATTTATACAGATATATATATACAGGGAGTGCAGAATTATTAGGCAAATGAGTATTTTGACCACATCATCCTCTTTATGCATGTTGTCTTACTCCAAGCTGTATAGGCTCGAAAGCTTACTACCAATTAAGCATATTAGGTGATGTGAATCTCTGTAATGAGAAGGGGTGTGGTCAAATGACATCAACACCCTATATCAGGTGTGCATAATTATTAGGCAACTTCCTTTCCTTTGGCAAAATGGGTCAAAAGAAGGACTTGACAGGCTCAGAAAAGTCAAAAATAGTGAGATATCTTGCAGAGGGATGCAGCACTCTTAAAATTGCAAAGCTTCTCAAGCGTGATCATCGAACAATCAAGGGTTTCATTCAAAATAGTCAACAGGGTCGCAAGAAGCGTGTGGAAAAACCAAGGCGCAAAATAACTGCCCATGAACTGAGAAAAGTCAAGCGTGCAGCTGCCAAGATGCCACTTGCCACCAGTTTGGCCATATTTCAGAGCTGCAACATCACTGGAGTGCCCAAAAGCACAAGGTGTGCAATACTCAGAGACATGGCCAAGGTAAGAAAGGCTGAAAGACGACCACCACTGAACAAGACACACAAGCTGAAACGTCAAGACTGGGCCAAGAAATATCTCAAGACTGATTTTTCTAAGGTTTTATGGACTGATGAAATGAGAGTGAGTCTTGATGGGCCAGATGGATGGGCCCGTGGCTGGATTGGTAAAGGGCAGAGAGCTCCAGTCCGACTCAGACGCCAGCAAGGTGGAGGTGGAGTACTGGTTTGGGCTGGTATCATCAAAGATGAGCTTGTGGGGCCTTTTCGGGTTGAGGATGGAGTCAAGCTCAACTCCCAGTCCTACTGCCAGTTTCTGGAAGACACCTTATTCAAGCAGTGGTACAGGAAGAAGTCTGCATCCTTCAAGAAAAACATGATTTTCATGCAGGACAATGCTCCATCACACGCGTCCAAGTACTCCACAGTGTGGCTGGCAAGAAAGGGTATAAAAGAAGAAAATCTAATGACATGGCCTCCTTGTTCACCTGATCTGAACCCCATTGAGTACCTGTGGTCCATCATCAAATGTGAGATTTACAAGGAGGGAAAACAGTACACCTCTCTGAACAGTGTCTGGGAGGCTGTGGTTGCTGCTGCACGCAATGTTGATGATGAACAGATCAAAACACTGACAGAATCCATGGATGGCAGGCTTTTGAGTGTCCTTGCAAAGAAAGGTGGCTATATTGGTCACTGATTTGTTTTTGAATGTCAGAAATTTATATTTGTGAATGTTGAGATGTTATATTGGTTTCACTGGTAAAAATAAATAATTGAAATGGGTATATATTTGTTTTTTGTTAAGTTGCCTAATAATTATGCACAGTAATAGTCACCTGCACACACAGATATCCCCCTAAAATAGCTATAACTAAAAACAAACTAAAAACTACTTCCAAAACTATTCAGCTTTGATATTAATGAGTTTTTTGGGTTCATTGAGAACATGGTTGTTGTTCAATAATAAAATTAATCCTCAAAAATACAACTTGCCTAATAATTCTGCACTCCCTGTATATATATATATATATATATATATATATATAGGAATATCTATTTATAAATACTTAGAACATATTACCCTATGTGAAGAACATTGGAATGTGAAATATTTACACTAAATACAAAGTTAAACACTATATTAAATATGAATATTGCATAAATACGCGTTTACATCTTTTTTTTCTTCTTCTTCGAGAATAACTCGTGTATTTAATTTACAAATCTAGACAAGTCAGAAGACTTACTTTTCCCACAGAAAACCTCTGAATACATTGTTTCTAATGCAGCAAAGTATTCTAGGTAAGATACACAAATGAGGTTCACAATGACTCACTTTTTACTTTAGCCTGCTTTTTAAGGCAGACTTCCCTTAACACCATAGCATCACCGTATTACACAGCTTTTAAGCTTAGCTAGGGTTAGTACAGTGATTTAGACCAATCCCAAGGCAGCTGTTTTGTGGATTTTGCCACTCATCAGCTGGGAGTAGGTTAAATCACTGCTGGGTAAAGTTGATTTCTGGGCGAAATACAACAACAATTAAAATTTATATATATATATATATATATTATATATTATTTATATACAGTATATATATGTGTGTATTCATATGTATTTATATATGTATATATATCTGTAAATACAAATATACACACATAAATACACACACACATATATATATATATATATATTTATTTAAATTTAAACATGTATTTGCATATATTTCAATGTTAAAGCCCTTTGAAGCCATTTTTGTGCTATCCTGACACCTTTTAAATTTAATTTACTTTCAACTTATAATATGCCGCAATAAACCCAATATCGCTTGAGCTACTCGTAATCTGGTCTTGAGTATTGTGTTTTTATTAGTTCAGTTAAAACAATAAAGATCAGAAAGAATTTTACTTTTCTGGCACTTTCTTGTTTTTTTCAGAATTATTTTCTTGATACTTGCAGGTGAGGTGTCTACTTAGAGAAAGCAGTCAGACTGTTGGAAACACTTGCAAGGATACGGCTAGATTACGAGTCTTGCGTTAGGCTTAAAAGGCAGCGTTGGTCGGTCCCAACGCTGCTTTTTAACGCCCGCTGGTATTATGAGTCTTGAAGGTACAGGTGTACCGCTCACTTTTTTGGCCAGACTCGGAAATACCGCAAATCCACTTACTTCAATTGCGTATCCTCTTTTTTCAATGGGACTTGCATAGCACTGGTATTACGAGTCTGCCAAAAAGTCAGCGGTAGTCCCTCTCCTATCAAGACTGGTACCGCATTTAAAAGTCAGTAGTTAAGAATTTTACACTACAATGCCGTAGCATAAAACTCTTAACTAAAGTGCTAAAAAGTACACTAACACCCATAAACTACCTATTAACCCCTAAACCGAGGCCCCCCATAGCGCAAACAATTTTAACCCCTAATCTGCTGAAACGGACATCGCCGCCACTTTAATAAATATATTAACCCCTAAACCGCCACACGCCACACTCCGTCCCGCAAACACTAGTTAAATTTAATTAACCTCTAATCTGCCATCCCTAACATCGCCGCCACCTACCTACATTTATTAACCCCTAATCTTCTGCCCCCCAACGTCACCGCCACTATATTAAAGTTATTAACCCCTAAATCTAAGTTTAACCCTAACCCCCCTAACTTAAATATAATTTAAATAAATATAAAAAAAATCTAACTATCATTAACTAAATTATTCCTATTTAAAACTAAATACTTAGCTATAAAATAAACCCTAAGATAGCTACAATATAACTAATAGTTACATGCAGCTAGCTTCGGGCTTTTTTTTATTTTACAGGCAAGTTTGTATTTATTTTAACTAGGTAGAATAGTTAGTAAATAGTTATTAACTATTTAATAACTACCTACCTAAAATAAAGACAAATTTACCTGTAAAATAAAACCTAATTTAAGTTACAATTACACCTAACACTACCACTATAATTAAATTAATTCCCTAAATTAAATAAAATTATCTAAAGTACAAAAAAACAAACACTAAATTACAGAAAATAGTAAAAAAATTAAAAGCTTTTTATTATTATTATTATTTTTATTATTATCATCGGTTATTTGTAGAGCACCAACAGATTCCGCAGCGCTAACTAATTACACCTAATCTAATCCCCCTAACAAAATAAAAAAGACCCCCCAAAATAAAAAAATCCCTACCCTACACTAAATTACAAATAGCCCTTAAAAGGGCCTTTGGCGGGACATTGCCCCAAAGTAGTTAGCTCATTTACTGTAAAATAAAATACAAATCCCCCCCAGCATTAAAACCACCACCCACACAACCAACCCTACTCTAAAACCTACCCAATACCCCCTTTAAAAAAACTAACACTAACCCCCCTGAAGATCACCCTACCCAGGAGACGTCTTCATCCAACCGGGCAGCAGTGGTCCTCCAGACGGGCAGAAGTCTTCATCCATACGGCATCTTCATCTTCTATCTTCATCAATCTGTCGTGGAGTGGGTCCATCTTCAAGACATCCGATGCGGAGCTTCCTCTTCATCCGGAGTCTTCTTACTAAATGATGGTACCTTTAAGTGACGTCATCCAAGATGGCGTCCCTTCATTCCGATTGGCTGATAGAATTCTAACAGCAATTCAGAATTAAGGTAGAAAAAAATCCTATTGGCTGATGCAATCAGCAATTGGATTGAGCTGCATTCTATTGGCTGTTCCAATCAGCCAATAGAATGCAAGCTCAATCCTATGGCTGATTGCATCTAGCCCAATAGGATTTTTTCTACCTTACTTCCGATTGGCTGATAGATTTCTATCAGCCAATCGGAATTGAAGGGACGCCATCTTGGATGACGTCACTTATAGGTACCGTCATTAGTAAGAAGACTCCGGATGAAAGAGAATGCTCCACGTCGGAGTGTCTTGAAGATGGACCCGCTCCGCGCCAGATGGATTAAGATAGAAGATGCCATCTGGATGAAGACTTCTGCCCGTCTGGAGGACCAGTTCTGCCCAGTTGGATCTTTGGGGGTTAGTGTTAGGTTTTTTTAAGGGGGTATTGGGTGGGTTTTAGAGTAGGTTGTTTTGTGTGGTGGGTGGGTTTTAATGTTGGGGGGATTTGTATTTTATTTTTACAGGTATAATAGCTGATTACTTTGGGGGAATGCCTTGCAAAAGGCCCTTTTAAAGGCTATTTGTAATTTAGTGTAGGGCAGGGTTTTTTTATTTTGGGGGGGGCTTTTTTATTTTGTTAGGGGGATTAGATTAGGTGTAATTATTTTAAAAATCTTGTAATTTAGTGTTTTTATTTTGTACTTTAGATAATTTTATTTTATTTAGTTAATTTATTTAATTATAGTGTAGTGTTAGGTGTAATTGTAACTTTGGTTAGGTTTTATTTTACAGCTACTTTTGTCTTTATTTTAGCTAGGTAGTTATTAAATAGTTAATAACTATTTAGTAACTATTGTACCTAGTTAAAATAAATACAAATTTGCCTGTAAAATAAAAATAAATCCTAAGATAGCTACAATATAACTAATAGTTACATGCAGCTAGCTTCTGGCTTTTTTTTATTTTACAGGCAAGTTTGTATTTATTTTAACTAGGTAGAATAGTTAGTAAATAGTTATTAACTATTTAATAACTACCTACCTAAAATAAAGACAAATTTACCTGTAAAATAAAACCTAATTTAAGTTACAATTACACCTAACACTACCACTATAATTAAATTAATTCCCTAAATTAAATAAAATTATCTAAAGTACAAAAAAACAAACACTAAATTACAGAAAATAGTAAAAAAATTAAAAGCTTTTTATTATTATTTTTATTATTATCATCGGTTATTTGTAGAGCACCAACAGATTCCGCAGCGCTAACTAATTGCACCTAATCTAATCCCCCTAACAAAATAAAAAAGACCCCCCAAAATAAAAAAAATCCCTACCCTACACTAAATTACAAATAGCCCTTAAAAGGGCCTTTGACGGGACATTGCCCCAAAGTAGTTAGCTCATTTACCTGTAAAAAAAAATACAAATCCCCCCCCAGCATTAAAACCCACCACCCACACAACCAACCCTACTCTAAAACCTACCCAATACCCCCTTTAAAAAAAACTAACACTAACCCCCTGAAGATCACCCTACCAGGAGACGTCTTCATCCAACCGGGCAGCAGTGGTCCTCCAGACGGGCAGAAGTCTTCATCCATACGGCATCTTCTATCTTCATCAATCTGTCGCGGAGCGGGTCCATCTTCAAGACATCCGATGCGGAGCTTCCTCTTCATCCGGAGTCTTCTTACTAAATGATGGTACCTTTAAGTGACGTCATCCAAGATGGCGTCCCTTCAATTCCGATTGGCTGATAGAATTCTAACAGCCAATCAGAATTAAAGTAGAAAAAATCCTATTGGCTGATGCAATCAGCCAATTGGATTGAGCTGGCATTCTATTGGCTGTTCCAATCAGCCAATAGAATGCAAGCTCAATCCTATTGGCTGATTGCATCAGCCAATAGGATTTTTTCTACCTTACTTCCGGAATTGAAGGGACGCCATCTTGGATGACGTCACTTATAGTACCGTCATTTAGTAAGAAGACTCCGGATGAAGAGAATGCTCCGCGTCGGATGTCTTGAAGATGGACCCACTCCGCGCCAGATGGATGAAGATAGAAGATGCCATCTGGATGAAGACTTCTGCCCGTCTGGAGGACCAGTTCTGCCCAGTTGGATCTTCGGGGGTTAGTGTTAGGTTTTTTTAAGGGGGTATTGGGTGGGTTTTAGAGTAGGGTTGTTTGTGTGGGTGGTGGGTTTTAATGTTGGGGGGATTTGTATTTTATTTTTACAGGTAAAATAGCTGATTACTTTGGGGGAATGCCTCGCAAAAGGCCCTTTTAAAGGCTATTTGTAATTTAGTGTAGGGCAGGGTTTTTTTTATTTTGGGGGGGGGGCTTTTTTATTTTGTTAGGGGGATTAGATTAGGTGTAATTATTTTAAAAATCTTGTAATTTAGTGTTTTTATTTTGTACTTTAGATAATTTTATTTTATTTAGTTAATTTATTTAATTATAGTGCAGTGTTAGGTGTAATTGTAACTTTGGTTAGGTTTTATTTTACAGCTACTTTTGTCTTTATTTTAGCTAGGTAGTTATTAAATAGTTAATAACTATTTAGTAACTATTGTACCTAGTTAAAATAAATACAAATTTGCCTGTAAAATAAAAATAAATCCTAAGATAGCTGCAATGTAACTATTAGTTATATTGTAGCTAGCTTAAGGTTTATTTTATAGATAAGTATTTAGTTTTAAATAGGAATAATGTAGTTAATGATAGTTATTTTATTTATATTTATTTAAATTATATTTAAGTTAGGGGAAGTTAGGGTTAGACTTAGGTTTAGGGGTTAATAACTGTAATATAGTGGCGGCAACGTTGGGGGCAGCAGATTAGGGTTTAATAAGAGTAGGTAGGTTGCAGCAACATTGGGGGTAGCAGATATGGGCTTAATAAATATAATGTAGGTGTCGGCGATGTTGGGGGCAGCAGATTTGGGGTTCATAAGAATAATGTAGGTGGCAGCGGGTTCCAGAGTGGCAGATTAGGGGTTAATAATATAATGTAGGTGTCGGTGATGTCGGGGGTGGCAGATTATGGGTTAATAAGTTTAAGATTAGGGGTGTTTAGAGTTGGGCTTCATGTTAGGGTGTTAGGTGTAGACATAACTTTTGTTTCTCCATAGGAATCAATGGTGCTGCGTTAGGAGCTTTACGCTGCTTTTTTGCAGGTGTTAGGTTATTTTTTAGCCGGCTCTCCCCCATTGATTCCTTTGGGGAAATCATGCACGAGCACGTTCAGCCAGCTCAAAATTTTGCTCTACGATCACTTTTTTGCAGTTAACGCCAGGTTTGTAAAAACCTGTAATGCCAGTGTTGTCTGTAAGTGAGCGGTGAGGCATAAACTGCTCGTTAGCACCGCTTAGCCTCTAATGCAAAACTCGTAATCTAGGCCATATATTTCAATATTAATTCAAGCAAATACATTTACAATAAAACTTATTTTTCTCTCTTATCATTTGAGACTTTAGAGTTAATTTTGAAAGAAAGTTTGAATTGAGATTTTAACTTTGAGATCATTGATAAGTAGTTATTGTTATTTAAACATCCAATTAAAAGGATGTGGAAACCGAAAAAAAAAAATATGTTGTAGATTAAGACAGAGCATTCAATTAAAAATAAATCAATTTTAATTCTATTATTAAATTTGCTTAATTCTTATGGTATTCTTTATTTAAGAGATACCTAGTTAAGTGTCTGGAGCATGTGGAAAACTGCTGCCAGATAGTGATTTTCATCAAAAGATATCAAGAGAATAAAATGATAATAGAAGTAAATTAGAAAGTTGTTTAAAATTGTATGCTCTAATCTGAATTTGGATTTCATATCCCTTTAATGTTTTTCTATTTTCTATGTTTTGAACGTTGCTTTGTAATGGTGTACCCTTATTTAATTTTATTTCACAATATGCATGTATTGTATACAACCTGTTGCAGGTTTATTTTGTGTGTAAAAAAGAGATTCCATAGTATTTGTACTTAATTATGTGTATGTAATATCTATTACTACATTTCCTAAATAGAAAGGTATTGTTGAAAAGAAAGAATAGCTCCACTCAAGTTATTTTCCTAATCAAATATATATTGCTTGCAGCCAAAATGTACTTTAACACTACATCAGATTGCATATTGTGATATTACGTGATTGCGTTTATGGTATGTTCAAAAATTCAATATAACAGAACTAAAACATAAATTGGCTGATTTTGCAATTCTTCTTTCTGAAGTTAGCTCACCTGTGGTTACTGTTAAAATGCAGTGGACCTCCAAGCTTCTGACTAGTCACAAAGACTGGCAGGACGCATTTACTCACCACCATTCAGGCATAAATTATCAGCCCCTCACTGTTTTAAATACAGTTGATTGTTTTTGATCGTCCATGATGAAATGTGCTAAACGTTTGTTTTTGCTTGATGAGCCAAAATAATGCCAGTACAATAGAAAATATTCTTAAGCAGTAGAATCTTAATGGTGCAAAAGAGCAGTAATTTCGGCTACCCACAAGGTCTTAGCTGGGCTGCTGACATGCGTTTTGGCGGGATCACAGCTACCTTTGTAATTGTACTCTGTGGGACTTCCATTTCTTTTTACATTTAAATAAAACATCATTAAACAGAATATCTAAACAAAACCCCACTTCATCTAAAATAAAATCATTTGTCTTTAAACAAAAGTATGCTTAGTCAATTGAAAGTTCGAGAACCATGGAAATATTTTTAAAATAAATATATTGATTAACAAACCCACATTTTATAAATTCCAACGGTATATTTATCTTTATTGAAGATTTACTTAATTTTGAGGGACAGTCTAGTCAAAATTAAACTTTCATGATTCAGATGGGGCATGCAATTTTTTTTTTTTTTTTAAATTTTTTATTTTGTACCAACAATGCCACAAATGTAATCATGGAACAGTCAAAAACAGTTTTGTATAACAGTTACAAGAAATAAAGAACTAATTGTTGCAGTAAATGTGTCCAATCATCCTTATTTGTAAATACAAGCTTCATAAGAATGGGACTATCCACCATATACCGTTTATCATTTCTATTTACTTCCATTTTTTATGAAACACTGTTGGAGTTTTTTAACTTAATATTTGAGAAAGAGAAAATAAAACAACAAAGGAAAGAAAAAAAAACCCCCAAAAAAAACGTTTCTCTCCCCCCTACCCCCACCCCCACACCCGCGCCCGCCCCCCACTACCAGGCGGCACCAATTGTACTATTTCAGAGCTTTGAATGGAGTTATCATATATTCCACTTCTGCTAGAGAAAAACGTTTATGAATTTAGACCATTTGCTAAAAAAAACTGTAATTTCTTGCTCTGAGTTCAGATCTGTAGCAAGTTGTTCGATCCGATATTGTTTTTTAAGGTAGTTCTTTACTTCATTCGTCGTGGGTATAAATCTAGTTTTCCATTTTTTAAAAATCAAGTTCCTTGCAGCTAAGATTACTAGGTTCACTAATTTGGCATCTCTGAAGTCTTCCTTATTTCTTGACAGAAAGATTATGGTTAGTAGGTTAAATTTAAACAAATCGGTTTTCACCCTTTTTAATAGCCAGAATTCTAATCTGTACCAAAATTGTTTGATTTTAGGGCATGACCATACCATATGTATTAAGTCTGCGGCTAACATACTACATTTTGGACATATATTGAATTCCTTATTGTTCCATCTGTGAGCCTTGTCTGGTGTATAATATGTTTGATATAGAACCTTTATGTGGGACTCTCTCCAGGTTTCAGAAATAGTGGAATTATGGAGGAGTGTCAGGGATCTCATAATGTGTACTTCCTTATCTATGCTCGTAGGTAGTTGATCTGACCATTTTTGAGCTAGTTTCTCTACATTACTACCACCTTCTTTCGAGTTAAGATAGGTATACCATGGGGAAATCGAACATTGACCTGCCTTAATCAGGGTTGGCCATGATTCCAGTTTCCCCCAGGTCCATTTCCAATTGAATTGGGCTCGTAACTGACTAGTATAATGTCTGACTTGCAAGTAAGCAAAGAAGTCTTGGTTGTCAAGATTAAATTCCAGTTTCAGCTAATGGAAAGTTTTGATGATTCCTGAGTCTAAGTGGTAAAGCTGTGTGGTGCATTTAAGCCCTTGTTCCTGCCATCTCTTCAAATGGGGAGCTTGAGAGCCCTCTTAAAATTCTGGGTTCCCTAGGAAGGTTTGGTATCTGGGGATATTCGTGTTTATACCCATTAGTGCTCCAATCTTTTTCCATGCCTGTATTATTATGTATATAGTTTTATGGGTCTTCACCTGTTTGGGAATTAGATGAGCCGGTGTATGAAGTAATGATATTGGCTTCAGGGGGTAGATTATGCTGTTCTCTAATCTATTGTCCGTAAAATAGTCGGCTTCTGCTATCCAGTCTGCCGCAATTCGGCCTAGGAAAACTAGATTGTAAAGATATAAGTTAGGAAGGGCTAGTCCCGCGAATTGTTTTGCTAGATATAATCTCTGCAGCGAGATTCTAGGTTTCCTTGTCTGCCATATGAATTTGCGAAGCACCTGATTGAATTTCTTAATATCTTGTGCTTTTATGAACAATGGGAGATTCTGCAGAATGTATGTTATCTTTGGTAGGATTACCATTTTATATAGAGCAGTACGACCCGAAAGGGAAAGAGGCAATTTCTGCCAGTCTCTCATTAATGTGATTGCATTTGTAATCATTGGGGTTATATTTAAGGAGTACCACTCTTGGGGATTGGATGAGACTATAATCCCTAGGTATCTAATGAGTCTATGACTGTTTTAAATGGATTGTTTATTGAGAGGTGTCGGTCTTTCTTAACCAGAGCAGTTCTGTCTTTTGTTTATTCATTCTATACCCTGCAAAATATCCGAAGTGTTCAATAATGTTAAGTACTATTGGAATATTCTTAGCGGTGTTAGAAACATATACTAGCAGATCGTCCGCATATAGAGCCACTTTCAGTTCTTTATTGTGAATTTTGATTCCTTCAACCTGTTTTCTGATTTTTATAGCTAGGGGTTCAATCGCCAAATCAAACAGAAGTGGCGAAAGCGGGCATCCCTGTCTCGTGCCTTGCCCTAGTCGAATGCTCTTAGATTCCTGCCCATGAATTACTAGTATAGATGATGCCTGGGAGCAAAGATTATTTACTAAGTTTAAGAATTTCTCTTGAAATCCATATTGTTTCAATGTGTTTAAGATATGGTCATGGCTAACTCGGTCAAACGCCTTCTCAGCATCGATTGCTATTACCGCTGCATCCTGATTCTGATCAGGCTTGCCTTCACTATATTTAAAATAATCAATGGATAAGAGCAGTTGTCTAATTTTAGATGAGGAACTTCTTTTAAGAAGAAAACCTACTTGATCGCTATGAATCACCTCAGGTAAGCCTTTTTGCATTCTTTTGGCCAAAATTGAAGCAAAAATCTTATAGTCCGTGTTCAACAGTGCGATGGGTCTATAAGATTCTCTGCGTTGTGGATCTTTCCCTGCTTTGGGTATGAGGATCGTATGTGATGCTAGGAAACTGGGGGGTATTTGGTTATTCTGTTGAAAGAGGTGGTTGTAAAGGATAGTTAAATGAGGAACAATTACTTTGTCCAGGCTTTTGTAGAATTCGTTTGGCAAAGCGTCAGGACCTGGCGCTTTTTCACCTTTCAGAGCTTGAATTGCCTGCATTACCTCTAGTTCTGTTATTGGGGCGTTTAGTGTCAAATTAAAATCAGGAGAGATTTTTGTAATATTAATGTCTTCCCAGAAACTGTCCCTCTTATTTATATTGACTGAGTCAGCCGTGTATATTGAGTTATAATATTGAAAAAATGATTCAGTTATTTCCTCTGGTGAGGTAAGTAGTTTGCCGTTAATTTGTATTGCTTCAATTAATTTAGAAGATTTCGAGTTTTTTACTAATTTCGCCAACATTTTACCTGATTTATTACCAAATTTGTAAAGATTTGATTGGTATCTTAAGTTTGCTTGTGTAGCATTCAGGACTAAGAAAGTATCTATATCCTCTTTGGCCTTAATGTACCTCTTCCAGTTCTCATCTGAGGGGAGGTTCAAATATCTATTGTAGGCGTTAGTTACCGTAGCAATTATTTGTGTCTCTCTCAGGCGGGTTTCCCTTCTAATATTCGCTGTGTATGCAATTATGTCCCCCCTTAGTACCACTTTTGCTGCTTCCCACAGAGTTACTGGGCTGGAGACTGAATTTTTGTTGTTTTGAAAATAGTCTTCCCATTTTCTTTTAAGCCAATCTCTAAACTTTGCATTTTTAATCAAGTGCTTGGGAAAAAAGAAGCTTTGTTTTTTAACAGAAATGTTTTTATCTGGAATATATAATGTGATTGGTGCATGATCGGAGATCAGAATATCTGCGATTTGTGATTTAACCCCTCTTTGATATAAACTATCATTGATTAACATAAGGTCAATTCTAGATAGCGATTTAGTTGTTTTGGAGTAACATGTGTACTTTTTGCTGTCAGGGTTTTGTACCCTCCAGACATCTCTGACTGCTAGGTTCCGCATAAATGATTTAAATATTTTGCTTTCTAGCTTGTCTTTCTTATTTATTCTCTGTGCTACTCCAAATCTTAATCTGTCTAGGGGGGCTCGCGGGGACATATTAAAGTCCCCTGCGATGATTATATGCCCTTCTGCCATTTCCAAGATTTTTGATTGGAGAGAGTCCCAAAACCCGTATTCAATTATGTTAGGTGCATACAGATTGCATATAGTGTATGTTAATTTTTATATCTTTAGTTTTAATATTATAAATCTACTTAGCGGGTCGATCCATGTGTCTAGTTTTTCATAATTTAATTTCTTCCCTAAGAGAATAGCCACTCCCTTTTTCCTTTTGATTGAGGGAGCAAAAATACATTCAGCCACCCAAGAAGATTTTAGCTTTAACGATTCTTCAGTGTTAAGATGTGTTTCTTGGATTAGAGCTATGTGGGTGTTTATTTTCTGTAAATGTGCCAGTATTGTTTTTCGCTTAATTGGTGAGACAATCCCACCTATGTTCCATGAGGTAATTTTAATATCTTTATTCATAGCTTGATTTTTATTCTATTTGTGGGAGAGTTAATTTTGTGCAATGGAGGGCAGACGCCGGAGGGGGGGGGGGGGAAGAGAAAAAAAAAAAAAAAAAACACACATAAAACATAAAGATTTGTCTCTAACAAAAATATGATAAGCATTCATAGGATCTCAATAGTAAACTAACTTCTATGGGGTAGACCTTTGACCCCATGTTCAGATATCTTTTTCTCGGCTTCCTCTGCTGAGTCAAAAAGAAACGTTTGACCTTCTAATGTAAGTTTGAGTGTCGGCTGGGAAAATGACAGTTGCCTGCCAGCCCATTTTTAGCATTCTGCCACAGACCAGGGAGAGCTCCCTCCTCTTTAAGGAGGTCTCTATAGAGAAGTCCTGAAATAGCAGAATTTTATTTTCGTTATGAAAGATAGGTTGGTTTTTGCGATAAGATTGAAGAAACCTAATCTTATCCTGAAAGTTCAAGAACTTTGCGATAATGGGTCTTGGTCTGACCAAATTGGTTGAGGTGTCAGGAGCTCTCCCCAATCTGTGAACCCTCTCAATCAGTATGGGTGTTTGTGTTGGGGGAATTTTTAACAGTTGGGGCAAAAGATGTGTCATAACCTGCATAAGCTCATCTTGTTTGAATGACTCTGGGAGGCCTATAATCCTCAAGTTATTCCTCCTTGATCTATTTTCTAAATCTTCAATTTTAGCCTGACGTTTCAAGATTGTGAGCTGGTTGTCTTCCGTTTTTGCCACATATGTATTTGTTGTATCCTCCAGATCTGAGATTCTCTGCTCTGCCTCTTGAATTCTTTGTGAGAATTGTCTGACCTCTAAGGTCAGTAGCGATATATCCTGTCTAATTTCATTTTTCAGTGAGTCAAATTTTGGGGCGATAGCCTCTAAAATACTAGCTACCAGGTTTTGTGTTTCGTGTGAGCTTGATATATTTTGAAGTTTTGAGGGTGTTGTTTCTGTAAGAGGCTCTACCAGTGTTCCTGTAAGGTTCTTGTTCCTGCGGTCCTTGTTTTTAGCTGCCGCTGCCATGCCTGGAATCGGTTTGCCAGTGAGTGATGGTGAAGTGATAAATTTATCCATAAACGTGAAAAAGAAAAAGAAAAAAAGAAGAAAAACCACCCTGTGTCAAGAATAAACGTGAACGTGCTATGTGAGAGAAAAAAAAAAAAAAAAAAAAAAAGGGGGAGACCCCGAAGGGAGGGATGGGGGGGTTGGAGTGCGAGGAAAGTAAGGGAGAGAAGCGAGACAAGTGAAGTCGTCGCAGACCTCTCATTCAGTGGTGCCTGATCTGTGCCAAAAATAAATAAAAAAAAAAAAAACTGATTTAGGAGAAAACCCTCCGTGCTTTGAGCCCCAATTCTACCCGCGTGCTTAGTGTGCTCAAGTGATAAAAATCAAGGACGCAGGTTTTTTGCAGACTATACAGCCTTTTTTTGTTACCTGTATTTCTCTCTGTTTGAGTTTTCAGTCAAGGTATACTATCTTAGTATGTCTATTCCTCTTTTAATGTGTTCCCTAGGTGACCTTTTAATCCCTTCGGATCAGTATTTACTGCGACCCGTAAACAAATGTGATTTATTTATCTCTAACAGATATATGTATGCTCACAAATTCTGTATTCGTGAAAAAAATTTATTTCCTTCTTTTACCCCTAACTCGGCATTGGAGCGTTGCAATAGGCCTGCCTTTATCTTTAAAACCCTTAGTGTACCTTTTTAGGGCCCTTTCTACCCTTGCTCTACCTCCTTCTTGTACTATGCACAGGGGCTGTTTTAAATTATCTAGTGTGTCAAACTAGGTGGTCCCCCACCAATTCTGACTTACCCACTCTTTTTCCTGTTCCCACCTTTCTCACTTTAAGTATATAGCTTTTTCAGCCTGCTAATCTCAAGTTGCTTACTCTCTTTTAATACATCACCAGTTGCTTTTCATGTGGGGGATAAAGTGTAATACTTATGGGGTAAGAATAGCCCTTTCCAGTGTCAGCTATTTGAGCCCATACAAAAATTAGATTTTTCGCTCAGATTAATATACTATATATCCCCTTGAGTTTTAAGCTAACATTTTCCTGGAACCATTAGCTCGAAAATTTTCAATACATTTAAAACATTATATGCAGATACAGATATCAATAGAAACAGTCAGATGATCTTTTCATTTATAATCAGCTTAAGACCAGGTTCAGCCAGCTGGGCTTAGAGCTTTCCTTCTTTAAAACCCCTAGGTATTCTTTACAGTGTTTAAGCATAAGCTCTTCAGAGTTTAACTCAAGTAGCACTTTTTCCAGGCGTTACCAAAGTTTGTGATTATTTGCCCCAAGCAAAAAATAATTAGCATGAGTTAATGTTATAGGGCATGTAATTTTCACTTTTATGTCCTCTCCCTCTTTGTCTTTTTTCCTCCTTTATCTTCTCTGATATTGAGGGCTACCAATGATAGTGAAAGTACCCAGGTGTCTGAGGTGTGTTTTGGGTGCCCTCTAGTGAGGGTATTCGTTCTAAGCAGCCATAGGTTTAGTTCCCTTAGTCTCTGTTCTCTTGCTAAGTTTTCCACAACCTAATACCTCTTGATAAAATCAATCACAAACCCCCGGTGTATGGAGCTTTTTGATAAGCCTTGCTGATAAATTTTATTACAGAGAAAGCTTATATAGTCACTTACCCCCTCTCATGCCGCCTGTTTGAGATATACGTGCTGGCTCTCAGTTCCATCGAGATTTGGGCCACAGCACCACAACACTCTCTCCACACTGCCGTCCTGTGGGTCTCCCCGTCCTAGCGCTGCAGATTCCAGCAGTCTCACCTCCTCTCACGCAGCAACGGTGGGAGAGGAGGGAGAACAATTCGGTGAGACCTCTTCAGCAGGTATAACCCACTCTGTAACTCCGCTACTGCCAGCTCACTCTCACCACCTCCCGCGCAGCACCGGTGGGGGAGGGGGAGGCGACCGGAGCAGTCTGATGACACGTCGAGTGTTGCGCTGAGTGTTTCTGTGGTCCCTGCCGGTGCGTTGGGAGATTTTCGGCAAGGCAAAACCAGTTGGTGCGGCGGCGGTGAGAGGGGGGCAGGGGAGGGCCCCAAGCAAAAAGGTTATTTGCGGTTCCACCCGGAGTGCAGGTAAAGAGGGCAATCGCCTTTGGGGTTGTGTAAGCAAGTCCTTATAGTTCCCTCGATCCTTACTGAGAGAGGTAAGGTGTAAGGTGTTCTCCACTGCTGTATTTAGCCTTGAATAGTCTCTTTAGTCAGCGAAAAAGATACTTATTTGGATGACCAAGTGTTGGAACAGTGGGATGAAGTTCCACTGTCCTTGGTTCCAGAGATGCTGTTTTTCTGCCCACTGTGTAGCCTCCTCTGTGGGTTAGGGCGCAGGATTTCCCCCGCCAAGAGCTAAAGGGCTGGAGAGCAGAGCTCAGGTGCGTGCACTTAGCTCTTCCTCCACCGGAACCCAGGCAGAATCGGGGCATGCAATTTTAAACAACTTTCCAATTTATTTTTATCATCAAATTTGGTTTATTGGAACTCTTTGTTGAAAGCTAATCCTAGGTAGGCTCAAACTGATTTCTAAACTGCATCTTACCTCATTTTGGCAGTTTTACACAGTTAGATAGTGCTAGTTCATGTATGCCATATAGATCGCATTGTGCTTACTCCCGTGGAATTATTTAAGAGACAGCACTGATTGGCAAAAATGCAAGTTTGTCAAAAGTAATGAGATAAGGGAGCAGCCTGCAGACGCTTAGGTAAAAAGTGTATTAATATAACTGTGTTGGTCATGCAAAACTGGGGAATAAAGGGATTATCTATCTTTTTAAACAATAACAATTCTGGAGTTGACTGTCCCTTTGATCATGGGTAGAACACTAAATGATGATGAATTGTATTGGAATAAAGTTTTTAGAATGGAAGATTTGTATTTATTAAGTGCACAAGATATATTAAAGGGACATAATACTAATATGCTAAATCACTTGAAACTGATGCAGTATAACTGTAAAAAGCTGACAGGAAAATATCACCTGAGCATCTCTATGTAAAAAAGGAAGATATTTTACCTCACAATCTCCTCAGCTCAGCAGAGTAAGTTCTGTGTAAAAAGTTATACTTCAGTTACTGCTCAGCTGCAGGTAAAACAAATAAAAAATGAAGAAATGAACAGCAGCCAATCAGCATCAGCAGTGCTGAGGTCATGATCTCTTTTACTGTGATCTCATGAGATTTC
Organism: Bombina bombina; assembly: GCF_027579735.1. NCBI lineage: Eukaryota > Metazoa > Chordata > Amphibia > Anura > Bombinatoridae > Bombina > Bombina bombina. The sequence continues at coordinate 140,906,789 of NC_069509.1, read as the reverse complement.
ACTTAACTCTCATGAGATTTCATAGTAAGCTTCCTTTACCTGATTGGTGAAATAACATGAGAGTGCACGATGCTCATCCTTTCAGCTGTCCCAGGACAAACACACTAAAATGCTGCTTAGAAATCCTTTACAATGGGAGGTGGCTACTGAGATACTTTAGAGGTAAAATATCTTTCTTTTTTACATAGAGATGTTCAGGAGATATTTTCTAGTCAGCTTTTTACAGCTATGCTGCATCACTTTCAAGTGTTTAAACATTTGGGTATTATGGCCCTTTAATAAACAAAATGTTTAAAAGATCATATGTTTAATGTTTTTGGTTTCACATGAGCCCTAATATAAAATATCCATATATATTCAACACAAAATATTTTTGAGAGAGTAGTGACTGTGAAAAACACAGGCACCACTGAAAGGCGCTAAAAATCCTAATACAGAGGTAAAGCTGCTGTATGTGTGCAGGCAAAGAGTGGCAAGGTGAACCCTCAACCCCGCCTCTCAGTATAGGAATATATACAAAAACAAAATTAGTGCAAACTTTACAGTGCTAAACCGAGTACCAATAAGATGTGTAGAGAAAAAAGTATTTTCAGTTTATAATATATGTGCAAATGAATGATATAAAGGGAATCCCTAGATATATATCTCAATTTCTATAATTCTAACTGAAGAATAAAAAAACAATCACAGAGTAATAGTACTGATGTTAACGAGTAGCAAAAAATAAAGAATAATAAATAAACCACAATTTAGCAACAGTAGTTTGTGATATACAAAAATACAGAGTCAGATTCCCAAAAGGGATGTGTGTTAGACACAGTTCTTAATATTTAGTTTAGCCTCCAGAACAGTTTGAAGTGATATATAGCACAATGTATCCCAAAATAGGCTTAATATTCTACTTACATCCAAGCCCCTAAATCATATGAGGTAAGTAGGCGACAAATTGTCTGACAGGATTGTAGCTGTTTCAGGATTCCACTCACTAGGTAACTCTAAGTTCTCTGTTAGGTGAGGGACCTCTGATTATCCTTGGAAATTATATCAGTGCATGCAGTGGCAGGTCGAAGGAATGTTGGCAGCGTGTGCAGCCGAAGGTGGATTCTTTCACCATATGAGACATTTTAGAGGTATATTAAGAGTAGAAAAGCACAAGTAGTGTTCAGCATTTGTGAAATTCTTATAAGTGTGCACAAAGGAATATCTGCTATCTCTGGCCTAGATTTAGAGTTAGGCGGTAGCCGTCAAAACCAGCGTTAGAGGCTCCTAACGCTGGTTTTTACCGCCCTCTGGTATTTGGAGCCAGTCATTAAAGGGTCTAACGCTCACTTTCCAGCCGCGACTTTTCCATACCGCAGATCCCCCTATGCAATTTGCGTATCCTATCTTTTCAATGGGATCTTTCTAACGCCGGTATTTAGAGTCGTGGTTGAAGTGAGCGTTAGAAATCTAACGACAAAACTCCAGCCGCAGAAAAAAGTCAGTAGTTAAGAGCTTTATGGGCTAACGCCGGTTCATAAAGCTCTTAACTACTGTGCTCTAAAGTACACTAACACCCATAAACTACCTATGTACCCCTAAACCGAGGTCCCCCCACATCGCCGCCACTCTATTAAATTTTTTTAACCCCTAATCTGCCGACCGCACACCGCTGCCACCTACATTATCCCTATGAACCCCTAATCTGCTGCCCCTAACACTGCCGACCCCTATATTATATTTATTAACCCCTAATCTGCCGCCCCCGCTATCACTGACCCCTGCATTTTATTATTAACCCCTAATCTGCCGCTCCGTACACCGCTGCCACCTACATTATAGCTATGTACCCCTAATCTGCTGCCCCTAACACAGCCGACCCCTATATTATATTTATTAACCCCTAATCTGCCCCCTCAACGTCGCCGCCACCTGCATACACTTATTAACCCCTAATCTGCCGAGCAGACCGCACCGCTATTATAATGAAGTCATTAACCCCTAATCCGCATCACTCCCGCCTCAATAACCCTATAATAAATAGTATTAACCCCTAATCTGCCCTCCCTAACATTGCCGACACCTAACTTCAATTATTAACCCCTAATCTGCCAATAGAATGCGAGCTCAATCTGATTGGCTGATTGGATCAGCCAATCGGATTGAACTTGATTCTGATTGGCTGATTCCATCAGCCTATCAGAATTTTCCTACCTTAATTCCGATTGGCTGATAGAATCCTATCAGCCAATCGGAATTCGAGGGAAGCCATCTTGGATGACGTCCCTTAAAGGAACCATCATTCATCGGGAAGTCGTCGGAAGAAGAAGATGGGTCCGCGGTGGAGGTCTTCAAGATGGAGCCGGTCGTCATCGGATGAAGATAGATACCTGGTATGGTGAAGACAAGGTAGGAAGATCTTCAGGGGCTTAGTGTTAGGTTTATTTAAGGGGGGTTTGGGTTAGATTAGGGGTATGTGGGTGGTGGGTTGTAATGTTGGGGGGGGGTATTGTATGTTTTTTTTTACAGGCAAAAGAGCTGAATTCTTTGGGGCATGCCCCGCAAAGGGCCCTTTTAAGGGCTGGTAAGGTAAAAGAGCTTTGAACTTTTGTAATTTAGAATAGGGTAGGGCATTTTTTTATTTTGGGGGTCTTTGTTATTTTATTAGGGGGCTTAGAGTAGGTGTAATTAGTTTAAAATTGTTGTAATATTTTTCTTATGTTTGTAAATATTTTTTTATTTTTTTGTAACTTAGTTCTTTTTTATTTTTTTGTACTTTAGTTGGTTTATTTAATTGTATTTATTTGTAGGAATTTTATTTAATTATTTATTGATAGTGTAGTGTGGTTTAATTGTAACTTAGGTTAGGATTTATTTTACAGGTATTTTACAGGTAATTTTGTAATTATTTTAACTAGGTAGCTATTAAATAGTTCTTAACTATTTAATAGCTATTGTACCTGGTTAAAATAAATACAAAGTTGCCTGTAAAATAAATATTAATCCTAAAATAGCTACAATATAAATTATAATTATATTGTAGCTATTTTAGGGTTTATTTTACATGTAAGTATTTAGCTTTAAATAGGAATAATTTATTTAATAAGAGTTAATTTTTTTCGTTAGATAAAAATTATATTTAACTTAGGGGGCTGTTAGCGTTAGGGTTAGACTTAGCTTTAGGGGTTAATACATTTATTATAGTAGCGGTGAGCTCCGATCGGCAGATTAGGGGTTAATTATTGTAGGTAGCTGGCGGCAACGTTGTGGGGGGGCAGATTAGGGGTTAATAAATATAATATAGGGGTCGGCGGTGTTAGGGGCAGCAGATTAGGGGTACATAGGTATAATATAGGTAGCGGTGGTATACGGAGCAGCAGATTAGGGGTTAAAAAAATATGCAGGTGTCAGCGATAGCGGGGGCGGCAGATTAGGGGTTAATAAGTGTAAGGCTAGGGGTGTTTAGACTCGGGGTACATGTTAGAGTGTTAGGTGCAGACGTAGGAAGTGTTTCCCCATAGAAAACAATGGGGCTGCGTTAGGATCTTAACGCTGCTTTTTTGCAGGTGTTTTTCAGCTCAAACTGCCCCATTGTTTTCTATGGGGATATCGTGCACGAGCACGTTTTTGAAGCTGGCCGCGTCCGTAAGCACCGCTGGTATCTAGAGTTGCAGTGGCGTTAAATTATGCTCTACGCTCCCTTTTTGGAGCCTAACGCACTGAAAACCCAGCCATTCTGTGAACTCTAAATACCAGCAGTATTTAAAAGGTGCGGGAGAAAAAAAGCAAGCGTAGCTAACGCACCCCTTTGGCCGCCAAACTCTAAATCTAGCCGTCTGCTTCTTACATACAATGTCTTCAATCATGGAATGATTAAGAACCATGTAAGTCTGAAATTTTGCTAATGGTACTGTAACATACTTGTTTGTATTTAGAGGTGTATTACCATGCATGGTATTGACTGATTAAAGCTATATTCACACACACACACACACATATATATATATATATATATATACTGTACTGTATACAGCTAAATTGATCTTAAGTAATAGTGCGTGATTATCTCTTTCTGTTAAAGGGACTTTAAACACTAAATACATTTTAGAAATATAGAGGCCTATTTAACAACGGTCTGTCTGACCTGATCCGACAGTGCGGATCAGGTCCGACAGACCTCGCTGAATGCTGAGAGCAATATGCTCCCCGTATTCAGCATTGCACCAGCAGCTCTTGTGAGCTGCTGGTGCAACGCCGCCCCCTGCAGATTCGCGTCCAATCAGCCGCCAGCAGCGGGGTGTCAATCAACCGGATCGTCCTCTATTGGGTTGATTTGTGGCGATGTCTGTCCACCTGCTCAGAGCAGGCGGACAGGGTTATGGAGCAGCGGGTTATGGAGCTTGATAGATAGGTCCCATAGTATTGAGGTTATTCCCGACTCCCCCTAGTCATGTGTGCTGTCATGTTGAAAGCTATCTTTCACTACATTCCAGTGCCGACCTGTTTGCACATGTGCAGTAACTCTCCTTCAGAAACCTGCAGAGTAACCTAGGTTTGATAATGGCAGAACCTCGGTTAGAGGGAGGGGTATGAAATGTATTTGGTGTTTAGTGTCCCTTTAATGTCTGATTTTAAGTCATATTCACAATGTCATGATTGTCACTAACAGTACTGGCATCTTCATTACTGGGATTTAAATGAATATTAAGCAATCAGGAGCTCAAAATGGAACCTATTGCAATCCAACTCTGTCATCGCCACTACTAAACTATCTAAATGCCATTTGTATCTTGGCATGATGGGTATACTGGCACAACTGCTCCATGACTATATTGTCACTTTTATTAATGTACAAGTATTCTTTTTAACAATAGTTGCATGTGTTGTTTGTAAAAGCACTGTTTCCAGTTTGGCTTGATTTGAAAACAAAAACAAGACTACAGGTTTTTATTACATAGACTTATGATATTTTCATATGCTGGATTTGAACAGTACTGAAACTGTAAACCATTAACCTGCTACTTTGAAACATTGTATCTGACTAGAAGACATTCAAACAAGATAACGCCTATTGAAGTGTGTAAGGGAAATACTCCTTTAAATGTGTGAGATTTACCTTTTCTAATCCAAATACTGATAACTTTTAAACAACATGAAAAGCCATTTTTATATAGGTATTTATTTGTAAAGCCGAAATGCATCAGAATCCGCCCATGCAGGGGTGTGTTGGCTTTACAATGGTGAAAGAGTGCGTTCTGAGCATTTTTTAACTATGTCGAAATAAAGCTATGATTTGAATACAGTTTTGTTATCAGAATCAGAGTATGTGGCCTATATCATAAGTGGTAAACATTTCCCTAGCCTTGGAATATGAGACACAGAAGTCTGGAGTGCACTATACCATTTATTTATAACTTTTTAATAGAGATTCTCGCTTACACAGATGTCTATGGGCTCCATTTATTAAACGTCGGGCGGACATGATTTACTCCCACAAATCAAGTCCCCCCGAACATTGCAGAAAACAATGTCCACATTTTACATTGCACAAGCATTGTTTCAACATTGCTTGTCCAATGTTGCCACCTGCTCGCTGGCAGCCAATCGACCGCTAGCAGGGGCAGTCATTTATCCCAGTTCGATCGGGATGAGACAGCTTAAGGAACAGCGGTTTAAAGGCCACTGCTATTCTATACATTCAGAAAAAAACTAAATATTAATTTTTCCTGCAAAAGAAATTACTTAAACATCTTACTATCCCTAACCAGGATGTTATTTTATTTTATAATTGCATTGAAATGTTTTTTAATTAAACAATTTCTCAAATATATAATTGGCATAGATACGCATGAGGTTGTAAAGATACCTCATTGTTAAGGCCAGATAATGTTTAAAATATAGAAATTTAGAATAGATAGCGCTAATCCAGCAGGGGTTAATTTCTGACTCCAAATATGGATAGTTGCTGTGAAAAAAACTATATGGAAAATACTCACAGGGAGTCAAATAATGATATGATTGCTGAATTCAAACAATGTGTGCTAGCATACAGTAATGTTTATATAGTCCTAGGTAAAGTAATAATACATTTCCGACTATAAGAATGTTGCAATGAAAAATATCTTAATTTGCAAGTAAAACCACATAATATTTTTTTAAAAAAGTGCATGTATATATATATATATATATATATATATATATATATATATATATATATATATATATATATATATATCTATATATATATATTATTACCAAATATTTATAATCCTGGGGGGGCAGAGCTGGAACGCCGTCTAAGATGGCCGCACCTCATTGAGCTCCTTAACGTGGTGAGGAGTAAGGCATAATTTCTACATGGTCGGATGAACATTGCGACCAGAGGGAAGCAACAATCGGCTCAGCGACATCTGCTCTACACATCGGTACCACTCAATGACTTTAACTCTCAGAAGAACCTCCGCGAGAGTTGCGGCCTATACGGAGTGAGTACACTACACCCGTTGTCTGAATCTGTGTGGCGCTTGTTGCCGGAGCGGAGGAAATAGAGCGGGGTAAAACCGCAAGTAGACAAAGCTCTTTAGCAAATCCAACTCTACAAGGTAATAAGTAGCCTTAATATATTATACTCTATGTACAGATGCAGTGACTTATATGCTTAGAGGGCTCTCTAACATGGTGGCAGAAACAGAACATACTACATTTCAGATAAATGTGGCGTCTGTTACAATTGTTATGTGGACATTAAATGAGGAAGACTAGGTCCAGTAAATTAACTATTTGTGGCTCATTGAGACAGCATTATATGGGATCTACAGGGAATACATTTTCTGGCAACAATCGTTGTAGACTCACAATATTACAATAAGTCAAGATATTTTTACACATCCCCATGTGGGTCTAATAAAGGAGAAATTCTACTATAGCTAGATCAATGTAATGAAGAAGCAAATGCCTTAGGTAATGCAGTAACACGGTTAAAAGTAAAATGTGACGCAATTAGACATCATCTTAAGAGGAAAATCAGGAACGCACAATTCATTGGTCAAGGTTGTAAATATATAATATTGGAGAAAGAGAGAACACAGAGGCGCCAAACATGGCCTAGTATAGCCAGATACCAGATATAACAATTCACAGGGTAACAATTGAATACTCACAAAAGAGATGCACCCATTGGTGCTATTGAAGCAGACTGGAACCTCTCAGTGGTCCAGCTCACTGATGTAATTCCTGTGTCAGTTGTAGTCCTTGGTGGTGGTGATTATCAGGTTCCTGAGTGAGCTTCTTTTGTGTTCACTCAGGAACCTGATAATCACCACCACCAAGGACTACAACTGACACGGGAATTACATCAGTGAGCTGGACCACTGAGAGGTTCCAGTCTGCTTCAATAGCACCAATGGGTGCATCTCTTTTGTGAGTATTCAATTGTTACCCTGTGAATTGTTATATCTGGTATCTGGCTATACTAGGCCATGTTTGGCGCCTCTGTGTTCTCTCTTTCTCCAGTTACCCATCTATCAGGAAGACCATCCTAAGACTGAGAGCTGCCTACCGTTTTTTGGACCTACTACCGTTTGGGACATTATTGTTATCATTTTCACTTGTTGGACTTTTTTTGGTACACATTTTCTAACATATATGTATGTTTTTGTATATATATATACAATATCATATTAGGATTAATTTAGTTATTTGTTTTTGCCTAACATTTGTCTAGTTGATAGGCTTTAAGAGGCGCCCCCTAAGGGCAGTAATACACACTGGTGTGTATTACTCCCTCATTTTATCCTCCACTCAACATATAATATTCACTACGCTAGCACATAACACACTTCCAACATCTGACCTGTTTGAGATGGCATCCAGGAGATTTACCAAACAGCATAAAAATAATAAAACCACTAAAAATAACGTTAACGCCTTCTTTAAGCCTATAGATAAACAGAAAACTACTGAAGAGCTACCAGAGACAAACATAGATAAGACACAAGAAGACAGCTGCACTATGTCTCAGAACACAGATAACGAAGTGGGTTTTGGCACTGAGGGCCCTTTCACATACAAAGCAATGGAAACACTCATAAATCAGGTGAAATCCTTTATAAAAGAGGAATGCGCAGACCTAAAGAAAGAAATTACAGATCTGGGAAGCAGAGTAGATACCCTAGAAAGTGACAGAGAGGACATGACAGCAGAAATGCTTTCTATGTCAAACAAAGTACGTTCTCAACAGAAGCAGATATCAGAGCTGGAAATTAAATTAGATGAAATTGAAAACAGAACACGTCGCAACAACATAAGGATTAAAGGAATTCCTAAGACGGTCCTAGGATCACATTTAAGAAATTACTTGGATGGTTTGTTCAGATTTCTTCTGGAAGAGGATCACCCTGATATCAAAACTATACAAATGGAAAGAGCTCACCGCTCTTTAAAACCCAAACCGCCAGAAACCAGCCATCCCAGAGATGTAGTTATTTGTTTTACAAAGTTTCAGGAGAAGGAACTCATCCTACAGCAAGCACACAAGCAACAGAACTTTAAATACCAAGGAGTTCTGATAAAGTTCTTTGCAGACCTATCTATCTTGACCCTGCAAAAAAAAGGGAATGTGCAACTCTGACACATCTCAGATCATTGAATATCCCCTATAGGTGGGGTTTCCCAGTACAAGTCCAAGTGATAAAAAATGGGAAAAGATACAAATGCTCCCAGGTTTTGGACATCAACTATTTCTGTATCAAACTGGACATAATGCCACCAATGACCACAACAAATGAACTTGGAAATGTTGAGCTACAAGGGAAAAGACATTCCCCAATCACCAAACATAGAGCATGGAGCAAAGTCACCAAAACGCCTCCTTTCAAGAAAACTTCAATTACCAGACCTTCAGCAAACAAAACATGAAAATCGACTTCACATAACATGTGGAGATAAAGGACATTCTATATATACGTCCTACAAGACGGAAACCTGTTCCGTTTCAGTGGCGGGGGAACACCATGCTGCTGGACCTTCAAATCTTCAGACTCTATAAGAAAAAATATTTATAATCCTAATTGGTATTGCCTGTTCCTTCTCCCCCCTTCATGTCCTCTTTTTTCTGGGCTATGATGTATAGAGCAGTCACATCCACTCTCTACATAGGCTTTCTAAGAGCTTTAAAGGGGCTGAACTTCAAGATTGTCATATGACATACACATCAATTGGATGTTCACTGGAATTGCCTTTAAAAAAAAAAAAAAGTTAATCCAAGTGTTCCGGCATAACATTGCAATAGAAGCATTACTGTATGCACTAATTTAATCATTTCACAGATGGATTAAAAGCAAAAAAAGGTACACATATTTTTTTCAATGCCAAATATTATTATTTTTTTTTTAAACTTTTATTTATAACCAGCAGTATGTGCCATAAAGAACAAAAATAAATCACATTATGGTTGTTGTGCCACGCAGGGCCAGATACAGCATAATATAAAAACAAAATCTAGAATCGATAGGTATAGTTATACTATTCTGTATGTACAACATTAGGTTTTTCCCCAGAGTGGTTCTCTTGAATCTAGGCATAGACTACTGGCATTTTATTTCCCCTTTTTTTTTCTTTTTCCCTCTTCCCTTTCTTTCCTTGAAACAAATTTTACAGGACATAATTTAGAAAGTAAACATAGAATCATGGCAACATACTTTGCGTGAGTTTAGATGTATATATTAGAGTAGCAGGAGATTAAGACAGAAAAATCAAAATCAACAAAAAAAAAAAAAGGGACCAACCCCTACCCTCTCTCTCTTCTCCCCCTCAACCCCTCAAGATTAGACTAAGCTTGAAATCTCCAGTGCCAATTTTAATACCAAGAACTTGGGAATAGACCTCTTAATATAAGACCCTCAAAATATTCCGATTTATGAAACTTTTTAGTCAATATGTATTGTGTAGAAATAGGAAATGATTGAATGATCCCCAACTAATTATTAAAGAAACTTTGGATTTGTCTGTTCTGTACATTTATTATATTATGTTGTTCAAAAATAATTTGTGATTTAAGTGCTTCCATAAATGCCCGAAATGGGGGAACATTTTTACTCTTCCAATTTCTCAGAATCAAATTACGGACCAGTAAAATGATAGTATTAATGGTACCCTGATTTCGATCCTCTGTATAAAGCAAAAAGATTCTGTTTGGCGTAAAAGGAGGGAAGTTTAATACATGCTTGTTTAACCAGTAGTTAACTCTCTGCCAGAGTTGTCGTATTTTAGGGCAAAACCAAAAGCAGTGAAGCAAATCAGCCCCCGGGCTAGAACATTTATAGCAACAACCTAAATGGCCTATATTCCATTTAGCAAGCCTCTTTGGAGAAATATAAGTATTATTGAGGAGCTTTAAATGTGAGTCTTTCCATGTGGAACGTAAAGTGGCCGTGGTTGTCCACAGAAGGCCTTTCTTAATATTATCATAATTACTCTCTTCAAAATATTTTGACCAATAGGCTGACAATTGATCTATATTTAATTGGCCCTGCTTGGCCAGAAGTATCTTATACAATAAGGAGATTGATCGATTCCCCTGCCTATATATGTTTATAAAGTCTCCAATTTTATCAAAATTCTCTGACCAGCTGCCAAACTTTAGTTTTTTATTAATAAAATGCCGGACTTGCAAATATGCGTAAAAATCTTTTTTTTATATATTATATCTAGCAACTATATCATCAAATGTTCTTATATAAGATCTTTCGTCAACTAACTGTATTAAATTGGTTAGACCTTTTTTTGCCCAGCGTTTAAAAATCGCATACTGCTAGCCAGGTATAAAATCAGGATTTCCTCTAATGGGCAAAAAAGAGCAAATCCGGAAGTTAATCTGGAGACGAGCACATAGTTGTTGCCAAGCCTTGACCACATTAAATATGCTATATGTTTTCTTAATACTATCCGCTGGTTGTAAGTATGGGTAGTGTAATATTGCTTTAAGGGAGATGGGTTGTATAAGATTCTCTTATATTGTTAAATTTGTCAGGTAATTAGATGATAACAACCAATCAACTCCATATCTAGCTAGGATAGCAAATTATAAACCTTTATATCGGGGAATGCTAAGCCCCCAGAATCTTTCAATACTGATAATTTGGCTATTGAAAGCATGTGTCTAGAATTAATCCAGAGGAATTTGGCACATGCCTGGTAAAAAGATCTGACAACTTGATCTTTAATATATAGTGGGAGATTATTCATTATGTAAGTTATTTGAGGGAAAACAATAGTTTTAATCATCATTACTTTAGCGGAAAGGGAGATCGGAAAGAAAGACCATTGACGCAATTTCGAGGATATCTTAGAGAAACAAGGTGTATAGTTCAGCTTATACCACATATTCGGATCTCTATGTAAAATAATTCCTAAGCATCTAAAGCTCTCTACCTCCTTCATGTTATGCTTCTTCAAGCTATCTTTATTTTTGTAAATCCATAAAATCTCAGTTTTTGAGGTATTGATCTTATACCTTGAAATAGCCCCAAATAAATGCAGTGACTTCATAGCTATAGGTATATTTACACTGGTGTTTTCAAAATATAGTAATAAGTCATCGGCGTAAAGTGATAACACACATTTTTGATTCCCAAATTGTATTCCTTTCAATTCTTGTCTCAAATGAATTGCTAAAGGCTCCATGGCTATGTTGAAAAGGGGAGGGGAAAGGGGGCATCCCTCTTTCTAGTTTAAAAAAGGGAATTTGGCTATTGTTAATCATAATTGCTGATATCGGATAGTTATATAGAAGTCGAATAAAATTCATCAACTTGCCACAGAAACCGAAGCTAATCAAAGCATTAAATAGATGCTCCCATATTATGGAGTCAAAGGCCTTCTCGGCGTCAACCATCATCATAGCAAGATCAAATTTAGGTACAATTTTATCTCGCGAAAACCTATGCCAAAAATGTTCTAGGATCATGTAGGTTTTCCGAATATTCTTCGTAGAAGATCTGTTTATCATAAAACCTGCTTGGTCTGGGTGTATAATCTCTTGTAGAGATGTTCTTAGACGATTAGCAATTATAAAGGTAAGTAATTTATAGTCTGTATTTAACAGAGAGATCGGTCTGTATGACCCTGGATCTGATGGATTCTTATCTTTTTTAATAATAAGAGTGATGATTGACGCCGAGAAGAACCGTGACATTGTTCTTCCATCAATATAGTATTCATTCAACAAACATGTTAGCATAGGAACAATTTCTGATTTAAGTATTCCCTAGAACTCTGCAGGTAATTGGTCTGGCCCGGGGGCCTTCCCTAGTTTAGCTTCCTCTATAGCTTTTGAAACTTCAGACATGGAGATAGGCTCATTAATTGAAGCAACCTGTTCTAATGTAACCCTAGGACAAGAAATATTCTCCCAAAAATGTATATTACTATAGGGGTCTATTGCTTTGGCAGAGTATATATTTTTAAAATAATCTAAAAAAAACTTTTGGATATCATTAGGTTGTGTATAGCATTGATCTCCCAAAATGACTTTTTCAATTATGTTATTCTTTTTTCTTGCCCTGTCTAGTCTTGCAAGATATTTGGCTGACCTACCATAATGGCCGGCGTAGCGTGCATTCATTCTAATCTCCTCATTATTTATTTTAGTGGAGAGAAACAGATCTCTATTATATCTTGCTAACATATGTATCTGAGTATTTTCTGAGTGGGGTATTTATATATTTTTGGTATGACTTAGTCACTGTATTGGCCAACTGTAATTCTCGTGCCTTGAATTTCTTTTTGGTCAGTATCATGTAAGCTTTTATCTCCCCCCTGAGGAATGCTTTTGCGGCCTCCCAAAAGACCTCCAATCTATCTACATAGTTTTTATTATTGATGCTATATTCTCTCCATTTATTTTTAAGCCAATTATGAAACAAAACATTATTTATCATGTGTTTTGGAAAGTAGAAATTGTTCATGACTTTTGCCTGACCTATCTGAGCACCTATTACTAATGATAAGGGAGAATGATCTGAAAGTACTATATCATGTATATCTGACTTGGTATCATCTCTTAAGAGGAAGTCCAAGACTAGAAAAAAGTCGATCCTTGAGAAGGATCTATATACCCTGGACTCGCATGTGTATGCTTTGCTATCCAGGTGTTGAATACGCCATATATCATGTAGTTTTACATTTTTACATATTTGGGAAAAGATCTTAGATTTCTGGTATAGAGTTTGGTGCAAGATTAAAGTCGCCAGCTAATATTGTATTTTGTTGAGAGCATAGACACAATTTAGCGGTGATATTATCCCAAAAGAAGTGATCTGTAGTATTAGGGCCATATACATTACATATTGTACAGCTGACTTTTGCCACTTCATTTGAGAGAATTATCCATCTATCATTTGCATCCATGCGGAATTCCCGTATATTATACTCAAAATTTTTATTAAATAGAAACGCAACACCTCTTTTCCTTTTAGAACAGTCTGAGGCTATAACCTGACCGACCCAATTACACTTGAGCTTATCTGCTTCTGCTTTTTTCAGATGTGTCTCTTGTAATAGTACAATGTCTGGACGAAACTTCGCTAAATGTTTAATAATCTGTTTTCTTTTTTTTGGTGATGTTATTCCCCCTATGTTCCAAGAGATAATCTTAATTTTCTTCATCATATTCTATATATAATTAACTACCAACATTATAGTGAAGGGTGAGGGAGAGAAAAACGAGAGGGAGAGGAAGAGAAAAAAAAAAAAAAAAAAAAGGGAAAAAAAAAAAAAAACCTCAGTTCTCGTCTTAACTCCAACCAACAACAATTGTAGTATATATACATTTTAACCATTACATAGAATTCTACTTTTAACATGATCCAACACTTCATAGATAAGAAAAATAAGAAAAGGAAAAAAAATAAAAAAAAATAAAACATTCAGATCAGTAAAGCATTAATACTTATAAAATCAAAGATATATTTTCCCGATAACAGACTAGAGTGCCCTTATTTTTTTGCAATACTCTCTGGCCTCTGTCTCATTAGTTATATTTACATTACCCTCTGCTTCCTCAACTACTACTTTAGCTGGATATAAGAGTTTAGCTTTGAAACCTGCATTAATTAGTCTAGTACAAAACAGGGCCAACTCTTTCCTTCTGAAAGTGGTTTCACTGGGAGAAGTCTTGGAAAATTAATATTTTGGCTTGGCCTATATATAGGCTTACCATTTTCCTATAAGATCTTAATATATTTATCTTATCTTGGTATTTTAGGTATTTAACCATCACTGGTCTATTATAGTTTTTGTCTTTTTTATCATCGCTAATTCTACCCAGCCTATGTGCCCTTTCCACTAACATTGGGGAGTTATTTGGTGGTATACCTAACGCCGTGGGTAGTGTAACACTAGCAAACATTATCAGATCTATAAACTCGCCGTTATCCGGAAGGCCAATAATTTTCAAATTATTTTGGCGTGAACGGTCTTCCAGTTCATAGATTTTATCTTGCAGTCTTTTTAATGTTTTATTGTTATCCTCTATATTTTGCTCTTGTTTATATATTAAGTCTTCATTAGTTGAAACTCTATTTTCGACTTCTGTGAGCCTACTGGAGAACTGTTTAAACTCTACCATTATGCTAGACATTTGTGACTTAAGTAATTCAAATTGCGGTAAAAAAATTTCAGAGATCTGAGCTATAAGTGGTTGTGTATCTATTTTGTAAATTGGTGTTTCACTAGGATTTTCTAATTGAGTTTCAGATATGCGTGTCCTTCTATCCTTCTGTTTGGGAGGCATGGCCGGGGAACTAGCTTTAATATTAGTGATATATCTATCCATGTGGCATAAGATGTGACCCCCACCTCCCCTTTTTTTTTTTTAAGTTCTAAGTGGATCTATACAAAATTTTACAAAACCCTTGTAGTGTAATTATAAAAAAGAAGACAACTAGAAATCTATCTAGGTTGTCTAATTTGTTTGTCAGAAAAAGAAAAAATACAGAGCCAAAGGCTCTGATACCGTGTATCAAATAAAAACTTACTGCAGCTTTATCCACCGTACCATACCGCTCTAAACTATCTTGATCTGAGAAATCAAGGATACCTATGGCCTGTTAATGGACCCGCTATTTCAGGATAGCAGTATTAGAGGTACTCATAGTTTCAGAAGTTATATGGTTAAGTCCACTCCCCTAACACAGCAACCTTCTGGAACAGCGTGCAGACAAAAAGAAAATAAATAACCTGATTATAGAACAAAAGCAAGAAAAAAAGAAAAAAAGAAAAAGAAATAACAAAGACCAAAAACTTATAGTATGTTTTAAGTATTATCAGTTCAATTACTTATATTCCTAAAATTAAGGAGCACAATTGGTTTTACTTCACAAATATTATAGCCTGGCTTCTAGATTTACTTCTACATTTACGTAGCATTTATTAATAGGTAACTCCTTTGTAAACCCTTGTACTTATATCACTCTAGATAAATCCAAGAAATCTTGTACTTTACGACCAGTTATGCTAATTATCAAGGATAATCTCACTACTACCCAAATTTAAACAGTGGTAATCTCTGAGCATAGGAGCGAGTAATACGGGAGAAAGAAGAAGTACAACATTAATTATAGTATGTCCATAGTTATGGCAAAAACTATTGGCTTCTAAAGTCCGCTTTTCTCCGTCTAATACCCAGAACTCTTAGGCATCTACCATCAGATAAAGAGGCTCTCTGGCTATGACTATATCTTGGCAGACCCGTATTAGAAGACCATGTAGAGAAGAGAGGCCAGGGACTGGAGTTCACAGTTTTAAACATAGAGTCGAATCCCCTTACAGCCAAAACTATGTATCATAGTAAAGAGGGTATACTTGCAATACCAGTGGCAAACTTCTTGCTTCCTTGTCATCCCATACGTTTTCTCTCAGCTTACTCTGTTTTATGGGTAATTTGCAATGCAGAGTGGCAAGAAAAACAGAGAGATTAATGTCAAAAGATAGAAGTGGCAGACCAGCAGGCGTAGCGGAAACCTCCTCCAGATGGTTTCTTACATTTACTGCATAAAGGTACTTCAGCTCCGGTGGCGGCGATGTTCGAATTGCCCAACGTACCCCAGAGAAGTTTAGGCCATAACAGCCCTTCTGGCGGTAATGAGCAGTTGTTTAACTTTATTGTGCTAACCGGCAGCACTCAGCGTCTCAGCTCTTAGGACCGGGTTAGCTTCTGGCGTCCTTTACTCCAGCCACTGTAGGCTTCCTGCGGGCTGCTCTCAGTCGGTAATCAGGAACTATGCTCCTCCTTGCTTTACTCGTCTGGCTGAAGCAACCGAGCCACCAAGCTTGTTCCGGAGTTCCCAACTGTATGCACCTAGCAGCAGATGCAGTCGCCCTAGGAAGGTAGGAGACCTTCAACAACGGGCAATTCGGCTTGGGAAGTTTTTTCAGCGAGCTACTCCAGCACCCACGCTCACCATCCACGAGTACTGCTCACTCCTCCCACAGGAACCGGAACTGCATCATGCCAAATATTAAATATATGGCATTTGATTTGTTAAGATTTAACATCACAACACAAAATATTATTATTAGTAGTAGTGGTCATGGTAGTATTATGTGATGAAGACATACTATTTCTGCACCTTCAGTAAATCAAGACAAGACAAGGCTATGGTAAAAAGAGAGTCAATTTTAGGCCTCCAGATGTAATATATACCAGTGTTTTGTAAAATGATCTTATTTTATCTTGCTTTAAGAATTAATGAAAGTAACAAATCTCAATTTAATCTTGTAATATCTGTAACTGCAAATGCTGCAAGACAGAAGAGATATTAAAAGTAATTGTTGAGACAAACTTTAATATTTTATTGTACTTTTTCATTTTTTATTAATAGAGTTTCTCCTCCTTTGCATGACCTAGAAATGTAAAATATTTATCAAAGCTCAGATTTGTAAGTGTCTCAAAATAATGCATGAACATATCACATTTTGATAAAGTTATTAATCAAATATAAAATATTCATGATAAAAAAATGTTTGAACATGTATGAAGAATTAAGCAACAGTGTTTTTTTTCCACTGCATTAAATTAAAAATTGATACAGTGATTTGTAAAGTTTCAATGTGATCAATACAGACAACAAAAGGAAAAACAATTGCAAAAGTGCAGTTTTTCCACTAAAATTGAAAAATGGTATTAGCCACTTTCATTGTAATACATAATAGAAAAACATACAGGGTTCCATTTATTAAGCACTGGAGACTGTACAACCATATTTGTCAACTTTGCCACCACCTATAGATGGTGGAGTTAATTCTTCCTGAACTCATTCATCCTGGGTGATTGATTGATAGGTTGAGCAAGAGCAGGATTTCCTTGTTCAGTGATAAATGAGGGTAGCAGATTAACAGCATTTGCAGAGAAGATGGGTGGACTGGTCCCTCATTTTGGAAACTTGTCTGTTTATCAGTTGAGGCTACAATGTGAACTAAAGAACAGGAAAACAATCCACTGGTGGTCATCAGTGGTGTGAACACATCATACGTGATACAACAGGTCAGGTAAACATCCTACGTGTTTCATGCCGATAGGCACTTCGTCAGGGATAGTGAATACACTCCTCCTCCTTCATTTTATAGGGTGTACAATTAATTCAAATTCTCATTCGGTGTTCAAGTGCAAGAGTGATAAGAATTAAAGTGATATGCATGTTTCAAAACATATTAATAATATTGATATTTGGCAATGACAAAATCTCCTATTCTAGGTGTCCTCATATTAAACACAGACAGATCTCTTGTAAAGACTATAAACCGACATGTAAAATATCACAAAAGTGATAAAGTTTACAACTGTACATCATGACATAGGGCATAAACCCCTCATATTCAAAATTTATGTATACAATACGTATAATATAACGTATTTGTTTCTAAGAACATATATATAGGGGGGATAAAAACCATATTGCTATAATGTAATTAGTAGTACACAGAGCTGTCAGTGAGCATGTGAGGAAACCACAGCCAATGAGAAAAAGAAAAAAGAAGTAATAAACAAACACAAAAAGATAAAAGGATAAAGGCTATTAGATCTATTATAACAGGACAAAGGGAAAAAGTAAAAACTATCAATAAGTTAATATACAACCTACTGATACTGATACACAGATAATAGTGTGTATAATGGGTTCTATCCAATTCACTGCAAAAGTAAATAAATGTGAACATGCTAACATATGTAAATGTATGAACATCTTAACTTGCATATCATAAGGTGCAATACAATAGCAAAATACAACACTATGTTACACTATACGTTATTCCTGATATTTTAACATAGTGTAATATATCTTGTGCTATAGTTCAACAAATGTCATTTAGAGCCTTGAAAGTAGATACATAGTAACACGTTTACAGAAGGTATGTATACCAAAAGGCAACAGTATAAATAAACAAGTAAACATATGTGTATCTCATATGCTCGCTTCTCAACCAATACAGTGCTGCCAGTAATTTAGACATGATAAATTAGGGCTCTATACACATATGCATATATGAGAATAAATAAAGAAAAATGAAATAAAATAAATCAGGTAAATAGGGATGTTAAGATACACAATCCAAACTCATATAGTTCACTATGGCTCATACACCTGTGTACGCTTTAAAGGTCCCAGATCATATTAATGCCTAAGGGGGTCCCCATTTTTAATGCAAAAATCCAATAGGCTTCCTTACAATTCAACTTTACTAGTCTGTCCCCACCCCTAATATCATTAGGGACCCAGTCAATAGCTTGGAAATAGAACATATCGCTCATATTAATTATTTTGTGTGTAGCAAAATGTTTGGCGACAGGTGTTTTTGGGGGATCTGCTCCTATTAAATTGATATGTTCCCTAATGCGATCTTTCAGAAGGCAGGTAGTACGCCCTGTATACTGTTTTAAACATACCTTACAGGTGATCAGGTATACCACAAACTTAGAATTACATGTAAGAGGATTGAGAATCTTATATGATCTCCCTGTTACACTAGATGTAAAGTCTTCTCCTCTGAAGACATATTTGCAAATCTTACAAGGGCGAGTTCCACACTTAAAGAAACTTTTTTTAGGATTCAGCCAATCCTTGTTGGGTCTACCTGTGCTACTAAAATCCCTCTTAAGGACATTCTCAAGAGTTCTTGCCTTTCTCAAAACACATGGTATTCCTTTGTCAACTATCTGTTTGCCTATAAGTCGATCTTTTTCAAGGATCAGTAAGATCCTCTGAACTTTTCTTTCTAAAAGGTCAGGTGACCGCTACCGAGTGAAGCGCCAACCAGAAGTGCCTGTTCAGGATGCCGGCATCTTCTGCTACAGTGTGGAGCTCGGAGAAGGATTTACACCAACACTGCCTAACGCACGGAAGGACATTGCAGCCCCAAGGTACATTTACTATTATAACGGTATATTGACACTAGAAAAGCATCTGATACTTTGTACTGGACTGTACATTTACATAAATCACAAAGGTTTGCATAGTGTCTTTACCTGTGTTGCCTCATCACTGTCTGGGCTCAATAGGAGTTCACTTTTAGGACTGAGTGTATAAATATAGAGCCAGTTCAGTCCTTATTCCCAGCAGTGACAGCCAGTTTATCTGACACAATGTGAATTACTCACATATTAGTATAGTATAATTAGTATTATAATTAGTATAAGTAGATTAGATGGAAAATCCTCACAAACAGTTGGATGCCTTATTATTATTAATCTGATGGATAGATCATATACAAGTCACTATAATGGAAAATCTAATGACACCAGATATATATCTATATTTATTCCATTTTATTTACTTCATACTTGCTATCATTTAGTGACAGATCGCTATAACTGGCTCATCATATAATAGCGGCATCTGATGGCTGGCCTTTAGGGAGATTCTGACCCCAGTCACTATAACACTAGAAACAATATCATCTAAGCACAGACATTAGTGTTAAAGCTCTTTAACTATGGTCATTCATTATATAAAAAGCCAAACTCCCCCAAAAAATAAACATAAAATAAATAAATGTATTCTTACCATTTATGAAGTCTGTGATGTAAATTTTGACAGCCTCACATTCCATATTGGTTAATATTATTAACAACTTCAGCAAACAAAACAGTAGCACTTCCAAAAATAGTAATTTAAAAACAAAAACAAGCACCATTTTGATCCTCAGACCTTAGTCATTATTGACTAAGGTCTGGTGACCAAAACATTGTTTGTTTAAAATCTGTATTGGGGTTCTTACTAAACATTTAGAAATTATATATTTTTTTTTTTTAAAAAATGAGATGGAAATACAACAAGCAGATTGTGGCATGTGTACAGAGTGAGGGGTTTGAAACTGGAGGGAATGAGGTTATGGTCTTAAATGTAATTGTAGTAGTGAGAGGTTGCAATTAGTGTTGATTCCAGGTTAACCATTCTTGTGACTGCTGCAGGAGAAATCCTAGTTAGGGTTAATTGAGCTCGGTATCTGGTAAGGCTTAAGGGTTAATTGGGCAGGGTAATTTCTACATTGTGGTTAGGTTTAAAGTGTTGTGGGACATTGCAATCTAAGAAGTCTTGTCAGTATTGTGGGGTTCCTGAAATAATTATAAAACGCAAATTTTATCTAGCTATGCAGGGTTGCATATGTAATGGAGAGATATTGCTTTGCAAAATAATGTTCAAATTGTCCACAAAGAGGATGTGTGATTTCTCTACAGGCCAGAGAGTTTTTGATCATCAGAACCTTAAAGGAACATGAAACACAAATTTTTCTTTCATGATTTATATAGAGCGTTTTTAGATAGACCATACCATTATTTAACAACTTTCCAACTCACCTCGGTAATCTGCTTTGCTTAGTTATCCTTTGGTGAAAATCATATCTAGGTAGGCTCAGGAGTTGGAAGCTAGCTGCTGATTGGTGGCTGCTCATTACAAACTTGTTCAAATAGGTCCCAGTAGTGCATTATTGATCTTTCAGTAAAGGATACCAAATTAGTGAAGCAAAATTTATAATATAAGTAAATTGGGAAGTTTTTAAAAATATATGCGCTAATCATAAAAGAAAAATTCTGGGTTTCATGTACCTTTAAAGTACATGGGTTTTTAAGGGTAATTGTTAAGTCAAAAAGTAGTATTAAAGTACACTAGGTATGTTGCATTTAGTGTTAACAATGGTGAGTAGTTCAATGAGTAGGGGTTAAACTGTCATCATGTCAACTCAGTGTTGTGTATAGTTTATTTTTAATCATCTACATTGAGTTTTGCTTACCTAAAATAATTTGTATTATATCTAAAAAAGTTGAAGTGATAAATCTAGTAGTCAATTTATAAAATTGGTCTCCAGGAGCACTGTGGATTGCTACCCATATTAGAGATCCTTATAGGATATTGTCACTGTTATAGATGGTTCTATAAACATAAATAACCATCAGCATTACTTGAGTGTAACTTTAGAGATTGAGCCAATTAAATTTGATGTCTCATGACCTATTACTAAAAGAAACAGTCCGTGAACCATATTGTAGTTCTTTGGTAGGGATGAACGAACGTGGTGAGTGTGCAATATGCTTGGGAGAATGAATAGTCCTGTGGACATTCATTTTGGACAATTGAATGTTGATAAGAATGTAAATCCATAAAAATGTGGTAATCATCAAATGTTATTTATTTTACTTTCATGTTTTAACCCTTTGAGTACAAAGCACTTTCCCACCTGGGTGCTAAGCTTTTTTAAGTTTTTTTTTTCTATTTTATTTTTTTTTGAAAAAAATGTTTTTATATATTTTTTTCTTTCCAGATCCCCAACGTACACTGTTGGAAAGGTTAGACGATTACCTTTCCAATGGTGGGTCTTGGAGGTCTGTAGCTGCTTAGATGCCTGAGATACAGGCTTCTAAGCAGCATGCCCCCTGCTCCTATACTTAACATTGTTAAGTATACATAAAGTTGCGCGGTGACATCATCACGTCAGTGCGCGTGGCGTCACCACGCATAACGTGAAGCCCGGGCGATGCCTGTCACTATATAGGCCTGATCACTGGGGTAGGAGCGGGTGGGATCCCCTGAGCCATCGTTAGCACCAGAGTGGGAAACTATGCGACGGCTCAGAGCCGTTGTTAGCACCCAAGGGGTTAATGTTTTAGATAAAATATCCATATTCGAAATTTCTAATGTAACATTATATTTAACAAATACTATTTAGAACTTCAATAGTTCATGTGGTATGGAATCTAGTACATTGATACATATTAGATACAACAATATTGATTCAAATTGTTCTATTTCGAATATTGCTTAAGTCGAATATTACAGTTAAGGAGAGCATTAGAAATACTATTACATTAAACGAATGTTGGAATGTTGTACAAACATTCGAAATTTGAAATGAATGAATGTGTTAAAATTTGTTTAATTTTTCGAATGTTGCAAAACATTTGCTCATCTTTATTCTTTGGTATCAATAGTGGCTTGCATACAGTCTAAACTTTAAATTCTTAAATTTACATTGGGCTCCAAAAGCAGCTCCGGAGCCCTTGCGGGGCAGGTTTGCGTATGCGAACCTGCTTCCCGCAGTGCAAGAAGCAGCAGTCATTAGACCACTGCTTTTACACCCTATGCCAGCTCTGAGGTGGCAAGGGAAAATCATGAGAGCTTGCTCGCTCTCAGTGATTGACAGCCTCTTCAGTCGCGTGATTGGTCGCATGAATGAAGGGGCAGATATTAAACACTCTGATGAGTGTATAATGATACATACAGGCTAGCGGACAAACAGATCTGCTGCCCATGTGTAGGCGGTCGGACAGCTTCGCGAGTTGAGAAGCTGTCTGCCCATCGCTTAGTACATGGAGCTCTTTGTGGGCATGATTTAGCTAAAAACATATAATTCACCAAATATCTGATCACGATTTAACAGATTAGTAGATTTGTTCAGTGTCTAAGTATTACAACTGTGAGAATGTGTGTACAGTATGTAAATACAACATCTTTGAACATTATACATTTAACAATTCTGAAAACTGAGTATTTGGAATACAAGCAAGGCTGCAAAAACGTAGATCATACAACAACTGCCACGTAGCACTGAAAACAATAATATGTAGATTAGATCCTAAAAGGCAGGAATATAAACAGATTTTACAATATCCTAGACCAATAGGAAAAAGTTTAGCAAAAACATGAGTACATTTAAAAAAAATAAAAAAAAATTTGGATGGCTACCCTGGGACTCTGTGCAAAGGGACATTTAAAAACATTTGTATTTATTATGCACAATATCAAACAATCATAATTCAGACAGAGCATGACATTTTAAACAACTTTTACTTTTACTTCTATGTTCTATTCTGCTTTGTTCTCTTGTTATCCTTTAAAGAAAATCATAGGGAGGCTCAGAAGCAGCAATGCACTACTGGATGTTAGCTGCTGATTGGAAGCTATAAATAAATTCCTCTTGTCATTGACTCACCAAATCTGTTCAGTCTGCTTCCAGTAGTGATTTGCTGTTCCTTCAATAAAGGACACAAAAAGAATGAAGTAACAGTTGGATAGTTGTTTAAAATGACATGCTCTGAATCTCGAAATAAAAATCTTGGGGTTCATGTCTCTTTAAGCAATGCATTGCTAAATATTTATATACATCCGTGGAAATAAAAAAAGTCTGCACACCCTTATGAAATTGCACGTTTTATGAAATGTAGAGAAAGAAATAACAACAATGTAAATGGCAGACTTTTTCCATCTGTAATGTGATCGTCCAACAAACAAAATCCATAGAAACAAACAAAAACAAAAAAAAGAGTTAATTATTAGGAACATTTTAAACAGAAAATACAATTTTTGCACAAGTCTGCTCATAGTGGGGGCTCTAGCTATGTTTACAGTTAACCAATCACATTCTAAATCATGCCTGTAGGTAAATAGCATACACCTGCGATAAAAAAAGCTGATTTTCATTAACAAATATGCAACAAAGTTTCACAGTTCAATCAATAGGATTTCAGAGAGAGAGAGAGATGATAAGTGAAATTTAAAATGTCATTTTATTAGATTTGTTAAAACAGACCTGGCACAGCACACAGAAATCCCCACTGCTGACGCGTTTCCTGCCTCACGGGCAGTTCATCAGAGCATACAGAGATCACCTGAAGCTGCTGTTTTACACACATAGGTACACAAAAGAGACCAATCACATAGAAGCTAGGTGAGTGCAGGAGACACCCACCCTTTAACTCCTTCCATTTCATTAACATATTGTACATTATTTAAATGTGACTGAACCAATTGGGTTCCTAAGGAATAACAGCACAAAAAATACAAAATAAAAAACAAAGTTGAAAAATAAAAAAATCGAATGTTTAGAATAAGCTCTGATTTGGGAACATTTTGAATCGTAACAATTTATCTATAGTTGTTACGCCTATAATCTGATGTTTCAAAATTGCTAAAGTTTAATAATAATAATGATGAAAATAAAAGTACAAGTGAGTTAACCCATTATTATTAAAGTATATAAGATAAATGCAAAATGTTAACTAAGGGTCATCACCAGAACTGTGTCATTCAAAAAATGAACAAAGAAAAAATTAAATAAATAACTTTAAGCAAATGATTAAGCCAACTATTCAGTGTTTGATTACATATTCCTGAAAAGGCACATACCAAGGTAGCATTACTTTTGAATTGCAAAGACACTAAATTCTGAAACTGCATGAATTGTAAAAAGTATGTAAAAAATACATATGTAAAAGATATCTTTACAAGGGACCAGACTGGACAAAGTAACACCTATCTTTCTACAGTCTGTAATCTATAAATGTAAATCAGCTCCTATCTATGAACAGTTTGACATCGCTAATTTTATTTATTCCCAATGGATGACCTGTTTTTAAAGTGTGAATCCAAAAGATTTCTCTTTTTGATAGGGCCTGATATCTATCTCCTCCTCTAACTCCCAGTGTGACTTGCTCAATCCCCTGAAAAAGAAAGTGAGCAAGTCCATTGGTATGTGTGAAAAAATGTTTTGCAACTGGAGTCTTTGGAACCTCTGCTTCCAATGACAGCAGATGCTCTCTTATGCGATCTTTGAGATTCCTTGAAGTAAGGCCAACGTATTGAAAATTGCAAAATGAGCAAGTTATGAGATAAATTACATACACAGTATTACAATTGATCGATTCTCTTATTTTATAGGAAATCCCAGTCTGCATAGATATGAAACTATTACCTACGAGTGCATAGTCACAGCACTTGCATGGTTTAGTACCACATTTGTGAAAGCCGATATTAGTTGGTAACCAATTATTTTTTGTATTCTCCCTGGTTTTAATTTTGGAAGAGAAATTCTTTCTTATTTTGTCACCTATAGTATCAGATCTGCTAGCCACAAAGTTACAATTACCAGATATCAACCTGAGATCAGCATCTCTCTCCAGCAATGGTAATCTTGTTTTGATTATATTGCAGATATCTCCAAACTGTCTACTATATTTGGTGACAAAATTAATACCTTTTTTTTGTTTCAATCCCTGATCAGAACTAGGAGTAATACGATCTTTTAGTAAATTATTTCTATCAAAGCTTGACACCAAATTAGACTGTTTCTTTAGGGACTGTAAGTCATAACCTCTGGCTACCAAGCGCTCTGTTAAATCATTGGCATGTTTCCAATAATCACTTAGATTAGTACAGTTGCGTCTAAGTCTAATATATTGGCCCTTTGGTATCCCCTTTTTTAAATGTTTGGGATGGGAAGAGTCTGCCCTAAGAATAGTGTTGCCACTTATTTCTTTCCTATATGATTCTGTAAATATTGTTTGACCATCATTCCTAAGGTATATATCAAGATAAGGAATGCTACTGTGGGATGCACTGAACGTGAACCTGAGATTGCCATCATTAGAATTAAGATAGTCTATAAAGTGATTTAGTTCACCCTCAGTGCCATCCCACACCAGCAAAATATCGTCTATATACCTGGTATACATCTTAATATTGTTATTAAAGATGTTACTTTCACTGAAAATTTTAAGAATTTCAAAATTTGCCAAATAGAAATTTGCATACGAGGGGGCAAATTTTGCCCCCATCGCAGTACCCCTAAGTTGAATGAAAAATTCTCCATTGAAAATGAAAAAGTTTCTGTTCAATAGAAAAGATGTAGCCATTAGAATAAATTCTATCAAATCAGCATCATACCCAGAATATCTCTCCAGCATTTTTTTCATGGCATTTAGCCCCAGATTGTGCGGAATACATGAATATAAAGAGATTACATCTATGGTGACAAAAAGAAAACTCTTTTTCCATTCAAAATTTTGAATTAGCCTGATCAGATGTTTTGTATCTCTTAGAAAACAAGGTAGCGATTGCACAATTGGTTGTAATTGGGCATCAACCCATTGACCCAATTTCTCCCCCAGGGAGCCAATCGCAGAAATGATTGGTCTCCCTGGGGGATTAACCAAAGATTTGTGTATCTTAGGTAAAAATTTGAAAACCGGTACTCTTGGGTTCTCAACAAAGACAAAATCACATGTTTTGGTAGTGAGTATGGAGTTCTCCAGCCCCAAATCCAAAAGATGTCTCAATTCTTTCTGGAATTTGTTTGTAGGATTAAATGTCATTTTTTTATAAGTATTGATGTCATCCAATTGCCTATAGGCTTCTTTTAAATAATCAGTTTTCTCTAAGACCACAATGGATCCCCCTTTATCTGAGTCAACAATCACTATGTCTTGATTATTTTTTAAATTCATTAGTGCCTGTGTCTCTTTATTACTTATGTTTTTATAAGTGTGTTTGCCTGTCTTTTCATTATTGATTACTTTCTCTGATAAAGAGATGAGGTCTTGTTCCAAAATAGAGTGGAAAAGCTCAATGACATCATTTCTAGCATTCACTGGATAAAAAACACTAGGTTTCGACTCTTTAATCAAGCATTGTTTTGTATAACTGCCAGTATCTAGATCAACATCTTGTAGCTCACACAAAGACACTATGTCACAAAGATCTTTAAAATTACATGTGTCATTGACTGTAATAGCGTCTTTCTGTGTGCCACTAGGCTGATCATCAGTGCCTAGGTTTCTAAAATGTTTAGTTAAAGTAATTTTACGGACAAATTTATTAATGTCCAAAATTGTTTCAAATAAGTTGAAGTCCCTAGTTGGTGAGAAACCCAGTCCTTTGCTTAGTACAGATATTTCATTAGGATTCAATGTGGTTGATGACAGATTGATTATTTGTCGTTTTTGTTGTTTTTCTTTTTCCATTGTGTGCGTCGACTCGGATACCTGGGTATCATTAGTCCCGGTGCTGTATTCTCTTCTGGTTTTTCTTTTTGTTTTTCTATTTTGTTGTTGATCACTGGATTCTCCCCGTTTTTTGGCTTAGCTCCCATGTCTGCGGATGTTCTGATCGGTGTGGAAGTAGCAGGAACAGCTGGATCTATTGCAATCGTTGAGGATGAGCTTGTATTAGTTTCACTTAAGCCTGCTGTGCTTTCAAAGCTTGAAAAAGTGACTTTCCTTGGGTTCTTATCTTTGTTTTTATTTTGGTTGAAATTTTTCTGCTTGTTATTCTTATTTCTTCGCATCTTCCTCTCAGTATTCCAGCTGTATACTATATCTAGTTCATAATCTTTGCAATCTCTTTCATATTTTTTATATTTGTGATCTGACAACTCCACACTCAATTTCTCTAGAGTCTCATCTAGTTGATTTTGATAGGGTATTAGTTTTTCGTCATCCTTGAATAACCACAATTGTTTATCCATAGATTCTATTTCAACTAGTATGTTTTCTCTTTGTTCTTTTTTGAATTTCACCAATTTCTCCATTAGTGTCAGGGAGCAATCTGATAGGGATTCATTCCATGTAGACATAAATTCTGGGTATTCCCTATGAAATGCCGGAAACTTTTTCATTCTCAAACCTCTGGGAATTCTTTTCTCTTCCAGATATTGTTCTAAGAATTCTATGTCCCACCAGAGTTTTAATTCCTTGATATGTGTCCTTTCCTTGTTGACAAAAAAGGTTCCCAAATCAGGTTTACTCTCATTATGTGCTGTGCCTTTAAGTAACTGTTCAAATCTCTCTCTCCTGTGTTTGTCGTTAAATGCAGCCATATTAAATTCATAGTCTTCTGTGTTAAACACTGTAAAGTCTCCACTGGAGATAAGCTTATTTGCAACAATATTTCAAGGTGTTGTGTTCGACTAGTACAGTGCGATAATAGTGTCCATATGACTCTTGTGAACAACCCCTCATTAGAGGCCCCAACAGGTGCGGGAATCACAGAGTTTACAGGTAAAAAAGAACCGTTCCTATAATATACACTTTAGACTTATAATATGCATAAACAGCGTGCTTACCACTCCGGTGTCAATCGATAACTGTATATTTCAGACAGTTCAGCTTGGTAGCGGATACAAATGACTCAGAAGTACTTGTTAATGAACCGTCTGCCCTCCGGCTTGAACGCTGTATATACTTCACTGTTAATTTCAACAGGTGAGTACCTGTGACATATGCTGTCCTATGTTAGAACTGTTAGAGCTCTCCTGAACTCGTATTAAATATCAACAAATATGCAACAAAGTTTCACAGTTCAATCAATAGGATTTCAGAGAGAGAGAGAGATGATAAGTGAAATTTAAAATGTCATTTTATTAGATTCGTTAAAACAGACCTGGCACAGCACACAGAAATCCCCACTGCTGACGCGTTTCCTGCCTCACGGGCAGTTCATCAGAGCATACAGAGATCACCTGAAGCTGCTGTTTTACACACATAGGTACACAAAAGAGACCAATCACATAGAAGCTAGGTGAGTGCAGGAGACACCCACCCTTTAACTCCTTCCATTTCATTAACATATTGTACATTATTTAAATGTGACTGAACCAATTGGGTTCCTAAGGAATAACAGCACAAAAAATACAAAATAAAAAACAAAGTTGAAAAATAAAAAAATCGAATGTTTAGAATAAGCTCTGATTTTCATTAACCCCTTAAGGACCACAGCACTTTTCCATTTTCTGACCGTTTGGGACCAGGGCTATTTTTACATTTCAGTGGTGTTTGTGTTTAGCTGTAATTTTTCCTCTTACTCATTTACTGTAGCCACACATATTATATACCGTTTTTCTCACCATTAAATGGACTTTCTAAAGATACCATTGTTTTCATCATATCATATAACTTACTATAAAAAAATTATAAAATATGATGAAAAAATGGAAAATAACACACTTTTTCTAACTTTGACCCCCAAAATCTGTTACACATCTACAATCACCAAAAAACAACCATACTAAATAGTTTCTAAATTTTGTTCTGAGTTTAGAAATACCCAATGTTTACATAATCTTTGCTTTTTTTTCAAGTTATAGGGCAATAAATTCAAGTAGCACTTTGCTATTTCCAAACCATTTTTTTTCTTTCAAAATTAGCGATAGTTGCATTGGAACACTGATATCTGTCAGGAATCCCTGAATATCCCTTGACATGTCTGCCAGTACCCAGTTTGCCATACAATTTGGTATTTATTTTTTTATTTATAAATCTAGAAGCTATTTGTCTGTAGTGTAGATGCCCCCCCTCAATAACCTACCCCCCACCCCTCCCAGATCCCTTAGATAAAAATTACCCCCTCCTCTCTCCCTCCTTACCCTAAAAAAATTGTGCCATAGTGTAGCATTCCACCCACTCCCATCCCCCTGGAACGCGCCCACATCCCGGTGCCCCCGCATGTGATCCCGCCCCCCTCTGATGCACATACCCTATCGATGGCTGCCCACCCGCCTCCCTGCAACGGCTCCCACCCACCAACGATCATGACCATCGATGGCCGATGCAGAGAGGGCTGCAGAGTGGCTCTCTCTGCATTGGATGGCTAAATTTTTTTTATTGCAGGATGCAATAACATGAAAGCGGCTGGAAGCGATCAGGATCGCTTCCATTGCTTGAAAACACTAACAACATACAGGGTTAGTCCTTGGTCATTAACAACCATTTCTTTGTAGGACGTACCCTGTACTCCATTGGTCGTTAAGGAGTTAAATCAAGATAAAAATCAGATATTGCTGTAGAATTTGCTTGAATGTTTGGGGTTGCATCCTACGAGAGTTGCTAAAGAAACTGTGAGAACTTGTTATTGAAAACTACCAATCAGGAGAGGGATATAGAATAATATCGACCGCACTGTAAGTATTATGGAGCACTCTCAAAACCATCAATAAGAAGACAATGTGGCACCACTGAGACGTTGAAAAAGTCAGGTTGACCCTCCAAAGTTGATGACAGAATGAGATGCTACCAAGAGGCCAACACCAATAATGAAGGAGTTACAGGAATTTCTGGCAGGTACCGGTTACTCCTTGAATGTCATCACCATCTCTCGTATACTGCATTTCTGCACTATGGGGTTGGGTGATAAGATGGAAACCCTTTCTTACAAAAAAGAACATCTAAGTTTGTATAAATTAGGCCAAAAAGATTAATTCAGACAAACAAAACCATATGGGAAAATGTGCTATAGTCTTTTATTATTGTATTTTAAAAGATATGTTTGGGGCAAAGCCAATAAAGCTCAACATCTAAGGGACGCCATAGTGACTTTAAAGCAAGGTGGTGTTACATAATGTTTGGGGCTGCTTCGCTTCAGCTGTGTCATGGGCTCTTGTCAAGATGTTTCAAAAAGCAAAAATGAATAAATTATTGAAAAAAAATATATTTTTTGCTCATTCTAAACACAAATTAGATTGAAATACAAATGCTCAATGGTGATAAACATATTGTGCATGAAACTATGTTATTAATATTTTGTTATATCCTCTTACATCCATATCCTTCTGTTCTAAAGTTTATAAAGCAATATTAATTGGATAAAAATATAGGGCAGGATTACAAGTGATTGCTTAAAGGGACACTGAACCCAAATTTTTTCTTTCGTGATTCAGATAGAGCATGACATTTTAAGCAACGTTCTAATTTACTCCTATTATCAAATTTTCTTCATTCTCTTGGTATCTTTATTTGAAATGCAAGAATGTAAGTTTAGATGCAGACCCATTTTTGGTGAACAACCTGGGTTGTCCTTGCTGATTGGTGGATAAATTCATCCACCAATAAACAAGTGCTTTCCAGGGTGCTGAACCAAACAAATAGCTTAGATGCCTTCTATTTCAAATAAAGATAGAATGAGAACTAAGAAAATTTTATAATAGGAGTAAATTAGAAAGTTGCTTAAAATTGCATACTCTGCCTAAATCATGAAAGAAAAAATTTGGGTTCAGTTTCCCTTTAAGTGTTGCACTCATGTGCAATCCAAAATACATCTTTAAAATGTTGCACTTTTTGAAACCTAAAGTGACAGATTATTGCTTGCTAGTTTTAATTATAAAGTTCATGAATATGCTAAGGAAATAAATGATTTAAGGTAAATTGAGACAAAGGGAAATGAAACCCAATTTTTCATAATTCAGAAAGATCATACAATTTTAAACAGCTTTCCAATTTACTTATTTTCTTTGTTTTGCTTCATTCTCTTGTTATCCTTTGTTGAAGGAGCAGCAATGCACTACTGGGAGCTAACTGAAAGCCAATGACAAGATGCATACGGCTCCATGTACTAAATGGCGGGCGGACAGCTGCTGTCCGCCCGCCTTTGCTACACATGGGCAGAGGATCTGTTGATCCGCTTGCCCGTATGTATCATTACACACTCATCGGAGTGTGTAATGCCCGCCCCTTCAATCACACGACCAATCACGTGACTGAAGGGGCTGTCAATCGCCGAGAGCAAGCGTGCTCTCAGTGAATTTTGTCTCGCCACCGAAGAGGTGGCGTAGGGTATAGGAAGCAGCAGTCTAATGACCGCTGCTTCTTACATTGCGGGAAGCAGGCTCGCATATGCGAACCTGCCCCACAAAGGCTCCGGAGAAGCTTTCGCTGCTTCGTACATGGAGCCCAAATTAGGGATGGGCGAATGTTCTGAAAGTGTAATTTGTTTAGTAGAACGAATAGTCCTGTGGACATTCTTTTTGACAATCGAATGTGTAATCAAATGCTATTTCTGTTTTTTTTATGTTACTTTTGTTTTTGCATGTTCATAATTAGATTGAATATCCACATTCAACATTTCTAATGTAACATTCAATGTAACAAATACTATTCAGAAGTTCAATATTTCATGTGGTAGGGAATTTTGTAAATTGATGCATAATTGTCATATTATTTACCCCTCTAGTAGGTCATCTGTGGTAATATCTGTCCCTTTAAGAATTACTTAGTGGCATACCGGAACACCTATTTAAGGAGGGACTCAAGCACTCTACAATTGCTTGATATTTGCAAAAGTATGGTATATGACTTTTTGTTAAAAGCGTTACCTTACTCCTAAGTAATACTCAAACTGGTTAATCCTTATCCGTATCACCAGAATCCTAAGCCGAGTTCATAAGAATATATTTCATTGTCATTCCTCATTTACTAAAAAGACTTATACCTTTTCTCATTCACCTTCTTATTCCAAGTGCTTTTCAGACGGGACATACAATTTACCTCACAGCCCGCTGACATCATCTCTCAAGCAGTGTGTGGAACCGGAAGTCGGAACACCCTCCCCGCATGGACACAGCTCACGGCGTGTAACCAAGAACAAACATCTTACCCGGGTATGAGTAGCTCAGCTCCAGACGCCCAGATTGAACACTCTAACGGATTGTGCTGACACGCAAGTACTTTGTATATTTGACTTATTAGTGTAACGTGTTGGTAATACAGACTTTGATATCTTAGCAAACGTATGCCTATATGAATTGCTTATAACCATAAAACTTGTGTTTGCTTGTGGATTAACCAAACCTTCTCACGCATCTCTGCTTTCATCTCATCTAAACTCAGAGTTTCTCTTTTCTCCTAAACTCTCATCTAATATTAACATCATTTAATCTGCTTGTTTCATTACATTTACCTGCAAAGTGACAGGCATTTATTCATGGTTACTGACCTAAAGCACAGAAGGAAAGCTGGCATTGTAAACTTAACATTTACCTACGTTAGTGAGTCATATTTGTCCAAGTATCTCATACGTGAATACTTGTGACACTAAACTCACTCCAATCTTTATTATCCTTATCTGTTATTCCTAAGAGGTATCAGTTCTCATTTCCCATTGAAAACTGCATAAATAGGAATAACTACACATATATAATTATTATTCCTTAAGGGAGACTTAGGGATATTGCAGTATTATCAAGCCTAAAAAAGATTTAAAAAATGGATCCTGCACAAATGACCAATGAAATTGGCACACTTAATCAAAAGGTTGAATTACTTGCACAAGGTTTAAATGAACTAAAGACTGAGAATAATACACTCAAACGTTTAATGAATGATCATTTTACTCAGAAACCCACTGACCACCCAGAACCACAAATTAATCCACCACACCCATTCTCTGGGGTTCGCTCAAAATACCGTGAATTTAAGAACTCATGTATGTTGTTATTTACTATGAAGCCCAAAACGTACAGTATGGAGAGAATTAAGGTATGTACAACTATCTCATACCTGAGTGGGGAGCCCAGAGCCTGGGCCGATAGATTCTTTGAGTCTGGAGATCCTATACTGGATTCACTGGAAAATTTCTTCGCTGCCATGTCTACTCTATATGAAGATACCAACAAACAAAGTACCGCTGAACAAAACCTGAGATCGCTAAGACAGGGAAAACGTGCGGTAGAGGATTATATAGCCGAATTCCAACTCTGGGCTACAGACTCGCAATGGAATGTAATCAGCCTGGAAATCAATTCAGGCTGGGATTATCGGAACACCTCAAAGACGAACTTTCTTGTATAGAGTTACCTGAAACTCTGGAAGCTTTAATAAAAGTTTGTATCTCAATGGACCGACGCTACAGAGAACGAAAGATGGAAAGACAACACCCAGAAACTTTTACAAAGAAACATTATCCTGTCCATTATGACAAACCCAGTTCACCAGCGGTGCCTATGGAAATTGGAACTATAAAAGGTCCATTAACTCAGGAAGAAAAGACAAGACGCCGCTTATCCAACCTATGTATGTACTGCGCTAACAAGGACCATGGGGTGTCAACATGCCCTCTTCTGCTTCGTCAAAAGAAGGGTAAGACTTCTCACAGTATAACCTATATCTCTACTAAAGTAAATACTCATTTGACCATATCTATGTCTTTGCAGTGGGACCAACACCTCTACCAGAGCGAGGCTATGATTGACTCCGGCGCTTTCGGAATGCTCATAGATCAGAAAATTGTAAATGTAAATAAAATACCGTGTGTGATGAAAGAAATACCAGTCTACGTTAAGGTTATTGATGGGTCTAATTATTTAAAGGTTCCAATTACACATCACACCATTCCACTTCTCACTACAACAAAAACTGGTCACAAAGAATATATCACATATGACATTATTCCTGGTTCCATACATTCCATTATCCTGGGATATCCCTGGCTACAAAAACATAACCCCACGATAGATTGGTCAACAAACAATTTAAAATTTGATTCTTCTTACTGTTCAATCGACTTGTTTTCCTTATACTCAGATTAATTTAGCTATATCTGCTCTACCCCAAGAATATGCTGAATTTTCAGACGTATTCGACTTAAAAGAAGCAGAAAACCTTCCTCCACACCGACCATTTGACTGCCCTATCGATACAAAACCTGGTGCAGTCATACCGTTTGGAAGAATATTCCCCTTATCTCAAAAAGAATTACAGTTTTTGAGGGAATATTTAGATGACAATTTGCGTAAGGGCTTTATTTCTCCCAGTACATCTTCAGCAGCAGCAGGCATATTTTTTGTCACTAATAAAGATGGTACTAGACGACCCATTAATGACTATCGTGCCCTTAACTCCATAACCATTAAGAATGGATACCCCCTTCCTCTCATCCCTGAGCTTCTAGAAAGGTTAAGTGAAGCAACAATATTCAACAAATTAGACCTAAAAGGTGCTGATAACCTTATCAGGATGAAGAGTGGGGATGAATGGAAAACAGCCTTTAGGACCCGTTACGGGTTATTTCAGTATAATGTCATGCCTTTCGGTCTCACCAATGCACCAGCCACATTCCAGTATTTTATAAATTATATCTTTAAAGATCTAATGGATGTGTGCATGGTAATTTACTTGGATGACATCTTAATCTACTCCCGTAACATAACTGAACATATTAAACATGTAAGGTGGGTGTTAGCAAGACTGCGTGAACATCAACTCTACGCCAAGATGGAGAAGTGTTGTTTCCATGTAAAGACTATCAAATTTCTGGGATATATAATATCACCTACTGGAATAACAATGGATCCTGAAAAAGTATCTGCTATACTCAATTGGGCTAGACCCACGTCAGTAAAATCATTACAACGATTTCTGGGGTTTGCCAATTTTTACAGACGGTTCATAAGAAATTTCTCCTCAATTGTCAAACCCTTAACTAGGTTAACAGGCAAAAAGAAATTTCTATGGAACAATGAATCTCAAGATGCTTTCCAATTATTAAAAAGAAAATTCTCAACCGCCCCAATTTTACAACTTCCTCATCCTGATTACCAATATACAGTAGAGGTTGATGCCTCCAATACAGGAATTGGGGCTGTTCTCTCCCAACAAAGTTTAACTAATCCTACCCTACATCCAGTTGCCTATTATTCTAGAACTCTCACAAATGCAGAACAAAATTACTCTGTAGGAGATAAAGAATTGTTAGCCATTAAATGTGCTCTGGAACATTGGAGACATTTACTCAAAGGCACCTCCAAACCATTCTACATCTTCACCGATCATAAGAATCTTTAATATCTCAAGAATAACAAAACACTCTCATCCAGACAGGTCCGTTGGGCTTTATTCCTCGACAGGTTTGAATTCCTGATAACCTACCGACCTGGTTCTAAGAACATAAAAGCAGACGCTCTCTCCAGATCCCTTGAAACCATCGTTGAAGAACCAGAGAAAAAATATATCATTGCTCCTCAAAAAATCATTGCTTCTGCTACCACTTTACTCACGGAGATCTTAAACGCTTTGAAATTGGACACGGATATCCCTTCATATTGTGAATTAGATGAAGAGACAGGATTACTGACTCACAACAAAAAGACCTACATACCCTCTTCACTACGTCAAGAACTCTTACGACACTACCACAACACACCATTCTCTGGACATCCTGGCATTACAAAAACAAAGGAACTCCTCAAAAGAACTTTCTGGTGGCCACAACTAGATCGGGACGTAGCCGATTTTGTGATGAAGTGTAATACATGCGCTCGAAATAAAAAAGACCATCATAAACCTTTTGTTCTTATGTGTTCATTACCCATACCGGAGGTTCCATAGTCTATGATAGCTATGGACTTCATAGTGGACCTACCACCCTCCAACCAATACACAACCATTCTAGTGGTAATCGATCATCTCACCAAATTAGCGTATTTTATACCGTTAAAATCACTACCAACTGCCATCACCACAGCTAAGATCTTTCTGGCTCATATAGTGAAACTACATGGACTACCCACATCCATTGTGTCAGATCGTGGGACACAATTCACCTCCAGATTTTGGAAAGAATTATGTCGAATCCTTCAAATTTCATCAAGACTCTCTACCGCATTCCACCCTCAATCCAATGGATTGACGGAACGTACCAACCAAACTTTAGAACAGTATCTTCGTTGCTATATCTCCCATCTTCAGGATGATTGGGTCGAATGGTAACCATTAGCTGAATTCGCATATAATAACTCAATAAACTCCTCCACCAAAACATCACCATTTCATACAACCTACGGATACCATCCTAAGTCACTTCCTGGACAAGATCTTGTTTTCATCAATCCAACTGTTTCAGATTACACCCAAAACATTAGGGCCTCTCTTACCCTATTGAAAAGACATCTCGAAGAAGCAAAAATCACTCAAAAGAAGTATTACGATACCAAGAGATGTAATCCTCCAACCTTCAGAGACCGGGTTTTACTCTCCACAAAAAACCTTAGGCTCGCAGTGCCCTGTAAAAAACTTGTGAATCAATTCATCGGGCCCTATACCATCATAAAGATCATCAATCCGAACGCTATCACTCTCAAACTTCCACCAACCCTAAAGATACATCCATCCTTTCATGTGTCGTTACTGAAACCTTTCCTCAGAAACGACTATGGTCAATTACCGGTTACCAACCCTTCTGTCATAACCGAACCGGAACAATCAGAATACGAAATAGAACAAATCCTTGACTCCCGTATACGTTGGAGAAGAGTTGAATATCTGGTACACTGGAAAGGATATGGACCAGAAGAAGATTCCTGGGTAATCACTCTAACCTCCATGCTCCACAATTACTTTCCGAATTCCATGCCAAATATCCAACTAAACCAGGTGCTATGGGTGGATGGAGGGCATCCTGATGAGAGGGATCTGTCATATTATTTACCCCTCTAGTAGATCATCTGTGGTAATATCCGTCCCTTTAAGAATTACTTGATAATTGCAAAAGTATGGTATATGACTTGTTGTTAAAAGCGTTACCTTACTCCTAAGTAATACTCAAACTGGTTAATCCTTATCCGTATCACCAGAATCCTAAGCCGAGTTCATAAGAATATATTTCATTGTCATTCCTCATTTACTAAAAAGACTTATACCTTTTCTCATTCACCTTCTTATTCCAAGTGCTTTTCAGACGGGACATACAATTTACCTCACAGCCTGCTGACATCATCTCTCAAGCAGCGTGTGGAACCGGAAGTCGGAACACGCTCCCCGCATGGACACAGCTCACGGCGTGTAACCAAGAACAAACATCTTACCCGGGTATGAGTAGCTTCAGCACCAGACACCCAGATTGAACACTCTAACAGATTGTGCTGACACGCAAGTACTTTGTATATTTGACTTATTAGTGTAACGTGTTGGTAATACAGACTTTGATATCTTAGCAAACGTATGCCTATATGAACTGCTCATAACAATAAAACTCGTGTTTGCTTGTGGATTAACCAAACCTTCTCACGCATCTCTGCTTTCATCTCATCTAAACTCAGAGTTTCTCTTTTCTCCTAAACTCTCATCTAATATTAACATCATTTAATCTGCTTGTTTCATTACATTTACCTGCAAAGTGACAGGCATTTATTCACGGTTACTGACCTAAAGCACAGAAGGAAAGCTGACATTGTAAACTTAACATTTACCTACGTTAGTGAGTCATATTTGTCCAAGTATCTCATACCTGAATACTTGTGACACTAAACTCACTCCAATCTTTATTATCCTTATCTGTTATTTCTAAGAGGTATCAGTTCTCATTTCCCATTGAAAACTGCATAAATAGGAATAACTACACATATATAATTATTATTCCTTAAGGGAGACTTAGGGATATTGCAATAATAGATACAAATATATCAACTCAAATGTTTCTGTTTTGAAGATTGAATAATTTGAATATTATATTTAAAGGTAGCATTAGAAATACTATTAAAGGCCATAATATCCAAATGTTCAAACACTTGAAAGTGATGCAGCTTAGCTGTAAAAAGCTGACTAGAAAATATCACCT
The DNA here is from genome assembly GCF_027579735.1 of Bombina bombina. Lineage (NCBI taxonomy): Eukaryota > Metazoa > Chordata > Amphibia > Anura > Bombinatoridae > Bombina > Bombina bombina. The sequence continues at coordinate 140,868,165 of NC_069509.1, read as the reverse complement.
GAACATCTCTATGTTAAAAAGGAAGATATTTTACCTCAAAAGTTTCTCAGTAGCCACATCCCATTGTAAAGGACTTCTAAGCAGCAAATCAGTGTGTCTGTCCCGGGACAGCGGGAGGGGCGAGCTTACGTGCACTCTCATATTATTTCCCTATTCAGTTTAAAGTAAGTTTACAATGAAATCTCATGAGAGTTAAGTGAAATCTCATGAGATCACAGTAAATGAATTCATGACTTCAGCACTGCTGATGCTGATTGGCTGCTGTTCATTTCTTCATGTTTTTTTTACCTGCAGCTGGGAGCAACAGAGTATAACTTTTTTACACAGAACTTACTCTGCTGAGCTGAGGAGATTGTAAGGTAAAATATCTTCCTTTTTTACATAGAGATGCTCAGGTGATATTTTCCTGTCAGCTTTTTACAGTTATACTGTATCAGTTTCAAGTGATTTAGCACATGAGTATTATGTCCCTTTAAATTAAACTAATGTTGTACAAACATTTGAAATTCAAAATGAACAAACTAATGTATTCAATTTGTTTCATTTTTCAGATGTTGCAAAACATTCAACCAAACTTATTGCATATATGTCCAGCCACCAATCAGCAGCTTCTGAGAATACCTAGGTATACTTTTAACAAAGGATTCAATGAGAACAAACAAATTAGATAATATAAATATATTTTAAAAGTTAATTAAAACTGCATGCTCTATCTGAACCATGAAAGAAAAAAAAATGGGTTTCATGTCCTTTTAATGCATAGGAAACAATGGTTTATCAACGAGTAAAAAAATGTGGCAGAATAAAAGGGATTTGGTAAATGGCGAGGGGGAGTTATTGGAAGGGGTCAAAAGATACAGTATGTGTGAATGTGAAATATATTTTTCTCCATTAACTGAAAGTTTTTTTCAACAAAAAAAGAAATACAAAAACAAAAGGCCACAATCTTATGTAAGAGGATAGCAAATTCAGCATTATGTATAACATTGCTATAAATCTTAGGCTGATAGGAGCTCAGGAGCGTGCACGTGTCTTTAGCAATCTATGGCAGCAGCAGCAGCATTTGCAACTATATATACCATCTCTATAAACCTTAGATAGGCTAATAGGAGCTCAGGAACGTGCACGTGACTTTAACAATCTATGGCAACAGCAGCAGCATTTGCAACTATATATACCATCTCTATAAACCTTAGATAGGCTGATAGGAGCTTAGGAGCGTGCACATGTCTTTAACAATCTATGGCCTAGATTTGGAGTTTTGTCGGTAAGGACCCGCGTAGCTAACGCCGGCTTTTTTCTGGCCGCACCATAAAAATAACTCTGGTATTGAGAGTCCACATAAAGACTGCGTTAGGCTCCAAAAAAAGGAGCGTAGAGCATTTTTAACGCAACTTCAACTCTCGATACCAGAGTTGCTTACGGACACGGCCAGCCTCAAAAACGTGCTCGTGCACGATTCCCCCATAGGAAACAATGGGGCTGTTTGAGCTGAAAAAAAACCTAACACCTGAAAAAAAGCCGCGTTCAGCTCCTAACGCAGCCCCATTGTTTGCTATGCGGAAACACTTCCTACATCTGCACCTAACACTCTAACATGTACCCCGAGTCTAAACACCCCTAACCTTATACTTATTAACCCCTATTCTGCTGCCCCCGCTATCGCTGACCCCTGCATATTTTTTTTAACCCCTAATCTGCCGTTCCGTAAACCGCCGCTACTTACATTATCCCTATGTACACCTAATCTGCTGCCCCTAACAACACCGACCCCTATATTATATTTATTAACCCCTAATCTGCTCCCCACAACGTCGCCTCCACCTGCCTACACTTATTAACCCCTAATCTGCCGACCTGAGCTCACCGCTATTCTAATAAATGTATTAACCCCTAAAGCTAAGTCTAACCCTAACACTAACACCCCCCTAAGTTAAATATAATTTTAATCTAACGAAATTAATTAACTCTTATTAAATAAATTATTCCTATTTAAAGCTAAATACTTACCTGTAAAATAAATCCTAATATAGCTACAAAATAAATTATAATTACATTGTAGCTATTTTAGGATTAATATTTATTTTACAGGTAACTTTGTATTTATTTTAACCAGGTACAAAAGCTATTAAATAGTTAAGAACTATTTAATAGTTACCTAGTTAAAATAATTACAACATTACCTGTAAAATAAATCCTAACCTAAGTTACAATTAAACCTAACACTATACTATCATTAAATTAATTAAATAAAATACAATTACCTACAATTAAACCTAACACTACACTATCAATAAATTAATTAAATACAATATCTACAAATAACTACAATGAAATAAACTAACTAAAGTACAAAAAATAAAAAAGAACTAAGTTACAAAAAATAAAAAAATATCTACAAACATAAGAAAAATATTACAACAATTTTAAACTAATTACACCTACTCTAAGCCCCCTAATAAAATAACAAAGACCCCCAAAATAAAAAATGCCCTACCCTATTCTAAATTAATAAAGTTCAAAGCTCTTTTACCTTAACATCCCTGAACAGGGCCCTTTGCGGGGCATGCCCCAAGAAGTTCAGCTCTTTGCCTGTAAAAAAAAAAACATACAATACCCCCCCAACATTACAACCCACCACCCACATACCCCTAATCTAACCCAAACCCCCCTTGAATAAACCTAACACTAAGCCCCTGAAGATCATCCTACCTTGTCTTTACCTCACCAGGTATCACCGATCCATCCTGGCTCCAAAATCTTCATCCAACCCAAGCGGGGGCTGGCGATCCATCATCCGGTGGCTGAAGAGGTCCAGAAGAGGCTCCAAAGTCTTCATCCTATCCGGGAAGAAGAGGCGATCCGGACCGGCAACCATCTTGATCCAAGCGGCATCTTCTATCTTCATCCGATGACGACCGGCTCCATCCTGAAGACCTCCACCGCGGACCCATCTTCTTCCGGCGACGTCCAACTGAAGAATGACGGTTCCTTTAAGGGACGTCATCCAAGATGGCGTCCCTCGAATTCCGATTGGCTGATAGGATTCTATCAGCCAATCGGAATTAAGGTAGGAATATTCTGATTGGCTGATGGAATCAGCCAATCAGAATCAAGTTCAATCCGATTGGCTGATCCAATCAGCCAATCAGATTGAGCTCGCATTCTATTGGCTGATCGGAACAGCCAATAGAATGCAAGCTCAATCTGATTGGCTGATTGGATCAGCCAATCGGATTGAACTTGATTTTGATTGGCTGATTCCATCATCTGATCGGAACAGCCAATAGAATGCGAGCTCAATCTGATTGGCTGATTGGATCAGCCAATCGGATTGAACTTGATTCTGATTGGCTGATTCCATCAGCCAATCAGAATATTCCTACCTTAATTCCGATTGGCTGATAGAATCCTATCAGCCAATTGGAATTCGAGGGACGCCATCTTGGATGACGTCCCTTAAAGGAACCGTCATTCTTCAGTTGGACATCGCCGGAAGAAGATGGGTCCGCGGTGGAGGTCTTCAGGATGGAGCCGGTCATCATCGGATGAAGATAGAAGATGCCGCTTGGATCAAGATGGTTGCCGGTCTGGATCGCCTCTTCTTCCCGGATAGGATGAAGACTTTGGAGCTTCTTCTGGACCTCTTCAGCCACCAGATGATGGATCGCCAGCCCCCGCTTGGGTTGGATGAAGATTTTGGAGCCAGGACGGATCGGTGATACCTGGTGAGGTGAAGACAAGGTAGGATGATCTTCAGGGGTTTATTTAAGGGGGGTTTGGGTTAGATTAGGGGTATGTGGGTGGTGGGTTGTAATGTTGGGGGGGGTATTGTATGTTTTTTTTTTACAGGCAAAAGAGCTGAACTTCTTGGGGCATGCCCCGCAAAGGGCCCTGTTCAGGGCTGGTAAGGTAAAAGAGCTTTGAACTTTAGTAATTTAGAATAGGGTAGGGCATTTTTTATTTTGGGGGTCTTTGTTATTTTATTAGGGGGCTTAGAGTAGGTGTAATTAGTTTAAAATTGTTGTAATATTTTTCTTATGTTTGTAAATATTTTTTTATTTTTTGTAACTTAGTTCTTTTTTATTTTTTGTACTTTAGTTAGTTTATTTAATTGTAGTTATTTGTAGATATTGTATTTAATTAATGTATTGATAGTGTAGTGTTAGGTTTAATTGTAGGAAATTATAGGTATTTTATTTAATTAATTTAATGATAGTATAGTGTTAGGTTTAATTGTAACTTAGGTTAGGATTTATTTTACAGGTAATTTTGTAATTATTTTAACTAGGTAGCTATTAAATAGTTCTTAACTATTTAATAGCTATTGTACATGGTTAAAATAATTACAAAGTTGCCTGTAAAATAAATATTAATCCTAAAATAGCTACAATGTAATTATAATTTATATTGTAGCTATATTATGATTTATTTTACAGGTAAGTATTTAGCTTTAAATAGGAATAATTTATTTAATAAGAGTTAATTAATTTCGTTAGATTAAAATTATATTGAATTTAGGGGGGTGTTAGTGTTAGGGTTAGACTTAGCTTTAGGGGTTAATACATTTATTAGAATAGCAGTGAGCTCCAGTCGGCAGATTAGGGGTTAATAATTGAAGTTAGGTGTCGGCGATGTTAGGGAGGGCAGATTAGGGGTTAAGACTATTTATTATAGGGTTAGTGAGGCGGATAAGGGGTTAATAACTTTATTATAGTAGCGGTGCGGTCCGCTCGGCAGATTAGGGGTTAATAAGTGTAGGCAGGTGGAGGCGACGTTGAGGGGGGCAGATTAGGGGTTAATAAATAAAAATATAGGGGTCAGCGGTGTTAGGGGCAGCAGATTAGGGGTACATAGCTATAATGTAGGTGGCGGCGCTTTGCGGTCGGCAGATTAGGGGTTAATTATTGTAGGTAGCTGGCGGCGACGTTGTGGGGGGCAGATTAGGGGTTAATAAATATAATACAGGGGTCGGCGGTGTTAGGGGCAGCAGATTAGGGGTACATAAGTATAACGTAGTTGGCGGTCGGCAGATTAGGGGTTAAAAAAATGCTATCGAGTGGCGGCGATGTGGGGGGACCTCGGTTTATGGGTACATAGGTAGTTTATGGGTGTTAGTGTACTTTAGAGTACAGTAGTTAAGAGCTTTATGAACCGGCGTTAGCCCAGAAAGCTCTTAACTACTGACTTTTTTCCTGCGGCTGGAGTTTTGTCGTTAGATTTCTAACGCTCACTTCAGCCACGACTCTAAATACCGGAGTTAGAAAAATCCCATTGAAAAGATAGGATACGCAATTTACGTAAGGGGATCTGCGGTATGGAAAAGTCGCGGCTGAAAAGTGAGCGTTAGACCCTTTTTTGAGTGACTCCAAATTCCCGGAGTTAGCCTAAAACCAGCGTTAGGGGCCTCTAACGCTGGTTTTCACGGCTACCGCCAAACTCCAAATCTAGGCCTATGGCAGCAGCATTTGCAACTATATATACCATTTCTATAAACCTTAGATAGGCTGATAGGAGCTCAGGAGCGTGCACATGTCTTTAACAATCTATGGCAGCAGCAGCATTTGCAACTATATATACCATCTCTATAAACCTTAGATAGGCTGATAGGAGTTCAGGAGCGTGCACATGTCTTTAACAATCTATGGCAGCAGCATTTGCAACTATATATACCATTTCTATAAACCTTAGATAGGCTGATAGGAGTTCAGGAGCGTGCACGTGTCTTTAACAATCTATGGCAGCAATGTTTGCAACTATGTATAACATCACTATAAACACTGTTGCAAACACTGCTGCCAAAGAGCTAAAGACACGTGCAGCTCCTGAGCTCACCTTAACCTTTAACACAGGATACCATGAGAACTAAGTACATTTGATAATAAAAGGAAATTGGAAAGTTGTTTAAAACAATGTGGTCTGACACATTAGTTTTTCGGCGGCAGTGTGTAGGTGTGTCCCTGTTTCAGCACAATTTTTTTTTAATTTAAATTTTTTTGTTACAATATGTTTTGGTTTCCGACATTCCGCCTGCCTGCTACGCATATCACATGGTTGACACGTGATTGATACCTAGTGGGTCACAGATCAACTTAAGCTATTGTCGCAGCTCAGTGGGAACTGAAACTATTCCCATTGGCGGCTTTGGCGGCACATTGGCTCCTGACTGCACATGTAGCCTCCTCAATCTGCCTGTGACTGCATGTGTATTCAGTGAGTGGGATAGCAGTGTGTTTGCAGTGCGGGCAGTAGTCTGTCGGACTCGCAGAGCTCTGAGGGTGGCAGCTTAATCGCTGAGCTGAAGTCAGAAGTCAACGTGTTGTTTTTTTTTGCAGTTAGCTCACAGAAGTGCATTGCTGCTCCTGCTCTTGATATATGGATAGGAAGTGGAAGCTTAAAAAATGCAAGTTAGTTCAACCTCCTTTTTGCTAGTACAACTGAATTACTGTGTCGCGAAATGATGTAGGTCTAAAAAGTGTGTCACCAACATGAAAAGTTTGGAAAGCTCTGCTTTAATGTCTATAAATTAGTTATACTCTTCTAGGTAATAAAAACATCCACTTTTTAAATAATTTGTACTCAAATTACCAGGTGTGCAGTATTTAACCAGACAGTCCAGTATTTTAGCAGGCTTTCCAATAAATTCTTCACAAAAATACTTGACACTTAAATGTCCATTTTTTATTAAAGCATCTTAGTGTTAGCTAAATGTAAAAATCTTCCTAAGACTCAATACATTACAATTATGGGACAAAAAGAAGTGAGGGCCAGTCAAGGGGGCCAAGTCACTTCTGTTTGTTACTGTCAGTTAAAGAGGCAATGATATTTATTTATATGTTACAGGGTAAAAGGACTGCTCAGTTGTGAAAAGTCTGCATGGTGGAATCAAGAGTGGGGGATAAGGTAGAGTTTTTTGGGGGCATTGTAACACCATACCTACTATTGTGGCCAGTCAATGACAGATTGTCCAGTATTTTTGTGGGAGACAGCTGGCAAACCTACATTGTATTAGTCATGGACTAAACAACAAGACTGCAATAGCTTTTTATTTACATAATTACAGGTCAAATGGCACAAAATGACAGCTGTCTTCTGTAGTATTTTTTTAAAGCATTTTTAAAATAGAATGTGATTTTGTGTCTGTCTAGCTGGCAAGCTTGACTCAACTACTTGTTTAATTAAGCCCATACAGTGTAAGATATTATCTGTGTAAAAACATAAGGCATCTGCTATCTAACTGTCCTTTCGCAGTAGGAACCTTTCCAATGTTTTCACAAAAAATAACATTTTATATATTATTGCCTGTGGTTTACATGATAATTTTCTCAGGCAGGCTCAAAACGAAAATAGTTTCTCAGCTGAAGGGCAGCTGTATCAAGCTGTAAATCATCACAATCACACAAAATTAAAGTGTTATTTCTTTTGTATTTTTCTTACATTTTCATCTGCATAGCCCCAGTTGTAAAATTCATTTCCTAACTATCTTTATTGCTATAAAAGGTTAAAAAAAGCAGAACAAACTACTATAGGTGAAGATTCACTATGGAATTTCTTTTTTTTTTGTTCCTTGCTGCTACAAAAAAGTTAGATAAATTTTAGAGAAATAAAACCTTTTTTTAATTAAAGGGATAGGCCGCTAGTTATGAAGCCGTCTACTTAGCTGCATTTGCCGGCCCAATACACTCGCCTAAGCTCACCTACCATCGCCGCCACGGACCTGAATACATTCGCCAAAGTTATCAAAAAATCTGTCAAGAAGCTGCGCACCAAGTACCGAGCGATGAGCAGCGGACTATTGTTAACTGACAGTCATCGATCTCGCTGCTCATCGGCTTCTTTGCAGCTATTTTTATAGCCTGTCACTAAGCACCCACACTAAACTACACTGTTTTACCCCCTAAACCGCCGCTCCTGGAGCCCCCCCGCACCTAAATAAAGTTATTACCCCCTAAACCGCCGCTCCTGGACCCCGCCGCAACTATAATAAATGTATTAACCCCTAAACCACAGCTCCCGGACCCCGCCGCCACCTACATTATACCTATTAACCCCTATCCTGCCCCACACTACACCGCCACCACCTATATTCAACTTATTAACCCTATCCCACGGATCCCGGACCCTGCCGCAACTAAATAAATTGTTTAACCCCTAAACCGCTGCACCCGGAGCCCACCGCCACCTATATTAAACTTATTAACCCCTATCCTGCCCCCCACTACACCGCCGCAATCTACATTAAACTCATTAACCCCTAAACCGCTGCTCCCGGACCCCTCCGCAACTAAATTAAATGTTTAACCCCTAAACCGCCGCTCCCGGACCCCACCGCCACCTATATTAAACTTATTAACCCCTAAACCTAAGTCTAATACTAACACTAACACCCCCTAACTTTAATATTATTTTAATAAATCTAAATAAAACTTACTCGTATTAACTAAATTATTCCTATTTAAAACTAAATACTTACCTATAAAATAAACGCTAAAATAGCTACAATATAACTAATAATTACATTGTAGCTATTTTAGGATTTATTTTTATTTTACAGGCAACTTTGTATTTATTTTAACTAGGTACAATAGCTATTAAATAGTTAATAACTATTTAATAGCTACCTAGTTACACAATTACAAAATTATCTGTTAAATAAATCCTAACCTAAGTTACAATTAAACCTAACACTACACTATATTTACCTACAATTACCTAAAATTAAATAAAATAAACTAAACTAAACTATAGTACAAAAAAAAACCAAACACTAAATTACAGAAAATAAAAAATAATTACAAGAAGTTTAAACTAATTACACCTAATCTAAGCCCCCTAATAAAATAATAAAGCCCCCCAAAATAAAAAAATGCCCTACCCTATTCTAAATTACCAAGTAACCAGCTCTTTTACCAGCCCTTAAAAGGGCTTTTTGCGGGGCATTGCCCCAAAGTAATCAGCTCTTTTACCTGGAAAAAAAAATACAACCCCCCCCAGCGGCGGTTTAGGGGGTAATAAATTTATTTTGTTACAGCAGTGTAGGGGGGACAGATTAGGGATGTTTAGACTCGGGGTACATGTTAGGTGCAGATGTTTCCCATAGGAATCAATGGGATATCGGGCTGCAGCGAACATGAACTTTTGCTATGGTCAGACTCCCATTGATTCCTATGGGATCCGCCGCCTCCATGGCGGTGGATTGAAAACCAGGTACGCTGGCCCGGAAAAGTGGCGAGCGTACCTGGTAGTAGTTTGATAACTACCAAAAGTAGTCAGATTGTGCCAAACTTGCATTCGAAACTTCTGTAGTGACGTAAGAATCGATCTGTGTCGGACTGAGTCCGGCGGATCGAAGCTTACGTCACTATATTCTACTTTTGCCGGGCAGTAGGGGTTGATAACTATGGCGAATCAGCCTCGCCACAAATACACTGCGGAATTCCAGCGTATTTGTGGTTGACGGCTTGATAACTAGAGGCCATAGTCTACACCAGAATTTTTATTGTTTAAAAAGATAGATAATCCCTTTATTACCCATACCCTGGTTTTGCATAACCAACACAGTTATATAAATACACTTTTTACCTCAGTGAATATCCTGTATCTAAGACCTGGCTCACTGGAACTTCACATGCATGAGCACAGTGTTATCTATATGACACACATGAACTAACAACCTCTAGTGGTGAAAAACTGTCAAAATGCCCTGAGAGAAGAGGCAGACTAACCCTAACACCCCCCTAAGATAAATATAATTTTTATCTACCGAAATAAATCTTATTAAATAAATTATTCCTATTTAAAGCTAAAAACTTACCTGTAAAATAAACCCTAATATAGCTACAATATAAATAATAATTATATTGTAGCTATTTTAGCATTTATATTTATTTTACAGGCAACTTTGTATTTATTTTAACCAGGTACAATAGCTATTAAATAGATAATAACTATTTAATAGCTACCTAGTTAAAATAATTACAAAATTACCTGTAAAATAAATCCTAACCTAAGTTACAATTAAACCTAACACTACACTATCAATAAATTAATTACATAAAATACCTACAAATAAATACAATTAAATAAACTAACTAAAGTACATAAAATAAAAAAAGAACTAAGTTACAAAAAATAAAAAAATAATTTACAAACATTAGAAAAAGATTACAACAATTTTAAGCTAATTACACCTACTCTAAGCCCCCTAATAAATAACAAAGCCCCCCAAAATAAAAAAAATGCCCTACCCTATTCTAAAATACAAATAGAAAAGCTCTTTTACCTTACCAGCCATTAAAAGGGCCTTTTGCGGGGCATGCCCTAAAGAATTCAGCTCTTTTGCCTGTAAAAAAAAACATACAATACCCCCCCCCCAATCTTACAACCCACCACCCACATACCCCCTAATCTAACCCCTTAAATAAACCTAACACTAAGCCCCTGAAGATCTCCCTACCTTATCTTCACCATGCCGGGTATCACTGATCCATCCAGAGGAGCCTCCGAAGTCTTCATCCAAGCCCAAGCGGGGGCTGAAGAAGTCCATCATCGGGCTGAAGAGGTCCATAATCCGGCTGAAGTCTTGATCCAAGCGGGCGCTGAAGAGGTCCATCATCGGGCTGAAGTCTTCTATCAAGCGGCATCTTCAATCTTCATCCATCCAGAGCGGAGCGGGGCCATCTTCTTCCAGCCGACGCGGATCCATCCTTTTCTACTGATGCCTACTCGCCGAATGACAGTTCCTTTAAATGACGTCATCCAAGATGGCGTCCCTCGAATTCCGATTGGCTGATAGGATTCTATCAGCCAATCGGAATTAAGGTAGGAAAATTCTGATTGGTTGATGGAATCAGCCAATCAGATTCAAGTTCAATCCGATTGGCTGATCCAATCAGCCAATCAGATTGAGCTCGCATTCTATTGGCTGATCGGAACAGAAGATGGCTCCGTTCCGGATGGATGAAGATTGAAGATGCCGCTTGATAGAAGACCTCAGCCCGATGATGGACCTCTTCAGCACCCGCTTGGATTAAGACTTCAGCGGGATGATGGACCTCTTCAGCCCGATGATGGATTTCTTCAGCCCCCGCTTGGGCTTGGATGAAGACTTCGGAAGCTCCTCTGGACGGATCGGTGATACCCGGCATGGTAAAGATAAGGTAGGGAGATCTTCAGGGGCTTAGTGTTAGGTTTATTTAAGGGGGGTTTGGGTTAGCTTAGGGGTATGTGGGTGGTGGGTTGTAATGTTGGGGGGTATTGTATGTTTTTTTTTACAGGCAAAAGAGCTGAATTCTTTTGGGCATGCCCCACAAAAGGCCCTTTTAAGGGCTGGTAAGGTAAAATAGCTTTTCTATTTGTATTTTAGAATAGGGTAGGGCATTTTTTTTATTTTGGGGTTTTTTGTTATTTTATTAGGGGGCTTAGAGTAGGTGTAATTAGCTTACAATTGTTGTAATCTTTTTCTAATGTTTGTAAATTATTTTTTATTTTTTGTAACTTAGTTCTTTTTTTATTTTTTTGTACTTTAGTTAGTTTATTTAATTGTATTTATTTGTAGGTATTTTATGTAATTAATTTATTGATAGTGTAGTGTCGGTGATGTTAGGGAGGGCAGATTAGGGGTTAATACTATCTATTATAGGGTTAGTGAGGCGGATTAGGGGTTAATACATTTATTAGAGTAGCGGTGAGGTCCAGTCGGCAGATGAGGGGTTAATAATTGTAGGTAGGTGGCAGCGACGTTGGGGGCGGCAGATTAGGGGTTAATAAATATAATATAGGGGTCGGCGGTGTACGGAGCGGCAGATTAGGGGTTAATAATAATATGCAGGGGTCAACGATATCGGGGGCGGCAGATTAGGGGTTAATAAGTGTAAGGTTAGGGGTGTTTAGACTCGGGGTTCATGTTAGAGTGTTAGGTGCAGACGTAGGAAGTGTTTCCCCATAGGAAACAATGGGGCTGCGTTAGGAGCTGAACGCTGCTTTTTTGCAGGTGTTAGGTTTTTTTTCAGCTCAAACAGCCCCATTGTTTTCTATGGGGGAATCGTGCACAAGCACGTTTTTGAAGCTGGCCGTGTCCGTAAGCACCGCTGGTATTGAGAGTTGCAGTGGCGGTAAATTATGCTATACATTCCCTTTTTGGAGCCTAACGCAGCCCTTCTGTGAACTCTAAATACCAGCTGTATTTAAAAGGTGTAGAGAAAAAAAGCACGCATAGCTAACGCACCCCCTTTGGCCGCAGAACTCTAAATCTAGCCGTAAGTTAGGTACAATATAACTAATAGTTACATTGTAGCTAGCTTAGGGTTTATTTTTATTTTACAGGCAACTTTGTATTTATTTTAACTAGGTACAATAGTTATTAAATAGTTATTAACTATTTAATAACTTCCTAGTTAAAATAAAGACAAATTTACCTGTAAAATAAAACCTAAACTAAGTTACAATTACACTTAACACTACAATATCATTAAATAAATTACCTAAACTAAATACAATTAATTACAATTTAAAAAAATATCTAAAGTACGAAAACCCCCCACTAAATTACAGAAAATAATAAAATAATTACAAGAATTTTAAACTAATTACACCTACTCTAATCCCCCTAACAATAAAAAGCCCTACCCTACACTAAATTACAAATATCCCTTAAAAGGACCTTTTGCAGGGCATTGCCCCAAAGTAATCAGCTCTTTTACCTGTAAAAAAAAACACAAATACCCCCAAACATTAAAACCCACCACCACACAACCAACCCTACTCTAAAACCCACCCAATCCCCCCTAAAAAAAATAACACTAACCCCTTGAAGATCACCCTACCGTGAGACGTCTTCACCCAACCGGGCAGAAGTGGTCCTCCAGATGGGCAGAAGTCTTCATCCAAGCTGGGCTGAAGAGGTCCTCCAGACAGGCTGATGCTCGTATTCTATTGGCTCATTGGAACAGCCAATAGAATGCCAGCTCAATCCTATTAGCTGATAGGATCAGCCAATAGGATTGAAGTTCAATCCTATTGGCTGATTGCATCAGTCAATAGGATTTTTTCTACCTTAATTCCGGGATTAAGGGGATTTTTTGGGTTTTAGAGTAGGGTTGGTTGTGTGGGTGATGGGTTTTAAGGTTGGGGGGGTATTTGTACTTTTTTTTACAGGTAAATGAGCTGATTACTTTGGGGCAATGCCCCGCAAAAGGCCCTTTTAAGAGCTATTTCTAATTTAGTGTAGGGTAGGGCTTTTTTATTTTGGGGGGCTTTTTTATTTTGTTAGGGGGATTAGAGTAGGTGTAATTAGTTTAAAATTCTTGTAATTATTTTATTACTAGTGTTAAAGTCTGTGTACACGGGCCAAAATGTGTATTGAATTTTTATGTTACTTACTTTATAGGCTTTACTTACTTGTAACTAAATAAAAAGACACAACTTATTTATTTATTTAAAGTATATTTCTTTAAAAACAATGTTTTTTGTATACATTTTATCACTGTTTGGTAATATCTTTCCTTGCTTTGAACCTTGAAGTATCTTAATGGCAATTTTTTTTCTAGAACAAACTTATTTTTTAAACTAAAATATTATGTGCTGTGTAGCACATACATAAGTACAGAGCAAGACCTTTCAATACATATAAGTCCAGACCCATTTTTTTTTTTTTAAACTAAAATATTATTCGCTGTGTAGAAAGTTCTGTCTAGCACAAATAACTCCGGAGCTTTCAATGGAGTGTGTTGGAGTGTGTTGGGCAGTTTTAAGTTTTGTTAGGCTCGCAACGCGTCACGCGACTACTCGCGCCGGTGTGTATTGATCTCGCGCTGCGATGGTGCGAGGGTGCGCGTGCGGGCGAGTCATTTGTGGAGGGTGCGCATGCGCGTGCGGCCTTCATCTTGCGCTGCGTGCGCGTGCGGGCAAGTTTTGTGTGTGGGTGCTAGGGTGCGTGTGCGGCCAAGTTATAGGCTGTGTGTTAATGCGCGTGCGGCCTTCATCTTGTGCTGCGTGCGCGTGCGGGCAAGTTCTGTTTGTGGGTGCTAGGGTGCGCGTGCGGCCAAATTATAGGCTGTGTGTTAATACGCGTGCGTCACGCGACTACTCGCGCCGGTGTGTATTGATCTCGCGCTGCGATGGTGCGAGGGTGCGCATGCGCGTGCGGGCGAGTCATTTGTGGAGGGTGCGCATGCGCGTGCGGCCTTCATCTTGTGCTGCGTGCGCGTGCGGGCAAGTTTTGTGTGTGGGTGCTAGGGTGCGCGTGCGGCCAAGTTATAGGCTGTGTGTTAATGCGCGTGCGGCCTTCATCTTGTGCTGCGTGCGCGTGCGGGCAAGTTCTGTGTTTGGGTGCTAGGGTGCGCGTGCGGCCAAGTTATAGGATGTGTGTTAAGGGTTGCTGTGTGTGGGTGCGAGGGTGCGCCGGTGTGTATTGATCTCGCGCTGCGATGGTGCGAGGGTGCACATGCGCGTGCGGGCAAGTCATTTGTGGAGGGTGCGCATGCACGTGCGGCCTTCATCTTGCGCTGCGTGCGCGTGCGGGCAAGTTTTGTGTGTGGGTGCTAGGGTGCGCGTGCGGCCAAGTTATAGGCTGTGTGTTAATGCGCGTGCGGCCTTCATCTTGCGCTGCGTGCGCGTGCGGGTAAGTTCTGTGTGTGGGTGCTAGGGTGCGCGTGCGGCCAAGTTATAGGCTGTGTGTTAAGGGTTGCTCTGTGTGGGTGCGAGGGTGCGCGTGCGGCCAAGTTTGTGGGTGTGTGGATGTGTGAGCTGATAGCTGTGCACGCGAGGTGTCTGGGATCCAAGGCCAAGTGTGTTTGTCTCTACTGCGGTTGCGCATGACGGCTTCAGACAAACACACTTGGCCTTTTATAATATAGGATTTTCTGTAATTTAGTGGGGTTTTTTTTCGTACTTTAGATATTTTTTTTAATTTGTAATTAATTGTATTTAGTTTAGTTTAGGTAATTTATGTAATGATAGTGTAGTGTTAGGTGTAATTGTAACTTAGTTTAGGTTTTATTTTACAGGTAAATTTGTCTTTATTTTAACTAGGAAGCTATTGAATAGTCTACTCGCGCCGGTGTGTATTGATCTCGCGCTGCGATGGTGCGAGGGTGCGCGTGCGGGCGAGTCATTTGTGGAGGGTGCGCATGCGCGTGCGGCCTTCATCTTGCGCTGCGTGCGCGTGCGGGCAAGTTTTGTGTGTGGGTGCTAGGGTGCGTGTGCGGCCAAGTTATAGGCTGTGTGTTTATGCGCGTGCGGCCTTCATCTTGTGCTGCGTGCGCGTGCGGGCAAGTTCTGTGTGTGGGTGCTAGGGTGCGCGTGCGGCCAAATTATAGGCTGTGTGTTAATACGCGTGCGTCACACGACTACTCGCGCCGGTGTGTATTGATCTCGCGCTGCGATGGTGCGAGGGTGCGCATGCGCGTGCGGGCGAGTCATTTGTGGAGGGTGCGCATGCGCGTGCGGCCTTCATCTTGCGCTGCGTGCGCGTGCGGGCAAGTTTTGTGTGTGGGTGCTAGGGTGCGCGTGCGGCCAAGTTATAGGCTGTGTGTTAATGCGCGTGCGGCCTTCATCTTGTGCTGCGTGCGCGTGCGGGCAAGTTCTGTGTTTGGGTGCTAGGGTGCGCGTGCGGCCAAGTTATAGGATGTGTGTTAAGGGTTGCTGTGTGTGGGTGCGAGGGTGCGCCGGTGTGTATTGATCTCGCGCTGCGATGGTGCGAGGGTGCGCATGCGCGTGCGGGCAAGTCATTTGTGGAGGGTGCGCATGCACGTGCGGCCTTCATCTTGCGCTGCGTGCGCGTGCGGGCAAGTTTTGTGTGTGGGTGCTAGGGTGCGCGTGCGGCCAAGTTATAGGCTGTGTGTTAATGCGCGTGCGGCCTTCATCTTGCGCTGCGTGCGCGTGCGGGTAAGTTCTGTGTGTGGGTGCTAGGGTGCGCGTGCGGCCAAGTTATAGGCTGTGTGTTAAGGGTTGCTCTGTGTGGGTGCGAGGGTGCGCGTGCGGCCAAGTTTGTGGGTGTGTGGATGTGTGAGCTGATAGCTGTGCACGCGAGGTGTCTGGGATCCAAGGCCAAGTGTGTTTGTCTCTACTGCGGTTGCGCATGACGGCTTCAGACAAACACACTTGGCCTTTTATAATATAGGATTTTCTGTAATTTAGTGGGTTTTTTTTTCGTACTTTAGATATTTTTTTTAATTTGTAATTAATTGTATTTAGTTTAGTTTAGGTAATTTATGTAATGATAGTGTAGTGTTAGGTGTAATTGTAACTTAGTTTAGGTTTTATTTTACAGGTAAATTTGTCTTTATTTTAACTAGGAAGCTATTGAATAGTTAGTAACTATTTAATAACTATATATAGTTAAAATAAATACAAAGTTGCCTATAAAATATAAATAATCCCTAAGATAGCTACATTGTAACTATTAGTTATATTGTAGCTAGCTTAGGGTTTATTTTATCGGTAAGTATTTAGTTTTAATTAGGAATAATTTAGCTAATTATAGTAATTTTATTTAGATTTATTGTAATTATATTTAAGTTAGGGGTGGTAGGGTTAGGGTTAGACTTAGATTTAGGGGTTATTAACTTTAATATAGTGGAGGCGACGTTGGGGTCGGCAGATTAGGGGTTAATAAATGTAGGTAGGTATTGGTGATGTTAGGGCCAGCAGATTAGGGGTTAATAATATTTAAATAGTGTTTGTGATGCGGGAGTGAGGCGGCGATGGGGTTAATATATTTATTATAGTGGCGGCGATGTCCGGTTCGGCAGATTAGGGGTTAAAAAATGTATTTTAGTGTTTGCGATGTGGGGGGGCTTCGGTTTAGGGGTTAATAGGTAGTTTATGGGTGTTAGTGTACTTTTTAGCACTTTAGTTAAGAGTTTTATGTTACGGCGTTGTAGTGCAAAACTCTTAACTACTGACTTTAAAATGCGGTATCAGGCTTGACAGGAGAGGGTCTACCGCTCACTTTTTGTCAGACTCTTAATACCAGCGCTATGCAAGTGCCATTGAAAATATAGGATACGCAATTGACATAAGTGGATTTGCGGTATTTCCGAGTCTGGCCAAAAAAGTGGCGAGCCTGCCATTTCAAGACTCGTAATACCAGCGGGCGTTAAAAAGCAGCATTGGGACCTCTCAACGCTGCTTTTCAACCCTAATGCACAACGTGTTTTCACAGTGGAGAGTGCGGGACCTGTTTATTTTATATATACATACATATATATATATATATATATATATATATATATATATATATATATATATATATATATATATATATATATATATATATATATATATATATATATATATAATAACCCTGCTATTTGATTTGTTACTTTGATCAAATTGTGTCATGTTGTTTAAATAAAAGGTGATTATGGCTTTAGGGCAGATACATAATTCATACTATGCTATTACACACAGTGCAATGCTTTCTGTAAAGTTTGACTATTGATAATTAGGTATTATGATTGCAAAGCAAATTAACATGGATAAGCTAAACAAGTGTGAGAAAATGGCTGTTTTGGTGGCCAATAGACTACATTTGCATGTTTTATTTCACACTACACAGTGGTGTGGAAACTTGTATTTACAAGGTCATGTATTTCACAGCAGGTTTCCAAATAATAAATGAATATTCTGTTTTCATGGGGCATTGTGTAAATGTCAAAGCCCAGAACTGCTTTTGAGATTGTTGTGAATAGGACACAGTGACAAACTGAGCTATTTGTCAGCATTAATAATACTCAGTAAATAGACAAGCATAGAAAGCAATTTTTTTTATAACTAAATTAAATGCATTTTCAACACAAATGATTCTTTGGCGAACAGCTATGTCTATGTTCCAATCTACCTTTATGTGCATTTGCCAAAGAAAACATTATCTCAAACACAAAATTATATTACTGAGAAGAAATAATTCAAATTGTAATAAATAAGATGTAAAGATTATAGTTGATGAGCAAACAGGTCTGTTATACTAAAAATTCTAAAAACACTCTTTTTAAAAAAAAATAAAAAATAATACCTTTATTTTTTTATCTTCATTTTATCACCCCCCCCCCGATGTTTTAAACCACTATATCACCTCCACTGAAAGTCAACTTTTTGTTTTTCAGACCTCACCTTGAATAAATAATAGATGTATCAGATCTTTAACTCTTGATGTGACTTGTATTAACTTCTATGATATTAGGCATCTTCTGACACCACATTAATCTCCTACCTACCAGACCTTGTAACTTTTTAATACAAACATAATCTCATCCAGAGTATTAATACCACTGTGACTCCCAATATATTACTACCAACCTCTGGGACTCTGTAGCATCCAAAGAGCCCCATTACACAGCAACTTCACTGCAACCACTGTAGCACTTAAGGCACCCCCAAATGTGATATCCAGCTGCAACCTTCACCTTACAGCAAAAATTTCCTCCAGTGGTTAATAGACTTACTTGGATCAAAAGATTGTCTCTCAAATAGTATAACCCACCCAGTATAAATCTGTCTTCTAAATGGTCTTGACTAGAAATCCTGGTTCCCACATTACCATCTTTAACCTCTTCTGGTCTCAGCAGTTCTTTACAACATTGTAGTTGTTGGTCTTATCTGGCTTACACCTTTTCATAGCTCCAATTAATTCTGTAATCATTAATCATTAATGAACTAATCAGAATTGTTGTGGGAGTGAGGCCTTACTTAATAAGGGTGGTCACACTGGGGATGAGATTGTCATGCAAATTGTGTCTATTGTTTATTAGATGGAATTGTGGTCTATATGTAATATATGTGGCATCCAAACAGTGTTAGAAGGTTCTCGGACGTATAAAGATATTGTATTAAGGACACATTTGGTAGAAATGAATACTGAAACTGATGTCATGGTTACAGTTAAATAGCTACATGAGAGATAGGTTTTAATGTATGAGGGTGGATAGTCCAGTAAGGACTATTGGGGAGGTTGAGGTTAGGGTTTAAGAGTTAGAGATCTAAGAAGGTAGGACATTAATGTGGTGGTCTTGCAGCTATTTGGCAGTTTATATGGTGGGGATAGTGCAGTTACAGTTAATATGCAGTAGGGTCTCTGATATGTTTAGTGTTAGTTTGTAGTGGAAGGGATTTAACTTAAAGAAACAGTGGTAGATCTGGCAGGTTGATGGTTAGTTTGATGTGGGGTGACACAGGTATAGGTTTATTGTTTAGACTACAGAGTGTTTTATGGGGATAAACAACTTTTTCCTCTATGAGTCATAGCTCATAGCTGCACAAAACATGGATAACATGTATGTATTATTTATGTTTGTGTAATAAAGCTATTGTGCTTGCACAATATCCATGTGGCTTTTCATCCTCATCTATTTTTCATGTCTATCTCTTGCCCACAAATGGCATATGGTCAAAACATCCCTAGATCTTATTACAGTACCCATACCTCATGTCAATTACGCTTTAAAACACTAATGCTTCTTTTATCCCAGATGAAAAAGAGCCAGATGTTAAGGGGATATTAAACTCTAAGCTGAGTGCCCCATAAATAAAATAAATGTATTGAATAATTTAATACATTTATTATTCCTTAATTGTGTTTGAAAACAAATATGCTCATGTGCTCACTAGGGAACCTGGAGTTTCAATTCTGTAACCTAAGTATGCTTAAATTAGGTGCAAAATGTCTGAACCAGCTACATTTTATGCAGTGAATGCTTAGAACAGTGGAAAAACTCATTTAACCCCTTAAGGACCAGCGACGTACCCTGTATGTCACTGGCCTTTTTTTGGGACTTGATTGTTTTATAGCGTGGTCTTGCCACCAGCGTTGAGACTGCTCTATTCCCCAAAGTCTGCTGGAGGGAGGGCATTAATAGCGTGTTCTTGCTAGACTTGTGCTATTATGTCCTGAAAAAACCCTTAACGACCAGTGATATACAGGGTATATTGTGGTCATTAAGGGGTTAAAACTAGCCTTGATTAGGCATAATCAAAAGAGATTAAATAAAACAAACCCACCAAAGTTTATCAATTTCAACAACACACTTCCCAAAACAAAATGATAAGCATATTTGAGATGTTATAGATCTTATACCAATGCCTAGAGTTAGAGTTCTGCGTTAGCCGTCCAAACCAGCGTTAAGGGGTCCTAACGCTGGTTTTGGCCGCCCGCTGGTATTTAGAGTCAGTCAGGAAAGGGTCTAACGCTCACTTTCCAGCCGCAACTTTTCCATACCGCAGATCCCCTTACGTCATTTGCGTATCCTATCTTTTCAATGGGATCTTTCTAACGCTGGTATTTAGAGTCTTGGCTGAAGTGAGCGTTAGAACTCTAACGACAAAACTCCAGCCGCAGAAAAAAGTCAGGAGTTAAGAGCTTTATGGGCTAACGCCGGTTTATAAAGCTCCTAACTACTGTGCTCTAAAGTACACTAACACCCATAAACTACCTATGTACCCCTAAACCGAGGTCCCCCCACATCGCCGCCACTCTAATAAAAATTTTTAACCCCTAATCTGCCGACCGCACACCGCCGCAACCTGCATTATCCCTATGTACCCCTAATCTGCTGCCCCTAACATCGCCGACCCCTATATTATATTTATTACCCCCTAATCTGCCCCCCCCAACATTGCCGCTACCTACCTACACTTATTAACCACTAATCTAATTATTTTACAGGCAACTTTGTATTTATTTTAACTAGGTACAATAGCTATTAAATAGTTAATAACTATTTAATAGCTACCTAGTTAAAATAATTACAAAATTACCTGTAAAATAAATCCTAACCTAAGTTACAATTAAACCTAACACTACACTATCAATAAATTAATTAACTAAACTATCTACAATTATCTACAATTAAATCAACTAAACTAAATTACAAAAAAAACCAAACACTACATTACAAAAAAAAAAAGATTACAAGAATTTTAAACTAATTACACCTACTCTAGCCCCCCAAAATAAAAAAATGCCCTAACCTATTCTAAAATCAAAAGTTAACAGCTCTTTTACCTTACCAGCCCTTAAAAGGGCCTTTTGCGGGGCATACCCCAAAGAAAACAGCTCTTTTGCATTTAAATTAACATACAATACCCCCCTAACATTACAACCCACCACCCACATACCCCTAATCTAACCCAAACACCCTTTAAAAAACCTAACACTAAGCCCCTGAAGATCTCCCTACCTTATCTTCAGCACGCCGGGTATCACCGATCCGTCCAGAAGAGGGTCCGAAGTCTTCATCCTATCCGGCAAGAAGAGGTCCAGAAGAGGGTCCGAAGTCTTCATCCTATCCGGCAAGAATAGGACATCCAGACCGGTAGACATGTTCCGATCAGCCAATAGAATGCAAGCTCAATCTGATTGGCTGATTGGGTCAGCCAATCGGATTGAACTGCAATCTGATTGGCTGATTCAATCAGCCAATCAGATTTTTTCCTACCTTAATTCCGATTGGCTGATAGAATCCTATCAGCCAATCGGAATTTGAGGGACTCCATCTTGGATAACGTCACTTAAAGGAACCTTCATTCATCGGGAGTCCCCGGAAGAAGAGGATGGATCCGCGTCGGCTGCTTCATGTCTACCGGTCCGGATGTCCTCTTCTTGCCGGATAGGATGAAGACTTCGGACCCTCTTCTGGACGGATCGATGATACCCGGCATGGGGAAGATAAGGTAGGGAGATCTTCAGGGGCTTAGTGTTAGGTTTTTTAAGGGGTGTTCGGGTTAGATTAGGGGTATGTGGGTGGTGGGTTGTAATGTTGGGGGGTATTGTATGTTTATTTAAATGCAAAAGAGCTGTTTTCTTTGGGGCATGCCCCGCAAAAGGCCCTTTTAAGGGCTGGTAAGGTAAAAGAGCTGTTAACTTTTTATTTTAGAATAGGGTAGGGCATTTTTTAATTTTGGGGGGCTTTGTTATTTTTTTAGGGGGCTTAGAGTAGGTATAATTAGTTTAAAATTCTTGTAATCTTTTTTTATTTTTTGTAATTTAGTGTTTTTTATTTTGTTTTGTAATTTAGTTAAGTTGATTTAATTGTAGATAATTGTAGATAGTTTAGTTAATTAATTTATTGATAGTGTAGTGTTACGTTTAATTGTAACTTAGGTTAGGATTTATTTTACAGGTAATTTTGTAATTATTTTAACTAGGTAGCTATTAAATAGTTATTAACTATTTAATAGCTATTGTACCTAGTTAAAATAAATACAAAGTTGCCTGTAAAATAAATATAAATCCTAAAATAGCTACAATATAATTATTTGTTATATTGTAGCTATATTAGTGTTTATTTTACAGGTATTTAGCTTTAAATAGGATTAATTTATTTAATAAGATTTATTTTATTTCGTTAGATTAAAATTATATTTAACTTAGGGGGTTGTTAGTGTTAGGGTTAGACTTAGTTTTAGGGGTTAATACTATTTATTATAGGGTTTTTGAGGCAGGAGTGAGGCGGTTTAGGGGTTAATACATTTATTATAGTGGCGGCGAGGTCCGGTCGGCAGATTAGGGGTTAATAAGTGTAGGTAGTTAGCAGCAACATTGGGGGGGGG
The DNA here is from genome assembly GCF_027579735.1 of Bombina bombina. NCBI lineage: Eukaryota > Metazoa > Chordata > Amphibia > Anura > Bombinatoridae > Bombina > Bombina bombina. The sequence continues at coordinate 140,845,617 of NC_069509.1, read as the reverse complement.
GCAGATCAGGGGGTAATAAATATAATATAGGGGTTGGCGATGTTAGGGGCAGCAGATTAGGGGTACATAGGGATAATGTAGGTTGCGGCAGTGTACGGAGAGGCAGATTAGGGGTTAATAATAAAATGCAGGGGTCAGCGATAGCGGGGGCGGCAGATTAGGGGTTAATAAGTGTAAGGTTAGGGGTGTTTAGACTTGGGGTACATGTTAGGGTGTTAGGTGCAGACTTAGGAAGTGTTTCCCCATAGGAAACAATGGGGCTACGTTGGGAGCTTAACGCTTATTTTTTGCAGGTGTTAGGTTTTTTTCAGCTCAAACTGCCCCATTGTTTCCTATGGGGATATCGTGCACAAGCACGTTTTTGAAGCTGGCCGCGTCTGTAAGCAATGCTGGTATTGAGAGTTGAAGTGGCGGTAAATATGCCTCTACGCTACCTTTTTGGAGCCTAACGCAGCCCTTCAGAGAACTCTAAATACCAGCATTGTTGAAAAGGTGTGGGGGGAAAAAAAACGCGTAGCTAACGCACCCCTTCTAACGCATAACTCTAAATCTAGGTGCAAGTGTTACAACAAACATAATTTCCATTTACTTTCAGATCTCATAGCTGTATTATAATATACAAGCAAATACACTTGAAATAGAAATGAATATGACTGAGTAGGTTGTTCATAGTTCTAGCAGTGGGAATAGAGAGGATTCAGATGGGGAGACACCAGGAAGTAGCTGGGTCACAGTTAGAAGGGGATATAAAAGTAAGTGGAAAAGACAGACCGTTTCTGAGCTGGTACAACACAACAGATTTGTCAGATTAAGTGAAGATTTTGGGGATATACGTTCAGGGGTGGCAATGTCAACGAGGGTTGTTCTGCCAGGTATAGTGAACAATCCTTCAGTCATGGAAGAGGAGCATACTATAGCAAACAGTCCTTCAGTTGTGTAAGAGGAGAATACTATAGTGAACAGTCCTTCAGTCATGAAAGAGGGACATACAAGTCTAGACCTGAGGCAGATGTTGGTTGTAAGAGACTCTTTATTAGGAAAGGGCAATTTGTCATCCAGATTCCTTAAATAGAACAGTTTGTTGTCTTCCAGTGGCTATGATTATGGCTCGTGCCGAAATGTGTAAACCTTTTCTGACACGCAAAACCCCATTGATCCTCCATGCCTACTTTGTTTTAAGGATTCACAATAAAGATTATTGTTTTTATTAAGAGACCGATCACCTTTTATCTTTTGTCCTTTGAAGGTTGCCTTGAATCGTCCTTTTCGTTCCTGTAATAGCCAGCATCTTCTCTATTGGTTTGGTGGCTCACATGTGATCTCCCCCCATGTCACTGGAAGTTATGACATGTCGGCAGTGTGGTGCAGGATGTTATAATCGGAGGACGGAGTACTCTATACAGACGCTAGAATTGATTAGAGCGGTTCCGTGAGTAGGCTCAGCAGGAGCTGGGTTTTCTACCATGTAAAGTTTTCCAGTTTAACTGAAGGCTGCATACCATGAAGGAGAGGTGAGCTTGTTGCATTTGAGACTGTGTTTATGCTTCAGAGCGCACCCAGTGGAGGCAAACTATACTCCACATAGTGGGGCTTTATTCATTTACATTAACACTGATAGCGGTTTCTGAGTATTTGGTTTATCTTTGCTTTCTACACTTAGGAAATGTCACAGTAGGAAGTTTGGAAGAAAGCACACCAAGTAGCAGCAATATATATATATAATATATATATATGCATGTGTGTGTATGTATGTATGTATATATACAGGGAGTGCAGAATTATTAGGCAAATGAGTATTTTGACCACATCATCTTCTTTATGCATGTTGTCTTACTCCAAGCTGTATAGGCTCGAAAGCCTACTACCAATTAAGCATATTAGGTGATGTGCATCTCTGTAATGAGAAGGGGTGTGGTCTAATGACATCAACACCCTATATCAGGTGTGCATAATTATTAGGCAACTTCCTTTCCTTTGGCAAAATGTGTCAAAAGAAGGACTTGACAGGCTCAGAAAAGTCAAAAATAGTGAGATATCTTGCAGAGGGATGCAGCACTCTTAAAATTGCAAAGCTTCTGAAGCGTGATCATCGAACAATCAAGCGTTTCATTCAAAATAGTCAACAGGGTCGCAAGAAGCGTGTGGAAAAACCAAGGCGCAAAATAACTGCCCATGAACTGAGAAAAGTCAAGCGTGCAGCTGCCAAGATGCCACTTGCCACCAGTTTGGCCATATTTCAGAGCTGCAACATCACTGGAGTGCCCAAAAGCACAAGGTGTGCAATACTCAGAGACATGGCCAAGGTAAGAAAGGCTGAAAGACGACCACCACTGAACAAGACACACAAGCTGAAACGTCAAGACTGGGCCAAGAAATATCTCAAGACAGATTTTTCTAAGGTTTTATGGACTGATGAAATGAGAGTGAGTCTTGATGGGCCAGATGGATGGGCCCGTGGCTGGATTGGTAAAGGGCAGAGAGCTCCAGTCCGACTCAGACACCAGCAAGGTGGAGGTGGAGTACTGGTTTGGGCTGGTATCATCAAAGATGAGCTTGTGGGGCCTTTTCGGGTTGAGGATGGAGTCAAGCTCAACTCCCTGTCCTACTGCCAGTTTCTGGAAGACACCTTCTTCAAGCAGTGGTACAGGAAGAAGTCTGCATCCTTCAAGAAAAACATGATTTTCATGCAGGACAATGCTCCATCACACGCGTCCAAGTACTCCACAGCGTGGCTGGCAAGAAAGGGTATAAAAGAAGAAAATCTAATGACATGGCCTCCTTGTTCACCTGATCTGAACCCCATTGAGAACCTGTTGGTCCATCATCAAATGTGAGATTTACAAGGAGGGAAAACAGTACACCTCTCTGAACAGTGTCTGGGAGGCTGTGGTTGCTGCTGCATGCAATGTTGATGGTGAACAGATCAAAACACTGACAGAATCCATGGATGGCAGGCTTTTGAGTGTCCTTGCAAAGAAAGGTGGCTATATTGGTCACTGATTTGTTTTTGTTTTGTTTTTGAATGTCAGAAATGTATATTTGTGAATGTTGAGATGTTATATTGGTTTCACTGGTAAAAATAAATAATTGAAATGGGTATATATTTGTTTTTTGTTAAGTTGCCTAATAATTATGCACAGTAATAGTCACCTGCACACACAGATATCCCCCTAAAATAGCTATAACTAAAAACAAACTAAAAACTACTTCCAAAACTATTCAGCTTTGATATTAATGAGTTTTTTGGGTTCATTGAGAACATGGTTGTTGTTCAATAATAAAATTAATCCTCAAAAATACAACTTGCCTAATAATTCTGCACTCCCTGTATATATATATATATATATATATATATATATATATATATATATATATATATATATATATATATATATATATATATATATATATATATATATATATATATATATATATATATATATATATGTATATATATATATATGTATATATATATATATATATATATGTATATATATATATATATATATATATATATATATATATATACTGTATATATATATATATATATATATAAAAATATATATATATATATATATATATATATATAAATATATTTAACAATACAAAGAACATGTTCTTCTATGTGAAGAACTTTGAAATGTTAACTATTTACATTAAAAGAGTAAAACATAATAAAAAATATTAAAATTAGCACATTTTTGTTTGCTCTCAAGTACGCCCATTTATGAGTAACTTGTATTATACCATTCTCTCACTTGCATAAATAAGTGAATACAAATTATAAGTTGGAAGTAGTTATATTATATATGTTGCAGTAAATGTTGATTTAACATATTAACAAAGCACCAAAGATTCAAGCAGCGTATCTTGAACTCAACAGTTTACATATTAATATGTAAAAATTGAATTGCACAAAAGAAATACTTAAAGAATGAATTAAAGAGCAGTGTGTTATTATTTTAGTGAAGAGACTGAAATAATAGCATTAACATTCAATATTCCTAGAGGATAAGTTATTTAACCTTGCAGCAACCTTGTATCACCTGAACATCTCTATGTGAAAAAGGAAGATATTTTACCTCAAAATTGTTTCAGTTTACTAGCGTAAGTGCTTTAAGAACAATTTTACTTCAGTAGCTGTAAAGCTGCAAGTTGAAAATAACCAATCAGCAGTGCTGGGGTCATCGATTGGTTTTCTGTGATCTCGTGATATTTCACTTAAATCTCATGAGATTTCACAATAAACTTCCTTAAACTAAATAGGAAAATAACATGACAGGGCCTGCACATGCCAGATGCTCGCTCCCTTGCAAGACCTGGGACTAGAATTATTTACAGTGGGGTGTAAATACTTAGGAAATTTTGAGGTAACTATCTTCCTTTTATACATAGAGATGTTCAGGTGATATTTTCTAGTCAGCTTTTTACAGATATGCTGCATAACTTTCAAATGCTTTAACATTTGGGTATGATGTCCTTTTAAGTAGTTTGAATAAATAATTATGTATGCATTTAGGTTATGAAATAATGAAGGGCTTATACAAACCATACTGTTTGTCATTTGGTGCTATAGTGAATGTACTAAATATTTGCATGTGTCTATCAAGGCTGCCACTATGAAGCATGGGACCCTTTATTAAATCACTGACCAGGGCCCCCACTCCCTGATGTGTTAAAAAATTTGGACAAATGACTAAAATGTGTAAACATTTTGGAGCATAGGCAAACCTGAAAATGTTGTGAAGGTATTTACTAACTCTAAGATAAATAGGTGCAGACACAAGTAAAGAAAGTGAAAATGATTTTCTTTTTTAATATAAATATTATATATATATATATATATATATATATATACATATACAGGTATATATATATACACACTGTATATGTATACACACAAACACACATACATATAAATATATACAAAGGAGATATCCATTTTGGCGAACAGGAGGTTAAAGGGATACTAAACCCAAAAAATGTATTTCATGATTCAGATAGAGAATACAATTTTAAACAACATTCCAATTTACTTCTATTATCTAATTTGCTTCATTCTTTAGATATCCTTTGTTAAAGAAATAGCAATGAACATGGGTGAGCCAATCAGACGAGGCATCTATGTGCAGCAACCAATCAGCAGTTACTGAGCCTATCTAGATATGCTTTTCAGCAAAGTATATCAAGAGAATGAAGCAAATTAGACAAAAGAAGTAAATTAGAAAGTTGTTTAACTCCAATCCCACAGAAAACAACGCAGTCTGTGAATACAAAAAGATGGACTCCAATAGTGCAATATTGTATGAACAAACAGCACTTTATTGACAAAAAACTTTGACCAGAATACTCACAATGTAAAATTTTAAAAACATGCACAGAAAGGTTTCTGTGCTCAAAATTAGAATTTTTTTTAGCTAAGGATGAATATAAATTTTTATATAATGAACACCCGAAGTTGGCAATCATGTATCACTTGCCAAAAATACACAAGTCAATCTCAAATCCACCGGGAAGACCCATTATTTCGGGTATTGACTCATTAACAGCAAATCTGTCAAGTTATATTGATTACTTCCTTCAACCCCTTGTTGTTCAATTAAAATCTTATTTAAAATATGGGGTACACCTAATACATGAGCTTAAAAATATTGAATGGAATAGTCAGATGAGGTTCATCACTTGTGATGTAACCTCACTGTATACGATTATCCAACATAATGTTGGAATCAAAGCTTGCTCCCATTTTTTAAAAGATAAAAGGAATTTTCCAGACAATCAAATACGGTTTTTAGAATATTGTATTAAATTTGTTTTAGAACATAATTATTTTGTTTTTGAGAAGGATTTTTTTCATCAAATATGTGGCACGGCGATGGGGACGAAATTTGCCCCATCGTATGCCAATTTGTTTATGGGTCTTTTTGAATAGAATTTTATTTGGAAAGACAGCCCTTTCAGAAACAATTTAATTTTTTATAGGAGTTTTATAGATGATGTCTTTATTATTTGGGAGGGTTCAGAGATCGAAGCAATCAATTTTATTGAGTTTATTAACACCAATGATTTTAATGTAAAATTTGTGGGTAATATCCAACACCAAAAAATTGAATTCTTGGATTTATTGGTGTTTGTAGAGGACAATAAAATATACACCAAAAATTATAGAAAATCGGTAGACAGCAACAGCCTATTACATGCCACTAGTGGCCATTACAAGAAATGGGTTAAAAATATCCCAAAAAGTCAATTTGTAAGGATAAAAAGAAATTGTTCGAAAGCTGATTATTATAATAGCGAGGCAGAAATTTTAAAAGAGAAATTGATATGCAAATCACATAATAGAGATCATTTAATACATATTATGAATGAAGTGGATCAGACAGATAGAGAGATTTTATTAAATAAACAAAAAGATAAATCTTTGAAATCAGATACACAAACTGTTACATTTATTACTACATATGGGGAAGGCATTATGAATGTTAAAAAAATACTTCATAAATTTTGGCCTATTTTAAAAGGGGACCCTCTGATAAAAAATGAATTAGATACGAAGCCTAATGTTGTATATAGAAAAAATACTAATTTGAAGAATATACTTGCCCCAAGTAAGTTGAAGGAACTGAAACCAGTCAAGCATAATATTAATGAACATTTTCTAAGTTTAAAGGGTACTTATAGATGTCACAAAGCTAGGTGCCCCATGTGTAAATGTATCAACAAAGAAAGATCAGTTTTTAGATCAACATCAGGACAAGAATATAAAGTTAAACAATTTATTACGTGTAAAACTTCTTATGTAGTGTATCTTTTAGAGTGCAGCTGTGGAATGAAGTATGTAGGTCGTACGAAGAGGTGCCTATCTAAGAGATTTAGCGAACACATTTATAATATTAAGAAGCCGATCTTAAAACATAGTGTACCAATCCATTTCTCCCAAAAACATGCTTGTGATCCTAAATGCCTTACTGTGATGGGCATAGAAATGGTTAAACCAAGTTCCAGGGGTGGTGATAGACTTTTGGCCCTTAGGCACAGAGAGACTTTTTGGATATACAAGTTGGGAACTCTTGCGCCTAGGGGCTTACATGTTGATCTAGATGTGGCAGCATACATTACATAAATTATAATATTAGTGAATAATTCTCATTCTATTTTTATTTTTATTTTCTCATTTTTAAAACAGATAAGTTGATTATTATATATATATTTTTTAGTATTTATATTGCAGTACATGCATATATATGTATTATTTTTTTTTATTTTTTTATATATATATTTATGGAATGTAGTATATTGTCCCCTCTCATCAAGTGTATAGATTTTTATTAATTAATTTTTCAAGAATTTATTTATTCTCTTCCTGCCAATGGTAAGGAAATGTTAGGATAATTTATTAGTTTTTAAATTTATAATTGGTGTTGAGATAATAATAAGTATAATACACTTTTTAATATTTAGGATTTTAATTAATTATGTATTTATCAATTTTATCCTGTATTTTCATCCCAGTGTATACATGTGCATCTTTTTTCTGATTATTTATGTCATTTTATTAATTAGGTTAGATAGCAAACTGTTTTAGATACAAGAATAGGATAGTATATCAAATTGTTACACATTTTTTGTCTAATATCTTTCAAACATGAAGTGTAATAACCAGTTCTATAGATAGATGGTGCTGTTGCACAGGATATAAATTAGTGATGAAGACATATCAGGATAGATCATTATTCCTCTTGAGAAAGCGCCCAGCAGGGGGCGAGAAACGCGTTGAGGCTACGAGCTCTGGAAGCCTGTGTGTACAAGGACTAAGGGAAACGTGTATCAGCTGTTTGTCGGGTGTTGACGTCACACGCCGACCGGGAAATCTGCTGCTGTTCCCCCAAGCAAACTTAGACCACACAAGCACCCCGCGATATCGCTATATTTGAGTAAAGAAACCTTTCTGTGCATGTTTTTAAAATTTTACATTGTGAGTATTCTGGTCAAAGTTTTTTGTCAATAAAGTGCTGTTTGTTCATACAATATTGCACTATTGGAGTCCATCTTTTTGTATTCACAGACTGCGCTGTTTTCTGTGGGATTGGAGTTACTGTGTATCAGCTGCAGGACAAGCAGCGTTTTTCAAGCAGCTGCATCTGAGTCTTCAAAAGGGAATCTCCTGACACCATCTTTCAACATTAGTAAGACTGTTCTTATTTTGAGTTAACATCAATTTTTGGACTGCTGTCATTTTGGACAATTTACTATCAGCATAATATCTTTATTAGTGTAATTTCAATTCGAATTTAGTGCTATTTAGTGCTGTTTATTAACCATTGCCATAATTTTGGTTACACTCTCCTTTATATATATATATACACATATTTGCTGAGTGATTGTTGCGCTGATTGTTTTTGGTGGTTTGTGTAGAAAGTTGTTTAAAATGGCATGTTGTTTCTAAATCATGAAAGAAAAAAATTGGTTTTAATGTCCCATTAATGCTCCGTTGTAAACTAAACACCTGACTTTTGTTCAGGTGATTGGTAGTAGTAGTATTTGGTATATAAATCTTGTATCATGTTTGTCTCACTATAGCTCTTATATTAAGTTTTTATTTGCTGTTGAGAAAGATGGTTGCTCCGATGAAATGCGTTGTGCTGTTTTTAAAGAATTTTATGATAAAAAGTACATGAAGATTAACCTATCGAGAGTCTTCACTAAATATACAGAATACCAGTTCGCTTCCTAGTGAGTATTTTCCTGTAGAAGCAGGTTGTGGGTTAAATGTTATTGCACCACCTTCTGTGCTCTTTTCTCAAGGTACATTTGAAGGTTGTAAAGAAGACTGTTAATCTGCAAAAGTCTGGCAGTGACATTGAAAATGGATCCATAGAAGCCGAATTATCGAAGGTCTTGCGGACCTGATCCGACAGTGCGGATCAGGTCCGCAAGACCTCGCTAAATGCAGAGAGCAATACGCTCTCCATATTCAGCATTGCACCAGCAGCTCGCAAGAGCTGCTAGTGCAACAACGCCCCCTGCAGATTCGCGGCCGCCAGCAGGGAGGTGTCAATCAACCCGATCATACTCGATCGGGTTGAATTGTGGCGATTCCTGTCCGCCTGTTCAGAGCAGGCGGACAGGGTTATGGAGCAGCGATCTTTAGACTCCTATACCTCTAAAAAGTTAAAACTCCCAAAAAACAACCCTATGAGGCCTACTTATTAAGCCATCAACTTACTGATGGCACAAATACATTCGCCTAAGATCGCCTAACATTGCGGCCGCGGACCTGAATACGCTCTCCATATTTAACAAAAAAGCTGTCAAAAAGCCGCGCACCAAGCAGCGGACTGTTGTTAACTAACAGTCATCAATATCGCTGCTATTCTGCTTTTTCCCAGCTTTATTTGTATCCTGTCACTAAACACTGCCACTATACTAAAATGTTTAACCCCTATCCCACCGCTCCTGGACAATGCCGCAACATAAATAAACTTATTAACCCCTATCCCGCCACTCCCCGACACCGCTGCAACTCTAATAAACGTATTATCCCCTATTCCACCGCTCCCGGACCCCGCCACAACTAACTAAATATATTAACCCCTAAACCTCTGGCCTCCCACATCACTAGCACTTACTAAACCTATTAACCCCTAAACCGCCAGCTCCCCACCTCACCATAAACTAAATTAACCTATTAACCCCTAACCCTAACAACCCGCTAACTTTATATTAAATATTAACTCATCCCTATCTTATAATAAATTTAAACTTACCTTTAGATTTAAATTAAACTATATTAAACTAATAATTAACCTACCCTAACTGTTATACTAAAATTACAGTAAACTACAAATTAAATTAAATATATTACATATTTAAACACCTAATCCTGCTCAAATAATTTAAATCTACAATGAAAAATTACAAAATTACAAAAAAACTAACAACTAAGTTATAAAAAATAACAAACACTAAGTTACAAAAAAAAATAAACACTAATAAATTATCAAATATTTAAACTAATTACACCTAATCTAAGAGCCATATGAAAATAAAAAAGCCCCCCCCCCAAAAGAAAAACAAAAAACTAGCCTACAATAAACTACCAATAGCCCTTAAAAGGGCCTTTTGTGGGGCATTGCCCCAAAGAAATCAGCTCTTTTACCTGTAAATAAAAAATACAAATACCCCCAACAGTAAAACCCACCACCCATACAACCAAACCCCCCAAATAAAAACCTAACTAAAAAAACCTAAGTTCCCCATTGCCCTGAAATGGGCATTTGTATGGGCATTGCCCTTAAAGGGCCACTAAACCCAAAATCTTTCTTTCATGATTCAGATAGAGAATAGAAATTTAAACAACATTACAATTTACTTCTATTATTTATTTTGCTTCATTTTTTAGATATCCTTAGTTGAAGAAAAAGCAATGCACACGGTGAGCCAATCACACAAGGCTTCTATTTGAAGCAACCAATCAGCAGCTACTGAGCATATCTAGATATGCTTTTCAGCAAAGAATATCAAGATAATAAAACAAATTAGATAATATAAGTAAATTAGAAAGATGTTTAAAATTTCATTCTCTTTCTAAATCATGAAAGAAAAAATGTGGGTTTCATGTCCCTTTAAAAGGGCATTTAGCTCTTTTTCAAAAGCCCAAAACCTAATCTAAAAATAAAAGCCACCCAACAAACCCTTAAAAAAGCCTAACACTAACCCCCAAAGATCCACTAACAGTTTCTGAAGAGCCGACATCCATCCTCAACGAAGCGGCAGAAGTCCTCTGACTTGGATGACGTCACTTAAAGGGAGAATATACACCAATTTTCATAAAACAGCATGTAATGGAAGCTACTGTAAAGAATAATACACACAGATACTGATCTAAAAATCCAGTGCAGAACCTTTTAAAAAAAAAAAAATACGGCTAGATGTCGAGTTTTGCATTATGAGCGGTGCGGTACTAACTAACGGTACTAACTAACTGATCCGATAGAAGTCTTCATCCAGGCAGCGTCTTCAATCTTCATCCATCCGAAGCGGAGCCATCTTCAAAGCAGCCAACGCGGAGCCATCCTCTTCCAACAACGCCTACTCGCCAAATGAATATTCCTTTAAGTGACGCAATCCAAGATGGCATCCCTCGAATTCCGATTGGCTGATAGGATTCTATCGGCCAATTGGAATTAAGGTAGAAAAAATCTGATTGGCTGATTCAATCAGCCAATCAGATTGAAATTCAATCCGATTGTCTGATCCAATCAGCTAATCAGATTGAGCTCGCATTCTATTGGCTGTTACGATCAGCCAATAGAATGCAAGCTCAATCTGATTGGCTGATTGGATCAGCCAATCAGATTTTTCCTACCTTAATTCCGATTGGCTGATAGAATCCTATCAGCCAATCGGAATTCGAGGGACGCCATCTTGGATGACGTCACTTAAAGGAATATTCATTTGGCGAGTAGGCGTTGGTGGAAGAGGATGGAAGAGGATGACTCCGCGTCGGCTGCGTTGAAGATGGCTCCGCTCCGCTCCGCTCCGGATGGATGAAGATTGAAGATGCCGCCTGGATGAAGACTTCTATCGGATGGAAGACCTCTTCAGCGCCCCTTGGATGAAGACTTCTATCGGATGGAAGACATCTTCTGCGCCCCTTGGATGATGACTTCGGCCCGGCTGGGTGAACATGACTCAAGGTAGGGAGATCTTCAGGGGGGTAGTGTTAGGTTTATTTAAGGGGGGTTTGGGTGGGTTAGAGTAGGGGTATTTGGGTGGTGGGTTTTAATGTTGGGGGGGTTGTATTTTTTTTACAGGCAAAAGAGCTGATTACTTTGGGGCATGCCCCGCAAAAAGCCCTTTTAAGGGCTGGTAAAAGAGCTGGTTACTTTGTAATGTAGTATAGGGTAGGGACTTTTATTATTTTTTTTTATTTTTTTTATTATTAGGGGGCTTAGATTAGGTGTAATTAGTTTAAAATTCTTGTAATCTTTTTTATTTTCTGTAATTTAGTGGGGGGGTTTTTGTACTTTAGTTAGTTTATTTAATTGTAGCTACTTGTAGTTAATTAATTTAATTTATTTAATGATAGTGTAGTGTTAGGTGTAATTGTAACTTAGGTTAGTTTTTATTTTACAGGTAAATTTGACTTTATTTTATCTAGGTAAGCTATTAAATAGTTAATAACTATTTAATAGCTATTGTACCTTTCGCTATGGTCAGACTCCAATTGATTCCTATGGGATCTGCCGCCTCCAGGGCGGTGGATTAAAAACCAGGTACGCTGGGCCGGAAAAGTGCCAAGCGTACCTGGTAGTCATTTGATAACTTCCAAAAGTAGTCAGATTGTGCCGAACTTGCGTTCGGAACATCTGGAGTGACGTAAGAATCGATCTGTGTCGGACTGAGTCCGGCGGATCGAAGCTTACGTCACAAAATTCTACTTTTGCCGGGCAGTATTGCTTGATAACTTAGGCGAATCAGCCTCGCCACAAATATGCTGCAGAATTCCAGCGTATTTGAGGTTGACGGCTTGATAACTAGAGGCCATTATGTTTAATGAAACCGGAAGTAGTAGACAAAGACTTACGGTTCACGATCGCTTTGACCGGTTAACAATCCAGTATAAAAGATTACCATACACTCTACACACCAGTCTTGATAAAGGTCTTGGATAGACCGAAACGCGTTGACTGGTAAGCTCAATTCTAATACTCTATTTGATTGCGAAACACCCTGCACTATTGTATATTTTTTTTAAACGATAGGACTATCCTGTGAATGTTTGTTTATTAAGAAGATAACGCACCACCCTGTTTTGGATGCTGCCATCTATATTATCTGGAGCAATACACTTTATTTCAACTTCAGGCTGCTAGATTTGCAATAGAATACTGACACCACTTTGACTTTTTATTTGACTTGCTAGCACTTTGTTTATTTGTTTATTTTGCCATCACTCTCGTTTTTTGAGCTATATTTGGATTACACACTAAAGCTTTTTGGATTGATCGTTTGAACTTCATATTGACATCACTGCTTTCCACAACTTACACTTATTTATTCCTTGATCTTTTAGTACTGCATAGGTTTCACTATTTTTGTATATATACTTCTGCTCATTAACTATTATTATAGTTTTTATCGTTGGCACATACACTCATTTATTGGTTAGCACGTATATTCTATGTTAAACACATAGTTGATATTAGACTAAATTGTTTTATCATATATTATCATTTATATTACACAAGTTGTAAGCACTATTACACACACCTGCAGGTCATTATAATCACTGTATAATCAGCTTTATCACTGACCTTCACCAGAGGTTCTACTTCTTTATAGGCTACTCATATGATTAAAAATAGTTTTTAATATTATGCATTATTTTTAATACATTGTATTGTTTTAATATATTACATTGTTTTTAACTGCCTCTACAGTATTGACTCTGTATTTCTTTTATGTTTGTAATCAACATGGATCCATGTATTTTTGTCTTGTGGTAAATTGTATTATTAAATTTCCATTTTAATATTTTCTTATATGTTCATTATTGTGACCTTCACGGTAAGATTATTCAGACCTAGCCTTTGGTGCTCATTATTCAATTACCTTGTACCTTCTTATTGACTACTAGGAGTCAATTGTCCAAAGCTAAGGGTCGTTTCTAAGCAGGCGCTAAGTGTATTTCGAATATATCTACTATGTCCCTTTAAACAGTAGCAGCTGCTGTCCACAAAAGGCATCATCTGGAAAAATGTAATTATATTTAAAGGGAAATTGTACACTAGATTTTTCCCTGCATACATATTTTGTAGATTATCCATTTATACCGCCCATCTGGGAGTGTTTTAGTAGAAATGTATAGTTTTTTTTTTTTTAATAATAATATTGTGCCGATTATCACACTCCTAATCAAGTCCCAACATTTTAGATGTATACTGATGTCTGTTTGTATAGTCTGTCTTTTCCTAGACCCTTACACTGGGTGTCCTAGCCTCACCTCATCAACAGTGCTAAACTTGGAGCTTCTAAGTAAGTTTTTAAAATGTTTTATACTGGATTTTTATATCAGTATCTGTGCATATTAATGTATAATAGTGTCTATTACGTGCAGTTATATGAAAATTGGTGTATGCTGTCCCTTTAAGAAATGTTTAAGTCAGATAAACTCAAAGGATCATATGCATTGCTTAAGCTATAGACAAAAAATAGATAGAATAAAATAGATGATTTTTGTTTAATTTAATGAGTTGTTAAATAATTCCATTCCTTATGCCAGTGTATAAAACCCTACATTAGGTAATTATCTATACTATAATCGTGTTTGTAATGCGTCTGTCGGTGTCGCCAGTTGCGCACGCATCCTCAAAGGAATGTTGGCTGCATGAGGCAGCCAAAAGAATGTTGGCTGCGTGAGCAGCCAAAAGAATTCACCTGGATGCAGCGAAGCTGGATGCAGCGTAGACAAAGCCGAAGCCTTAAAAAAAAAAACACGCCTGCATGAAATAACTAAAAAACATGTAACCGCCCCCAAGAAATAAAAATAAAAACATGTAACCGCCCGCACGAAGTATAACAAAAAAATAACCTCCCGCACAAAGTTTTTTAAAAAAAAACTCAGACCCCCACATCGCAAAACAAAGTAATTAACCCTAATCCGCATATAACATAATTAAAATGTTAACCCCTTAACCATCAACCACCCACATCGCAATAAACCTAATTAACCTATTAACCAATATACTGCAAAACCCTCACATCGCAATAAACCTATTTAACCTATTAACCTCCAAACCACCAAACACCCATATCGCAATCAACCTAATTAACCTATTAACCTCTAAACTGCTGAACCCCCCACAACCAAATAACTAATTTAATTACTAAGCCCCCTAACCTAACACCCCTAAATTAACCCCAATTACTACTAAATTACAATTAAAATAAAAAACCTAACATTAAATTACAAAAAATAAAAGTCTAACATTACAGAAAAAAATTAACAAAATAATATAAAAAAAATATATACCAATCCCTATGAAAATAAAAAAGCCCCCCCAAAATAAAAACACCCCCTAATCTAAACTACCAATAGCCCTTACAAGAGTAAACAGCTCTTTTACCTCTAAAAAAATACTAAGTCCCCCCTAACAGTAAAACCCACCACCCAACCAACCCCCTAAAATAAAAAAACTAACACTAAAAAAAACTAAGCTACCCATTCCCCCTAAAGGGGCATTTGTATGGGCATTGCCCTTAAAATGACAGACAGCTCTTTTACTGCCCTTAAAAGGATATTCAGCTCTTTTTTTTAAGCCCAAAAAAACCCTAATCTAAAAAAAAAACAACCCAAAAAATTAAAATAAAAAAGCCTAAACCCAAAGCCCCAAATAGGTACTCACTGTTCCTGAAGTCCTGCGGAAAAAAGGTCTTCTTCCAGGCAGCTCCATCATCTTCTATCTTCATCCGGAGCGAAGGCGCGGAGCTGTCTTCCTGATGCCTGGATCCTCAGCTGCGGTCCTCGGCGGCGGCGGTCCTCAGCAGCGGGGAGGCTCCTCTTCATGCGATCGTCCATCGCACACTGAAGATTGAATGCAAGGTACACTTTGATAATGTACAAAAACAAGCAGTACTAGCTAATAGCTGCATATTAATACTGAAAAATAATATATATGTGTATGTGTACCTGAATATATAAGTAAATACACATGATCAATTTTACCCCTATATTATATAGCACAGACATATGTGATTAATATGCAATATCAAAATGGTGAATTATACTGGATAATTGTCCTGACAGGTACCTTGCATTCAATCTTTAGTGTACGACGGACATCGGATGAAGAGGAGCCTCCATGCCGCTGAAGACTACAGTTGCTGAGGACCGCCGCTGAGGATCCACGCGTCGGGGAAGACAGCTCCGCACCTCTGCTCCACGCCGCACCGACGCTGAGGACTGCCGCTGAGGATTCACAGCTTTGCACCTTTTCTCCGGATGAAGATAGAAGATGATGGAGCTGCCTTGAAGAAGACCTTTTCTGCCGGACTTCAGGAACAGTGAGTGTCTACTTGGGGCTTAGTGTTAGGATTTTATTTTTTGGGGGTTAAGGGCAGTAAAAGAGCTGAATGCCCTTTTAAGGGCAATGCCCACACAAATGCCCCTTTAGGGGCAATGAGTAATTTAGGTTTTTAAAGTGTTATTTTTTTATTTTGGGGGGTTTGGTGGGTGTTTTGTTTACTGTTAGGGGGTAATTGGTCATTTGTTTAGGTAAAAGAGCTGTTTAACTTAGAGCAATGCCATACAAAAGCCCTTTAAGGGCTATTGGTAGTTTAGTATTAGATTAGGGGGTGTTTTTATATTGGGGGGATTTTTTATTTTTATATGGGTGTTAGTTTAGGTTTAAATTTTTTATTTTGGATAGCTTTGTTTATTTTTTTCTATAATTTTTTTTGTAATTTTAGCTTTGGGATTTATCACTTAACCGCCCACACAAAATAACAAAAAAACCTAACCGCCCACAAGAATTAATAAAAAAACCTAGCCACTCAAAGTATTAAAAAATTAACGGCGACCGCATAAAGAGGATCCTTCATACCGGTCCTGCTCCGTGACGGCCAGTCCCGGTCCAGCTCCGCGATCACTGGTCCTTCTCCACAGTCATCTCAGCTCTGCGATCACATCCACTCCATGCCGCCTTCGTTCTGGATGAAGATAGAAAATGTCACTGCGCTGGATGAAGATTTTAGATTTAGGATTGTTTGGGTTTTTTGGGGGGTGTTTTTTTTTAGATTAGGGATTTTTTTTATGGGCGCAAAAGAGCTGTTTGTTTAAGGTAAAAGAGCTGTTTAGCTTAGGGCAATGCCCTACAAAATGCCCTTTTAAGGGCTATTGGTAGTTAAGTTTAGATTAGGAAGTGTTTTTATTTTAGGTGTGGGGGGGGTTATTCTTATAGGGGTATTAGATTAGGTTTATTTTTTTATTTTTGATAATTTTGTTTATTTTTTTCAGTAATTTTAAATAGACTGCCTTCTGGGTAGGCTTATCACCTAGTATATATATATATATATATATATATATATATATATATATATATATATATATATATATATATATATATATATATATATATATATATATATATATATAGTTAGTAGAATCCAACATTATTAATCTATAATCTGCCAGAACAAAATAAGTATAAACAAACACACAATATTTAATTTATGTTTTGTTGATGTTATCATTGTTGAATGGAGGTCATGCATTTCACAGGGAAAATTTGTCAACTATTAAAATATTATTTATTATATGTTATATTACTATATGTATATTATTTATATAAGTATGAGAAAAGCTACTTGAGATCATTTAGATCACTAGAAGAAAAACTAATATTGAAATATTATGAGCAATCTTAGGTTTTTTTCCTAACCTTTGCAAAAACACATTAAAACAATCTGTTTTACGGATGGATAAAATAAAAATAAATTGTTAAATTTTATTATCAAAAATGAAATGTGAATGGATTAAAATAGGAATATAAAATAAAATAATAGTAATATACTTCAATAAGATTTCTTAACTGTAATCTTGGAAATTGTCCAGCGAACAAGTTGCTTCAATTTATATAGAAATTGAAATCATTTATTTAATTCAAACTGTGAGATGTAATATCTTTTATTTGGACATTAATTGTAGAATAGTTTTTCAACTTTCCTAGGGCAATGGGATTTAGTCATTAGATTAAATTATATATTTCCCTTAAAATAAAAGGAAGATAATTTATAGCATTGGAAGTATAGAGGAGCAATGCATTAACTATACAAGCAACCAAGAAATTAAAGTTAAACTGTTCTATCTTCCTCTGTTGGATACATACATGTTATCTGATCCTTTTAATCCATGAAACAAGCTTCAAGAAAAGTCCGAAACATGTTTATTTTTTAGTTCTGATTTTGGAAACTGTGATACAAAACCATAATTGTATCCCTAAAGTAGAATACGGTTCTGTGGACCATGGTCTGTAAACCATGGGGCTGATTCTCAGTCAGAGGGGAATTGTTTTAGATTTTTTTAGCAGTTCAAGATTTTTCACAGGATTCTGGGAAGAATTTTTTTCCTCTTTGGAGCTGTGTCTCGCAAAGGGGTTTACCCCATATTTCTGTATCCCAAATAGACACATATAATTACAATATAAGTCTCAATAAAATACACAGTTGAAAATGCTATTGAACGTTTTAAAGAGATTGTAAACTTTTCCCTTTGTATAAACAGATTTGGAATGCTAGAGATATTTTAGATGGAATTAAATTAATCAGTTGCAATGAAGATGCACAGTGACTTACTTTTTAATGTAGCACAGAAATTCACATACCCCACTCCGGCTGCCCACTTCAAAGCTATTTTTTTGTGAGCTAACGGTTTGAAATGTTCTTCTATCAGCGATCTAGCTACAAGAAGAAAAAAAAATTGTGTGAGTCCCTTATGGCTAGAGCGCCGATTGGAAAACGGTTTAAAGCTTTAGCTCACAAAAAAAAATTAGTTTTGAAGTAGGTGGCCAGAGCACGGGTATTTGAACCTTAATGCTACTCTAAAAAGTAATCTATAGTGCATCTTCTTTTTTGTTTTGCGAAACAGTTAACCAGAGCTCTGAGGAACACGGTAATCATTCTAGCGTAATTCACAATTGCACTAACCGGTTTGCGTTTACTCTCATACAAGCAATAAACCCAACATGCGCAAACACCTGTGATAAGCCTCTTTTCGCTTTAGTGTAACTGTTAGCTCGCCATTCGTATGGGGAATTCAATTTTCAGTTTAATGTCTTTTCATAGGACTAAGAAGCAACTATTGTTATTTGAAGAATAGTGTTAAGCTACTGAAGTGTCTATTCTCCACTTTTATAGCTTAAAAAACTTCACTAAAGCAAACACATAAAAGCCATGCAGGTAGAAATCAATCTAACTTAATATTAGCCAGTGACTTATAAACATATCACAATGGCAAAGAAAGAAAAGCTGAATCATCATGTCTGATGGATGAATATTTAATGCTTAAAATAAGTTCTGTCCAAAGAAAACCTTTTAGAGATAAATTTTGCATTTAGGGAAGAGAACAAAACACAGCTGGTTATTGTAGAATTATAAAAGGTACAGAAATGTACAAGGAAATAATATGATGGAAATATAACTATATTGCACAACAGATGTTTGCCAGAGTTTGAAAACGTTTATAAGCTTCTTATAGAAAAGCACAAATCATTCCTTCAAACTTAGTGACACATTTTTGGATCATTTTTTGAGAGATATCATTATGAATGCAACTTAGTATTTATAAAAGTGCAAGTACCAGTGTTGATTTGATGTGATATTTTATATAGTGTATAGCTGGACCATTAGTAAAATAATGTAAAGTAATATTAAAGTTAGAATTCAACTATCATGATTTAGCATGCATTTTAAAAGACTTTTTTTTTTTTTTTTACAAATATTTTTAATTGAGGTTGTTATAAACATATACAGGGTATGTAGAATTGCCAAAACGTAGGTAGTACAGACATTGGGAATACAATTCACTGTGATAAAACAGTATACAGTCATGGAGATACAGATTCAAAGTGAAATAGGCAAAGATAGCTGTAATCTCATTTGTATAATTATATAAACCTCCTCTGAAATTAGTCGGACACTCTTGGACCATGGTAAAATATAAATACTCAATTGGAGTAAGTTGAGTCTATAGCCACTTTCTGGCTTGGTAGAGCATAAAACATTAAATAGATATATCAACAACAGATGTAAACAGATGTATTCCATTCATCAACAAGTTATCACAGTCTAGAGAAATACAGGTGATCAGACATATGAAAACAATTAATACCAAACTAGTTACAGTGGTATAATAGATAATTTATCAAACTGTCTATTCTGTTTCAATACAAATAATGTGTTGTTCACACCTCAAAGTCTATCTATGACTGTACATTTCTGAGTTCACTGGAAAGAAAAATTGTTGATGAATGAATTAGGGGCGCGATCCGATATACGGCGTAGTTTTCGGCGCAAGTGAGGGAACCCGTAATTTCACCTCGCAACTTGAGCTATCCAATATACTGCGCCGTCAGATGCTATACTGGCATAAGTAGGAAAAACCGGCGATCAACTAAAATGTGCGCAAATACACATTTTAGTCGTCGCAAGTACTTACGCCAGTATTTTGTTCACATAAAGTCTCAATAAAGAGTAGTTTTATGCAAATTAGGCTACGAATCGTAAAAAATAACCGCCAGTTCTAAAAGATGCGCCACGTAATTACGCCATTCAAAATTCATACATAAACCCATGCGCAGCCTTGATTTTCTTTAGTGTGTTTGGTTGGTTCTTGGAGCTACAGCACACTACAGTGAGTACAGTGATTTAGTAAGAGCAGTGAGAGAGGCGCAATTCATCATCATTTTTGGATTTTTGTTTGGTTAAGCCTGTACATTTACTTACACTTTTTTTTACATATTGCACACATTTTGCATACATACATATACAAAATACACAACACTTTTTTTTTCTAACACCTCACACATTATATTTATCTTTTACAGTGTGATAGGCTGAGTGTTTGGTTGTGATTGTGTGTGATTGAAGTGGGAGTGAGTGTGAATGTGTGAGTGTGTGTAGTTTGAGGATGACAGGGAGAGGTAGGTCGGAGGGGAGGAGAGTTGCAGGGAGAGGATTATGGACAGGAGGATCAGCAGGGTCCCCGTCAGGGAGTAAGTGGAGTGGGGAGAGGGAGAGCCAGAAGGGATGATGGGAGTGGGGTTGTCCCGAGACCAGGCACACTTAGAAGAGGGATAGAGGGTGCACATGGGGACAGAAGGGGGGAGGAGGGAGAGGATAGGGAGGAACCCACACCAGGGACATCCCAGGGAGGAAGCCAGGCGGCCATGGACGATAAGCGCATGAGATGCCCGAACTTCTCGTTCGCAGAGAATTTAGTGCTAGTCCAGGCCATCATGGAGAACCACACTGCCCTCTTTGGCCAGGAGAAGGGCAAAGGAGTTGCCCGTTGGCATAAGGATGCATGGCTGTTGGTCGAGGAGGCAGTAAACAGCGTGGCCCAGCAGAGGAGGACTGTTGACGGCCTAAAGAAAAGATGGAATGATTGCAAGAGGCGGGTGAAGGAGAAAATGGGCCAAGAAGCCATGCACCAGAGGGGAACAGGCGGTGGTCCTCCCCAGGAGGCTGAATATAATGAATGGCAGTAGATAATATGCAGGTCCCTGAGCGTCACAGCAGTCCGTGGACTTCCAGGGGCTTGTGACTCAGGGGCTGCAACATCAGCACAGCATGCTGGTGAGTAACATCCCACACACCAGTATTATATGTATTTGAGATATAACATCCTTTAATGTCACACACTCATGTACACAATGAGGAGCATGATATTTGGCCTACTAACAAAAACATCTACAATTATATTTCACATTAAAGGGACATTAAACCAAATCTTGTTATTTGATTATTCAGATGGAGAATACAGTTTTAAACAACATCCCAATTTACTTCTATTATCTAATTTGCTTCATTATTCTGATATTATTTGTTTATTAAGTATCAATGCACATGGGTGAGCCAATCACATAAGGCATTGATGTGCAGCCATCAATCAGCAGCTTCTGAGCCTATCTAGATATGCTTTTCAGCAAAGAATATCAAGAGAATGAAGCAAATTAGGTAATGAAAGTAAATTAGAAATTTGTTTAAAATTGCATGCTCTAGCTGAATCATGAAAGAATAAAAATGGGTTTAATGTCCATTTAATGCTACTTAACACATTGAAATTCATGATATGAGGTGGAATAGTGAAATACTAACATGTATCAGAGTAACACAGGCCACAAGCCACATGTAGAGTTTTCAGTAAATGGACACTT
The DNA here is from genome assembly GCF_027579735.1 of Bombina bombina. Lineage (NCBI taxonomy): Eukaryota > Metazoa > Chordata > Amphibia > Anura > Bombinatoridae > Bombina > Bombina bombina. The sequence goes on along the minus strand of NC_069509.1, from coordinate 140,823,676 downwards.
TAGCCATCACAATACTTTTAGCTCAAGAAAGCATGTTATGTGCCTATATCAGGCTAAAGAAATTGTGTGACCATAGTGTCACTTAAAGAACACATTTTCTCCATCACTGACATGTACACATAACTATTGTATGAAACACATACATGTATACTTTGCATATTAAAAACCCTCGTATCACAAATTACAATGTGCACATGCATGTTATAGAGTTTGACATGAGAATCAGTATAGGACATATATATAATTATACTAATCCCTCTCATCATTTGACTCCTCCACAGAACCTCCTGTCACCAGGGTGCAAACGGGCATGCATCTACCTCCACCACCAGTCCAAAGAATGCCTCCACTGCAACCACCAGTCCAAAGAATGCCTCCACCTCCGCCACCAGTCCAAAGAATCCATCAACAAGGACAGTATTCTCCCAGGCATGAGCTGGGTTGGACTGCCTCTGTTAAGGACCCAGACGTGATGCTACCAACATTGGCAGACGAGCCCTGGCAAGATACCTGGCCGGAGGATTATTCTTTTGGCTTTGAGGGGGAGCCAAGTCAGCCCCAAAGGGTACATGTCTTTACCCCCCCCCAATATCAGGCCAGTCAGGGCTTTTACGCACAGGACATGCAAACTGGACAGGCTGAGTGGTCGCATACCAGTCGGCAATGGGACTACCAGTCCACCCGGAGAGCTCCACCATCCGCTTCCCTTGGAAGAGCTCCACCATCCGCTTCCCTTGGAAGAGCTCCACCATCTGAAGAGGAGCATATAGCTGTATTTGTCCCTGATGCAGCACCATCTGTATTTGTTCCTGATGCAGCACCAGCTGTATTTGTTCCTGATGCAGCACCAGCTGTAGTTGTTCCTGATGCAGCACCAGCTGTATTTGTTCCTGATGCAGCACCAGCTGTATTTGTTCCTGATGCAGCACCAGCTGTATTTGTTCCTGATGCAGCACCAGCTATAGTTGTTCCTGATGCCGAGCCAGCTGTAGTTGTTCCGGATGCAGCACCAGCTGTAGTTGTTCCTGATGCAGCACCAGCTGAGGATGTCCCTGATGCACCAGCAGCTAGAGCTGAACCTGCGCCTAGAATGCCTGCTGGTCAACAGCCTGTAGATCCTCTGTATTCTCCCCTGGGTGACGAATACATTTCCCTCCAGAGGAGGCTCATAGCAAGCTGTGAGAGAAGACAACGAGACCAACGCAGGTTTTACAGGAGCCAACAGACTTTACTCCAGTGTTCCATCGAGCTGCAACGGGACATGGCAACATCTTTAAATGGAATAGTCCAAAACCAGTCTCAGATGATGAGAGTTATTTCTGATATGCAGATGCAGATTGACAACAGATGGCGGGAACAAAACCAACTGTTGGGTATGTTGGTGGAGCACTTCACACACCAGCAGGACACTGCCTCCAGCCTCTCATCTGTGGCCAGCACTCCAGCTGAATAATCTGAATCCACCCAACCCAGGAGAACCAGGAGATCCACTCCAGGCACCTCAGAACCCTCATTCAAGAAGCAAAGAAAAAAATAAATATTCTTATAGTTGACCATAAATCTTGTCCTTTGTTATTTACCATTCAATTGTCATCCACATCCATGTGAGGTGTGTTTTAGTACAGTAATATTGTTAAAACATATAATAATACCTGTGTGGAAATGGCCCCAAAAGGTATTATCATCATGTTTATGACATATTCCTGTTCTATTAACCACATCACATAGTTGTGTATGAAGGGTACATATAGTAATATTCACTTATAAGATGTAAATCAAGGTTTCTCACATCCAATATAAATTGACACATGGGTATATCTAACTAATAATGTATTTACAGAAGGTGTGAACATAAGGTATAAACATCCATTATCATCATTCTTAATGATAGTCAATAAATCATAGTGACCTAAACATGAATTCAACAAATGAGAAATATACAGTAATTAGGGTGGTTAAGGGAAGGGGGTTGGGATGTAGTAGTTTCACTTACATGCAGTGGAAATCCGCAGTATGCAATTCTGCAAGACATGATATATACACATGTAATGGTTGGTGAGGTACTGTCAAACATCATAATACATGTGAATGTTACAGTTTACTGTACTTATGAACAAGTAACTTACAGGTGAAGTATTCCCGGATGACATAATCCCTCACTTCATTCCCCCTCAGTGTCCCCCTGTCCACATCCTCAGGTACAGGAACCAGCTGCTGCTGCTGCTCTTGGTCAATGCCCCCCAACAAACTTGTGTCCACAGCAATGTTGTGTAGAATACAACATACATTGACAATGGAACACACTTTGTTGGGGTTATACTGTAAAGCTCCGCCTGTAACATCCAGACACCTGAATCTGTTTTTTAGTAGGCCAAAGCTCCTTTCGATTACATTTCTTGTTCGTATGTGGGCCTCCTGGTACCTGAGTTGTGGCTCTGTAAGGGGGTGCACCAAGGGGGTTAATAGCCATGGTCTGCAGCCGTACCCTGCGTCATCTGTCATGTAACATATGTATTCTGATTACTGCAGGTACATCATGTGCTTAAAGGGACATAACATGGATTTCATTTAAAATATATATTTAACAAAAACATTAAATTGGTGCATTGTAAGCAATCTACTTTTATGCCAGGATTAGTCTAGACCAAAATTCTATTTTAAAGGACCAGTCAACACAGTAGATTTGCATAATCAACAAATGCAAGATAATAAGTCAATGCAATATCACTTAGTCTAAAATTCAAATGAGTATTAGATTTTTTTTTCTGACAATTTTAAAAGTTATGTCTTTTTCCACTCCCCCTGTACCATGTGACAGCCATCAGCCATTCACAAATGCATAGAAACTTATTCTTGCACATGCTCAGTAGGAGCTGATGACACAAAAAGTTTAAATATAAAAAGACTGTGCACATTTTGTAAATGTAAGTAAATTGGAAAGTTGTTTAAAATGGCATGCTCTGACTGAATAATGAAAGTTTAATTTTGATTGAGTGTCCCTTTACTGATTCAGATAGAACATGCCATTTTAAGAAAATGTCCTTTTAAGTGAAAACCTATTTATAGTATACTGTCCCTTTAAAGGGACATGAAACACATATTTCTTGTTTCATGAGTTAAAAAGAACCTGCAATTTTCTGCAACTTTATAATTTACTTCTATTATGTAATTTGCTCCATTGTCTTGATATCATTTGCTGACAAGCATATTAGATATGCTCATTAACTGCTGATTGGTGGCTGCACATAAATGCCTCATATGATTGGCTCATCTATGTGCATTGCTATTTTTTCAACAAAGGATATCTTAAGAATAAATCAAATGAGATAATAGAAGTGAATTGAAATGTTGTTTAACATTGTATTCTCTATCTGAAACATGAGATAATTAATTTGTGTTTAGTGTCCCTTTAGTAGAAATATACAGACAGAATGAAGGTAGTGCATACTCACCAAGCAACCAACCTCCCAAGAGTGTTCCATTTTCAAACAGCTGGAATAAGGAGGTCTGGCGCAAGATGTAGGAATCATGTGTACTCCCCGGAAAGCCTGCATACACATGTGTGAATTTCAGAGTGGTATCGCAGACCATCTAGCAATTCAATGAGTAAAATCCTTTCCTGTTAATATAGAGGAGTGGCTCCTCATGTGGGGCCACGATACGCACATGTGTGCAATCAATTGCCCCCATGACATTGGGAATACCCCCCAGTCGATAGAAGCCTTGTTTAAGACGGTTCCATTACTGGGGGGTACGGGGGAAATGAATGTATCGCTGTGTCTGGAGCAGTCAAAACCTCCCCTAGAATCCTGGAAAAGGTAGACTGCGCTAGGCCAGATACAAGCCACTCTGTTGACTGGAATGAGCCGGATGCCAGGAAGTGTACAACACACAACAGCTTCTGCATACCAGTCAGAGCTCGGTTCCTATTCGCTTGAGTGTCAATATCATCCTTCAAGACCTCATATAGGTCAATGAGGCTTGCAGAAGTCAAGCAATATTTTTCCCTGACCTCCACTTCTGTCATCCCAAACAGGGTGACCCTGTCCCTGTGTATCCTTGGTGCTCTGCCCCTCTGCTGATGCCTTCGTCTTATAGGCCCTGCTGGCCTATGGCCAGCTGCAGCAACAACAGCAGCGACAGCACCAGGAACAGGGACAACAGCAGGAGGATCAGGGACAGCAGCAGCAGGAGCAGGGACGGCTACAGCACCATGACCAGGGACCTCAGCAGCAGGAATTTCATCCAAAACAGGGGCTTGTAGCGGTTCCAGCACCCCTTGTGCCCCACAACACTATCTCTCTAAGAACGCAACATATTGCAAGGGAAACATGGTGGCTAATGAGGGTGTGCATTGGCAGGTGTTTTAAGGCTGCAGGTGAGAGGTTGTGCTGTTTGTGATTGGTTTGACACACTTGCAGGGGGAGGAATTATGAATGCTTAGAAGATGTTTAACTGTTTGAGATCTGCTGCTGATATGTATGTGATTATGTATGTGTCTGTTAAGCCCTCAGAGAGTTACGCTGGTTTGTTAGTCAGTGCAAGGGTTACTGCACCTGCAATTTGTGGCGATTTGTTTCTATAGGATTTATTTTCCTTTGCTTACGAAGTAAGCTCAATGGTGCAAAAGGGGGGGGGGGGGATAATAAGCAATCTATATATTTGCATATCTCCTAAAAAATGGTTGAGATATAAAGTAGGTAATTGAAAGGTTTTTATGAGATTTATTTTCCTTTGTTCACTAAGTAAGAACAAAGGTATAAGGAGGGGGAGGGATGAAGGGGGTGGGGGGACAGAGCTGAAAGATAACTTTTAAGGACTGGTTGGCAAAGAGGATTTATAACATTGTAAGGAGAAATAAGAGCTATGCATGAAGTTTTAACCACATAAGGTACTCAATTAGATGTAGCACCCCTCTAGGATTTTGTCACCACTAAGCCAAAATGGGGAAAGGATATGTGTTGTATCTCCCCTCAGGGATTGCTGTCACCACTGGATGGAGACGGAGAAGGGCTATTGGATATGACCCACTCTAAATGTAACAAGGCGTGGCCCGAGCACCTCACCACTAGTGGGGGCTAGGATGTGTTAATCAGTCTGTAATGTAGTATAAATATTGGGTATTTATTAAGATAAATGGTATATGGTAAAAAAAACAAATGGTACACAGTTAAAAACGGTACACAATTAAAAACAATTTTGCACTGTTAAAATCATTCAAATAATACAAGCAAATCAACATGGATCCATATGCACAATAGCAATATTATATATATATATATATATATATATATATATATATATATATATATATATATATATATATCTGATATCAGTAAATATGGATGTGCTGCAGTAAATAAAGCTCATACAAATGTGTCTGAAATATGAATTCCCTTTGAAGCAGTATTAAACCACCTTTGTGGCTAACAGAGGGTAATATTGAGCCCCTTGCTGGGTTTTCACAGTGACGTTAATCAAGTTTCGAGGAATATTTTGATTAGTTGTCTTACTGATCAAAGGTGATCAAGCAAACGGTATGTATAATGTAGTTGTTGTTTGTAATCCCGAAGTAGGTGAAGCTTCTAATGTAGAAAAAAAAATATAATAATAAGTGAAATTCCCAATGTAGAAAAAATATAAAAAATACAAGTCAAAATAAATCTGTGTGTATTCCTTTAAAAGTGAAAGTGAACTTGCAAAAAGGACAAAAAATGCTATATTACAAAAATTCAAGTGTGCGTGAAAAAACTGAATGGCGATACGTGTGTTTGAAAAAATAAGTCTCTTAAGATCCAAATATGATGACAACTGCAAAGATAATGCTGCAAACAAAAATAGAGAGTCAAATTTTTCTGGAGACTGTCTTGCTCCTAGGTGAGTTCTTCTGTGAAAGATAATCAATACAGGTGGCCCTCGTTTTACAACGGTTCAATTTACACCGTTTCAGAATAACAACCTTTTTTTCCAGTCATGTGACTGCTATTGAAAAGCATTGAGAAGCAGTGCATTTTTTAAAATAGCCAGTAGGTCGAGCTGTCCACTTGTGTTCCAGCAAAGCCAAGCAAGCTGATATTAATCAGTTTAACCAGACCTGAGCTATCAAGCAGATTTCAAAGGAACAAGATCTTCCTGTCTATAAATCAGTCTAATTTGGAATACATAGAAATAACTGTTTGCAAAAAAATGCAAGTGAAGTCTGTGTTGTGTGATTGTTTTATTAGGTTTATAATGCTGTTTAGTAAATGTTTGTGTTCATTTAACTTAGTTTAATTATATATTTTGTGTTGTGTGCTTATTTTATTAGGTTTATAATGCTGTTTAGCATTTAAAGTCTTCATTTCAAAGCTTTAAAAATAATGTATTAGGTGTTACTTATGACAATTTTGAAAAGGGCATGGAACCTATCTCCCTCACTTCCCACTGACTTACATTATAAACTGGGTTTCAATTTACAATGGTTTCGATTTACAACCATTCCTTCTGGAACCTAACCCCGGCATAAACTGAGGGCTACCTGTATAGTGTAGTATGTTCAAGTACAGGTTTGATAATAAGAGTAATGCTTACCAGATGCTTGGTTGACGCGTTTTGGCCTCTCAAAAGGCCTTTCTCAAGACTGGTTTGCTGTGTGTACTGGTGGCCTTTTTAAACCTAAATTTTGATTCCAATTGTTGGCTTTGTAGGGTCGAAGGTTAATAGAACAGGAAGTGCCACTAAATTATTATTTTTTATATACAGCTTAATGTATTTAGCTTTCTAAAATACAATAACGTGTTAACATGCTTTGCAACAACTATATGCACTTTGTTGTATATTGCAATAATCTTAATGATTATTAATATAATTTGTAGTGTAAAGATCGTTTTGGTGGTGATGTCACATCCGGTTTAGTTTCTCTTTCCAAATTGTTTTTCAATACTTGCATTTTGGTTCTATATTCCATTATTTTAACTGCTATATTATAGGGGACAGTATCTGTCCCTATTGAGTGACTATACCTAATTTTTTTACTATTGCCGATTTTTGGCTCTTCTGATTGGCTGTGATGTCACCACTATAGTGTGTTAGTGGTGGGTGGGTGTTTTCAGCCTGTGTTCATTGGATAACGAGTTTACCTCTCATGTATTTGATTGGAGATAATCATTAAGATTATTGCTATATACAACAAATTGCATATAGTTGTTGCAAAGCATGCTACCCTTTATTGTATTTTAGAAAGCTGAATACATTAAGCTGTATATAAAAAAAATGAATTTAGTGGCACTTCCTGTTCTGTTAACCTTTTTTTTCTTTATCAAAATTTTTTTTATTGAGATCAATGCAAAGTTAACAGAATAACAGTTGGGTGAGATGTACATTGAATGAACATTTGAATTATGAACAACATTATGGAAGTTATTGAATGTTTAAGAAGAAATCAATGGGAAGTAAAACATGTCATTTCCATGTAACAGTATAATATACGTTTGTAAATAAAGTATAACCCCTGTTATGGTAAGAATGGACTCAATTCGTTTTTATTTTAGGGGGGGAATGGGGTTAGCATATGTGAAGGTAATAAGAGTAGTTATTTTAAAGATATATAAGCAGCAGTACTGGAGAGTATGGAGTGTGGATGTTGGGTAGTGGATAAGAAGAACTGAGGGATTCCCTGCCCGGGAGGGGAGGTGAGAAAGGCAGAAGGGGGGGGGGAGGGAAAGAGATTGAAACATATTTTAAGTTTGGGGAGTGGTTGTGTGATGTGTACCCCATTTAAGGAATTTCGTGAACCATGGAGACCAAATCTCGATGAAAGAGTCAGTTTTATCTAAGGTCCTGTAGGAGTATTGCTCCATCTGACCAATGTAGTGAATTACATTAAGTGTCTGGAAAAAGGATGGGGGGTTTTCGTTTCTCCATGCTCTGGCTATCGTTAATTTCGTGGCCATGAGAATATAAATTGCAAGGGCTTCTTGTGGGGTAGAGAGGTTTGGCATCTGTAGATGGAGTAAGGCTGTTACAGGCATGTACTGTATTGTGATTCCCAAGTCACGGAGGAGGCTATAGACTTTTTCCCATAGCGGCTGGATGGCTGGGCAGGACCACCAGATATGTTGTGGAGTGCCTAGATGTTGACACCGCCGCCAACATGTAGGGGGGCAAGTATTATGGATTCTGTGTAATGCGGTTGGGACTAAGTGCCAGCGGACTAAAATTTTATAATGTAGCTCCCATAGAGTAGCAGAGTGTATCAATTTTTTGGTTATCAGTATTCTAGCTTGCCATGTCTCAAAGTCTGCGGAGAAACCCAATTCTCTTTCCCATGCCAAATGTTGCGGGATTTTGAGTGGAGTGTTTGCGTTGTTGAGTAGGTTGTAGTGTGCAGCTAAGGGGTGCGTGATGTTAGAGGCTTGTTGCCACATTGACTCCCAAATCGTGGGTTGTCTAAGTTTTGTTTTTGGGTACCCCCATGTGCATAGGCGTGTGCTCAGTCGGTATGCCTCAAAGCTAAGATTAGGAGGGATTTGGTGTATAGAGCAAAAATTAGGGTGTGAGAGCCACCTGTCCCCATTATAAAAATCTATCACGGTCTGAACCTGTATGTGTCGCCAAGCTTCAGGGTGGGAATCTGGTAGGCAAAACAACGCGCCTCGAACCATGAGCATGGGTGAAGGGTAAGGTGATATGGCTGGATTATGTCGGATTTGGTCCCAAATCTGATACGCGTGTTTTAATACCGGAAGGGTGCTATTCAGTTGTTGTCTGTGATGTGACGGTATCCAGAGGAGATCCGTTAGGCTAAGTGAATTTGGGATTATTTCTGATTCAAGGATCCGCCATTTCGAATGGCGTTCCAAGTTGTTCCAGGCTAAAAGATGTGAAAGCCTGGCCGCATAATAGTAATTTATAAGGTTGGGGAGGGCGAGGCCTCCGTGTTCAATTGGTTTCTCTAAGGTTCGCCTAGAGGTCCTGGGTCTGTTACCTTTCCAGATATAAGACGTCATTATGCTCTGTAATTTGTTTAGAATAGGTCTAGGGACGTTGTACGGTATGGATCTGAAGAGGTAAGAGATTTTGGATAGAAAGGACATTTTTATCGCCGCAATGCGGCCAGTCCATGAAATTTCACGGAATTCCCATGTGTCTAACAGTTTCCTGAACTCTGGGATTCTATCTGAATAATTGTGGGTGATTGTGACAGATGGGTCTGGGCTAAGGGATATTCCCAGGATCTTAAGGGTAGATTCATTCCAGTGGAAATGGTATTTCTTTTGTAAACAGGCAAGGATCCTGGAAGGAATATGTATAGGAAGGGCCTCTGTTTTCGTGATATTAAGCTTGTAGTAACTCAATTTACCGAAGTTTTCTAATATCTCGAAAACAGGAGGGAGGGAGTCCCTAGGTGAAGATAATAGGAGGGTAATGTCGTCTGCGTTTAATGAAATAGTGTGGGTCTGCGTCCCAATGAGGAGACCTGATATCCGTGGGTCCTCTCTGATGCTCTGGGATAGGGGTTCAATAGCTAAGGCAAACAGCAGGGGCGACAAAGGGCACCCCTGCCTAGTGCCATTAGATATGGTGAATGAGGAGGACTGGAATCCCAATCCGCGTACCCTAGCTGAGGGACTGGAGTAGAGGGCCCTGACTGCGAGTATGAACGCATCTGGGATTCGAAAGGACTCCATTGTTTTCCATAGGTAGTCCCATCTGACCCTGTCAAACGCCTTTTCGGCATCCAATGACAGGGCCAGAAGGGGAATCTGTTGTTTCGAGGCAAAGTGTAAGAGGTTCAAGATGCGTCTTGTCGTGTCTGGGCCCTCTCTATGTGGGATGAAGCCCACCTGGTCGAGGTCTATAAGAGATGAGACAACCGCTGAGAGTCTATTGGCGAGCAGTTTGGCATAGATTTTCGTGTCCAGATTTAGTAAAGAGATTGGGCGGTAGTTAGTGCACCGATCTGGTGGTTTACCTGGTTTCAAGATTGTCACTATAGTGGCTTCTAAATATTCAGCTAGGAAGGAGCCTTTACTCATGGTTTCTTGACAGAGCCTACAGAGGATGGGAGCGAGTAAGTGTTGGAAAGTCTTATAGAATCTGGCGGTAAAGCCATCGGGCCCGGGAGATTTACCAAGTTTCATGGATTGTATGATATGTTGTACCTCGACTAATGTGACTGGTGCTGTCAAGGTCTGAGCTTTGTCTGGGTCAAGGCTAGGGAGAGAAATGGTCTCTAAGTAAGAGGCTATTTTCTCAATAGAGTAAGTCTGCATGTCTTGTGAGTCTTCTATATTATATAGGGTGTGATAGAATTGTTTAAATGAGTTTCCTATATCCAAGGGGGAGTATACCAGTTTATCTTGCGGGTCATGAATGGCCATGATGCGAGATTGGGCAGTCCGATGTTTAAGTTTTTATGCTAGTAGGCTGGTAGCTTTATTGCTTTGGTGGTAGTATATTCTTTTGAACTTTTCTAGAAGTCTGTGTGTTTTGTGGATTTCTAGTTGTTGAATTTGATTAGTGATGTCTACTATTTGACGATTCACTGACGGGGAGTACTGTGATTTCAGTAAGGTTCTTGACTGTCTCAGTTGTATGTTTAGGGCTGAGAGGGTTGTATTGTTTCGCCGACGGGCGGTAGCCTCGGCTTGTATAAGGAAGCCTCTCAGAACTGCTTTAAGTGCAGCCCATAGATACTGTATCGATGTTTGCTGATTATCGTTTAGCTTAAGGTAATCTGTAATTATAGATTGTAATTCTAATTTTAGGGTTGGGTCAGTAATTGTCCAGTCCTGTAGTTGCCAGCTAGGAGGGGAGTTGGGTGCGAGGGATGGGCCAAGGCGTAGGTGTAGGGCATCATGGTCTGACCATGATATCGTGGCTATTTTGATGTAGGATACCTGTGATAATAATACGGCATTTGAAAAAAAATAATCTATACGGGAGTGCGATTTGTGTGGGGCGGAATAAAAGGTGAAGTCTTTCTCCTGTGGGTGGAACGATCTAAAAATATCATAAAGATCGTGCTGTGCCATTAGGGTCTGGAAGGCTTTGGAAAGTGAATGTATGTTTCTGTCGCTGTGGTGATTGCTTGGTCCGAGTCTATCTAAATGTGTATCCCATAGCAAATTAAAGTCTCCGCCCGTAATGAGTATCCCTTGCTTTACTGCGGAAACAGATCGCAGGAGTGATCTGAGGAATCCAATCTGTTTGGAGTTAGGGGCATACAGGTTAACAAGAGTAATGGGTTGTTTGTTGAGCTTACATACTGAGATGATAAATCTGGCTGCAGGATCACACTCAGTATATATTGGTTCGTACTGAACATTTTTGCTAAGAAATATTGCTACTCCTCTAGATTTAGAGGAGTATGTGGCTTCAAGTACTATGGGATATCGGCGAGTGGTATGGGAGATCTCTGAGGAGGAGATCCAGTGTGTCTCCTGAATAAAAGCTATGTCTATATTATTTTTATATAGGTAATTATGAAGGAGACTGCGCTTTGTAGGGGAGTTAAGTCCTTTTGAGTTTAGAGTGACAAGTCTAATGTAATTCATGGTTACGGAGTGGGAGGGGGGGAGGTAGGATAGGTGTGTGTAGGATGGGAGTGAACAGGAGGTGGGTGCCCCGGGTCAGGGAATCTAGGAGTGAGAAACTCAGCTGGTGTTGTGTACTGCTAAAGGTATAGTTCCAGTAATGAATAACTAGTATGTGAGAGAGTTTAAAGGGATCTGGGGCATTCAGCGGACAAGAGCCGCTTTAGATAAGGAAACTGGAAGAGAGGAATGAAGCTGGGGGGAGAAGGTGGGGGGTGGGAAAAGGAGCCTTATAATATGTCACGTTACTTTAGGAAAAGTATATGTCTAGGCCACTGAGCGGTCTAGCGGACAGGATGTGTGTATGCAGAGAAGATTGAAGGAGAGATGGGGGGTATAACTGATCGTTAAGAGGTGTGAAGAGTGTAATTGCGAGGAGGTGAGGGTGCCTAACAAAGAGGTATCCCCCAGGTTGTTACAGATGATATGTGTGAGAATAGCAGATAGCGAGGCAAATTTGTGCTAGGGAATAGAAGCGAGAATTAGAGAACCTCGTATGAGGGGGTATGATTTGTGATGGGTGGTGTTGTGGTTTGGTATAGATAGGGGGGGAATATTGAGGATAAGGGAGTGATGTCTTATGTGGTCTATTTGACTAAACTTAACTTATACAGTCAATCAGTAGTATCAGTGAGTCACTGCTGCTGACTGAATTCCAAGTAGGAAGGAGAACTCAGATATACATTACAATATATTAAACAATTCAAAGTATATAAAGTAAAGCTTAAAAAACCAAAAAAAAAAAAAACAAGAAGAAAAAAAACGAGTCTCAGTATTAGATCTGCTCTCTCCATGAGTACAAATATACATACACAGTACAATTATTATCATTGCTATCTATACTCTAAATAGGGGGAGGGTGCTCAAAAAGAGATCCAACATATCACTCAACAAAAAGATGCATATTATGAATTATAGGAACAGGAAAAATTGAAAAACCTAAGTTTAATGTTGTCTCCCTTATTCTCCTCTAGGTAGGAGTATGGAGTGTCTGTTGGATCTGTCGTTTTGGACTAACTAGGGAGGGCGTAAGATGTCGGTAAAAGGACATAGCATATGAGAGTTAGCCTGTAATATTGTACTTGCCTAAGTTAAATATCGTCTTTGAGGAAAGGTGAATAGTATCCATTATCTCTGTGTAGGAGGGCCCAAACCCCCCCCTCCAAACAAGGAGGGGGGGAGCGGGAGCCAGTCCGCAGGGAGACAAGCTAGTAATCTATAGCAGAAAATGGATAGAGAATGTAATGTCAACATGAAATACATTGTACAGCATGATATAACATGAAGATGTAGTAAAGGAGCCCAGAGCCATAGGAGAGTAAGTAATGTACCCGTATGTAGGCTCTTGGGCTTACCTGGATGAGTTCTTCAATAAAGCGAAAGGCTGCTAGGTGGTTCTCCGCCCTCAGAGCTGAATTAGAGTAAGGGAAGTACCCGTATGTAAGCTCTGATGCAATCTAGGAATTCCAGGGGGAATAAAGACAGCAACAATGACCTGAAATAGAAAATTATTTGCACAAGTGACTGGGTTGACCAGCAATGTCACTGTCCTCCTGAGGGGGGGGTGTCTCCGCTGGAGGGTGCCATTCCGGAGCTGTAGAGTTAAGGTCTTTGGAGGTGTTCTTTCGTCTTGTCTTGATATCCCTAGGATGTGTGAGGCCCAAGTTGTGTAGGACTTTTAGACCTTGTTCCAAGGTTGAGATAATATAGGATTGTTCATCATGTCTGAAGAAGATTTTTACTGGAAACCCCCATCTGTATTTGATGTTATGGTGTCTCAAGGTTTGTGTAATCTGTTGAAAGGATCTCCTTTTTGCGAGAGTGTGGAGAGACAGATCTGGAAAGATTTGTAAATTCTGGTAGGGTTCGTTAAGAGGCTTATTGGTGAAGGCTGCTCTGAGGATCTTCTCCTTTGTTGTATAGTAATGGAGCCGTATGATTACATCTCTTGGGGCATCGGATGGTGAATTGCGGGAGCGTAAGGCTCTGTGTGCCCTGTCAATTAGAAGGTCTGAAGCAGGAGTTGCACCTAGTAAGCTTTTAAAGAGGTCCAATAGGTAACTGTTGAGATCCGCTGTTGGTATTTCCTCTGCTATTCCTCTGATTCTCAAGTTATTCCTCTGATTCTCAAGTTAAAATGTCCTCCAGATCTGCCATTTTAACTTCCAAATTAGAGATCTGCTCTGCTAAGCTCTGGGAATATGCAAGGAGGTTAGTGTGATCCACAGCCAGCTCCTCATGTTTTTTCTCTAGAGTTTCGGTTCTTTCTCCCACTGCCGAGATCTCCCTCTTCAGTTCATTGACCGATTGGCAAAGATCTTGTCGAATGTAGGAATAGTGGGTGTCCATTTTGTCTGACAGGGTCTTAATAGACTCGAAAAAAGTTGACTGAGAGAGTGCTGTTTTATCTTTGGGTAGATTGTCATCTTTCGGACGTCTGTGTAGTGAGAAATTAGAGTCCCTTGAGTCTTCCTCTGAGAGGTCAGGGTCAGAGACATGTTTGCTGTGGAAGTGGTCTGTTAGGGTCCTCTTAGGGATTTCCTGATGCTTTGGTTTCCGTTTACCGGATTGTGCCATTTTCAATGGCGTAGTGTTCTTTGTAAGCAAAACCTCAGATAGAGAAAGAGTGATGAGTAATTGGGTTAAAGGAAATGGGTGCTTTGCTCTAGGAATGTAACCTGGGGGGGTTTGAGTTGGCACCTCACATACTTGAGGGTCTAGCCCTGCATTTTTCTCTGGAGTTACAGTAGTGGAAGTGGCGAGAGTCTCCTTAGTTGTGTGCCAGGGATGTTACCCAGATGTGGGAAAGTGGTGCAGTTGCTAGTGAAGGGTACTCAGAGGGTGAGATTTTTGTCAGGTCAGCAGGTTGGGTCTACTGAAACACCCCCCTCCAGGGGAATTGCCACCTCTGGGCGAGTCTGGGCAAGGGAAGGTGGTTATGACCCGCAGCTAGGTACAGCTGCGGGAAAGGGGGGAGGGGGGGAGCAGATGTAAATAATGAGCGCCCTAGTATATGTACTTGCTTCCTGTTATTGTGGAGGTCAACTGTCCTTCAGGAGATATTAGACTCAGAAATATCAAATCTGAGGTTCAAGAGTTCCACTTGAAAGAGAAAAGAAAAAAAAGAAAAAAGAAGAGAAAAAAAAAGGAAGGGGGGGGGGGAGAGGGTGGGTTTGGTATTGAGAAAAGTGTCAAATAGCTGTTATCTCGGTTCTGTTATCAAAGTGCAGATGCCTTTACACTTCTCTATATTTTTATTATCTCCTTCTTCCTTCTCTCACCTCTCACCTCCCCTCCTCCCAATCTCCCCCCTGTCGCCTCCTCTCTCTCTCTTATCAATGTTCAGTATTCCCCTTACACTTCTGTGTCAGTAGGGAGCTATCCTCAATGCTGTGGAAGTGGTGGGAGAGAGAGCAGGGACAGTGTCAATGAGAGTTGCAGGGCTAGTGCTGGTTGAAATGGTCCTAGTTCAGTGTTGCTGTAGATAATGGAGTTATCACCCCTTATTCCCTCAGGTCAGCTCCTCTGAAGGACCAGGATCTTGCAAGGTTGGGTGATTTTAGTGTGCCGATATGGGAAGCGCTGCTCGATGTCACTGTGTTAGATATATAAGCAGGGATTTAGAGAGAGAGTACAGCGTTCAATTTTCCACTCTAGCTTCTTTATGCAGTGGCGAGGCAAAATGGCGTCTATTCGCGCCAAAACAGAGCAAGAAAGGGATCACTAATATGGCCTTGCCTTGTATAAATAATCCGAAAGTGGATTGTTAAGCTTTTTACGGCTTACAGATAGAGAGGGCGCCTAGGGCTAAAGGTATCAAACACCAATGTAGTGTAAAAAATATATATTTAATAAAAGACAGTATACAATAATAAAATTAGTACAAATTAGGGACGTCTCCCTAAATGTTAAAAATCCTTAGTCACAATTAATTGCTACAATGTGGCAGACAAATATAAAATAAAGTGCATATACAATCTAATTTGAATATATTAGAAAATGAGCAAAGGTTACTAAAATATAAAACAATTTACGGTATACCAGAGTCTTAAATATGTATGTTTCACAAGGGATACGGCAGTTATTCCCAAGTGTACTGAGGGATATATGATAGCGTGGGACTTTCAAATGAAAGGAGGTTAGTCCTGAAAATGTTCCATACACTTGAAATCGTAGTATAATGCTTGCTTCAAAGAGTACAATAGTGCTAAAGCAGTACTTTACTTTATTTTACTTTACCGCCTGTGAAATCTTCAGTCACACCAAGGACCGCTACGTTAGCCAAGGCAGTCTCTCCCGAGCTGCAAACACAGATCACACACGTGTGTACGGACGGCGTCTGACGTCACTTCTCGTCCGTTTGTTTCCTCTGTGAAAGTTTGACAGCGTGCTGTTATCGATGTTGCAAAGTTGTGGATGTTGTTAACTCCTTCAGTATACAAGCACTCTGTTGTGCTTATACTTGCAAATACAGTTGGATATTTAATTTCATCCACACTGTCAGAGCTTTAAAGTTGTGGTGACAAAATTAACCCGGGTTAGAAAATAGCAATGTTGTTCACAAATAGGGTGACATTTAACCACTCCTGGTACACTGCTACAAAGTCACAAGGTAATCGACGCGTTTCACCCACCTGTGGGCTTTATCAAGATAATTGTGACTTGCAGCAAAGGCCTTTTTAAATGTTCAGAAGGTGTGTGATTGGCTGTGTATCTAATTGGTGTTTTTTGTTCACAGGAGAGTTTAAGGCGGTATATACTTATTCTTCTGTTTCAAGTTCATATATCCCAAATTGCAAACATGTTGATAATCCAATAAAACCATCTGATATATATATGTACAAATTCACATAATCAACCAGCACTAATCCCTTTGTGGTATGTTCTCCACATGCTTTCTTATAATAAAACATTGTATATTAAAATTCTAATATGTCTAGATAAGATGCAAATGCAATCAGATGTATACACACATCTTAAGGATATGATACACATCTATGATAGAAGATATATAAGACCTAATAAAATTATAACATATATATATGAATAAAATATCTACGCATACTCCATTTTAAAAGATATGTGAGCTTAGTCTAAAAGAGGAATGGTATATGATTTATTGTTTTAGGATGCCAGTGCTACCCATTGATAAATGTGAAAAATTGTGAAATATGTGAAAATAATAATATGTGAAAATAATATGTGAAAATAATAAAGATAGTAAAAGAAAAAGAAAAAGAAAAAAAGAGAAAGAAAAAGAAAAAGAAGAAGAAAAAAAAAGAGAGAGAAAAAAAAAAAAAAAAAAAAAAAAAAAAGGAAAAAGGATTATAAGTGGGGGTTAATTTTAAATCTAAATAGCTTCATTCAAATAAAAAAGGTGAAAGATCTAGTTCAGAATTAAGCCCTTGTGGATATAAAGTGTTATACTTATAAATTAATTCTGCTTCTTTAATTAATAGTGTTTTTTCTATGTTACCCCCCCTCCAGTGTCCTTTAATTTTCTGTACCCCCCAATAATTTAATTCTTTGGTATTACCATGATGAGTGTCTTTGAAGTGCTTGTATAGTGACGTGTCATCCCTCCCTTTTTCTATGCTTAACAAGTGCTCTCTTATCCTGTCTTTAAGACATCGAGTGGTTTCACCAAAATAAAAAAGGTTGCACGAACATTTTAATACGTAAATAATATTTTTGTGTGTGCATCTTATGACTTCTTTTATGGTGAGAATATTTTTAGAATTGTTAATCTTAAGAGTCTTCATTTTTTAACTGTGTTTACATGACTTGCATGTATAGCAAGGGAAGAAACCAGTGGGTCTTTTACCCATCATATCTACCTGAGAGTTAGTTGTTGAGCTTATTTTAAGTTCGCTTGGGGCTAGCATTGTTCTAAAGTTTCTAGCTTTCTTAAAAATAAATGTGGGTTTATCTTCTAACTGTGCACCAATTATATTATCTTCTTTTAGCAAATACCAATTTTTTCTTATTATTTTTTTAATAAGGGAATGATCAGCATTGTAATCAGTAATAAAAGGGACTTTGATTTTATCAGTAGTATCTTTAGTTTTAATTTTATAGTCCAAAAGATTTTCTCTATTTGTTTTTCTAGCTTTGTCATTAGCCTTATTTATGTTATCAGCTTCATAGCCTCTACTGTGAAATTTTTCTGCTAGAATTGTAACCTGGTTCTCAAAATCCTCTACTCTAGAGCAATTTTTCTTAATACGTAAGGTTTGTCCGTATGGGATGTTATCCTTCCATATTTTTAGATGGCAGCTTTCTGCGTGTATCAAATTATTGCACTCTACTTCTTTAAAGTGCGTTTTAGTCTCTATCTTACTATCGATTACCAAAATTTCAAGATCCAGAAAGTTGACTTGCTCTCTGCTAAAGTGACTAGTGAACTTAAGACCATAATTATTTATATTCATTCTTTTAAAAAGCTCAATTAAGTCTTTCTCTGGACCTCTCCAGACGATCAAAAGATCGTCTATGTACCGGTACATAGACGATCTTTTGATCGTCTGGAGAGGTCCAGAGAAAGACTTAATTGAGCTTTTTAAAAGAATGAATATAAATAATTATGGTCTTAAGTTCACTAGTCACTTTAGCAGAGAGCAAGTCAACTTTCTGGATCTTGAAATTTTGGTAATCGATAGTAAGATAGAGACTAAAACGCACTTTAAAGAAGTAGAGTGCAATAATTTGATACACGCAGAAAGCTGCCATCTAAAAATATGGAAGGATAACATCCCATACGGACAAACCTTACGTATTAAGAAAAATTGCTCTAGAGTAGAGGATTTTGAGAACCAGGTTACAATTCTAGCAGAAAAATTTCACAGTAGAGGCTATGAAGCTGATAACATAAATAAGGCTATTGACAAAGCTAGAAAAACAAATAGAGAAAATCTTTTGGACTATAAAATTAAAACTAAAGATACTACTGATAAAATCAAAGTCCCTTTTATTACTGATTACAATGCTGATCATTCCCTTATTAAAAAAATAATAAGAAAAAATTGGTATTTGCTAAAAGAAGATAATATAATTGGTGCACAGTTAGAAGATAAACCCACATTTATTTTTAAGAAAGCTAGAAACTTTAGAACAATGCTAGCCCCAAGCGAACTTAAAATAAGCTCAACAACTAACTCTCAGGTAGATATGATGGGTAAAAGACCCACTGGTTTCTTCCCTTGCTATACATGCAAGTCATGTAAACACAGTTCAAAAATGAAGACTCTTAAGATTAACAATTCTAAAAATATTCTCACCATAAAAGAAGTCATAAGATGCACACACAAAAATATTATTTACGTATTAAAATGTTCGTGCAACCTTTTTTATTTTGGTGAAACCACTCGATGTCTTAAAGACAGGATAAGAGAGCACTTGTTAAGCATAGAAAAAGGGAGGGATGACACGTCACTATACAAGCACTTCAAAGACACTCATCATGGTAATACCAAAGAATTAAATTATTGGGGGGTACAGAAAATTAAAGAAGCAGAATTAATTTATAAGTATAACACTTTATATCCACAAGGGCTTAATTCTGAACTAGATCTTTCACCTTTTTTATTTGAATGAAGCTATTTAGATTTAAAATTAACCCCCACTTATAATCCTTTTTCCTTTGTTTTTTTTTTTTTTTTTTCTTTTCTCTCTCTTTTTTTCTTCTTCTTTTTCTTTTTCTTTCTCTTTTTTTCTTTTTCTTTTTCTTTTACTATCTTTATTATTTTCACATATTATTTTCACATATTATTATTTTCACATATTTCACAATTTTTCACATTTATCAATGGGTAGCACTGGCATCCTAAAACAATAAATCATATACCTTTCCTCTTTTAGACTAAGCTCACATATCTTTTAAAATGGAGTATGCGTAGATATTTTATTCATATATATATGTTATAATTTTATTAGGTCTTATATATCTTCTATCATAGATGTGTATCATATCCTTAAGATGTGTGTATACATCTGATTGCATTTGCATCTTATCTAGACATATTAGAATTTTAATATACAATGTTTTATTATAAGAAAGCATGTGGAGAACATACCACAAAGGGATTATGTGAATTTGTACATATATATATCAGATGGTTTTATTGGATTATCAACATGTTTGCAATTTGGGATATATGAACTTGAAACAGAAGAATAAGTATATACCGCCTTAAACTCTCCTGTGAACAAAAAACACCAATTAGATACACAGCCAATCACACACCTTCTGAACATTTAAAAAGGCCTTTGCTGCAAGTCACAATTATCTTGATAAAGCCCACAGGTGGGTGAAACGCGTCGATTACCTTGTGACTTTGTAGCAGTGTACCAGGAGTGGTTAAATGTCACCCTATTTGTGAACAACATTGCTATTTTCTAACCCGGGTTAATTTTGTCACCACAACTTTAAAGCTCTGACAGTGTGGATGAAATTAAATATCCAACTGTATTTGCAAGTATAAGCACAACAGAGTGCTTGTATACTGAAGGAGTTAACAACATCCACAACTTTGCAACATCGATAACAGCACGCTGTCAAACTTTCACAGAGGAAACAAACGGACGAGAAGTGACGTCAGACGCCGTCCGTACACACGTGTGTGATCTGTGTTTGCAGCTCGGGAGAGACTGCCTTGGCTAACGTAGCGGTCCTTGGTGTGACTGAAGATTTCACAGGCGGTAAAGTAAAATAAAGTAAAGTACTGCTTTAGCACTATTGTACTCTTTGAAGCAAGCATTATACTACGATTTCAAGTGTATGGAACATTTTCAGGACTAACCTCCTTTCATTTGAAAGTCCCACGCTATCATATATCCCTCAGTACACTTGGGAATAACTGCCGTATCCCTTGTGAAACATACATATTTAAGACTCTGGTATACCGTAAATTGTTTTATATTTTAGTAACCTTTGCTCATTTTCTAATATATTCAAATTAGATTGTATATGCACTTTATTTTATATTTGTCTGCCACATTGTAGCAATTAATTGTGACTAAGGATTTTTAACATTTAGGGAGACGTCCCTAATTTGTACTAATTTTATTATTGTATACTGTCTTTTATTAAATATATATTTTTTACACTACATTGGTGTTTGATACCTTTAGCCCTAGGCGCCCTCTCTATCTGTAAAAAAAAAAGCTTAACAATCCACTTTCACTATATTCTGACACTCTTTAGGGATAGTGTCTCTTAGAGAGGTGCTTGGTATTAGTTCCTAAGCGCACTTCTAAACTTTTGTTTATTTCTAACTTGTATAAATAATCCCCCAGGTCAGGTATTTGGTAGAGTGAAGGGTCTAGGCAAAGTCTCTAGGGAGTGACAACCACGATGTGTTGCATACAAATTATGCGGTCTTCTCACCTGTTATGCCAGACAGTGGCAGTCCGGGCTGCGGCGCGAGCAGGGGAGCTCCCGGTCACTAGGTGATCCGTCCTGCAGCTGCCCGCTTCAGAAGTTGTACCCAGCGTATGTCCTGCTGGCAGTTTGGAAGTCCGGTGTCGGGCTGGCAGGGAGGAGAAGCCTCCGATGGTTAGTAGCTATGGTCGGTCTGTGGGGCCCGGAGTTCCGTGACAGCAGGGTCCCGGTGCAATCTGCAGCTCAGAGGTTTCTGCTTAGGTAGGAGCTCAGATTTTGTTGTTTGTTAAAGAAATCCCTTCTCTATCCATGGGTCTGCAAGGAAGGGGTATTTGTGAGGGTTTGCAGAGATTTAGGAAGGTTTTTAGGCAATATAAGTTGAAAACTGAGCGGAGCTCCTGTAAAACACGACCGCTCAGTGTAACAGTTGGCTCCGCCCCCCTGTTCTGTTAACCTTTGACCCTACAAAGCCAACAATTGGAATCAAAATTTAGGTATAAAAAGGCCACCAGTACACACAGCAAACCAGTTTTGAGAAAGGCCTTTTGAGAGGCTGAAACGTGTCGACCAAGCATCTGGTAAGCCTTACTCTTATTATCAAACCTGTACTTGAACATAATACACTATATTGATTATCTTTCACAGAAGAACTCACCTAGGAGCAGGACAGTCTCCAGAAAAATGTAAGTCTTTATTTTTGTTTGCAGCATGAGCTGTGCAGTTGTCCTCATATTTGGATCTTAAGAGACTTATTGTTTCAAACACTCGTATCACCATTCAGTTTTTTCACGCACACTTGAATTTTTTGAAATTTTGGATTTTTGGATATTTGTTTTTTTATAATTTAGCAATTTTGTCCTTTTTGCAAGTTCACTTTCACTTTTAAAGGAATACGCACGGATTTATTTTGACTTTTATTTTTATATTTTTTCTACATTGGGAATTTCACTTATTATTATTATTATTATTATATTTTTTTCTACATTGGAAGTTTCACCTACTTTGAGATTACAAACAACAACTACATTATACATACCGCTTGCTTGATCACCTT
This sequence comes from Bombina bombina, assembly GCF_027579735.1. NCBI lineage: Eukaryota > Metazoa > Chordata > Amphibia > Anura > Bombinatoridae > Bombina > Bombina bombina. The sequence continues at coordinate 140,801,667 of NC_069509.1, read as the reverse complement.
TGATCAGTAAGACAACTAATCAAAACATTCCTCGAAACTTGATTAACGTCACTGTGAAGACCCAGCAAGAGGCTCAATATTACACTCTGTTAGCCACAAAGGTGGTTTAATACTGCATCAAAGGGAATTCATATTTCAGACACATTTGTATGAGCTTTATTTACTGCACATCCATCTTTACTGATATCAGATATATGTGTAATATTGCTATTGTGCACATGGATCCATGTTAATTTGCTTGTATCATTTGAATGATTTTAACAGTGTAAAATTGTTTTTAATTGTGTACCGTTTTTAACTGTGTACCATTTGTACTTTTTATCATATGCCGTTTAGCTTAATAAGTACCCAGTATTTATACTACATCACAGACTGATTAACACATCCTAGCCCCCCCTAGTGGTGAGGCGCTCGGGCCATACCTTGTTACACTTTGAATTTCCAGTTGATAGCTAGAGGTCAACACAGCAGGAGCATATAGGATTCACACAGGTGCTAGAGTTTACATACTATCATATGACCCACTCTGACTCACAGAGTGGGAAAGGGTTAAGGGATATACCTTTATTGTCTCCTCTTTTTTTTTCTCTTTTCCCCTTAATTTAATTTTTCTTAAGGTGCTGAAGAAACATAAACCAGCAATATAAAATGTATAAAAATGTATAAAAGATATAAAATAACACAACTATTTCAAGACATGGTACTCTGTAGGAAATATTGCTGAGTTACGTTATTTGCTAACTTATAGGAATGTTTCAGAACATAACCGTCTGTTTAAAGACAATGGGGCCTATCTATCAAGTTCTGAAAGGAGCTTGACGGCCCATGTTTCTGGCGAGTCTTCAGACTCGCCAGAAACAGCAGTTATGAAGCAGCGGTCACAAAGACTGCTGCTAAATAACCCTGTCGGCATGCTCTGAGCAGGCGGACAGGAATCGCCACAATTCAACCCTATCGAGTACGATCGGGTTGATTGACACCTCCCTGCTGGCGGCTGCGAGTCTGCAGGGGGCGGCGTTGCAGCAGCAGCTCTTGTGAGCTGCTGGTGCAATGCTGAATACGGAGAGCGTACAATGTCACACCTTACGGTTTGATTATTTAAACAACATATATAATTAAAGTGATATATCCCCCTCAAAGCTATCTAGACAACTAATAAAATATGGTTGCAAAGTAGTATAGAAGGAACTCTCATGGGTCACTAAAACGTTACCTGTAGTGGAAGGGAATGTCTAGGGGATTAGAGAACAATAAAATTCTCTAAGGAGGTACATTCCTATGCCCACCCAGCAAGCAGCATCTAGGGAGATGTATTTGACATGAATGAACTATGGGAACTATCATGGTATAATCAGAAATAACCTTACATATATAAGAGAGTTTTAAAGACTACGTGTCTATATGGTTGGATTTTAACAACTGGGTATAAATCTGGATTTAACCTAGTTATGATAATATGGCATATATTCGGACCTTACTACCTATCCTATTAGATCTCTTGTATGCTTTAGTTATATATGTGGAGGAGAATATATCCAAAAGATATATGGTAGGTAATGTACACATCAGCTAATCCATAAAGGGCTAGATCATGGCTAGGTAGAATAGTAGAATTACGGATCAATATGCCAGTGTGGTGGTCAACTTAAACCCTTATTCTAATAGTCCTGAGGATCATGAGGACTATAAGAGCTATGGTAGTGGTCAATATATAAAAATGTATTCTAGGGTAAGTAGAAATTACTACATTATAGGGATTCCTCGCTAAAATTAGAGTTAAGATCTAGACTGCGCCATCCCGGCCGTTGATGGCGCAGTAAGATTATATTTACTTTTAGGAAACATAGCGTAAATACAATAGCCCCATCAGACACACCATAAGCATATAAACATACTGTATTTAGAGCCCTGTAAACAGATGTGTTATATTTTAACAAATAGGTTATATGAGCTAATGCAATCCTATTAATGTCATAAAAGGCAGAAAGAGGGATAACATCATTACTATTACTAAACAGACCATATAATATGACTGGTTAGGTTTAAATTTAAAAAGGGAGTCCTAACATACAATTTGAAAGATTTATGCACTGAAGCTAAGTACATTGATATCCTGGAAGGAAACCTACTATGGAGGTTTCATAAACGTTATGGAGTGTAATATAATAATCTACAGTTGTACAGTGAACTTATATGTTCATAGATAACTAGCATAGCTAAACTTTAACTATAATATAACAATAAACTGAACTAAACTAAAGTTCCTCTATATACCGTCTCTTGTTGTATTTGCAGCTTTGAACCAGATAATATTGTATGCATAACATACCAGCAAATTATCTGAATAGGGATCCCATAGGAACAATTAACAACTGTAAAATGCAAATGAGAAGTAACTGAAATACTCCACTAAAATGGACAAACAGATAAATATGAGTTGCAGTACAACAGCGGCTGTCAATATAAGAAGACTCTGAACCTATGAACCAGAGGATTGCGGGTCTAAAAAACCCTGTAGCAGCCACCTTGGTAGGGAGTCCCATCGGTCTTGCTGACCTCAATGTATTCTGGCTATCTATGTCCAAGATTTGTGAGGTGTCTTGTAAGTTAGTTCTTCAGACACAGAACCGCCTGGGTCCCACAGCAACATCCGTTGTATCAGTCCTGAGTAATGGGAATTTCGCCCCTTGACAACAACAGGCATTTCTCTTCTTGATCCAATAAGTTGGAGCCAGGAATTATCCTCCTTCCTTAACTGCGGCTTGCAAAATAGAGGAGCTCCGCTTACCAGGCCTTCAAAATCAATCTGCGTCACATATAACAAGTATGTGCGCTGCTTCAGCTGTGCCGGTATTCCAAAGCTCTCAGGCCCATATGAGAAACCTCATCTCCCCACAGAAACGCCTGTCGGCCAGTACTCTCACAATCAGGAAGATCAGATGTTAACCTCGGAGTATTTACCAGTGGCATGGGAACAGGGCCGGCTCAACCATGGGACCAAGTGGGTCCAAGGGACCCAGGCAGCACTTGACAAGGGGCAGCACTTTATTGACTGAGTCAGTCACTGTCAGACCCTGTCTTCTGTCTCTGTGCGGGAATGCACAAAGACACAGAATCAACCCCCTAAATTCTTTCCCACTTATTCTGAATAATCATTGGTTGCATGCAGATGCTTAGTAATGTCAGTGGCCAGGCTAGTAGGTTAATATATTAATCAATAATGTTATTATTGGGGGGCGTCATTGTAATCTCGGACCCAGGCAGCACAATGTCTTGAGCCGACCCTGCATGGGAAGCAGATCTCTGCATAGTATGGATGAAAGTCCTATGTAGTTATTGCTCTCAACGGGCAATGTAGTAGCATCTGGCCCATTACCTTTTCGTGGCAATGATACTGTACCCTCTTGTCTCTCTGCACATCTGGTCTCCCCTAGTGTATCTGCATGTGGAGTTTTATGTAACAGCCGCTGAAGTTGAGTTAGCATTTCCTTCCTGAATTCTGCCTTTACGGTCTGTAGCACCACGTGGAGGTCTTCCATCTTGACATTCCGTATGGCATTATTTAGGCACCCTGGCCAATTATATGATCTTAGCATTCTTTCTTAGCGCCTTGCAGTAGTTGTATAAGCGTCTTAAGGTTTTTAAATATATTAATATTAAATTAAAGTATATATATAGCAGTTATCCTTAGATATATAGGCTTTAGGCAGGGAGCTCTCTGTATACACATCTGATCTCTTCAGTGGCTGACTCAGCCCCCTCTTTAAAAGACTTTTTAATTTATGTCTGTCATAAAATTGACCATTGCTTTCTATGTATCCTTTGTTAAAAAACATACTTAGGCAAGCTCAGGAGCAGCAGTGCACTACTGGGATTTTAGTGGCGCTTGGTGTCACACATATGCCTCTTGTCATTGGCCAATGTGATAATCTAGTCCACTGTAGTGCATTACTGCTCTGGATCTTACTTTAACCAAGTGTTTAACCTCTTTGCCCTAAAACAGAGTTTTTTCTAGACATGTGCGATTAGGTTCGGCCCGAATCGAAATTCGGACGAATTTGTTCAAATTCAGAGATTCGGATCGATTCAAATTTCCGAATTGCGGTAGTTCCGAATCTACTGAATAAATCCGAATCGATTCGAATTTATTCGGTAGATTCTGGTGGATTCGGATGGCTGTGTATTACACTAGTATACTAGTGTAATACACAGCACATCCCACTTTACAGTGACCGAATTTACGAAAATCCGAATCGATTCGAACCGAATCGAACCGAAACGAATGCAAACCGAATTTTTTCGAATCCAAAAGAATCCGAATGAATCCGAAACTAATTCATTTGATTTCTTCCGAATTCGAATCGATCTGAACCGAAATTCGAATCGGTCCGAATCGATCCAAACCAAATTTTTCGCGGCTGCACATGTCTAGTTTTTTCTTTTTGCACTTGTTGTTCCGATCAGCCAATAGAATGCGAGCTCAATCTGATTGGCTGATTCCATCAGCCAATCAGATTTTTCCTACCTTAATTCCGATCGGCTGATAGAATCCTATCAGCCAATCGGAATTGAGGGGACGCCATCTTGGATGACGTCCCTTAAAGGAGCCTTCATTTGTCTTAGTCCGTCGGTGAAGAAGGATGTTCCGCGTCGGCGGGAGGAAGATTCAAGACCCGGCTTGGAAGATGACATCGCCCGGATAGAAGACCTCTTCAGCGCCTCTTGGAAGATGACATCGCCCAGATCGAAGACTTCTTCAGCGCCGCCTGGATGATGACTTCATCGGATGGAAGATTTCTTCAGCGCCGCTTGGAGGATTAACTTCTTCCGCTCCGGATGTCCACTTCGGTTCCATCGCTGCTCGGCTGAGTGAAGACGACTCAAGGTAGGATGATCTTCAGGGGATTAGTGTTAGGTTTTTGTAAGGGGGGTTTGGGTTAGATTAGGGGTATGTGGGTGGTGGGTTTTAATGTTGGGGGGGTTGTATTTTTCTTTTACAGGCAAAAGAGCTGAACTTTTTGGGGCATGCCCCCACAAATGGCCCTTTTAAGGGCTGGTAAGGTAAAAGAGCTTTGAACTTTATTTAATTTAGAATAGGGTAGGGCATTTTTTTATTTTGGGGGGGTTTGTTATTTTATTAGGGGGCTTAGATTAGGTGTAAGTAGCTTAAAATTGTTGTAATATTTTTAAAATGTTTGTAACTTATTTTTTTATTTTTTGTAACTTAGCTTTTTTTATTTTTTGTACTTTAGTTAGTTTATGTAATTGTATTTAATTGTAGTTATTTGTAGGTAGTTTATTTAATTAATTTAATGATAGTGTAGTATTAGGTTTAATTGTAACTTAGGTTAGGATTTATTTTACAGGTAATTTTGTATTTTTTTTAGCTAGGTAGTTATTAAATAGTTAATAACTATTTAATAACTATTCTAACTAGCTAAAATAAATACAAAGTTACCTGTAAAATAAATATAAATCCTAAGATAGCTACAATATAATTATTATTTATATTGTAGCTATATTAGGGTTTTTTTTACAGGTAAGTATTTAGTTTTAAATAGGAATAATTTATTAAAGTATAGTGTAGTGTTAGGTGTAATTATAACTTAGGTTAGGATTTATTTTACAGGTAAATTTCCGTTTATTTTAGCTAGGTAACTATTAAACAGTTAATAACTATTTAATAGCTATTGTACCTAGTTAAAATAAATTGAAAGTTGCCTGTAAAATAAAAATGAATCCTAAGATAGCTACAATATAATTATTATTTATATTGTAGCTATATTAGGGTTTATTTTAAAGGTAAGTATTTAGTTTTAAATAGGATTAATTTAGTTAATAATAAAAATATTATTTAGATTTATTTAATTAATATTTAAGTTAGGGGGGCTTTAGGGTTAGTGTTAGACTTAGGTTTAGGGGTTAATAATTTTATTACAGTGGCGGCGGCGTAGTGGGGGGCAGGATAGGGGTTAATAAATTTATTATAGGTGGCGACGGTGTAGGGGGGGGCAGATTAGGGGTTAATAAATTTATTATAGGTGGCGACAGTGTAGGGGGGGCAGGATAGGGGTTAATAAATTTAATATAGGTTGCGGCAGGTTCAGGGAGCGGTTGTTTTAGTGGTTAATACATTTATTATAGTTGCGGTGGGCTCCGGGAGCAGCGGTTTAGGGGTTAATATGTCTAGAGTAGCTTGCGGTGGGCTCCGGGAGCGGCGGTTTAGGGGGTAATAACTTTATTTAGTTGCGGCGGTGTAGGGAGGGCAGATTAGTGGTGTTTAGACTTGGGGTACATGTTAGGGTGTTAGGTGCAGACAGAAATCAATGGGATGTCTGTCAGCAGCGAACTTGTACTTTCGCTATGGTCAGACTCCCATTGATTCCTATGGGATCAGCCGCCTCCAGGGGTGGCGGTTTGAAAACCAGGTACGCTGGCCAGTAAAAGTGCCGAGCGTACCTGCTAGTTTTTTGATAACTAGCAAAAGTAGTCAGATTGTGCCGCACTTGTGTGCGGAACATCTGGAGTGACGTAAGAATCGATCTGTGTCGGACTGAGTCCGGCGGATCGAATCTTACGTCACAAAATTCTACTTTTGCCGGTCTCGAGCCTTTGATAACTAAGGCGAATCAGCCTCGCCACAAATACGCTGCGGAATTCCAGCGTATTTGAGGTTGACGGCTTGATAACTACCCCTCTATGTGTTTAATGCCCCTTTAAAATTAGCATCAATTCTACTGATCTCAGCTAAGGGCCTTGTGACCTGACAGTGGAATAGTAAAATATACTTTTCACAAAGTCATATATGCTATCTACTTAAATCATAACCTGTTTGTTTATCTTCCGATAACTAAAGGCCAGTTGTGGTAGCTATCGATCACACTAATATAACAATTATAACCCTACCAATAAATGAACACATGTTCAGAAATATCCATTACTTCTCACTAAACATGCAAATAGTATTTGATGCCAAATGAAGCAGTATTAAAATGCTTGTGGCTATCCAGGTAGTTGCCTTGACAGCTTAAAGGGACAGTAAAGTCATAATTAGACATTCATGATTTAGACAGAGCATACAATTTTAAACAACTTTCCAATTTACTTCTATTATTTAGATAAAATAATTTTTATTAACCACAAACCTCCTCCAAATACATCCAGAAAAATGCATACAGCTTACAAAGAAAGAAAAAAAAAAAAAAAAAACCTCCATCCAATATTAAAACCCATAATGTTCTTCCCATAAATGTATCTTGACACGACGGTGGTTCACAGCTAAGAACAGTTCCCTGAGAAAAATTTCCCAGGAAATCGCCCGCATTCTTCCTTGTTTTTCTTTTCAATGAGATGTCAACAGTCTATCTGAACTGCTAAAGTTACAGAGCAATCCATCTCTAGGCATATGGAGGTTCCTCCAGTTTTCAATACTTTTCCCTTAGTTTCTCCTTTCATATATCAATGGATTTAACAATCTCTATTGGAGATACTTTATCCTGGGGGGTAGTATTCTTGTAGCTTTAACAATATTATTAAACCAACTAAACAAAACTCAACAAACCAGGAATCACAAAATATAGAACTAACGGAATCATGGGTACCTGCTGCCCTAATTTCTATCTAAATAGCTATTAGTAGCTCTCTCTTCAGTTTTCTTTCCCTTTATGAAGTAGACTATCATATCGGCTCTCCATCTCCCTCCTTCTAGGATTACCCCTATCCCTTTCTATCATGTTCTTGTGTTACCCTTAAGTATCCAATAAAACCAGATCTTCTGGAACACAGGCTCTGTGTCTTGTATATAAGCTGCTGTCTCATACATCGAATACACCATCTGTATTCTAGTTAAGACTTCTGTCCATGTCGGTATCTCTCTTTTCCAGTATTTAGCTATGGCTATTCTTGTGGTGGTACAGACAATTCGGATAAAAGTATTTATATGTTTGTTAAGTCTTGGAACAGTCTTGTGCAATAATGATTGAGCTGAGGTGAGCGAGATCTGTTCCTCCAATAGCGTGCTCAGCAATAATGATAGCTCTCGACATATGTTTTCGACTTTAGGGCAAACCCACCACATGTGAAGGTATGATACCCTGACCTTACACCCTCTATAGCAAATTTTAGAGCTTCCTGGCACCATATGGGATGTTTTTACTGGTGTCAGATACCACCTGAAGGTAGTCTTCAACAGATTCTCTCTTAGGTCTGCACTAATGAGACCTTTACTGGCATAATGAAATATATCGTTCCAATCATCCATTTCATATTCTTTTGCAATATCCGCCTCCCAGTTTAGTAGCAAAGGAGCTTTGGTTATATGTCTGGTTTCCTGTAGCGAAGTATATAGTCTAGAGATTGCTTTCTTAGGTCTATAAAGTGCTGTATATAAGCTTTCGAGAGTCGTCTGTTGGCTATGTGTCTTGGCCTTCATGATATATGGCCGTATAGCTGAGATAACCTGTAGGTATAAGAACCAATGTACTTGGATAGGATCTAGTTTTTGTCTGAGCTGCGTGAAAGTAAGAAGTTTGCCCTGTGATTGCATGTCCACCACCCTATACAGCCCTTTGTTTTCCCATTTCTTAATATGATATCTGAACTCTTCATTTATTACACATTTTAGTGGTATAATGAGGGGATGCGTAGGAAGTATTTTCCCTCCTTGCTGGATCTTAGCCCATTGTTGTTTGGCAATTTGTGTGGTTTTATTGTGATATATTTTTTGATCTTTTGTATTTGCGACATTCCATATAGTGTCGTCAGGGTCTTCTAACCCCCCCATAGCTGCCTCATAGGCAGGCCATAAAACATCTCTCTGTCGTCTAACGAGTATTGAGTTCTGAGCTAATCTTGCTGCTGTGTAGTAGTCCTGTAACTTGGGAGCCCCCACCCCCCCTAGTTGTCTATGTTTCGTCAAGATTTGATGTGGTATTCTCGGGTGTTTATTGTCTCTCAAAAATCTGTGAATGTCTCGTTGGAGATTGTCTAAATCTAGGCTATTAATTTTAATTGGGAGGACCCTAAACAAATAAAGAATTCTAGGCAGTATTGTCATCTTGACAGCAGATAATCTCCCATACCAAGAGAATCCCATTCTCCTCCATTTTCCCAAGTCTGATCTAAATGCCTTGTACAGGGGAGCATAGTTAGTTGCGTATAATTTTGAGGAATGGGTAGTCAATTTTATCCCTAGATATTTTAATCCATCTGACACCCACTTGAAGTCAAAATTTGTCTCAAACATCTTAATGGTGTGTTTTGGCAGAGATAGGGGAAGCGCCTCACACTTTTCTACGTTAATTTTATATCCCGATATCTGAGAAAATAGTTGTATAGCATGATACACATGAGGTAGCGATATCAATGGCTTTGAGATGGTTAGCAGCACATCGTCTGCAAACAGGGTGATTTTATGATGCATCCTCCCCATCTCTAATCCCCAAATATCTGGGCAGTTATGAATATATGCAGCCAGCGGCTCTATGCACAGCGCGAAAATTAAAGGTGAAAGGGGACAACCCTGCCTCGTGCCATTAAGGATACGTATAACCTTTGATTGATGTCCAATTGCCCTAACCTGGGCTATAGGTGTCGAATATAGTCCCCTAATGGCCTTCATGAATCTGCCTTCAAAACCCATAATTGACAACATTCCCATCATATACCGCCAATCCACCTGGTTGAATGCCTTCTCCGCATCCAAATAAAGGATCAGAGAAGGTACTCCCCTATCCTGAAGAAAATCTATAACCGACACCATTCTGCGAATGTTGTCTGGGGCCTCCCTATCTTTAATAAATCCGACCTGGTCAGGATGTATAACTGAGGGCATAATATGTTTCAACCTGTTAGCCAATATCTTCGTCACTATCTTGAGATCCTGGTTGATAAGGGAAATCGGTCTATAGCTGGCGCATAGGTGAGGGTCTTTTCCCTGTTTTGGAATCACCACTATCCTAGCTTGGAGAAGATCTGTCGGTATCTCTCCCCCTTCCATAATGTGGTTAGCAAACACCACCAAATGAGGGGTTAATATGTCTCTAAAGGCTTTATAATATTCCCCTGGGAACCTGTCCTGGCCAGGAGCTTTACCTGGTTTAAGATCTTTAATGGCTGTACGCACCTCTTCAAATGTAATTTTAGCATTGAGGGTTTCCCTATCTTCATCAGAGATTGTCCTCAGGTTTGCTTTGTGTATAAAGGAGTCAAATGTTTTGTCTGTCAAAGGGCTATGCTGTACTTTGGTCCCATCATATAGCTCGCTATAAATTTGGGCAAAGGTGTCTACAATTTCCTGCGGATGGGATGTCATATGGCCTTTAGAGTTCTGTATGTTTGGTATAGAAAGTGCCTGATAACTCTCTCTGATTTTCTTCGCTAGATACTTGTCAGGCTTGTTTGCATAAATAAAATAATTTGTTTTCAGCCTGTGTGCTGCTCTTATGGACTGTTCATTTAATATGGATTGCAACCTATGTTTCCTATTTGTCAGTTCCGCTAGTGTAGCTTGTGATTTGGTTAATTTATGTGCCCTCTCTAGTGAATTTATCTCTGAATATAACTGTTGCAGAAAAAAATCATTTTGTTTCCTAAGTGTTGTCTTTTCTTTAATCAGAACTCCTCTGATCACTGCCTTGTGTGCCGCCCATGGTATTATAGGGTTGTCTGTGGAATCTATATTGATCTGCCAATATTCCTCCAAATTCTTAAGTATCTTCTCTTTAATGAGCAGATTTTTAATACAGGCATAATTGTATGTCCATGTCTTTATTCTCTTCGGGTCCGACAAATTACCTAGAGTAAGTTTAGTAATTGAATGGTCGGACCAAACACAGGGGAGAATATCTATGTGTTGTATTATTGGTTGTAAGATCTGGCTGGAGTATATATAATCTATCTTCGTGTAGCTGTTGTGGGCTGAGGAGTAAAATGTGGCGTCTCTTGTATTACCATGTAGTACCCGCTACGTGTCCTGTAGAGTGTGCTGCTCCAGCATCTCCAATATGTTCCTAGCTACCCCTCCCTGCCTTTGTTTCTTCCTAGAATGCAAATTGGCGGGATGTTCTGTCAGTAATTGTATGTCTATATTAAAGTCTCCTGCTAATATTATACGAATCTGGGACCAGCCAGTCAATAGGTTGGATATATTATGAAAGAATTTGTCTTGTTGCTCATTTGGAGTGTACACATTGCAAAAGAGTATATCTATTACCCCTATCTGGCCGAACACCAAAAGATATCTGCTATCCCTATCTGATATAGTTTCTTTGTGTATATATGGTATGGAGGAGTGTATAAGGATAGAAACTCCTCTTTATTTGGAGTCTAGTGTGGAGTGGAATTGTGTCGGAAAGTCTTTTGCCCAGTATTTTGGAATGGTGGAGTGAAGGAAGTGTGTCTCTTGGAGGAAGAAAACATTAGCTCTCAGGCGCCTATAATTAGTCATCGCTGTCCTTCTCTTTACATCAGTGTTAAGGCCTCTCGCGTTATGCGAGAGCAATATAATTCTAGGTAGCAACATTATTAAAAGTATGGGAGTCTTCTATTCCTCTCCTACTTATAGTTAAGCTATCTTGGAGTAGCCTATCTAACCCCTGATAGTATAATTCTTGCGTCAATTCATCAGTATCTGAAGAGACCCTCATAAGTGTGCGGTACCCCGTGATTCCAAACAATAAAAACATAAACATTTACATAACTAATAACCTGTTGTGGTAATAGAGTGTGTAGGCAAACATGTGTCAAAACAAACACAGTGTCTATCATATATGCAGTCACAACAAACATCACATTAACATTTTCAATCAGGAAACAATTAACATCTACCAGTCTTTTAGGCCTAGTATCTGTGTAGCCTCTTTCTTCTCCCTGAAGTTAAGAACCTTTAATTAGATTTCGACTTCACTCATCCAGAGCGTAAATACCTTTAGGTGGGTCACCAGATCTTTAGCTCAAAGTCTCAAGTTTTAGCTTTCCTTTTAGTGACCTTTTTCCATCTTGGTCTTTGAGACTTAGCTTGGGAGTGAGATAGTTCTGAAGAGCTAGTTGTTGTGTCTCCCACCATTATTTCAGGTGGGTCCAACTCCAAAGATTTGCAGATATTGGGTATCTCCGCTGTGGTCTGGATCGTAGCTATCCTGCCATTTCTCACGACATGCAATGCAAAGGGGAAACCCCATCTGTATGGGATGTGGTGTTTTCTGAGGAGGAGGGTAAGTGGACGAAGCACATATCGCCTCTGTAGAGTCTTAATGCACAGGTCTTGGAAAAATTGGATAACATTACCCTGGAATTTGAATATGGGATTTTGTCTGGCAGCTAACAAGATTTTTTTCTCTATCAGGGAATCGCAGAAGTTTGAGTATCACATCCCTCAGAGCCCCAATTGTCTCAGGGACCGCTTTAAGTCTGATGTTAGACCTTCTGTTTCTATTTTCAATGTCCTCCAGTTTCTCCTCCAGATCCCTTGTTGTTTGCTGTTGGGTTGAGAGCGTTTGTGAAATTCCAGCCACCTCCTCACTTATTTCATCGGTAGCAGTTTCTAATGAATCCACCTGGGTTCCCAACTCCGAGATTTCATTTTTGATGTCAGTTAAGCTGCTGGTTATTTTCTCTTGGAAGCTATCCATTCTACTCCCACAGTTTTTTGAAGTTGGACGTGATGTCTTGTTTGGATACTAATGTTTGGAGGTCTGCTCTAGTTACAGGGTTCATGTCTTCAAGATCTACTTCATTGTCAGAGTCCATATCCTCCTCTGTTTCATTTGAAAGAAGGTCTTTAGATTTATTCACTCTGGAAGATTTAAAGAATGTCTCCATAGACGTGGGCTTCATCCCTTTGTCAGCTCTGACCTAATTCCTGGTAGACATTGTAGGCATTCAAGATGAGAGCTTTAAGTCCGTGGGTCAGTTAGCTATGTGGGTTGTTAGTGCAGGAGTACAGATGTGGCTTCCACACTCCCCCCGCTCTGAGTCGAGTGCAGAAGGAATCAGAGTCCTCTACCAACTCTTTTAATTTTATAGGATTGTGTTCCTGCAGCTCCCCCACAAACCCCTCTCCCGCTATATCATGGAAGGTTTGAATTCATGCATGTATCTAGCCCCACCTTAACCTTGGAGGGTATTCTTGAAGCACATATAGGTGGTGTCGTGAGAAATGGTAAAGCTTGAGGAGAAAGAGGAATTATCTTATATACATTCTTGTAACATTGGCTAGGTCTAGGTGGTGCTGTTGGACTGCTTGTACCCACACCTTTACATCCTTAATTCATGCTTCAGCTCAGTGACTCTCTTTTCCTCGATTGGGGCCACATATAGCTTGTTGTCATGGAATTTAAGGAATAATCTTCTTCCCCAGCCTCTATTCCCCAGGGTAATTGTCCCCACTGGACGAAGACGGTAAAGGAGATTGGGATATGACCTGCTGACACAGCGTTCAGCAGGAAATGGAGGGGAAAGAGGCTGGTTTTGCAATATGTGCCTGTCTTTTGTCAAAAATGTATCTCCAAATATCTCACTGAGTTACAAGATCTCTATGGGCAGGCTCTATAATTGTGCTGTAAAAATACACTTAGCTGTCCAGCCTCTGTGTGAGCTGCGGTCACTCTGTGCAGCTTCTCTTTTCTGCTGTTCAGTCTCAAAGTTCACTTAGTGCCCCTTCAGTTATAGTGTTTACAGGCTATGGATCTGAAAAGTTGTTCGGCCTGTGTATGTCCCATATAGAAGTGATAGAAACAGAAAGAGCCCCCCTCCTTCCTTTCAGCTCGTCTCTCTGGCTTTTTATTTTGACAACTAAGAGCCGTTTACAGAATAAAGGGAGCTCCCAATGCAAAGTGATCTTATTCTCCCTGCTCTCTCCCAGCAGGTGTATCTATTTGGGCTACTTCATTAGACGCCAGTAAGGCTTTTATGCTGGGGCACTGTGTGAGGCCGTCTCTAAAATGGTGTCTTTTCGCGCCACTGGCTGTTCCTCTGCACGGTTCAAACCGCCTTATCTCTCCCCAGCTTAGAAGTCCCTTAGATTGCAAAATTATATTGGCAGGACAGGGGATCTGTACCAAGGTCAGCCCCAATAGTCTCTCACCTTTCCGGGGCACCTCAATCAGACAGCCGCACTGGATCAGACACCGGAACTCTGCACGATCACTGTAACAGCTCTCCGGAGTCGTGGACCAGCTGCTGTCTCTCTGGTGGCTTATAGATGATTAGTCTCAGGTCCCGGAGCAGGTATATGGCAGAGCTCGTAGATGTAGCTGAGCTGCTCTATCCACCTCACCGCCGCTGCCTCTCAATTTCCTTTAAAGTTGTCCAGTAGCATTAGTTTCGGCCAGCAAGGTAGTGCAGATCTTTGCTCTTTAGTATATATTGTAAATAGAGTTCAATAAAAGGTTTTCTGTTGGTCAAAAACACCTAAAATTGTTAACTTCTCCAGGAGCTTCCACAAATTGCTTCCACTCCGTTCGGCAGAAAACTCCGCCCCCCTACTTCTATTATTTAAAGGGACACTGAACCCACATTTTTTGTTTTGTGATTCAGATAGAGCATGCAAATTTAAGCAACTTTCTAATTTACTCATATTAGCAAATGCTCTTCATTCTCTTGGTATCTTTATTTGAAAAGCAAGAATGTAAGTTTAGGTGCCGGCCCATTTTGGTGAACAACCTGGGTTGTTCTTGCTAATTGGTGGATACATTCATCCACCAATAAACAAGTGCTGTCCAAGTTTCTGGACTTTCTTTTTCAAATAAAAATAGCAAGAGAACGAAGAAAAAATGATAATAGGAGTACATTAGAAAGTTGCTTAAAATTGCATGCTCTATGTGAATCACAAAAGAAAAAAAATTGGTTTAGTGTCCTTTTAATTTGCTTCCTTCTCTTCTCTTGTTATCTTTTGCTGAAATTTTTATCTAGGTAAGCTCAGGAGCAACAAAGAACCTAGGTTTCATGTCCCTTTAATCCTAAAATGCATAGATTTGAACATTAAATGCAAAGTGGAAGGCTAAAATGCTAGCTTTTAACAACTGTCGGAACCCATGATCAGAGTGTGAGCAAAGATATAATTAAGCCCATATTTGATCAAGGGAAGTCAAAGGGGCTGATTTAACATTGTGCGGGTGGACATGATCTGCCGCACATCAATAAATTCCGACAGCATATGCTGCCGGCATTTATTATTGCACAAGCTTTTCTCATGAACTGTTTGTGCAATATCGCGCCCTGCACATACGCGGCCAATCAGCCACTAGCAGGAGGTGTCAATCATCCTGATAGTATCTGATCAGGAGTATTGCTGTCTGCCACCTCAGATGTGGCGGACGAGTTAAGGAGCAGCGGTATTAAGACCGCTGCTTCTTAACTCTTGTTTCCGGTGAGCCTAAACGCTCACGTGGAAACAGCTGCATACGGGGCATTATAAAACGTCCCATAGTGTTTTGCTGCATACGGGGCATTATAAAACGTCCCATAGTGTTTTTGGCCTCTTTAAAATACTATTTAGTTTTTTAGAACACTTTAGAGGGGTAATACAAGGCAATGATCAAGATCATTTTGTCATGTTGCTAATATAAGGGTATTAGGGCCCTACAAAAGTAATAATGCATAATGGTACTTGTATCACAAAATATTAAAATAAACGCAGTTCTTAGTACTTGAGACAGTTATATAACAGCACTCTGAATACAATCTTCCTGCTGTCTTTTTCAATTGCATCCAAAGTATAACTAAAAAAAAAGATAAAAGTCAGAAATTATAAGTAAAAATAAAAACTATTAGCAACAGTGAACAAATAATAAAAATGCTATGAATCTGCATTATAAGAACATACTGTGAACAACAATACTAATGTAATAACGTCAAATCATTGGTGAGAAAATCAATGCTACACTATAAAAATGCAAGATATTTGATTATACAATTAAATAATTGCGATATTGCTTGTATCTATATATATGTGTTTAACTTTTGCAAAGTAGTTAAAAACATAGTTAAATCAGCTCATGACTATCAATGCATCACTGGTTCAGAGCTAAACACAGCCACTGAGCCATTTAGGGGCAGCATATGAGCATAGCTGACAATCATCGACTGTATAGGTATAGGCAGAACACATCCATCGTCCATGCCGACCTGTGGGGCACACTGAAAGTCTAGATTTAACCAGTCTTAGAAGGTATCTAATTATATATTGCCTTATAGGGGCGGATTTAATAAGCAGCGGATGCTGCTTAATTCTCCCGTAGTTCCCGGATCACCGGAAACTGTAGTTAGGAAGCAGCGGTCATAAGACCACTGCTCCTTAGCGTAAAAGGTGGCGGACTGCAATCATCCCAATCCGATACGATCAGGAGGATTGACACCTCCTCCTAGCGGCGATTGGCCACGAATGTGCAGGGGGCGGCATTGCACAATCATTTTACAAGAAATGCTTGTGCAATGTTAATCGCCGACAGCGTATGCTGTCAGCATTTAGTGATGCAGGGCGGACATGATTAGCTACTGTATAGCGAATCATGTCCGCCTGGGGTTTAATAAATTTACCCCATATTATTTATCTCACCAAGAACATGGCAAAAGCTATCAACATGTTATTTGTATAAATAGATGTTTGACTTTGTTCTTTTTTCTTCATACTGAGCACACACAAATTGATTGAGGGTACATTTAGTTCCTGCATTGTGTTAACAGAATCACAAGAAAAAAAATATCATCCTAGAGAGCACAGAATGGAAACCGATTATCTAAATAATTGTATTAAACAGTTTGTGAGAACTCTGCATGTAGGAAAATTTAGTATCTTATTTTGCATTCTCTGAAGTTTTTACCTCTTTTTGACAGTGTGTGTGTGGGAGTCATTATATGAAGATGCCTTTACTATAGTGATTTATTCTTGTGATTGCTTTTGACTGCAGTATAATAAAGTAACTAAGTAATAACACTTTGTATTTCAACCTGAATATCTATAGCTTTTATTTTTTCACCTTACTTCTTGCATCTTGTTAACTCTTGATCAATTTATCGCAATATTACTGAATTTTACAAAGAGATGAATAAAATAGAAATGCTGCGCTATAACCAAACATTAGGTGTATTTATCAAATAGTGTAATGTTTGTGACTTTAAACAAATTGCTATGTATTTACTATAATAATCAAAAATCCAAGGATGATTACTAAATAACATAACTAGCCATGTCCTTAACAATGTCAGGAGATGCTGCAGATAGTACATAGTAATATAGATAGTAAATATTATTATGGCAATGATATGCAAACATTTGACTTACAAGCATTTATGTGCTGGTAATGATGATGTCACCAGTGATGTAATTGTGGTCTTAACCAATTACATTGATGATGTCATCAAAACAAATGTGAATTTTGCACTTCAGCGTTTACAATTTATGTGCAATATATCTACATAGAAACACTTACTCCATAACTTATTAGAGATGTGCATTTGTTTTGTTATACATTTAAATTTGTAATGAAAATAATTTGTTACATTTTAACAAAACAAATATCTGAATGAAAGCACCAATACAATTTCAAGAAAATAAAAAATATTGATGATATTCATCAATATTCATTTATTTAAATTACTTTTAATACTTACCTTTTGCATGCTTAAGAATACGCTTACCCGCTCCTCTTCTTCACAGAGCCCCAGACGCGCTAACAAAAGGATTAGCGCGGTCAATCCAAGGGCCTGCACTAAAGTAGACGTTCCTTTAGTGCAGGACCTTAGAGCCGACTGCGCTAAGCCTCCTGTTAGTGCAGCTGGATTCTGTGAAGAAGAGGAGCGGGTAAGCACATTCTCCAGCACGCAAAACTTTTTCACCTGTAACTTTAAACATTTGCATTTGTTTAATAAAAAACGTATATAAATGTTTAACGAATATTCAGTACTAAATAGTGCAGACAACAATTATTCAATTATTGCATTTTTTGCAGGCTGCACATATTTCTACACTTTATCATATTTTTAAGAAACATTGAAAATTTGGAAGGAATAGCACAGTTTCCCAGTAAACCACGGCATAAACAAATGTTACACAATATTTATCCTGGCACAAAGCAACTGAAAACTAGTGACTCTCAATAGACAATGTAAATTAAAGGGACATGTTACTCATATTTTTAATCATCTTTAATTTAAAAAAAAAAGCTATCTTTAAATGTCAAATGCATATCTCAATGTAAATAAAAGGAAGATATTTAATCTTAACATTTCCCATTGAAGTGAAACTTAAAGGGACATGAAACCCAAAATTTTTCTTTCATGATTCAGATAGAGGGGCCACATTATCAAGCTCTGAATGGAGCTTGATGCCCCTGTTTCTGCGCGTGCTCTCAGGCTCGCCGTAAATAAAGTTAAGAAGCAGCGGTCTAAAGATCGTTGCTCCATAACTTGTCCGCCTGCTCTGAGGCAGCGGGCAGAAATCAACCTGATCGAATACGATTGGGTTGATTGAAACCACCTGCTAATGGCCGTTTGGCTGCGAATGTGCAGGGGGCGGCACTGCACAAACATTACACAAGAACTGCTTGTGCAATGATAAATGCTGACAGCGTATGCTGTCGGCATTTATCGATGTGCAGCGGACATGATACGCTACATCGTATCATGTCCACTCGCACTTTGATAAATATGCCCCAGAGAATACAATTTTAAACAACTTTCCAATTTACTTCTATTATTTTATTTGCTTCCTTTCCTTGATATCTTTTGCTGAAAGGTTTATCTAGGAAAGCTCAGAAGTAGCAAACAACCTAGGTTCTAGCTGCTGATTGGTGGCTGCATATATATATATACCGATTGTCATTGGCTCACCAATGTGTTCAGTTAGCAACTAGTAGTGCATTGATGCTCATTGAACAAAGCATACCATAAGAATGAAGATAAATTGATAATAGGAGTAAATTAGAAACTTGCTTAAAATTACATGCTCTATCCGAATCATGAAAGAAAAAAATTGAGTTTCATATACCTTTAAATCATCCAACCGAGATGCTTGTCCCGATACTTACAATGGGGCATGCATCTGGCATGTCATTTTTTTCCCCCTCCCTAGTTTAGGGATGTTTACTATGAAATCTTCCCTATTTATAGGTCTATTTATCATATGTCTGTGTCCAACAGTGTGGATCAGGTCCGATAGACAATAAGCTCTCCGTATTCAGCATTGCACCAGTAGCTCTTGTAAGCTGCTGGTGCAACGCCGCCCCCTGCAAACTTGCAACCAATCGGCCGCCAGCAGGGGGTGTCAATCAACCTGATCGTACTCGATTGGTTTGAATTCCGGTTATTCCTGTCTGCCTCATCACAGCAGGCAGACTGGTGTTTATGGTGAGCCTGCAGGCTCGCTAGAAACATGGGGCATCAAGCACCATACAGAGCTTGATAGATAGGCTCCAAAGTGTGAATTCATGACTGATTATGCTGACTGGCTGGTTGTTTTTGTTTTTGTTTGTTTTTTCAGAATGCAGATGAAAGTAACAAGTATCAGAATGCTCACATAGCAGTTACACTGGTGAGCTGATATTCATTTTAATAAGAAGAAAATCAAATATATATCATAAAACCTTTCCTTTTTCATAGATACATCAAACATAAATTATAAATGACCTATGATTAAGTGCCTGATGTAGGCACAAAACACGTCAGGTGTTTTATCAGTTTCAAGCTCCTATTTGTTTGAAGAAAGGATTATTTTTACACTCCGTGAGTGCAAGCGGTTTTCCCTTTTCATAAATTATAAATTATGTTGAGTAATCTTTCCTTTTATTTACAACTTGCAAGACATTCAAGTAATCTATTTACAAATCATAAAAATAATTCTGCTGTAGTTGTGCACGGCTCAGAATTACGTGCTAAACAATAAAGCATATAGTCTTGTCTCAGTGGGTTGTAAGAAATTTAAAAAGACAGTTGAGTAGAGTCAGTGAAAAGACAGTAAACACAGAGCCAAACATTACTGAATATAATAATAAAAGGGATTAAAACTCAAGTTCCAAATGAACGTACTACCAGGAGTTCAGTTGATAGCAGCTTCTTGAATGGGGTCTTCAAAACCTAACATGGAGGCACTTGGTTCTGCTGAAACCTTTTATTTTTAAGCAAACAACAATGAAAATCCAGTTTGCCTAGCACAGTTTGACTTGTATTTGTTTCTAGTTTCTATAAATGTGTTTTTTTATCACTTTAGAATTTAAACCTCATGTTTCAAAACAACTTTATACATATTGCCATTGTGAGATGGGTTTATGAGACCTGCATGGATAAAGGGCTTTATGAATAAGCCACAAGCTGAGATCACACTTTCAACATAGAGCGGGAATTACTTTATCAGCCCTCTGACGCTGTGTAATTCATTATACTAAGCTTTAAATACAAAATCAAATCTTATATTTTAAAAAGAATTTGATTTAGTTCAATATATATAACTTATACATTATTATTTTATTTTGTGTTATGCTGTACAATAATTCTGTCAACCTATCTAGCTATTAATCTCTCCACGGGCCAGATGATCTTAAGCCCTCTGCTTAGAAGCACTGTGATATCCCCCAAATTTTTTTAGAAAAACAAACTTTAACTTGAAAGATGTTTATCTCAGTATACAAGGTTCTGGATTTGAAGGAGTCTATAGATATACTATCTGTCTGTATATCTATCTATCTATCTATCTATCTATCTATCTATCTATCATTGTTCTTATGTAAATTAAAGGGACACTGAACCCAAATTTTTTCTCTTTCGTGATTCAGATAGAGCATGACATTTTAAGCAACTTTCTAATTTACTCCTACTATCAAATTTTCTTCATTCTCTTGCTATCTTTATTTGAAATGCAAGACTGTAAGTTTAGATGCCTGCCCATGGGTTGTTCTTGCCGATTGGTGAAGAATTCATCCACCAATAAAAAACTGCTGTCCAGATGTCTGAACCAAAAAAAACAGCTTAGATGCCTTCTTTTTCAAATACAGATAGCAAGAAAATGAATAAAAATTGATAATAGGATTGAATTAGAAAGTTGCTTAAAATTGCATGCTCTATCTGAATCATGAAAGAAAAAAATTGGGTTCAGTGTCCCTTTAACATTCTGTTAACACTTCCATCCAAATTTGGATTAATAGATTATCGTGCCATAACAAAATCATTGCTTTGTTAATCTGACCTTACACTATAAAAATTATATTTAGCACCTTCACTCCTTACCTGTGAACACCTCTAGAGAGAAAGACATGGGACCTAGTTTGGTGTTTTGGAGACAGATTTGGCGTTTGATGTTTTGTAGAAAGAGTTAGAGAGAGCTTTATTTCACTGTTTTGTTCTTATTATAGACCACATTACAATTAGGAACACAGATACTCATCCATACATTAGTTACTATACACACATTTGTTTGAACCCCCACAGATATACAAATGCACATTTTTTATACCAATCGCGCACAAAAAATTCATACATATTTTTTTTTCATTTCATTAACCCTGTATCCTAGCCCCATCTGCCTTATCCCACACTACCCTCCCTCCCTCCACTAACCACATAATTTTCCCTTCTCAATTTGCCCTTTAACTACTCTTACCTTACCTATTGCATAACCTTTTTTTATTTAATATATTTTTTTACCTTTTGTTATTTTCTAATGTATTCTCACTAGTGATGCAGCAAATAGTTCGCCGGTGAATAGTTCCCGGCAAACATAGCTTGTTCGCGTTCGCAACAACGGGCGAACATATGCGATGTTCGATTCGCCCCCTATTCGTCATCATTGAGTAAACTTTGACCCTGTATCTCACAGTCTGCAGACACATTCCAGCCAATCAGCAGCAGACCCTCCCTCCCAGACCCTCCCAGCTCCTGGACAGCAGCCATTTTAGATTCATTCGGAAGCTGCATTGTTAGTGAGAGGAGGGACAGTGTAGCTGCTGGTGATTTAATAGGGAAATTGATAGCTAGGCTAGTGTATTCAGAGTCCACTACAGTCCTGAAGGACTCATCTGATCTCTGCTGTAAGGACAGCACCACAAAAAGCCCTTTTTAGGGCTAGAACATCATTTATTTATTTTTTCCTGTTTAATCTAATTGCAGTTGCCTGCCTGCCAAGCCACTTGCCCAGTGCCACCACTCATATCTGGTGTAACAGTAGTGTAAATTTAAAAAAAACAAAAAACTTTTTTGACTGTGAAACATCAGTCTGCTTGTGTAATCTAATTGCAGTTACCTGCCTGCCAGTGTGTGTGCCAGGCCCACTTGCCCAGTGCCACCACTCATATCTGGTGTAACAGTAGTGTAAATAAAAAAAATAAAAAAATTTGACTGTGAAACATCAGTCTGCTAGTGTAATCTAATTGCAGTTGCCTGCCTGCTAGCGTGTGTGCCAGGCTCACAGCGTATACTGTGCCCACTTGCCCAGTGCCACCACTCATATCTGGTGTAACAGTAGTGTAAATTTAAAAATAAAAAAAACTTTTTTGACTGTGAAACATCAGTCTGATTGTGTAATCTAATTGCAGTTGCCTGCCTGCCAGCGTGTGTGCCAGGCTCACAGCTTATACTGTGCCCACTTGCCCAGTGCCCCCACTCATATCTGGTGTAACAGTAGTGTAAATTTAAAAATAAAAAAAACTTTTTTGACTGTGAAACATCAGTCTGCTTGTGTAATCTAATTGCAGATGCCTGCCTGCCAGCGTGTGTGCCAGACTCACAGCGTATACTGTGCCCACTTTCCCAGTGCCACCACTCATATCTGGTGTAACAGTAGTGTAAATTTAAAAACAAAAAAAAAATTGGACTGTGAAACATCAGTCTGCTTTTTTGTTTCAGGCTCACAGCTTATACTGGGCCCACTTGCCCAGTGCCACCACTCATATCTTGTTTAATAGTAGTGTAAGTGTACATTTAAAAAAAAAGAAAACATTTTGGACTGTGAAACATCAGTCTGCTTTTTTGTGTCAGGCTCACAGCGTATACTGGGCCCACTTGCCCAGTGCCACCACTCATATCTTGTTTAATAGTAGTGTAAGTGTACATTTAAAAAAAATAAAACATTTTGGACTGTGAAACATCAGTCTGCTTTTTTGTGTCAGGCTCACAGCTTATACTGGGCCCACTTGCCCAGTGCCACCACTCATATCTTGTTTAATAGTAGTGTAAGTGTACATTTAAAAACACAAAAAACTTTTTGGACTGTGAAACATCAGTCTGCTTTTTTGGGTCAGGCTCACAGCGTATACTGTGCCCACTTGCCCAGTGCCACCACTCATATCTTGTTTAATAGTAGTGTAAGTGTACATTTAAAAAAATAAAAACTTTTTGGACTGTGAAACATCAGTCTGCTTTTTTGTGTCAGGCTCACAGCGTATACTGTGCCCACTTGCCCAGTGCCACCACTCATATCTTGTTTAATAGTAGTGTAAGTGTACATTTAAAAACAAAAAAAACTTTTTGGACTGTGAAACATCAGTCTGCTTTTTTGTTTCAGGCTCACAGCTTATACTGGGCCCACTTGCCCAGTGCCACCACTCATATCTTGTTTAATAGTAGTGTAAGTGTACATTTAAAAAAATAAAAACTTTTTGGACTGTGAAACATCAGTCTGTTTTTTTGTTTCAGGCTCACAGCTTATACTGGGCCCACTTGCCCAGTGCCACCACTCATATCTTGTTTAATAGTAGTGTAAGTGTACATTTAAAAAAATAAAAACTTTTTGGACTGTGAAACATCAGTCTGCTTTTTTGTGTCAGGCTCACAGCGTATACTGTGCCCACTTGCACAGTGCCACCACTCATATCTTGTTTAATAGTAGTGTAAGTGTGCATTTAAAAAAATAAAAACTTTTTGGACTGTGAAACATCAGTCTGCGTTTTTGTGTCAGGCTCACAGCGTATACTGTGCCCACTTGCCCAGTGCCACCACTCATATCTTGTTTAATAGTAGTGTAAGTGTACATTTTAAAACAAAAAAAACTTTTTGGACTGTGAAACATCAGTCTGCTTTTTTGTTTCAGGCTCACAGCTTATACTGGGCCCAATTGCCCAGTGCCACCACTCATATCTTGTTTAATAGTAGTGTAAGTGTACATTTAAAAAAATCAAACTTTTTGGACTGTGAAACATCAGTCTGCTTTTTTGTGTCAGGCTCACAGCGTATACTGTGCCCACTTGCCCAGTGCCACCACTCATATCTTGTTTAATAGTAGTGTAAGGGTACATTTAAAAAAATAAAAACTTTTTGGACTGTGAAACATCAGTCTGCTTTTTTGTGTCACGCTCACAGCGTATACTGTGCCCACTTGCCCAGTGCCACGACTCATATCTTGTTTAATAGTAGTGTAAGTGTACATTTAAAAGCAAAAAAAACTTTTTGGACTGTGAAACATCAGTCTGCTTTTTTGGGTCAGGCTCACAGCGTATACTGTACCCACTTGCCCAGTGCCACCACTCATATCTTGTTTAATAGTAGTGTAAGTGTACATTTAAAAAAATAAAAACTTTTTGGACTGTGAAACATCAGTCTGCTTTTTTGTGTCAGGCTTACAGCATATACTGTGCCCACTTGCCCATTGCCACCACTCATATCTTGTTTAATAGTAGTGTAAGTGTACATTTTAAAAACAAAAAAAACTTTTTGGACTGTGAAACATCAGTTTGCTTTTTTGTTTCAGGCTCACAGCTTATAAATGGCCAACTTGCCCAGTGCCACCACTTATATCTTGTTTAATAGTAGTGTAAGTGTACATTTAAAAAAA
The DNA here is from genome assembly GCF_027579735.1 of Bombina bombina. Classification (NCBI taxonomy): domain Eukaryota; kingdom Metazoa; phylum Chordata; class Amphibia; order Anura; family Bombinatoridae; genus Bombina; species Bombina bombina. The sequence goes on along the minus strand of NC_069509.1, from coordinate 140,776,913 downwards.
TAAACACTTTTTGGACTGTGAAACATCAGTCTGCTTTTTTTGTGTCAGGCTCACAGCGTATACTGTGCCCACTTGCCCAGTGCCACCACTCAAATCTTGTTTAATAGTAGTGTAAGCGTACATTTAAAAAAAAATGACAGGCAGAGGCAGGCCACCTCACAGGTGCCGTCGTGGTCGTGGTGCTGTGATTCCCTTTGGTCCTAGAATAATGCCCAGTGTTCAGAGGCCACCTCCCATGAACTCGAAAAGTTCTGAGGAAATAGTTGACTTTTTAACACAGGACACCCAATCTTCTATAGCTTCCACTCCGAACCTTGACGCAACATCCTCCTCCAGCTTATCTTCAGGCACCTCTCAAGTTACCACTCGCCCGCCTGCCGCCACCACCAACACTAGTACCACAGCCGCTTCACTTGATCTGTCAGAGGAGTTTTTTACACATCAGTTGGAAGAAATGAGTGATGCGCAACCATCATTGACAGAGGATGTAGATAACATTGATATGTCTCAGTCAGGCAGCATTACAGACATGGACGTACGGTGTGATGATGATGATGTTGTACCCGCTGCTGCTTCCTTTGTTGATTTGTCAGATACAAGTGAAGCGGTTGATGATGACGATGCGTCCATGGATGTCACGTGGGTGCCCGCTAGAAGAGAAGAAGAACAGGGGGAAAGTTCAGATGGGGAGACAGAGAGGAGGAGGAGTAGATGAGTTGGAAGCAGGGGGAGGTCGTCGCAAGGAGCTAGTGGCACAGTCAGACAGCATGCATCGGCACCCGGGGGCAGCTAGACAGCACGCCAATCAACGCATGCTGTTGCCACCACCAGAATGCCGCCATTGCAGAGCTCAGCAGTGTGGCATTTTTTTTATGTGTCTGCCTCTGACAATAGTGATGCCATTTGCAACCTGTGCCAAAAGAAACTGAGTCGTGGGAAGTCCAACATCCACCTAGGTACAACTGCTTTGCGAAGGCACATGATTACACATCACAAACGCCTATGGGATCAACACATGAGTACAAGCAGCACACAAACTCAAAGCCGCCATCTTCCTCCTGGTCCAGCATCTTCAGCCACGTCAACCACTGCTGTCCTCCTTGCCCCCTCTCAACCATCCGCCACTCCGTCTCTCTTTCGGAGCAGTTCCTGTTCATCTGCCCACAGTAAGGTGTCTGTCAAGGATATGTTTGAGCGTAAGAAGCCAAAGTCACAAAGTCACCTCCTTGCCCAGCGTCTGACAGCTGGCTTGCCTGAGCTCTTAGCCCACCAGCTTTTATCATACAAGCTGGTGGAGTCTGAGGCGTTCAAAAAATTTGTAGCTATTGGGACACCACAGTGGAAGGTACCCGGACAAAATTTCTTTGCACAAAAGGCAATCCCCAACCTGTACTCGATTGTGCGAAAGGAAGTAATGGCATGTCTGGCACACAGTGTTGGGGCAAGGGTCCATATGACCACTGATAGCTGGTCTGCAAAGCATGGTCAGGGCAGGTATGTCACCTACACTGCACATTGGGTAAACCTGCTGATGGCTGCCAAGAATGGAATGTGTGGCTCTGCAGAGGAGGAGTTGGTGACACCGCCACGACTTGCAGGCAGGCCTGCTGCCACCTCCTCTACTCCTCCTACTCCATCCTCTTCCATAACCTCCTCGTCTGAGTCCTCTTCTGCTGCTGCATCTTGCTCCACATCAACGGCACCCCCCCAGCTCCCTATGTACTATTCCACATCCCCGATACAGCAGTGTCACGCTGTCTTGGGGTTGACTTGCCTGAAAGCAGAGAGTCACACTGGACCAGCACCCCTGTCCGCCCTGAACGCACAGGTGGATCAGTGGGTGACTCCGCACCAACTGGAGATCGGCAAAGTGTTTTCTGACAACGGAAGTAATATGGTGGCGGCATTGAAATTGGGCAAGTTGACACATGTGCCGTGCATGGAACATGTGTGTAATTTGATCGTACAACGCTTTGTGCATAAGTACCCAGGCTTACAGGACGTCATGAAGCAGGCCAGGAAGGTGTGTGGCCATTTGAGGCATTCCTACACGGCCATGGCACACTTTTCTAATATCCAGCGGCGAAACAACCTGCCAGTGAGGCTCTTGATTTGCGACAGCCCGACACGTTGGAATTCAACACTCCTAATGTTCGACCGCCTGCTCCAACAAGAAAAAGCCGTTAACAACTATTTGTATGACCGGGGTGCTAGGACATCCTCTGCGGAGCTGGGAATTTTTTTTTTGCCACGTTACTGGACGCTCATGCGCAATGCCTGTAGGCATGCGTCCTTTTGAGGAGGTGACAAACCTAGTCAGTCGCACCAAAGGCACCATCAGCGACATCATACCATTTGTTTTCGTCCTAGAGCGTGCCCTGCGAAGAGTGCTGGATCAGGCCATAGATGAGCGTGAAGAGGAAGAGTTGTGGTCACCATCACCACCAGAAACAGCCTTATCAGCATCGCTTGCTGGACCTGCGGCAATGCTTGAAGAGGTTTGTGAGGAAGAGGAGTCAGAGGAGGAATGTGGCTTTGAGGAGGAGGAGGAAGACCAACCACAACAGGCATCCCAGGGTGCTCATTCTCACCTATCTGGTACCCGTGGTGTTGTACGTGGCTGGGGGGAAGAAGATACCTTCAGTGAGATCACTGAGGACGAGGAACGGGACATGAGTAGCTTGGCATCCAACCATGTGCAAATGGGGTCTTTCATGCTGTCGTGCCTGTTGAGTGACCCTCGTATAAAAAAGCTGAAGGAGAACGACCTGTACTGGGTGTCCACGCTACTAGACCCCCAGTATAAGTTTAAAGTGACTGAAATGTTACCGAGTTAGCGCAAGACGGAAAGGATGCAGCAGTTCCAAAATAAATTAAAAAGTATGCTTTACACAGCGTATAAGGGTGATGTCACAGCACAACGGGAATCTAACAGGGGAAGAGGTGAAAGTAATCCTCTGACTCCCACGACCATGCTGGCAAGGACAGGATGCTTTACAGACATGTTGTTGATGGAGGACATGAGGAGCTTTTTAACTCCTATGCATCGCCACAGCCCTTCGGGGTCCACCCTCAGAGAACGACTCGATCGACAGGTAGCAGACTACCTCGCCTTAACTGCAGATATCGACACTCTGAGGAGCGATGAACCCCTTGACTACTGGGTGTGCAGGCTTGACCTGTGGCCTGAGCTTTCCCAATTTGCAATAGAACTTCTGGCCTGCCCCGCTTCAAGTGTCCTGTCAGAAAGGACCTTCAGTGCAGCAGGAGGTATTGTCACTGAGAAGAGAAGTCGCCTAGGTCAAAAAAGTCTAGATTACCTCACCTTTATTAAGATGAATGAGGGATGGATCCCGAAGGGACTGACATTGGGCGATACATTCGAGTAAAAAAGGCCTGATGAGATGAGCTGCCTTGGGCTAAAAATGGTCCACACGCTGCTGTATTTTATCTGCGAATGTCGGATGATTTGCATGACTTATCCGCCACCAACTAGGGTTCAAGCCATAATGTTTTAGGGCACTTTCTGCCAGGGAAACAAACATCAATTTTTCTGGCCGCTGCTACAGCTGCGGCTGCAACAATACCTAATTTTTCAGGCATGTGTACATTTTCTGGCCTTTGGTGCTGCAAACCAAACCAAAAAAAAGGCACGTAACAGGGATTAAACTGATAGGAATAGTACTACTTAACACACCACTCCTATCTGGTGGCACATTAGATTGCACACGCAGTGCCCCAAATTTGAAGTAGAAGGACCGACCAAGCATCTTTTTCCATCTCCCGGTTCCTAAAATCGATGCCATATACACGTCCCCTGATAGGGGACGTAACAGGGATTAAACTGATAAAAATAGAACTACTTAACACACCACTCATATCTGGTGGCACAGTAGATTGCACGCGCAGTGCCCCAAATTTGTAGTAGGAGGACCGACCAAGCATCTTTTTCCATCTCCCGGTTCCTAAAATCCATGCCATATACACGTCCCCTGGCGCCGCAACTGCCTCTGGGAAACTTACCATGGGTCCCAGATGGCAAATCTTGTAATTCTCTGTCTGGGAAATTATCTATCTATCTATCAAATCTATCTATTTATCTATCAAATCTATCTATCATATCTATCAAATGTATCTATTGCATCTATTGATCTATCTAATCTATGTATCTATCTATCAAATCTATCTATCTCGTGGCCGGACTGTTATCTGACATCCACTTGTGTTTCGTCCAAATGTCCGTCGGCCAAATGTCCGTCGGCCAAATGTCCGTCGGCTAAAAGTCTGACCATGATTGCACGCGCAGTGCCCCAAATTTGAAGTAGGAGGACCGACCAAGCATCTTTTTCCATCTCCCGGTTCCTAAAATCGATGCCATATACACGTCCCCTGATAGGGGACGTAACAGGGATTAAACTGATAAGAATAGTACTACTTAACACACCTTATAATAACTCATATCTGGTGGCACAGTAGATTGCACGCGCAGTGCCCCAAATTTGAAGTAGGAGGACCGACCAAGCATCTTTTTCCATCTCCCGGTTCCCAAAATCCATGCCATATACACGTCCCCTGATAGGAGACGTAACAGGGATTAAACTGATAAGAATAGTACTACTTAACACACCACTCATATCTGGTGGCACAGTAGATTGCACGCGCAGTGCCCTAAATTTGAAGAAGTAGGACCGACCAAGCATCTTTTTCCATCTCCCGGTTCCTAAAATCCATGCCATATACACGTCCCCTGATAGGGGACGTAACAGGGATTAAACTGATAAGAATAGAACTACTTAACACACCACTCATATCTGGTGGCACAGTAGATTGCACGTGCAGTGCCCCAAATTTGTAGTAGGAGGACCGACCAAGCATCTTTTTCCATCTCCCGGTTCCTAAAATCCATGCCATATACACGTCCCCTGGCGCCGCAACTGCCTCTGGGAACCTTACCATGGGTCCCAGATGGCACTATGTTATGTTTACGTATGAACTAGTACCCTTGTTCTTGCAGGACCACTCAGTCTCACACCTTACCTCGGGTTCACTAAGATCTAACTTGTGTGAACCCTGTTATGCTCATAGATCTGAGGGTCACTACTGTAGGATACAGTGTGAAGATGGTATACAAGAGGAATGGAATGAGCTAAACAACAATATTGTATGGTAATGTAGGATAACTCGAATTCCAGAGTTTAGAGAGAAACTTATTCAATTCCAAAATAGTTGCAGACTCGCATCACACACATATAAAATATTTACATAGCTTGCACACACACACGCACACTTTAGTTAGAGTTGTGCAAGGTAGGTTCATTGGTTATTTACAACCGGATACAAGATTTGCAGTTGTGAGTAGTTGCTGCGTAAAAGTCAGTTTAAGCACAAAAGTACATCAGTGGTTAATGCAAAAGGGAGCAGTACCTTGAAGCATAATGTTAGATATGGCAAAAGTCACTGTGCAAGTCAATGAAATGAATCACAAGCGGAACAGTTGATGTAACAGTTAGTACATGAAATAAACTGGTTAATAGCTTAGTATGGCAGGTAAACTTGATTACTTGATTACTTGAGGCAAGCAGCAACAAATGACATGAGAGGCAAGATATCCTTATTTGTATATTGGTAATACAGACCGGTAATCCTGATGGTAGAATATACAAACCAACTTCCCAAATAGTATCCTCAGCGTGGAGCAAAAGCGGAGTTACCGGAGAAGTAATGCAGACAGCGTGTGCAGAGATTCAGTGAGAGTGTGTGGCAGTTGCGGTTTCACCTAGAGACAAGTCGGGCGTGACGTCACACGCCAACGGACCAGCATGCGAGTGAACAGGAAGCAAGCAGCAGCGAGAGAGACAGGAACAGAGATGAGGTGCTGCAATACCGCAAGTCTTGAGTAACAGAAATTAGTATCAGTAGCAGGGAATCCCAACTTAGACAGGAGGGAATGGCTGGGTGTGTAGCGTTCAGGAACAGTGAGTGACTGAACAAATTACCAAGCAACGTTCAACACTAGGTGGAGCCTTAAATAGCAGTATGGTAATTAGTAGTTAAAGGTACAGAATGGTAAAACCCTGACAGAACTCCCCCCTCAAGGAGCCGCTCCACGGATCAAGGACCAGGACGGTCAGGATTTCTCCGGTGGTACAAAGAGAGGAGTTGGGGGGCAGAGAAGTTAGAGGACGGCTCCCACGAATCCTCCTCAGGAGCATAACCCGTCCATCTTACCAAATACTGTAGTTGATCATGAAGGTATCTGGAGTCCAAGATAGAATCAATTTCATATTCAACATCATCACTCACTTGAGGAACAACAGAAGAACCCTGTAGGTTACCCCTGACCAAGGAGTAGGGTTTTAACAAGGACACATGGAACGTTGGATGTATCTTCAGAGTAGATGGTAATTGAAGAGTCACAGCATTAGGATTGATTACTTTAATAATCTCATATGGACCCAAATACAAAGCACCTAATTTTTTACTGGGGATCTTTAAACGTAGGTTTTTTGTACTAAGCCAGACCTTGTTGCCAACAGCATAATCCGGAGGTTTAGATCTGCGTAAGTCATAATGATGCTTCTGGGTGGTTTGTGCCTCTTGTAGAACTGTTTTTAAGGAAGCAAAACCATTAGCAATTGAATTGACTGTATCGTTTACCATTGGTAGTGTAGAATCAGACGTACAGGTAGGATGATATGATGGATGAAACCCATAGTTGACAAAAAACGGTGTGGTTCTCATAGAGGAGTGTAGTGAGTTGTTATGAGCAAATTCGGCAGTGGCCAACAGTGAGTGTCAATTATCTTGTTCTAAAGTACAGTAGCAGCAGAGATACTGCTCAAGTGACTGATTAGTTCTCTCCGTTTGCCCATTCGTCTGGGGATGATAGGCTGAGCTGAGTCTTCTACAGATGTTGAGGGTACGACATAGCTGGGTCCAAAACCTAGATGTAAATTGTGACCCCCTATCCGTAGTGACAGATTTGGGCAATCCATGAAGTTTCACTATGTTGTTTAAGAATAGAGAGGCAGTTTCTGAAGCTGTTGGAAGACCCCTGTGGGGGATGAAATGAGCCATTTTAGAAAACAAATCAACCACCACTAATATGGTGTTGAAATTTGATGAAGATGGTAAGTCCACTATGTAATCCATGGCGATATCTGTCCAAGGTCTGTCTGGGATTGGAAGCGAAAGAAGGTAACCATAAGGGCGATTATGTGGGTGTTTCTTGGTGGTACATGTGGGACAACTTTGTACATAACGAGTGACTGTGTCAATCATTTTGGGCCACCAATAATCTCTCTTTAATAAATGCAATGTCTTATGAACTCCAGGATGACCTTCTAATAGTGAGTCATGAGCATAACCAACAATCTCTTCCCTGAGAACTTCAGGTATATACAGTAGATTGTCATGGTAATACAAACCATCCTGATGTTTGCTTAATCCAAGTTGCTGTAAAGAAGAGTCCTGAGACAGATGTTGTTTTAAGGTGGTTTTGAAGTTGGTAGTCAAACAGATTATTCTATCTGAAGGTATGATAGATTCAGGTGTTTCTATATGCAAGGGTTTCGGATCCTTTCGAGAAAGAGAGTCTGCCTTGAGATTTTTGGAGCCGGGCCTATATGTTATGATATAATCAAATCATGAAAAGAAAAGACTCCACCTGACTTGATGTGAAGTCAAGGTTTTGTTAGATCTCAGAAATTCAAGATTCCGATGGTCAGTGTATATCAGAATAGGGTGTTGTGTTCCTTCCAATAGATGTCTCCAGAACTCTAGGGCGGATTTGATAGCAAGAAGCTCCTTATCACCAATACCATAATTCATTTCTGCAGAGGTCATTACTCTGGAGTAGTAAGATATTGGGTGAAGAGGTTCCGTAGGAGACTTTCTTTGAGAAAGGATTGCCCCAAGAGCATATTCGGAAGCATCAACCTCCAGGGTGTATTGACAACTGGGATCTGGGAATTGTAGAATCGGAGCTGTTATAAATTTCTGTTTCAGACTAATGAAAGAATCTTCTGCTGACTGATTCCAAACAAATTTTATATGTTTACGTGTTAAGTAAGTCAATGGTTGAACAATATGTGAAAACCCTTTAATGAATTTGCGATAAAAGTTCGCAAACCCTAAAAATCTCTGGATTTCTTTCTTGTTACAGGGAGCAGGCCAATTGGTTATAGCATCGACCTTGTTAGATTCCATGGAGATACCTAAAGGTGATATGTTGTATCCTAAGAAGGAAATTGTATCTGTATTGAATATACACTTTTCAAGCTTAGCGAAAAGACGATGGACTCTTAATCTTAGTAAAACCTGCTTCACATGAGACACATGTTTTTCGTATGACTCTGAGAATATAAGAATGTCGTCCAGGTAGATGACAATACATACATCTAAGAGATCATGAAACACATCATTTATGAAACACTGAAATGTCGCCGGTGCGTTGCATAAACCAAACGGCATTACAGTGTATTCATAAAGGCCGTAATGTGTACGGAAGGCTGTTAACCACTCATCCCCTGCTCTCATCCTAATCAAATTGTAGGCACCTCTAAGATCCAGTTTTGTATAAATAACAGCACCACGTAACCGTTCAATTAGTTCAGGAATGAGAGGCAGGGGTATCTGTTTTTCTTTGTGCATTTGTTAAGTTGCCTATAGTCAATGATTGGACGGAGGCTACCATCCTTATTCTTAACAAAAAACATAGACGCTCCAACGGAGGATGTGGAGGGTCTAATGAAGCCTTTTTTCAAGTTATCATCCAGATAGTCTTTCAAATGAGCTAATTCTGGCTCTGAAAGCGGATATATATGACCTATAGGTATGGTACTGTCTGGTATGAGATCAATAGGACAATCATACGACATGTGTGGTGGTAGTGTGTCTGCCTCAACCTTATCAAAAACGTCACTAAATTCTTTGTAACAATCAGGTAGGCCATTGACAGATAAATGGTATAAAGAGTGTTTAGTAAAACATGAATGTTTACAAAATGAAGAATCAAAGATCACAGACCCTTCACACCATGAAATAGTGGGGTTATGTCTTATTAACCAGTTTAAACCAAGTATCATAGGATATACTGAAGTGGGAAGTACATCGAAAGACAACTGCTCAATATGACCAGACTTAGTTATTACAGTAATAGGGATGGTGTGATGTGTTATGGGACCTGAACTGAATAGTGAGCCATCAACCAAACGTATAGCAAGTGAAACACTCTTTTTTATTAGTGGGATCTTATTTTTATCAACAAAGGAAATATCTACAAAATTCCCAGATGCGCCAGAGTCAACTACGGCCTGTACGTCTATCTTCCGATGATGCCACTGTAGGGAGAGGGGAAGGGACAAATGAGAATTGAAATCATGTACCATATTAATTATATGATAACTAGGAGGTGTCTTACCCTTCTTTTGGCGAAGAAGTAATGGACAATCCTTAACAGTGTGATCTTTATCAGCGCAGTATAAACAAAGATTCAATAATTTGCGCCTAGCTTTTTCTTCGGGTTTTAGAGGACCACGAATCACTGCTACATCCATAGGTTCATCAAAGGACCTTGCTGGTAAGGTTGAAGGTGTAGCTTGATAAGTGGATAATCTTCTGTAGCTTGCATCACTGAAGGATCTTTCAGATTTTCTTTCCCTTAACCTTCGGTCTATACCTATGCTGAGTGTCATGAGGGCTTCTAAATCATCAGGAATGATACCACGTGCAAGCTCATCTTTTATTGCTTCACTAAGACCTAATCGGTATTGATTCCTTAAAGCTGGAGTGTTCCACTGAGTGTCCGGTGCCCAACGTTTGAAATCCGTGATATATTCTTCCACGACTCTTTTCCCTTGACATAAGGACCTGATAGCTGTTTCTGCTGTGTTCTCTTTATTGTGATCCTCATAAAGCAGAGACATGGCAGAAAAGAATGCATCGAGAGAATTTAAGATGGGATCATCTTTCTCATAATAGGCATTAGCCCAAGACCTGGCCTCACCACGTAAAAATGAGATAACAGTTAATACCCTGACCCTATCTGTTGGGTATGATTTAGGTTTCAAAGTAAACATCAGTGTACAAGAGTTCTTAAAATCCCTAAACAAAGCTCTCTCCCCAGAGAATTTTTCAGGAGGGCTAATTAAAGGTTCAGCTGAGTTTTCAGCTACAGGAGGCTTACTGGCAAGATGGTCATTTATGAATTTTCTGATGTTTTGGTTCTCCAATTGTATCTCCCTTAGTCCCTGTATCATGTGATCCATACTTTGAGCTAGGGAGCCAACCCTATTGTAAAGCTCTGTTATATCCATTAAACAAGGTACTAGTTATTTTTATAGGCTTGGTAATATGTTATGTTTATGTATGAACTAGTACCCTTGTTCTTGCAGGACCACTCAGTCTCACACCTTACCTCGGGTTCACTAAGATCTAACTTGTGTGAACCCTGTTATGCTCATAGATCTGAGGGTCACTACTGTAGGATACAGTGTGAAGATGGTATACAAGAGGAATGGAATGAGCTAAACAACAATATTGTATGGTAATGTAGGATAATTCGAATTCCAGAGTTTAGAGAGAAACTTATTCAATTCCAAAATAGTTGCAGACTCGCATCACACACATATAAAATATTTACATAGCTTGCACACACACACGCACACTTTAGTTAGAGTTGTGCAAGGTAGGTTCATTGGTTATTTACAACCAGATACAAGATTTGCAGTTGTGAGTAGTTGCTGCGTAAAAGTCAGTTTAAGCACAAAAGTACATCAGTGGTTAATGCAAAGGGGAGCAGTACCTTGAAGCATAATGTTAGATATGGCAAAAGTCACTGTGCAAGTCAATGAAATGAATCACAAGCGGAACAGTTGATGTAACAGTTAGTACATGAAATAAACTGGTTAATAGCTTAGTATGGCAGGTAAACTTGATTACTTGATTACTTGAGGCAAGCAGCAACAAATGACATGAGAGGCAAGATATCCTTATTTGTATATTGGTAATACAGACCGGTAATCCTGATGGTAGAATATACAAACCAACTTCCCAAATAGTATCCTCAGCGTGGAGCAAAAGCGGAGTTACCGGAGAAGTAATGCAGACAGCGTGTGCAGAGATTCAGTGAGAGTGTGTGGCGGTTGCGGTTTCACCTAGAGACAAGTCGGGCGTGACGTCACACGCCAACGGACCAGCATGCGAGTGAACAGGAAGCAAGCAGCAGCGAGAGAGACAGGAACAGAGATGAGGTGCTGCAATACCGCAAGTCTTGAGTAACAGAAATTAGTATCAGTAGCAGGGAATCCCAACTTAGACAGGAGGGAATGGCTGGGTGTGTAGCGTTCAGGAACAGTGAGTGACTGAACAAATTACCAAGCAACGTTCAACACTAGGTGGAGCCTTAAATAGCAGTATGGTAATTAGTAGTTAAAGGTACAGAATGGTAAAACCCTGACACACATCTTGTAATTCTCTGTCTGGGAAATTATCTATCTATCAAATCTATCTATTTATCTATCAAATCTATCTATCATATCTATCAAATGTATCTATTGCATCTATTGATCTATCTATCTAATCTATGTATCTATCTATCTATCAAATCTATCTCATGGCCGGACTGTTATCTGACATCCACTTGTGTTTCGTCCAAATGTCCGTCGGCCAAATGTCCGTCGACCAAATGTCCATCGACTAAAAGTCCGGCCATGATTGCACGCGCAGTGCCCCAAATTTGAAGTAGGAGGACCGACCAAGCATCTTTTTCCATCTCCGGTTCCTAAAATCGATGCCATATACACATCCCCTGATAGGGGACATAACAGGGATTAAACTGATAGGAATAGTACTACTTAACACACCTTATAATAACGCAGAGAGAGGCAACGCAGAGAGGAGTCTGAAGAGGAGTCAGAGGAGGAAGGTGGCTTTGAGGAGGTGGAAGACCAAACACAGCAGGCGTCCCAGGGGGTTGTCAACTTTCATGGACCCTTGGTGTTGTACGTGGCTAGGTGGAGGAAGAGACCGTCAATGACATAAGTGAGGACAAGGAACGGGACATGGCTAGCTTGGTATCCAACCTTGTGCAAATGGGGAGTTTGCGGTTGTGCAAATGGACTGTTTGCGGTTGTTTGCGGTGCGTTTAACGGGGAGTTTGGTCTGTCACTGTGAAGCGGGCGTCACCCTTACACTACCTGATCGATACAACATCAGACCTGATGTTTTAAAGCACGTTATTCCAAACAATTTAGGAATGTTAGGTGATTTATGCCCTTTATGGATTAAAACCAGACTCTGCATCAACTATGTCATTTTCCGTGGGAGTTTTGCCATGGATCCCCCTCCGGCATGCCACAGTCCAGGTGTTAGTACCCTTGAAACAACTTTTCCATAACTATTGTGGCCAGAAAGAGTCCCTGTGGGTTTTAAAATTCGCCTGCCTTTTGAAGTCAATGGTGGTTCGTTCGCCCATTCGCGACCAGTTGCGGAAGTACGCGTTCGCCGTTCGCGAACGGAAAATTTTAATTTTGCGACATCACTAATTCCCACCCCTTCCTTAATTCAAATTTTCCCAAAAACTTTTAACCTCCTGTTTTTTTTAAGGTTTTTTTACTCTTTTTTTTTTTTTGTTAAATAATATTTAATTTTAATGTAATCGGCAATATAGAAACCTCACAATTCCTTGACAACTTTGCTGCCTGGCTTACTCACTTTCTCTCTACAAATACACCTACCCTAATTCTGGGGGACTTCAACATCCCTATTGACAACCCATCTTGTGCAAATACACCAACCCAACACGTTGGAATTCAACACTCCTAATGTTCGACCGCCTGCTCCAACAAGAAAAAGCCGTTAACGACTATTTGTATGACCTGGGTGCTAGGACATCCTCTGCGGAGCTGGGAATTTTTTATAAATATACGCTGATAGGGGACGTAACAGGGATTAAACTGATAAGAATAGAACTACTTAACACACCGCTCATATCTGGTGGCACAGTAGATTGCACGCGCAGTGCCCCAAATTTGTAGTAGGAGGACCGACCAAGCATCTTTTTCCATCTCCCGGTTCCTAAAATCGATGCCATATACACATTCCCTGATAGGGGACATAACAGGGATTAAACTGATAGGAATAGTACTACTTAACACACCTTATAATAACGCAGAGAGAGGCAACGCAGAGAGGAGTCTGAAGAGGAGTCAGAGGAGGAAGGTGGCTTTGAGGAGGTGGAAGACCAAACACAGCAGGCGTCCCAGGGGGTTGTCACCTTTCATGGACCCTTGGTGTTGTACTTGGCTAGGTGGAGGAAGAGACCTTCAATGACATAAGTGAGGACAAGGAACGGGACATGGCTAGCTTGGTATCCAACCTTGTGCAAATGGGGAGTTTGCGGTTGTGCAAATGGACTGTTTGCGGTTGTTTGCGGTGCGTTTAACGGGGAGTTTGGTCTGTCACTGTGAAGCGGGCGTCACCCTTACACTACCTGATCGATACAACATCAGACCTGATGTTTTAAAGCACGTTATTCCAAACAATTTAGGAATGTTAGGTGATTTATGCCCTTTATGGATTAAAACCAGACTCTGCATCAACTATGTCATTTTCCGTGGGAGTTTTGCCATGGATCCCCCTCCGGCATGCCACAGTCCAGGTGTTAGTACCCTTGAAACAACTTTTCCATAACTATTGTGGCCAGAAAGAGTCCCTGTGGGTTTTAAAATTCGCCTGCCTTTTGAAGTCAATGGTGGTTCGTTCGCCCATTCGCGACCAGTTGCGGAAGTACGCGTTCGCCGTTCGCGAACGGAAAATTTTAATTTTGCGACATCACTAATTCCCACCCCTTCCTTAATTCAAATTTTCCCAAAAACTTTTAACCTCCTGTTTTTTTTAAGGTTTTTTTACTCTTTTTTTTTTTGTTAAATAATATTTAATTTTAATGTAATCGGCGATATAGAAACCTCACAATTCCTTGACAACTTTGCTGCCTGGCTTACTCACTTTCTCTCTACAAATACACCTACCCTAATTCTGGGGGACTTCAACATCCCTATTGACAACCCATCTTGTGCAAATACACCAACCCAACACGTTGGAATTCAACACTCCTAATGTTCGACCGCCTGCTCCAACAAGAAAAAGCCGTTAACGACTATTTGTATGACCTGGGTGCTAGGACATCCTCTGCGGAGCTGGGAATTTTTTATAAATATACGCTGATAGGGGACGTAACAGGGATTAAACTGATAAGAATAGAACTACTTAACACACCACTCATATCTGGTGGCACAGTAGATTGCACGCGCAGTGCCCCAAATTTGTAGTAGGAGGACCGACCAAGCATCTTTTTCCATCTCCCGGTTCCTAAAATCGATGCCATATACACATTCCCTGATAGGGGACATAACAGGGATTAAACTGATAGGAATAGTACTACTTAACACACCTTATAATAACGCAGAGAGAGGCAACGCAGAGAGGAGTCTGAAGAGGAGTCAGAGGAGGAAGGTGGCTTTGAGGAGGTGGAAGACCAAACACAGCAGGCGTCCCAGGGGGTTGTCACCTTTCATGGACCCTTGGTGTTGTACTTGGCTAGGTGGAGGAAGAGACCTTCAATGACATAAGTGAGGACAAGGAACGGGACATGGCTAGCTTGGTATCCAACCTTGTGCAAATGGGGAGTTTGCGGTTGTGCAAATGGACTGTTTGCGGTGCGTTTAACGGGGAGTTTGGTCTGTCACTGTGAAGCGGGCGTCACCCTTACACTACGTGATCGATACAACATCAGACCTGATGTTTTAAAGCACGTTATTCCAAACAATTTAGGAATGTTAGGTGATTTATGCCCTTTATGGATTAAAACAAGACTCTGCATCAACTATGTCATTTTCCGTGGGAGTTTTGCCATGGATCCCCCTCCGGCATGCCACAGTCCAGGTGTTAGTACCCTTGAAACAACTTTTCCATAACTATTGTGGCCAGAAAAAGTCCCTGTGGGTTTTAAAATTCGCTTGCCTTTTGAAGTCAATGGCAGTTCGTTCGCCCGTTCGCGACCAGTTGCGGAAGTACGCATTCGCCGTTCGCGAACGGAAAATTTTAAGTTTGCGACATCACTAATTCCCACCCCTTCCTTAATTCAAATTTTCCCAAAAACTTTTAACCTCCTGTTTTTTTTAAGGTTTTTTACTCTTTTTTTTATTGTTAAATAATATTTAATTTTAATGTAATCGGCGATATAGAAACCTCACAATTCCTTGACAACTTTGCTGCCTGGCTTACTCACTTTCTCTCTACAAATACACCTACCCTAATTCTGGGGGACTTCAACATCCCTATTGACAACCCATCTGCCCCTGCTGCCTCTAAACTTCTCTCACTCACTAACTCCTTCGGCCTCTCACAATTCACCCTATTCCCTACCCACCATGATGGACACTCTATTGATCTGGTATTCTCCTATCTCTGTTCTCTCTCTGATGTTGCCTGTCGACCATTTCCCATCTCTGACCATCATCTGCTCACCTTTAATCCCAGTGTAGATGCTAAACCTACTTTCCCCTCTCCAGTAGAAATCTGCACACTGTGGACCCTCCCCAACTCTCCAATTTTATTCATATACCCCTCTCCCACACTTCCACGATATCCTGCCCTGACCTTGTTATAACCCACTATAACAATACTCTCTCCGCTGCACTTGACATTCTCGCTCCGCCCCAACTTCGCAAAGCCCCACGTCTTCAGCTCCAGCCCTGGCACTCCCAACAAACACGCTACCTACAAAAATGCTCACGCACTGCTGAACGTGCCTGGAGGAAATCCTGCTCTGAACCGGATTTCCTGCACTATAAGTTCACTCTTTACACTTACACCTCTGCCCTTCACTTAGCTAAGCAAACATACTTCTCTTCTCTTATATCCACTCACTCTTCAAACCCTAAAAGACTCTTCTCCATTTTCAACTCTCTCCTCTACCCACCTGCACCACCCCCCTCATCTGCATTCAGTGCTTAAGACCTTGCTGACTATTTTTTCAATAAAACACTTGCCATCCGAAGAAACATCCCAACACAAACCTGCAATCCCAACTTCACTCCCAGTCGCCCCCTCTGCCACTCTCTGCACCCTCCTCCCAACCACTGAGAGGGAAGTGGCTTCCCTTTTGTCTTCCTCTCACCTCACTACCTGCCCACTTGACCCTATTCCTTCACATCTAATTGCCCCTCTGTCTCCCACCCTCAATCCGGCTCTTACTCACATATACAACCTATTACTTTCTACCGGCTCATTCCCTGCCTCCTTTAAACATGCAAAGGTCACCTCCATCCTCAAAAACCCCTCCCTTGACCCTAACTCCCCTGCAAACTACCGCCTCATATCACTGCTCCCGCTAGCTTCAAAATTACTTGAAAAACTAGTTTTCAATCGCCTAACCCAATTCCTATCCTCCAACTCATTGCTTGACCCCAACACTCAACTGAGACTGCCCTCACCAAGGTTACTAATGATCTCCTTTCTGCTAAAACAAAGGCTACTACTCTATACTCATCTTACTGGACCTCTCTGCTGTCTTCAACACTGTTGACCATCCCCTTCTCCTACAGACTCTCAGCTCTTTTGGGGTCTGTGACACTGCCCTCCCCTGGATTCATTCTTATCTCTCTAACAGATCCTTCTCCATCTCTTCTGCTGGTGACTCCTCCTCTCTTTTGCCTCTGTCTGTTGGAGTACCCCAAAGCTCTGTCCTGGGTCCTCTACTCTTCTCTATTTACACTTCTTCACTGGGTAAACTTATCAACAGCTATGGCTTCAGCTATCATCTCTATACCCAAATCTACCTTTCCACCCCTGCACTCTCTCCTTTTGTCTATTCTCAGATCAGCGACTGCTTATCTGGCATTTCCTCCTGGATGGCCTCTCACCACCTAAGTATAAACATGTCCAAGACCGAACTACTTCTAATTCCCCCCCTCTAACTCTACTCAAGTTTCTAATTTTTCCATCACTGTTGGTGGCACCACTATCTCCCCATCACCCCAAGTCCGCTGCCTTGGAGTCACGCTTGACTCAAATCTGTCCTTCATTTCCCACATCCAATTGCTCTCTTCATCCTGCCGCAACCACCTACGCAATATCTCCAAAATTCGTCCGTTTCTAAGTGCTGAAACTACTAAACAGCTAATCCACTCCCTGGTAATTTCCCGACTTGACTACTGTAACAACTTACTAACTGGCCTCCCTCTCTCCTGCCTCTCTTCCCTCCAATCCATCCTAAATGCATCTGCCAGACTAATCCACCTCTCTCGATGCTCTGTTTCTTCTGCACCTCTCTGTGAGTCCCTTCACTGGCTCCCCATTCACAACAGTTAAATTCAAAATTCTCACCCAGACCTTCAAAGCCCTCACCAATGCTGCCTCACCCTACCTGTCCTCACTTATCAACAAATACACTCCTGCCCACCCCCTAAGATCCAACAATGACCTGCTTCTTGTGCTTAAATAATGACCCTGGTTGCCGGTAATGGTGAAAAACACTCTCTTTGTGATTCTAAGTTACAGTTATTTCATCTTCTTAAATTGGATTTCTATTAGTAACCAGAAATTTGTGGATAATATTTACCAGTTTGGCATTCTGTCTTGTTTATTGGGGACAAAGATATTTTGCACAGGTTTTTACAACAAGCAGAGATCCAAAAGATAATGGGTTAGATTACAAATGGCGTCATGCTATTTTTTTCTCGCTCACGTGCAAACTTCACTAGAAGTAATCTTTCAACGCGGGTGGGTTAGCATGGTTGTTAAAAGTTTAAAGAAAAGTTTGCACAAGAGTGAAACCTGATGTCTTTGGTTGTCAAAGCTACGTTAAATACTTATCCCTATAGATTTCTATGGGGTGCACTGTAAAAAAAAAATAACTATCACTTATCACTCGCTATACCACGTTAGATCAACTCTGCTAATCCCGACGGTAGTTATAAATAATTTAATACTTTAATTCCAATGTTCGTCACATAGAAGAAAATGTTATTTTATTTTAATAAATATATATATTGTATATTATATATATAAACAATTTTTAAAAAAATGTATATCTATACTTTAACTACAGTTTATATATATGAATATATAAAGTAATAGATATAGATATATATATAGTATATACAGAGAAATATTGATTATAAAATAAAAAGGACATTTTTTTGTACGAGAATAATTTTGGAATTTCAAGTATTTCTATTCAAAACACATTCAACAACATTGCGTGTTTCAAGGCATTTGACTGAAAAGGCCTCCAATGTGTGTGTATGTATGTGTATATATATATATATATATATATATATATATATATATATATATATATATATATATATATATAAATGTATGTGTATGTAAGTGTGATAATGTGTATTTATATGTTTATATGTGTATATTTGTATGCATGTTGCTTACTTACAGCAAGATTACAAGTGTTGCTGTACGGCTATACCGCTGAAAAATTGGTAATTTCACGCGGGATATGCAGTTCTCCCGTATTACAAGTCACGGCGGTAAGGCTCTACCGCTAGCATTTTAGTCTTTACACAACTCTCCATTCCGCACTGAAAAAATTACTTATGAGTGTGGAATTTTCATTGTGCCTGTATTACAGGTTACAGGTACAAATACTATATAAAACCTATTAACCCCTAAACTACCGGTCCCCCACATCGCAACACACTAAATAAAGCTAGTAACCCCTAAACCTAACACCCCCCTAACTTTAAATTAAACTTACAATCCTAACTACAAAAAAAATATAAAAACCTAACATTACAAAAAAAACACTAAAATTAAAAAAAATAAAAAACACTAAGATTACAAAAAATAATAAACTAAATTATCCAAAATAGTAAAAAATTAAACCTAATCTAATACCCCTATAAAAACAAAAAAAGCCACCTCAAAATAAAACACCCCCTAAAATAACAATAAACTAACAATAGCCCTTAAAAGGGCAATTTGTAGGGCATTGCCCTGAAGCAATCAGCTTTTTTTACCTAAAAAATTACAAATTCCCTCCTAACAGTAAAACCCCCCACCCAACTAACCCCCCAAAATAAAAATAAACTAAGTCTAAAAAAAACCTAAGCTACCCATTGCCCCTAAAGGGGCATTTGTATGGGCAATCAGCTCTTTTGTGCCCATAAAAAAGCCCTAATCTAAAAAAAAAAACACCCAAGAAATCTAACACTAACCCCAGAAAATGTACTAACCGTTCCTGAAGTCCGAAAGTCCAGACGGAGCAAAGTCTTCATCCAAGTGGCGAAGATCTTCTTCCAGGACAGCACAATCTTTTATCTTCTTCCCGGAGGTGTGGAGTAGCCTTCGGTGATGGGCAGATCCGGAGCGGCGGTCTTCAATGAAGTGGATCCTCTTCATGCAATTGTCAGCTGCACATACAAGCTTGAATGCAAAGTACCCCTTTTAAATTGGGGTACCTTTGCATTCCTATTGGCTGAAATATTCAAATCAGCCAATAGGATGAGAGCTGCTTAAATCCTATTAGCTGTTCAAATCATTTTTTGGTAAAAGAGCTGATTGCTTCAGGGCAATGCCCTACAAAAGGCCCTTACAAGGGCTATTGGTAGTTTATTGTTAGCTTCGGGGGTGTTTTTATTTTGGGGTGGCATTTTTGTTTTTATAGGGGTAATAGATTGGGTTTAATTTTTATTATTTTGGATGATTTTGTTTATTGTTTTTTGTAATCTTAGTGTTTTTTTCATTTTTTGTAATTTTAGTGTTTTTTTGTAATGTTAGTTTTTTTTTCATAGTGTTAAGATTTATTAATATTGTAATTTAGGTTTTTTTTATTTTTATTTTATTTTATTTTTTTAAAATAGTAATGTTAGGTTAATTTATAATTTAATCTTAGTTTTTTTTTATTTCACAGGTAATTTTGTATTTATTTTAAGGTGGGTTTAGGGGTTAATTAATTAATTTAGTTTGTTGCAATGTGGGGGGCCGGCTTTTTAAGGGCTAATAGGTTTATTATTGTAGTTGTGATGTGGGGGGCTGGCAGTTTAGAGGTTAATATAGTAACATAGTAGATAAGGTTGAAAAAAGACAGAAGTCCTTCGAGTTCAACCTATACAAATCTAAAATACTTACAAAAAGCTCTAGTTAAGCTTAAATAACCCCACTAAAAGGTGATCCATTTAATACTAGCAATCATATCCATGAATTTTATATACAGAAATGTATCCAGACTATTTTTAAATGTATCTAGGGTATTGGCATTCACTACCTCCTTTGGTAATGAGTTACACAATGTTATTGCTTTTACAGTGAAAAAATGTTTCCGTTGCAGGAGATTAAATCTCCTTTCCTCCAACCTTAAATTGTGACCTCTTGTCAGAAACAATTTTCATGGAATAAACAGAGCTTCCGCCATTCCGCAATCACAGGTGTTAGTTTTTCTCTCCATTGATGTCTATGGGGGAAAATGTATATATATACACACATTACACACACACACACACACATACATACATATATATATATATATATATATATATATATATATATATATATATATATATATATATATATACACACACTACACATACATATACACATATTTATCTACATTGGAGCCCTTCCTAGTCAAACATTTTTCCATATACCATACCCTTTAAACCCTTATAAAACCTTTTTATTAATAGTTATATTTTCACTAATTAGTGTGTATGTGTGTGTAATGCTTTATCTTAATGTGTTTTACAGGTGTTTTGTCTTGAGCTTAAATGCCTACTTAAGCTTTAAGACTTGTAATACCAATGCAAGTTAGCATGGTTGGGGTATCCATTGAAATTATAGGCTGCGCTTGAGTAAAGTCGGCAACGCTAACTCTTCTCTGGTTAGCACGCTTTACCATGGACTTCTAATATCACAGTCACACGCTAATGGTAGCATGATCAAGCAAAACTGGTTATCATGCACACTTTCATTAGTGCATCATTTGTAATCTAGCTTATTTTTTTTTTTAAATTATCATTTACAGTATCTAAAACCTCGTGTCACCATCATCTTAGAGTAACAGAAATTTGACAAAGACAGACTGTATCAGACGGGGATATTTTAGACCTTGTAACTACAGTAGATGTGCATTTGATACGTTACAAATACTCATTCATTAACGAAACACGGATATTTGTCCCATTTTCACAAAATGAATATCTGAATGAATGTGGCATAAAATTTAAAGGAAACTAATGAATCATGACAAATTCAGCAGTATTCATTGGTTTCCTTTAAATAGCTTAAAATACTTACCTTTAGCGTGGGAGAGCAGCGCTAATCCAATCCTCTTCTTCACAGAGCCCTGGCTGCACTAGTAGAAGGCTTAATGTGGTTGCTACCAGAGCCTGCACTAACATACTAACAGTTGGAAAAGCATCATTAAGGAAACCTGCTCAGTATACCCATCATACCCCTTTAAAAATGGTATCAGATTTATTAACACTTATCAGACACACCACTCTATCTAACTGCAAAACGCACACAAGACTTCATTAACCCCATTAACTTTTACTGGATTTCAGTGACCATAATGTATTATTGGTAGCTCAGGGTGCACTTGTGGGAAAATGGAAATCAAATATCATGTGAAAAAAAAGTTTGTTCCAATTTTTCTAATATTATAAAATATATAATATAAATATTGGAATCAACCCCCAATTAAAGTTAGCTCAAGAGAACCAATGCACTGCTAGTAAATGCACTCAACACTTGCAAAAGTTTAATGTACCATAGTGCATATTGCATAACAAAAATCATTACATGTAATCAATTAGCAAGCACTTACTGGATTTTCTAAGCAAAGTGGTTTAATACATTAGGTGACGTTTCAAAGTGAGCACCTCTTCCGCTGAGAAAGAAAGTTTTTTAGATATATATTTACTGTATATACTGTATTACAGCTATTTGTAATTCCCCCAAGAGTTTTCCTTAAAGTTTTTATGTGTATATTCAATGGTCGAGCATCTTTACACAAGCCTCATAGCAAATTGTGCACTGCCAAGTGTCAGCTGGAGTGGTGTAAAGCACAGCCCTGGACTCTGATCCAGTAGAATTGTGTTCTCTGGTGTGATAAATCTCACTTATCACACTTTATCTGGCAGTCTGATGGAAATATATGGGTGTGACAGATGTGAGGAGAATGCTATCTACTGGAATGCATAAAGCCAACTGTAAAGTTTGGTGCAGGAGGGATAATGGTCTAGAAGAGACCTTTAGTGTAACCTTAATGGGTGTGAATGGGCTATTGTATCAGTCAGTTTCAGGTGATCTTCCAGTTTCTATTTCTATTTTTTGATCACCCAAGAAACTCAGCTACCAGTTTGGCGGTAAAGCCAAAAGCCTTTTCGGAAGCAAATTACCTAAAGATTGTGATCAAAATCATTGTTAGAATAGAGTAAATGGTTTTGTTGTTCTAATCTCTTAAATCTAACTATGGAAATATATGTAGAAGTAGTCAGCAGTGTGCTTTTTTCAGTTTGGAGAGTTAGAAAATCCTTAATTTTCAAAGGTAAATTACATGACAAGTTGGCACAATAAATAATAAAAGTATAATAAACAATATAATAAACCTCTAAAACACTCTAGAGTTATATACCTGCAGACATCAAAATTAGAATTGCACTCTGAAAACAATTCAATGGGATCAAAAAATAAAAACAAATAGATGTGGCGCTAAACAGCTGGGTATATTAAGAAAGTGCACTATATATATATATACCACTATTATGTGCCAAAGTCAGTTAATAACATAAATAATAAAGATAATAATATTAAAAGGTACCTATCATAATATATAAAAGGTGATATCCAAGGTATAAAAATGTAACTACGATTAAAGCAAATACTAAGTTAAAAAGTGTTCCCATTTTGGGATCAGTTTAATAAATCACATTTGATATACATACACAACAATACACAATCTACCACCGGTGGTATGTAAAAGACAAGATTAAACAAATAAAATGACAACAAAAAGCAAATCTTATTAATACAAAGAAATATAAAACGTCTAATGAGCAGTGATCCTTATATAGGTAATAGTCCCAATCACTTTCATGAAGCTACAGTAAATGGGATAAGCAATATCCAATGTGGGAAGGCTAAGCTGGCAGTATAAGAAATATATTGAAAACAGTAGATCCAGTAGATAGCACTGTCAATAGAATTAATAAAGTTCCAGGCTTTACCTTAAAATCTCAGACCAACCTTACGGACGGACTTACTCTCTAAGCTCCGACCGGGAACGTGAATCACCTAGTTTAGGCACCCGGGTCTTTCTGGCAGTGATACTTTCCTCCTTCAGCGTGTGACGTAGTGCAAGTTGTCACGTGGACACAATTCACCCAATCCGGTGAGGGGTTTCCCCTCTGTCTGTCCCAATGCGGGAAGTTCAAAAAACACAGAGCGCTCTGTTTAGTTAACGGGTGAATGGAGAATCCAGGTTCACAGGTTCACAAGAAACATCTATGCGTTTCAGCCTGTTAAAGGCCTTTATCAAGATGTAGAACCTTATCATGTACTGCCTCTTTATAGCCTTTTCAATTCCCTCACATCATTGGATAAATGATTGTTCAATATTATTGCCAATACATCTCTGTTTATTTAAAGAAACACTGCTCTTAGAAACTATTAGGCATTTTTAAGCGTTATAAATACACTCTGATAAACAAACTCATAAAAAAGACAAATAATCAAAAAGACCAAATGGGCAATCTTTAAAACATATAATGATTCATCCTTTAAACAAATAATGATAAATACTATCCTTCAAAACTAAATATATCAGCTTTAAATGAAAATCCTACACCTAAACATCAACATACTAACCTTAAAAATAAATCAAACTTTAGAGGCGGGGCTAGCCATCACACAACTCAGACGTGTGTGAGCTTAGCTCCTGAGAGACAAAAGATTTAATACTTATTTAATCGATTAAAAAGCGATAAAAGAAAGTAAAAGTGTTTGGACTTGTCCTGAGCTACAGTCTGGCTCACTTTTTGAGAACTTTGAGAGCCGGAACTGCAACTTGTGGCCTGACATTTGAGCCTAACAGTAGCTGCGGGATCGAATGTGGGCCGACCGCAATCTACGCTGCTCTGAGGAAATCTAGGTCTCTGGCGGCCACTAAAATCGCTCACCAGGACGTTCAGCAGAAGACTACTATCTTTGTGAGGTTTGACCTTCGTTCCGGAGAACAAACCATTATTGCCATCGGCCGCCAGCTCCATACCACACTGCTCCGGAGGGACGGGGACCCGCTCCGGAGCACTTACCCAGAGACCCAGCTTCCATCTCGGCGGTGATCGGAGGGCCGTGTCTTCCGTCTAGGAGTGCCGGCGGAACCTTGCTTCTTTCCGGCTGGGATCAGCCAACAACCATCCTCCACCTGATTTGCTCTGGAGGGCCGGGGACCCGCTCCAGAGCCACAGACAGAGAGGAAAGAGGGGATTAGTACAGCTGGAGGCCTTACCCGCATACGCCAACGATCCTCTAAGGTTAGTGCTGCCTGCATTTTGGGCATTAGGGGGTGAAAGCCTGCACCATTGAAAAGGAGATAAAATAAAAGGAATACACGCGGGCTATAGTGAGGCCTACTAGCTGCGCTACTAAGTAGTGAAAAGGCGCGAATACCCGCCATTTTGGGATTTTGGAATAAGCTTCTCAATTTGTACAACTACGCTAGTACATTCAAGAGATCTCCTTAGGTCCTACTGGGACTAGTAACTACCTAGGGCTCACCCCCACCAGTTGCCCACCAGAAAGGACTAGAGAACTTTTACATCCACTTAAAGGCCTTTTGCAGGACCGCAGCTACTCTGAATAACTGCAAGAAGAGCCCAAATATTCAGGTGCCCACTATTGACCTTTGGCCCTGGCAGGGCATTTAAATAAATAACTGGAGACTATTTTTAAATTTGACTAGGGACGCAGTATTTCCTAAAAGGGACAACATCACCATACCCTGAACTGTCAAATACATTAACCACAGCGGAGACTACCTATACTTTTAAGGAAATCTGAATTTGGGACATAAAACTTTAACAAATATACCTAACTAGCCTGAACAGCAGAGATTAGGACTATTTTGTTACACAATACAACAAAGGATAAGGCTGCTGCGCCAGCTTAGGTTGTCCCTGATTCTGTGTCCAGAATGCAATGTCATTTTTCTTGCAGCTACATATATATGGTTTAACCTGCACTTTTCTTTTACAGGTTCTCTATCCACACTATCATACCTGTGTTACAACCACAAAATAAGCACATGAGAGGGTATATCAATAGATGAAGTATTGACAGGCTTCATTGCTTTAAGTGTTTTCCTAACCATTTTCTTTTCACAGGTTATCACCAAAAAGATTAGCTTAAAGCTGTAAACTGAATGTATATCTATTAAAACAACAACACCTCAAGGCTCTCCCTTTCCGGCCCAGCTAGTCTGGGCTGGTCACTTCCACTGCCCCTTTTCCCTTCCCTGGTGTCGTATCCCTGTTCCCCGAGCCAAGAGGCAGATTGTTAAGTGTAAAGGTGATAATGCAAACATTTTCCTCCTTCTCTGAGGTATACATTAGATGAACCACGGGCATGTAATATTGTAATGTGATTGATTTATTTCCCTTTTTGCAACTATACTCTCATATAACTAGTTGATTGGAACATGAGCCCTTTCTTGATCTCCCATAGCAACAGTAGCTTAGAGATTAAGGTACAAAAGAGGAAAAGTGTTCTAATAAGAGAGTACCCTGTTGCTTCTCCTGATCAATAGCTTAGAAAAAATGATTGCTGAATAAGCTGCTCCTGTCAGGGGGGGTGCACAATGTAAGCTTACAAGTAAATGTCATAAGCAAGAAAAATAGAGAGCATCTAAAATAGAGCTAAACCATACAGTGGTGATATCAATAAAACACTACCTAAATTAAAACTACTATATGAGATCGTGGAGAATTGTTCCAGAGCCAGAATTAGTAATACCATGGAAGGAAAACACCAAACAGTTAAAGACTGCTTATCAAGAGCCCAAGCTAAAAAGAACCGAAAAGCCTTAAATCAGGCAGCCTTGTCCTCAGCTGTGGATCAGGATAGTATGTCGGACGACACCTCAACAGACCAGATAGGTATCCCCTCTACCACCTTGGTAGGGCAAATTAGAGAGATATTTCAGAAGGAATTGAGATCAGCAATAGCAGAATTGAAGTCTGACATATTGAGCATTGGCAATAGGACCTCAGTAATAGAGGATAAAGTAGATGAAGTGATAGATGATTTAACGGAAGTTCACTCTATTATGACAGAACAAGAAAAACAGATTTCCACGTTACAATCCCAAATTGAAGACTTAGAGAATAGGTCTCGGAGATCTAATATTAGGGTTCGTAATCTTCCAGAATCTTTTGAAAACCTCCAAGAAGTGCTACCTACTATCTTCAGAAAATTGCTACCTGACATAGAGGAAGATTCTTTGATTCTTTGCTGATGGACAGAGCTCATAGAGCCTTAAATAGGCCTCAAAATCCTAATGCATCAAGAGATGTCATAATCAAATTTCATTACTTCCTGACTAAAGAAAAAATTGTACAGGCCGCAAGGAAGAGTCCACAGTTCGAATTTGAAGGTCATAAACTACAGTTCTATTCGGATCTGTCACCAACCACCCTAAAGAAACGTAGGGATCTTAAGCCAATTGTCGAAGCCTTGCAGAAAGCTAAATTGAAATACAGATGGTCATTCCCCTTTCGACTTATCTGTACATATCATAACACTTCATACTCCTGCACTAACTTGGAGGAAGGTGTCAAAATGTTGAAGCAAATGAAAATACCAATGGAAGAAATGGTCTTACCATTACCTCAAAGAGCCCCCAAAAAAAGGACACAGCCAATCTGGGATAAAGAAACAAGACCACAAACTCCAAGGAAATGGTCTCAGCTAGCTGAAGATATAGATCCAGGTTAAATAAGATTAGAGAGCTTAGCTGATCAATACCTGAAGAACTCCCCCCTGATAGGATACATCAGATTGAGGGAAAATTTATGCTGTTATATCTAAAGCTATGCCTCTTAGGATATTAGCTACTTAAAGAAATATTGCAATGTAATTCAAAGTTAAAGTTGTGTTTAAAATTATTAAGAGAAAAATTGAGATTCCACTAACCCGTTGGTTAGTTACAGCTACATAGAAGTATTCAGTACAGTTATGAATATAATAGCGATTAAATTAATAACGACTTCTATTATTATAAGGAGGCTCCACATTTGTTAAGGAGGGGAGCTAAATAACTTTACCACTGTTATTTGCATACAAGGTCACTAAAATGTTTTGATTAAGGTTATATCTACCGAATTGCTCAGTTTAAAATTTACTTGTTTAGTTAAATACATTAATGTACTATATAAGATTGTGCACCCCCGGTGCGAAAGTACGACATTAGATTAATGTTGGTTATGTATCACTTACAGATACGATTTATTATCTCTTTTCCTGTCTTCACTATTAACTCTTTTCTTTTCTCTTCCTATTTCTCCTCTCCCATGGTCACTGGTGGGTTATCTCGGCATGAGACCTCTGACAAACTCACAAAGGTTGAGATCCATTCTAATATGAGTAAGAACAAAATCAGCACTAGCAGAGGAATACAGTTAAGTATAGTATATCTCATAAATCCACACATACACCCAATATGGCCTTTAAAATAATATCACACAATGTGAGGGGTCTTCACTCACATATAAAGAGGAAAAAAGCTATAGCAGAGTACAAGTCCTTAAATGCACAGGTAATTATGCTACAAGAAACACACTTTACTAAGGTAACCACCCCAAAATATTGGGATGCAGCTTTTCCAACTCAATACCATGCAGTCGGAGCTAAAAAGAAAGGGGGGGTTTCTATCTTAATAAGAGACAATCTAAGCTTTCAAGAGGAAGAAGTTATCAGAGACCCAGGAGGGAGATTTCTAATTTTAAAGGGAAAATTCAGGGTAGCCCAATAATATTAGGTAACATTTATGCTCCAAATGAAGATCAGGGGAGGTTTATAGCGAAGATCAGTAAAATATTAACCACTTGGAAAAAATATAAGATTGTTCTTGGGGGGGATTTCAACCTTACAATCAATGACCAACTTGATAGATCCCCTCCACCAAATAAATCCTCCTCCAAAATCTTAAGCGACTTAATTTTAGATCATAACTTGATAGATGTGTGGCGTATCTGTAATCGTTCAATGAAAGGTTTTACCTATTACTCAGCCGCACATCAATCATACTCTAGGATTGATTATATCTTTATTAGCCAGATTCTATGCCCTTTACTAATAAATACAAACATATCCCAAACATCATGGTCAGATCACTCCATTGTTGAGATTTCCCTAGGGGGGTTCTTTGACCCCTCAAGACAGAGAAATTGGACACTAGACATGAGCTTATTAAAAGATGAAGTTATTTCCCAAAAATTAATCGAATCTATCAAGGAATACTGGCAAATAAATAAAAATTCAACGGAAAACCCGCTATATGCATGGGGGGCTTTTAAATCATACCTTAGGGGTATACTTATTAGGGAGAAGGCCCTCATAATCAATAAAAGAAAAGAGGCCCTTCGGCAAAAAAAACTAGAATTGGATAAACTCCAGATGACTCACATACATAGCAGAACAGAAGTCGGAGCTAGAGCAATCATAGCTAAGAAAGCTGAAATAGACACTATATTGAATGAGGAGGCCTTATCATCCCTGAGAATAATTGAAGCACAATATTTTATATACGCTAATAAGCCTGACCGAATGCTAGCTAGGAAAATTAGGAATATAACACGTATTTCCTCTGTTCCCCAATTGCAAACTCCAGAAGGTCACCTTCTTAACGATCCTCCACAAATAGCTAATGCCTTCGCTGATTTTTATCAATCCTTATATAATCTACCGGTCGATAATTCTAAAAACAGGGTCACACAGATCCAGACATTTCTAACAGAAAGTAATATTCCCCAACTAGATGGGGAGCGCGCAGGTCAATTAGACGCCCCAATTTCTTCTAGGGAAGTTATAATAGCAATAAAACAAATTAAAAGTAACAAAGCCCCAGGCCCAGATGGGTATTCGGGGGGGGGTTCTATAAGAAGTTTTCGATAGATCTAGTTCCACATTTAGTTGAATCTTTTAACCACATACTCCAAGGAGGTTTTGTTCCACCAGAGCTCCTGTCAGCGAGAATTTGTGTAGTGCCTAAACCAGGTAGGGACAAATTCCATTGTAAAAACTATAGGCCTATATCATTAATAAATTTAGATCTCAAGCTTTTTACTAAAATACTAGCCAATAGGTTAAACCCAATGCTGACCAGCTTAGTCAACCCAGATCAGGTAGGATTTATAAGAGGGAGGGAGGCGCCTGACAATGTTAGAAAGATAATCGACTTAATTGATTACGCAAATAAAAAAAGAACGCCTTCTCTGTTCCTATCATTGGATGCAGAGAAGGCGTTCGATAGGATCTTTTGGGACTATATGTTCCTCACTTTGCAGCAGTTTGGGATTAAGGGAAATTTCTTGAAGGCAATTCAGGCATTGTATACGACCCCGTCATCTTATATCAGACTATCAGGTTATCAATCCAAATCAATCAGGATCCGAAATGGGACAAGACAGGGGTGCCCTCTGTCCCCGTTACTTTTCGCCCTCTGTATAGAACCGTTAGCAGCGACTATTAGAAATCAGAATGACATCAAAGGCATTTAAATAGGCGACACGGTACACAAACTCGCATTATTCGCTGATGATGTGATATTAACTATCACTAAACCTATGTTATCCCTGCCCCCGCTCTACAAATTATTATCAGATTTCGGGAGACTATCCGGATACAAAATAAACAATGACAAATGTGAAGCACTAGAAACCCACCTCCCAGAAACAACAAAAAAACTTCTTGAGATCAACTTTGAGTTTAAATGGGCCTCCTCTAATATCACATACTTAGGCATTGCCATATCAAATAACCTAGAAAGCATATTTAAACTAAACTATAAAAAAATGTTTATACATCTTAAAAAGGAAATGAAAACTTGGTCAACTTACAAAGTATCTTTTTATGGTAAAATAGTAATCACAAAAATGATAATATTACCAAAGCTGCTCTATCTCTTCAGAGCATTGCCTATTACCATTCCCCAAGAGGATTTACTTGATATGCAGAGAAACATGTTAAGATTTGTTTGGGTTAATAAAAAGGCTAGAATCAATAAGAAAACATTGCTCCAAGGTAAAGACCAAGGAGGTCTGGGAGTACCAGATCTACAAAAGTACTTTTGGGCTGCCAGATTAGCACAAACTTCGCTCTGGAATACTAGAGGGAACAACATAAAGTGGGTAAAATTAGAAAGTGACATGTTACAATTATACCCAATCTATCAGATTTTGTGGACACCTAAGCGAGATAGACCATTGAATTGGTCCAATTACCTCTCCATAGCACATTCTATTAGAATATGGGACACTCTACAGGGAAAATACAAACTACATACAGCTAGCTCTTTAGCAACACCGTTAAATTTGCCATTTGTTCAGGTTCCAAAAGCAGTAAGCAACATATGGGCTAACAAAGGACTATACCGAATAGCTGATATTATGATGAACTCCACATTCATATCATTTGAGGAATATAACTCTATCCAACCGATATTGCCGGGCTCCTGGCTCCACTATATGCAGCTGAAATCTAGAATTAAGGAAATAGGTAGACCACCTTCACACACAGCACATTCCCCCTTTGAAAAGATATGCATATCTGCAACTAGAACTAAAGGAGCTATATCGATCTTATATAACCTATTAAATAACAATAGCACAGTAGACAAACTACATTTTATGGTAAAATGGGAAGAGGAAGGACAGTTTGTAAAAGAGCCTCCAGAATGGTCTAAAATCCTAAAAAAAGGACAGGCGTGTTCTATCAGTGCCAATCTGAAAGAAAATTACATTAAAGTAGCGTATAGGTGGTACCTACATCCCAGCAGAATACAGTGGACAGACAAAACCCCCAAGTCTTGCTACAGAGGCTGCGGAGAGGTTGGGTCTTACACACATATGTGGTGGTCTTGTGTGGAGGCGCAGAAAATTTGGTTACAAACCAATAACCTCCTATCTGACATATTAAATAGATAAATTACACTGAGTAGAGAACAGGCTTTGCTGCACTTCCCGATTGAGGGACTTACCAAAGCTAAGTCAAAGTTAGTAGGAATGGTTTTCACAGCTGTCAAGACCTCAATAGCAAGGTTCTGGAAGTCTTCAGTACCTAGTTTTAATATCATAATAAATAAACTTAAATATTATTATCAAATGGCAGACATTTCCTCTACCCTACTTAACACCAGAACAGAGTTCCTCCAGATATGGGAGGACTGGATAGTTTGGATGGATACTCAACGAATGAGAAACAGACGTAGCATTCAGGTAATGGAGGATACAACAGAGAGTGCGGATACCCACTAGTGACACTGGCTCTCAACCTTTTATTTCCCCCTTCTTTAACTGGGAGATTCCCTTCTATTCTTCTTTCTACTTTTTCCTATTTCTTTCTACTTTCTTTCTAATATCTAATTATGAAAAATTTGTAAACAAGAGGAAAAGTATAGCATCTTTTACTGTTTATTTCCTTAGATTGCTTTATTTGAGGTGATTTTTCTTTTTTTTTGTCCTTGACAAATTATAATACGACAATAACATAAAACATTAAGCATGAAATGGTAGACCTGTATGAAGAAAATGGTCTGCCATGACGTTACTGCATTCTTTGTATAATAAGAATTGTCCTGTTACATTTATATATATGCCATAATTGTCATGGAATTTGTTACCTTTTTCTCAATAAAAAATTATTTCGTAAAAAAAAAAAAAAAATCAAACTTTAACCGGTAAAGGATAAAGGAGATATCCTTACTTTATTTGAAAAAGTTAAAAAAGATCTTGAAAAATGGTATGGGAAAAGTAAATACTTAAACTTTAATTTATCTAAGGAAGAACATAAAACTCTACAAGATTTAAGAAATAATAAAGACATTGTTATAAAGCAGGCAGATAAGGGAGGGGGTAGTTTTAATGAATACCACAGATTATCTTAAAGAAGCATCTAGAATTTTAGACGATACACAGACATATAAAAAATTGTTAAGTTACCCTATAACTAAACAGAAACAAAATTTAGATAAACTATTAAATGAAGCACAGATAAAAGGTCTTCTCAATCTAAATGAATTTAACTTTTTAACAGTGAAATTCCCAAGAACCCCTACCTTCTATTTTTTACCTAAGATCCACAAATCCATCACTAATCCACCAGGCCATCCCATTATTTCCGGAATAAAATCCCTTACTTCCAATTTATCTCAATACATCAACCAATTCCTTCAGAAATATGTTGTAAAATTGCCAGCTTACTTAAAAGATTCAACTCATCTGTTAAATATATTAAATCAGATTAAGTGGAATGAAAAGTACATTATGGTTACCTTTGATGTAACCAGTCTCTATACGAATATAGAGCATGAGCTAGGACTTTTGGCAGTCAAATCCTTTCTTAAAAAATATTTGAATTTAAAAATAGAACAAAGTGAATTTATCTTAGAATGTATTGAATTTATTTTAAATAATAATTATTTTGTCTTTGATGGGAAATATTATTTACAGCAAAAGGGAACAGCAAAAAAGATTTGAATGAAAATAACCTTGGTTTAAAATTTACAAGTGAGATTAACAGTAAAACTATACATTTCCTTGACCTTGAAATAAATATCACAGAACAAAAGATCTGCACAAAGACGTTTTTTAAAAAGGTTGACGCAAATAACTATGTACATATAGAAAGCTGCCATTTGTCAAAATGGATTGATAGTATACCCACTAGCCAATTTACCAGAATTATGAAAAACTGTAACAACTTAGAAGACTTTGAAATCCAGTCATTAATTCTAAAAGAGAGATTCATAGATAAAGGCTATGATGAAAATATTGTAAAGAGTGCAATGGAGACAGCAAAATTGAAGGATAGAGAGGTACTACTTAAAGGTAGGGAAGTAAGTTTACCAGAATCTAATGAACAGATGAAAAAATTAAACATTCCTTTTATCACCAGATATAATGCTCAACATGGATACATGAAGACTATTTTAAATAGACATTGACATCTTATTAAAAATGACCATATTTTAGGGGATCATGTAAAAAGACACCCCAATATTATTTATACAAAAGCAAAAAACTTAAAAAACAATTTAGCCCCGAGTATGTATAGGAAAAATACTAATCAGACTGATCTTTCTGGGTCTAAATTAAAAGGGTTTTTTCCATGCTACAGTTGTGTGGCGTGCAAATATAGCACTAAAGTTAAGGAAATTAAATCTACCACAAGGGAACACACACTTACGAACCATGATCTAATCAGATGTAGCGATAAAGGGGTGATTTACCTTCTTCAGTGCTCTTGTAATAGACAATATTTAGGTCAGACCCAGAGAAAGTTGAGAGACCGAATTATAGACCATGTTAACAATATTAAAAATGGCTTCGAAGGCCATTTTGTATCCAAACACTTTAAAGAATGCATTGGGAGTAATGTTAAAGATCTACGGTGGTGGGGTATAAAAAAAGTCAAAAGAGATAGTAGAGCTGGAGATTATGAAAAATTGATTCTATATAAAGAGGCAGAACTTATTTACTACTTTGGTTCACTGGTACCAGAAGGGTTAAATATGGAATTAGACCTGAACCCATTTCTACATTAACCCCTTAATGACCACAGCACTTTTCCATTTTCTGTCCGTTTGGGACCAAGGCTATTTTTACATTTTTGAGATGTTTGTGTTTAGCTGTAATTTTCCTCTTACTCATTTACTGTACCCACACATATTATATACCGTTTTTCTCGCCATTAAATGGACTTTCTAAAGATACCATTATTTTCATCATATCTTATAATTTACTATAAAAACAATTATAAAATATGAGGAAAAAATGGAAAAAAACACACTTTTTCTAACTTTGACCCCCAAAATCTGTTACACATCTACAACCACCAAAAAACACCCATGCTAAATAGTTTCTAAATTTTGTCCTGATTTTAAGAAATACCCAATGTTTACATGTTTTTTGCTTTTTTTGTAAACTATAGGGCCATAAATACAAGTAGCACTTTGCTATTTCCAAACCATTTCTTTTCAAAATTAGCGCTAGTTACATTAGAACACTGATATCTTTCAGGAATCTCTGAATATCCATTGACATGTATATATTTTTTTTTAGTAGACAACCCAAAGTATTGATCTAGGCCCATTTTGGTATATTTCATGCCACCATTTCACTGCCAAATGCAATCAAATACAAAAAATCGTTCACTTTTCACAAATGTTTTCACAAACTTTTGGTTTCTCACTGAAATTATTTACAAACAGCTTGTGCAATTATGGCATAAATGGTTGTAAATTCTTCTCTGGGATCCCCTTTGTTCAGAAATAGCAGACATATATGACTTTGGCGTTGCTTTTTGGTAATTAGAAGGCAGCTAAATGCCACTGCGCACCACACGTGTATTATGCCCAGCAGTGAAGGGGTTAATTAGGGAGCATGTAGGGAGCTTTTTGGGGTAGTTTTAGCTTTAGTGTAGTGTAGTAGACAACCCCAAGTATTGATCTAGGCCAATTTTGGTATATTTCATGCCACCATTTCACCGCCAAATGCGATCAAATTAAAAAAACGTTAAATTTGTCTCAATTTTAGGTTTCTCACTGAAATTATTTACAAACAGCTTGTGCAATTATGGCACAAATGGTTGTAAATGCTTCTCTGGGATCCCCTTTGTTCAGAAATAGCAGACATATATGGCTTTGGCATTGCTTTTTGGTAATTAGAAGGCCTCTAAATGCTGCTGCGCATCACACGTGTATTATGGCTAGCAGTGAAGGGGTTAATTATGTAGCTTGTAGGGAGCTTGCAGGGTTAATTTTATCTTTAGTGTAGAGCTCAGCCTCCTACCTGAAACATCAGACCCCCTGATCCCTCCCAAACAGCTCTCTTCCCTCCCCCACCCCACAATTGTCCCCGCCATCTTAAGTACTGGCAGAAACTCTGCCAGTACTAAAATAAAAGGTATTTGGCCCTTTTTTTTTTAAAAAAAAAAGAAGCATATTTACATATGCTGATGTGTAGGATCCCCCCTTAGACCCCAACCTCACTGATCCCCCACCAAACAGCTCTCTAACCCTTCCCCTCTGCCTTAATGGGCGCCATCTTGGGTACTGGCAGCTGTCTGCCAGTACCCAGTTTTGTACAAAATGTGGCTTTTCTTAAAAATTTCCCTTTTCTGTAGTGTAGCTTTCCCCCCCACCAAGACCAACCCCCAACCATTTCCAGATCCCTTAGATTAAATTTATAATGCTGAAAATGTATTTTTTTTTTTTTACTTTGAACTTTTTTTTTCTGTAGTGTAGCGGTTCCCACCCGCTCCCGCCCGTGCACGCGCCCGCCCACCACCCCCCCCGTGCACGCGCGCGCTCCCGCGCGCGCCCCCGTAGGTCCCGCCCCCCTCCACTCCACACACAGCATCGATGGCCGCCCACCCGCCTCCCACGTAAGCTCCCACCCGCCAACGATACCGGCCACCGATGTCCGGTGCAGAGAGGGCCACAGAGTGGCTCTCTCTGCATCGGATGGCCAAGGGGGGTTATTGCAGGATGCCTCCATATCGAGGCATCACTGCAATAACCGGAAAGCAGCTGGAAGCAAGCAGGATCGCTTCCAGCTGCTTTCCAGACCAAGGACGTACGCCACACGTCCTAGGTCATTAACTGTATTTTTTTTGAGGACGTGTGGCGTAAGTCCTTGGTCGTTAAGGGGTTAATAATTGTGTATAGTAACCACACTTTTATGAATTAAGTATATCTATTGTGCATAAGAACTTCCATGAATCCTAAACTATCTAGGTTTTTAATGCATATTTTATATTATATATGTCTTCACATTAATTTTAGATCACATTTACCCTATTTATAGATAGTTTTTAAGGATATGTACGACTTTAAATTAAAATAAATTGTTGGCCCTTTTAAATATGGTTTTTAAATATGGTCTTTGGTCCTATATAATGAATTATTTGAGCTAATATAAAAGAGAATGAATTAATATAACATTTGAATGTGTTATGATGTCTTTTAACTAAAATGGATTAATGATTTTAGAACACACTAGTCAGATAATTTTATAGAGCCTGTTTCTTGCTTTTGATTATTTATTAGATTTTTAAACCACAAACAAAACGGCTAGTTTTAGGATTAAATCTATTTTTATAAAAAGTATGATAAAGCTGATATATTTAGTTTTGAAATATTGTATTTATCATTATTTGTTTATAGGATGAATCATTATATTTTTTAAAAATTGCCCATTTGGTCTTTTTGATTTTTTGTCTTTTTTATGAGTTTGTTTATCAGAGTGTATTTATAATGCTTAAAATGCCTAATAGTTTCTAAGAGCAGTGTTTCTTTAAATAAACAGAGATGTATTGGCAATAATGTTGAACAATCAATTATCCAATGATGTGAGGGAATTGAAAAGGCTATAAAGATGCAGTACATGATAAGGTTCTACATCTTGATAAAGGCCTTTAACGGGCTGAAATGCGTAGATGTTTCTTGTGAACCTGGATTCTCCATTCACCCGTTAACTAAACAGAGCGCTCTGTGTTTTTTGAACTTCCCGCATTGGGACAGACAGAGGGGAAACCCCTCACCGGATTGGGTGATTTGTGTCCACGTGACAACTTGCACTACGTCACACGCTGAAGGAGGAAAGTATCACTGCCAGAAAGACCCGGGCACCTAAACTAGGTGATTCATGTTCCCGGTCGGAGCTTAGAGAGTAAGTCCGTCCGTAAGGTTGGTCTGAGATTTTAAGGTAAAGCCTGGAAATTTATTAATTCTATTGACAGTGCTATCTACTGGATCTACTGTTTTCAATATATTTCTTATACTGCCAGCTTAGCCTTCCCACATTGGATATTGCTTATCCCATTTACCGTATCTTCATGAAAGTGATTGGGACTATTACCTATATAAGGATCACTGCTCATTAGACATTTTATATTTCTTTGTATTAATAAGATTTGCTTTTTGTTGTCATTTTATTTGTTTAATCTTGTCTTTAATATACCACCGGTTGTATATCGTTGTGTATGTATATCAAATGTGATTTATTAAACTGACCCCAAATTGGGAACACTTTTTAACTTAGTATGTGCTTTAATCGTAGTTACATTTTTATACCTTGGATATCACCTTTTATATATTATGAAAGGTACCTTTTAATATTATTATCTTTATTATTTATGTTATTAACTGACTTTGGCACATAATAGTGGTAAATATATAGTGCACTTTCTTAATACACCCAGCTGTTTAGCGCCACATCTATTTGTTTTTAAATAATAAAAGTATATTGCAAAGTTGTATTACTATGCATAACTAAACCTTTTAAATTGAAATTTCAAGGTGTTTACTGTTCTTGGTATTAGTAATTTAATTGCTTGAAATAGCATGTTTAAGATAAGTTACCTTGAGTATTTTTGTAAATTTAAAATAATTCCAATTCTTTAATCTGTAAAATAACATTCCTAAGATCTTATTCATTGTCCTTACAAATCATAAAAGCATTTTTGTATTTAGGAAGAGTTGATTCTGAGTGGATATCACAAAAACACAAATAGTTATAATAAAAAAAAGTGTATATCAAAGAATATTGAACTATGAAATACAACAGAACTATTTGCTCGTTATTTGGAAATATATAGAATAAAGAAATAGTATTTTTTGTTTATATAGAACTACAAGTGGCGTGCTAATGATCGCATCGGATGGGATAAGCAGTATCTCCGGACCGCGATAACATTAGTGCACAACTTGATATTACAAGTCCATGTTAAATCTCATATACTAGAGATGGGTTAGTGTGGCCGTCTTCGCTCTAGTGCAACCTATACTTTCAATAAATTTCGGGACTGCGCTTATTAGCGCTCATATTGCAACTTGAAAGTTATAGGTTGTGCTTGAATGCTAGCTAAAATCGTGCTAAAATATTTAACGCAACAAGACCTGAAGTAAAGTTTAAGGTTTAAAAATAAAATTCAAAAAATACATCAAATACATATTAAAGTATTACACTTGTATATACACTTTTTAATAAAAATAATAATTTTAATATTGATAAAATAAAAAGGCTAAAAAGGGATATGGTATATGGCAAAATGTTTGATTGCAAAGGGCTCCAATTTGTTTGTGTTTGTGTGTGTAAATAACATAATTTATGTAAGAACTTACCTGATAAATTCATTTCTTTCATATTGGCAAGAGTCCATGAGCTAGTGACGTATGGGATATACATTCCTACCAGGAGGGGCAAAGTTTCCCAAACCTCAAAATGCCTATAAATACACCGCCCACCACACCCACAATTCAGTTTAACGAATAGCCAAGAAGTGGGGTGATAAGAAAGGAGCGAAAGCATCAACAAGGAATTGGAATAATTGTGCTTTATACAAAAATCATAACCACCACAAAAAGGGTGGGCCTCATGGACTCATGAGCTAGTGACGTATGGGATAGCAGATACCCAAGATGTGGAACTGCACGCGAGTCACTAGAGAGGGAGGGATAAAAATAAAGACAGCCAATTCCGCTGAAAAATTAATCCACAACCCAAATCAAAAAGTTTTAATCTTTATAATGAAAAAAACTGAAATTATAAGCAGAAGAATCAAACTGAAACAGCTGCTTGAAGTACTTTTCTACCAAAAACTGCTTCTGAAGAAGAGAAAACATCAAAATGGTAGAATTTAGTAAAAGTATGCAAAGAAGACCAAGTCGTTGCTTTGCAAATCTGATCAACAGAAGCTTCATTCTTAAAAGCCCAGGAAGTAGAAACTGACCTAGTAGAATGAGCCGTAATCCTCTGAGGCGGGGATTAACCCGTCTAGCACAAACTTACTTCACCACCTTCATAGGAGGAAAAGTTTGTAAAACTGAATTATGGGTGAGGTGGGGGTGTATTTATAGGCATTTTGAGGTTTGGGAAACTTTGCCCCTCCTGGTAGGAATGTATATCCCATACGTCACTAGCTCATGGACTCTTGCCAATTACATGAAAGAAATATATATATGTTTGTGTGTGTGTAGGTGTGTAAATGTGTTTACATGTGTATATAATTTTATATATGTTAATACATGTGTTTTTATGTGTTTATAGGTGTCAATATGCATGTGCACACATACATATATACACACATACATACATACACATATAAACAGGGCTTGAAATTTCTAGTGGTCCACTATTCCTGGACAACTTTGAAATTTTACTTTTTCCTATCCTTAACATTAAGTGGACTAGTAATGTTTTCCCTCTGGGCTAGTAGCTTTTAACCCTTTAAGGACACAGCTTTCTGTTTGCTCAATTGTTTTATGATGGAAAAATTCCGTCATATGTCCTTAAGAGGTTAACCTCTGATTAGTAAACAATAGTGATATTTTATCCACCCCTGCGTATAAACACACACACACATATATATATAGTCAAATAACTTGAATCACACAATATCAATATCATTGTTATTCAATTCAATTCAATCATATTTTATTTTTTTTAATAAAAATACTTCAAATTCCTATGTTCTTCAAATAGAAAAAATGTTTCTTTTATTTTTAAATGCCTATATATATATATATATATATATATATATATATATATATATATATATATATATATATATATATATATATATATATATATATTGATATTGTGACAGGGTAAGAGGAGTGTATGTTAGAAGGGAAAAAGTGACCTTTCCAATCTCCTGCTAACATACACTCCTTCTCTCACCCTGTCACAATATATATATATATATATATATATATACACACTCTGAGGAAGGGGAACGTTTCTCCCTGAAATGTCACTAATAAACAAAAGGAAAGTTTTAATGATGAGTCTTCTGTATTGATTAGAAATAAATTTCCCCTAGCTGTTTGTTGTGGAGTAAGAGTACACTTCAGAAGGATTTTTCATATATATATATTAAAAATATAAAGATAAGGCGAGTAGATTTTGTCCAGCACCACCTATGTATAGCTATTATTAGAGACAACTGTTACACAGAATGAAGGGGAGATCATACCAGGGCTGCAAACAAAATGTGATGTATTATATTTTCATCAAAATATGTATATTAGACAAAGGTTTACACAGATTATCGTTATTGTTTCAGTGATACTTCACTGTGTATATCACCAATTGAATCATCAAATTAATCACCATATGATACAGGTATAGATATTAACAGTGTGCATATCATAACCGCACATAGTGTTACACAGATTTTTCCAAATAAGCAAGTGTCCCATTAAAGCATGGTCTGAAGTCAAATAATGGCAGAGAGTTCATCTGAGTATTGGGGTTTCCAAACAACCCTGGCTTGTATCCCAAGTGTAAGTAGGTTTGGAGTTAAGGAATGGAAATAAAGTACTTTAACGCAGAGGTCCTCTGAGAGTATTGCCTACACAGAGGATAAACACAGTTATATTGTAGCTCACCGGACCAGTTGTGCGATCCTCCCAGAGCTTCCTCCTGCATAAGGCCAGATTATGAGTGGGGTGCAAACATTTGCAAGCAGGTTAAATTGCGCTCGTATGATGAGTTGAAAGTAAATGCTTGAGCACAATCACAATTTGCGTTTGAATGATTACCGTGACTTCAGAGCTCTGGTAAACTGTTTTGCAAAACACAAAAGTTGCACAAAACACATAGAAATACATTACAAAGTACAGTTACACTCATAATAACATTATCTACTAAAAAATATTCAATAAAAAATATTGCACACAAAAGTGCTCAAAGATATGAGGTCCCAGGTGTTAGAAAATAACAAGCAGGCAAAGGACTTTAACATAGAGATACATACATATACATGTGTAAATATATATATGTCTATGGGGCATATTTATCAATGTGCAAGCAGACATGATACGAAGAAGCGTATCATGTCTGCCGTACATCGAAAAATGCTGACTGCATATGCTGTCGGCATTTATCATTGCACAAGCAGTTCTTGTGAACTGCTGGTGTAATGCTGCCCACTAC
This sequence comes from Bombina bombina, assembly GCF_027579735.1. Taxonomy (NCBI): domain Eukaryota; kingdom Metazoa; phylum Chordata; class Amphibia; order Anura; family Bombinatoridae; genus Bombina; species Bombina bombina. Next base: position 140,735,676 of record NC_069509.1, on the reverse strand, counting down.
AGATTCGCGCCCAATCGGCCCTAGCAAAGGGTATCAATCAAAAAGATTGTATTCGATCGGGTTGATTTCTGTCCGCGGCCTCAGAGCAGAGGACAAGTTATGGAGCAGCAGTCTCTAGACCGGTGCTTCATAACTTCTGTTTCTGGCGAGCCTGAAGGCTCACCAGAAACAAGGGGCATCAAGCTCCATACGAAGCTTGATAAATATGTCCCTAAATATGTATACAGATTATACGTGTATATATGTGTTTACAGACATTTCTACATCACAGTAGTAGTAAATGCAGAAGGTGGTCGGTCGTAAAATATACCAAAGTCTTTATTTGAGATTATGTTAAAAAAATCCATGGAGCAATGACAGTGAACATCAGCAATCAGAAACATTGGCTAACATGTTTCGGCCTTCAGGCCGTAATCATAGCTAATAGACTAGACACCTGTGCACCTATAAAAGCACCAGGGAGAGCCCTGATAGGGTAAAAACAAAAAGAATGATTGTGATGTAATATGACTCATATTGAGTTTAATATATTATGCCTTCTCATGCCTATGGGGTAGAGATTAATACAATAACCTAAAGTTATAATGAAACATAGTACAATAAAAATTGATGCATATTGTTACATGTATTAGTTTCAACATATTTAAAGGGACATAATACTCATATGCTAAATCACTTGAAACTGATGCAGTATAACTGTAAAAAGCTGACAGGAAAATATCACCTGAGCATCTCTAGGTAAAAAAGGAAGATATTTTACCTCACAATTTCCTCAGCTCAGCAGAGTAAGTTCTGTGTAAAAAGTTATACTCAGCTGCTCCCAGCTGCAGGTAAAAATAAAAAAAAATGAAGAAATGAACAGCAGCCAATCAGCATCAGCAGTGCTGATGTCATGAACTCTTACTGTGATCTCATGAGCTTTGACTTAACTCTCATGAGATTTCATAGTAAGCTTCCTTTACCTGATTGGTGAAATAATATGAGAGTTCACGAGGCTCCTCCTTTCAGCTGTCCCAGGACAGACATACTAAAATGCTGCTTAGAAATCCTTTACAATGGGATGTGGCTACTGAGGAACTTTTGAGGTAAAATATCTTTCTTTTTTACATAGAGATGTTCAGGTGATATTTTCTAGTACATAAAAATATATATATATTCTGGTGAGCATATATAAAACAGTAATAATTGCTCAATTATATGTTTGTATTTCTCATGGAAAAATAAAGCCTTAAAGTTATAATATCTGAATGTATATATACATGTGAGTTCAAAACTTCAAGAATCATTATAAGGTCTCATAATTTCAAGGGATAGAGGATTAAAGAATTAAAGAGATGTTTATATACAAAACTACTCAAATCAGACATTTCTACACATATAAACTGTACATACATATGTACACCAATATAGACATATATAGAAGTGCATTAGAGCCCTTTGCAGTTATGTTGATGAAAACATGTAAAATCATATTTATGCAATATTTATATTTAAAAAGTGTTATACTGTGTATTTACTGTAAATATTTTACATTCCAATGTTCTGCATATAGCAAAATATGTTCTAAGTATTTATAAATAGATATTCCTAAATGTATCTGTTTATATCTATACCTATGTATTGATATAGGTATAAATATATATTGTACCAAAATACTATCAGATATATGAAGAAATATGTATTTATGAATAAATAGAACATATTCGTCTATGTGCGGAACATTAAAATGTGAAATATTCAAATTTTCATGTCGGGTTAGCGCACTTGATAACATGCAGTCAAGTTAGTGCACTTGAGAATATGCAGTTGGGTTAGCGCACTTGATAATATGCAGTTGGATTAGCATACTTAAGAACATTTGTTAGAGTTAGCGCACATAAGAACATGAGTTCATGTTAGTGATCGAGTAGGGTAATTTTTACTCTTTTCCCCCCATTGACTTATATGGGTTAATAGGCTATTGCATGGGCAATATTCTAGTTGCGCTAGAAGTTAGCTGTTTGTGCGCTTTGCAAGAGCACAAACTGTTTACTTTCAACTCTTAATACGACAAAGCACGCAAAATGTTTATTTCTAGCACAATTAGCGCTCTAGCGTAAGAGCTAAATAGCCCTCCACTCGTAATCTGGCCCATGGTGGGGAACAATGGGAGGGGATAGGGTAAGAGAGTTTTCGGGAGGAGGGATCAATTATATATAAAGGTGTGAATACATAAGTCTGTGAACCCTGACTTGTTCCCAGTTTGTTTGATTAAGAGCTTGCATTTGTGTGTGTGTGGCTGAATTTGTGTGACTGTATTAGGGACCCAGGTTTTTGGAAGAGACCTTGACGTGTTACCTGGGCTTGTCCCTTTTGGCCAAATGTGGAAACGGACTCTTCCAGTTTTGCTTTTAATCCTAGAGCTTGTGAGCGAGTGCTGAACTTTTTTTTGTGTGTGTGTTGCATTATATATATATATATATATATATATATATATACTGTATATATATATATATATATATATATATATATATATATATATATATATATAAAACATCAATGTCCCAGTGAGATAAGCACAGTCCTTCTTATATATAACTGCCAGGGTGCACATCAAATGAACAGTATAGTAGCAGAGAAAAAGATAGGAACTCTCTGGACTGAAAAAAGTAACTTTTATTAAATCAGATAAAAAATGGCATAACGTTTCGGGATTCTTGCAATCCCTTTGTCAAATGCCCCAAAATATGATCCACCGCAGTGAATCTAAAAACATATGTTTACCTGAACTGCCCGCTCTGTATAAATGCACCTCTGGGAACCGCAAACTCTACAAGCGTCCCACGCGTGTGACGTCATCTCGTGACGCCTCTCACGCACGTACCCACATGGAGGACGATTACCTTGGTAACACCTTAAACAAAGCAGACGCTGTGCCTCATGTACATGTGCTAATGCGCACGCATCCTCATCGGCAACGTCACCCTCATGGCAACATCTAAAATGTGATGCACCAGAAGGGAGGCAGAGACCAATGCAAGAACGGGTGCCATAGTAACATGTTGCATTCACCCTGCTCATAGCCAATAAGCATAGCAATACATATATTATACATATTACAGCATAGAATATCTGTTTCCAATTGTTTTATCTAACAGACAATGGATTTATCTAACCGACCACATAATAATATATCCAATTAACCATATAAATTGATAATGTAAAAGATGACAATGTAAATGGTCAAATGCTGTTTTTTAACCTCACATTATGTATTATACTGTATATCCCTTATCAGAGAAGCAGATTCACAAAAAATCAGAATTAGAACAAATTGAGAGCTAAGCAGGAGTAAAAGTATCTATTTAAAAAACAACTATCTTAATATAATACATTTTCATATTTAACTCCTAGTACTGTATAATCCCAATACAGATCCCAAACTGAAACCAAAAGAGCTGACCATCTCCCTTTATTAACTGTTTTCCATGCCAATTAAAGAATGGTAGACACTAGTGAGATTCTACTAGATCGAACAATCATGTACAATCCTGCTGGTATGTCCTTACAGTAGTATAGATTAATTGCCAAAGAAAGGACTATAATCCATATATGTATTCTAACCTCTGGCTATTACTGTATCCAGATCATAAATCCATCTTGACTCTCGACGTAGCAATAAATTGCTCCTATTGCCCCCTCGTGCCAGAGGTGGAACATGATCTATGATCATAGTACGTATACTAGATACGCTGTGTTTCATCTGTAAGCAATGTCTTGCGACTGGTTGGTTAGATTCACCCTCTTTCAGCTCTTTGCGGATTGCTGCACGATGATTCGCCATGCGTTCCTTAAAGGAAGTCACTGTCTTGCCGACATATACCAGGGCACAGGAACACATTAAACTATATACCACGTGATTGCTGGTACAGGTGAGTCTGTAGCGAATAACATACCTTTTGTTAGTATGAGGATGCTGAAAAGTCGCATCTTTCAACATGCCATTGCATGTAATGCAGCTCCCACATGGGAAACATCCCTTCTTCGATGACTGTAGCCACATGTCTTTCTGATAGCAAGCCCTTGGGTCTGTTTTCACCAGGAAGTCCCTCAAATTCTGTGCTCCTCGATCCTAGGTGTCCTCACGTTGTCAAATGGTAAGGATGAATCAGATTCAACCAGTCTCCAATTTCTACGTATTCAGTTGGAAATTTTTGGTGTGATACTCCATAAGTTGTTACAAAGTTAACTGATGCTTGTTGGTCCATTCTCTTCTCCCGTGGTTGTCCCTTAGGTTGCCTTAATAGGTTCTCCTTGGTATCCAGAACCAACTATGTGTTATATCCTCTTGCCATTAGTTGCATGGCCATCTCATCGAGTTGTACTAGCATAGTAGAATGCTCACTGTTGTTAAGTATCACTCGAGTGAGTTGAGAGGTTACTATACTTTTCTTCTGGTGATAAGGGTGAAAGCTAGTGGCAAATAGTAATTAATTACGGCCTGTATCTTTACTATATAATGAAGTACCAAACCTACATTTGTTCTTTTCCATTACTTTAAATATATTCAAATCCTAAAAATGTAAAATTCTAGCATCAAACTCTAGCTTAAAGTGAATTGGACTTCTAATTTCATTAAGGGCCTCAGCCAACTCTGTCAATTCAGTGACAGTACCCCTCCATATCAAAAAGACATCATCAATGTATCTAGTGTAATATCTTATGTGACCCAAGGTTTTAATATGAGCTGTTCATACCAGGCCATATAGATATTTGCATAGCTAGGGGCCATATTAATGCCCATAGCCATGCCCGATACCTGTAGATAGTATTCTTTTTCAAATTTGAAATAGTTATTTTCCAGGCAAAGTTGTAGCAGCTCACACAAGAACTCAATGGGGGGGCCTTTATATACGTCACTCTCAGACACTATCTGTCTGACAGCCTCTACACCACCCTCATGAGGGATGGAGGTGTAGAGACTGTCGATGTCCATGGTCACAAGAATATCATCTTGGTGTAATTCAGAAAATATTTGTAAAACACCCAACAAACTTGCAGAGTCTCTTAGTTATGAGGGGGTACTTTTTACCACAGGTTGTAAGAAGTGATCTATGTATCTGGCCATATTGGACAATAGAGAATCCCTTGCCGACACAATCGGCCTACCTGGTGGCTTAATCATGCTTTTATGTATTTTAGGTAATAAATAAAGAACCGGGATTTTCGGTGTATCACTTGTTAAAAAAATCATGTCATTTTCAGTTAGAATACCCATCTCAAGCCCTCTTTGTAGATATTGATCAATTTGTTTTTTAAATACCATTGTGGGATTGCCTCTAAGCTTTCTATATGTCTTCTCATCTGATACTTGCCTAAGAGCCTCATCTCTATAGTCCACATGATTCTGAATAACAATAGCACCACCTTTGTCCGCAGGGCGGATGATGATACTATTGTCTCCAGTAAGATAAATTAGAGCAGCATTCTCTGCATTAGTCAGATAAGAGTAAACCTTAGTGTCTTGTACAGTGTTATAATCCTGACACAGCATACGTGTAAACTGTTTGATGGATGCATTAGTAGTATTAGGCTCAAAAGTGGAAGATTTCTTAAATGGTGTGTTAGTTTCATTGATGGAATTTTTGAAGTGATCCCTTAACTTTAATTGGCATTGAAACTTATGTATGTTTATCATTGTATCAAAATTATTCTCCTTAGGTGTAGGTATAAAGGATAACCCCTTGTTAAGTAGAGATAGTTCATCATTACTAAGGGGTCTACTACTTAAATTGTAGACAATGTTTACTTTCTCTTGTTTAGATTTTTGCGATTTGTATCTGCTTCTTCTGCAGTGTGGGCGTCTTTGCCTTTTACAGTTTGAGGTATAACCGGAGGTTTTGCGGTGGATCTGGTGGCTATCACAGAAAAAGACTGAGTATTAGCTGATCCTTGATGTTTAGAAGCTTTATTTATGTTAGTATCTAAAGTGTCTGGCTCAGATGAGATATTACACTAGAGTGGGCTGATGCCCTTAATGAAATTAGAAGTCCAATTCGCTTTAAGGTAGAGTTTGATGCTAGAATTGTACATTTTTTGGATTTGAATATATTTAAAGTAATGGAAAAGAACAAATGTAGGTTTGGTACTTCATTATATAGTAAAGATACAGACCGTAATTCATTACTATTTGCCACTAGCTTTCACCCTTATCACCAGAAGAAAAGTATAGTCACCTCTCAACTCACTCAAGTGATACGTAACAACAATGAGTAATCTACTAGGCTAGTACAACTCGATGAGATGGCCATGAAACTAATGGCAAGAAGATATAACACACAGTTGGTTCTGGATACCAAGGAGAACCTATTAAGGCAACCTAAGGGACAACCACGGGAGAAAAGAATGGACCAACAAGCATCAGTTAACTTTGTAACAACTTATGGAGTATCACACCAAAAATTGTCCAACTGAATACGTAGAAATTGGAGAGTGGTTGAAACTGATTCATCCTTACCGTTTGACAACGGGAGGACACCTAGGATGGTCTATCAAAGAGCACAAAATTTGAGGGACTTGCTGGTGAAAAGAAAACAGACCCAAGAGCTTGCTATCAGAAAGACACGAGGCTACAGTCATCGAAGAAGGAATGTTTCCCATGTGGGAGCTGCATTACATGCAATGGCATGTTGAAAGGTGCGACTTTAGTTATTCGCTACAGACTCACCTGTACCAGCGACCACGTGGTATATATTTTAATGTGCCCCTGTGCCCTTGTATATGTCAGCAAGACAGTGACTTCCTTTAAGGAACGCATGATGAATCATTGTTCAGCCATCCGCAAAGAGCTGAAAGAGGGTGAATCTGACCAACTAGTCACGAGACATTGCTTACAGATGAAACACAGCGTATCTAGTATACGTACTATGATCATAGATCATGTTCCACCTCTGGCGCGAGGGGGAAATAGGAGCAATTTATTGCTACGTCGAGAGTCAAGATGAATTTATGATCTGGATACAGTAATACACAGAGGTTTGAATACATAAATGGATTATAGTCCTTTCTATGGCAATTAATCTATACTACTGTAAGGAAATACCAGCAGGATTATCCTGTGCGAATAACTCGCATTCATAGTAAATCTAATCTTAGAAGGAATTGAATTTAATTTATTAATGAATTCAGTCAGAATTTCCATTGACCCATTCCAAAGAAAGAAGAGGTCATGAATATAATGACAATAGCCCTGAATATAACCTCCAAAGCTGCTGTATCCCAAAATATGCTAAATCTCATTTTCGTTCATGAACATGTTAGCCAAGGATGGGGCCACAATTGATCCCATCGCTGTACCAACTCTTTGTCTGTAAAAAGACTTCTCAAACTTAAAATAGTTATTCCTCAGCACTAATTCCAAAGGTTCCATTAAATATTTATTACAAGGTCCCTTATACTGCCTGTTATTCTCAATAATTCTTAATACACTAGCCGAATCTTCCTGGATAGGGATATTAGTGTAAAGGCTAGAAACATCTAGTGTTACTAAAATGGTACTAGCCATGACACCTGTAACTTCATTTATACTCTGCAAAAAATGGGTAGTATCTTTAATGACCGTGTCTAATACCCATACACAGGGCTGTAACAATCTATCAACAAACTGTGCAATTGGCTGCTTAATAGATCCCCTGGCTGATACAATTGGACATCCAGGTGGAGCTATTGATTCTTTATGGACCTTGAGGATACAGTATAGAAGTGTTCTAATTGGATAATTCTGCTGCAGGAATTTTACCGTTTCATCATTGATGTAGGCTGCTGCAATTCCTGTTTCAATCATCATATTAACTTCTCTTTTAATGTCAAGGGTGGGATAACATGATAATTTCTCCTACACTATTTCATCTTATAGTTGTCTCAATACTTCCTTCTGAACTATAATTATGTAGTACAATCCCCCCGCCCTCGTCAGCCCCCCTGATCATTATTGCATTATTCCTTCTCAATGAAGTAAGGGCCTCAGACTCCATTTTTGACAAGTTAAAGCAATATTTCTTTGGAAATGTAATTAAAACATTCCTTACTCTCCTGTAAAATGTAGCAATACTGGCATTATTACTAGTAAAATCTTTAGTGCTTTTTAACCTGAACCTGGGTCTTTTGACCCAATAGGTTCCAATTTTTTCTTTATTAACCAACAATCTCTGCATTTTTTATAACTCAATATCTATTTCTAGATCAACTGGAATATAAGATGGGCAAAGTTTAATCCCGTTGATAACAGTAACTCTTTTGCCTTAGATAAAGTTTAATCACTTAAATTGTAAACTACTTTTTGTTCCCTCTTCTCTGTGAGCTTCTTAGTCTTGTGCCCATTGCCTCCCTTCTAGATCCTCCTGTGTCTAGATTTGTTCCATGTTCCCAAAAAAACTGTTTCTGTGAGGATGTACCTGCTCTTAATTCCTCTTCACTGCTACTACTGCTACTACTGCTGCTATTGCTTGCTTCAATAGCGCTCCACTCTTTATGTGGCCCATAGTGGGGAACAATGGGAGGGGAAATGGTAAGAGAGTAGGGATGGGCAAATGCTTCTACAAATTCGAAATTTAAAATGAATTTTATACATTTGTTCGTTCAAATCGAATTTCGAATGTTTATATAATATTCTATTTTCAAATTTTTCAATAAAATTTTAAGATATTCGTTAGAATAATAGAATGTTTAGCTATGTATTCATTCAATTTTGAAATGTAATATTCAAATTTGAATGCTACATTCGAATGTCACATTCAAATTTGAAATAGTATTTCTAGTCTAATACTGTGTTTTAAATGTAATATTCAAATTCGAAATAGTATTTCCAGTTTACAACTGTGTATAATAAATGTGATATTCGATTCGAATGTGATATTCGATTCAAATGTGATATTTGATTTGAATGTGATATTCGAATTCAAAATAGTATTTCTAGTTTACAATTGTGTTTAATAAATGTGATATTCGATTTGAATGTGATATTCGAAATAGTATTTCTAGTCTAATACTGTGTTTTATAAATGTAATATTCAAATTCGAATGTGATATTTGATTCAAATGTGATATTCGATTTGAATGTGACATTCAAATTCGAAATAGTGTTTCTAGTCTACAATTGTGTTTTATAAATGTAATATTCAAATTCGAAAGTGACATTCGAATTCGAAAGTGACATTCAAATTAAAATGTGACATTCGAATTTGAATGTGACATTCAAAAACTGTAAATAACATTCAAAAATCAAATTTTTAAGAATATCCGTTCTTATCAACATTCTATTATGTAAATCGAAATTCTACAATAACATTCGTTCTAACATTCAAATTTGAATATAAACACATTCGCCCATCCCTATAAGAGAGCTGTTTCGGGGGGATCAAATATATATATATATACAGGGAGTGCAGAATTATTAGGCAAGTTGTATTTTTGAGGATTAATTTTATTATTGAACAACAACCATGTTCTCAATGAACCCAAAAAACTCATTAATATCAAAGCTGAATAGTTTTGGAAGTAGTTTCTAGTTTGTTTTTAGTTTTAGCTATTTTAGGGGGATATCTGTGTGTGCAGGTGACTATTACTGTGCATAATTATTAGGCAACTTAACAAAAAACAAATATATACCCATTTCAATTATTTATTTTTACCAGTGAAACCAATATAACATCTCAACATTCACAAATATACATTTCTGACAAAACAAAACAAAAACAAATCAGTGATACCAATATAGCCACCTTTCTTTGCAAGGACACTCAAAAGCCTGCCATCGATGGATTCTGTCAGTGTTTTGATCTGTTCACCATCAACATTGCGAGCAGCAGCAACCACAGCCTCCCAGACACTGTTCAGAGAGGTGTACTGTTTTCCCTCCTTGTAAATCTCACATTTGATGATGGACCACAGGTTCTCAATGGGGTTCAGATCAGGTGAACAAGGAGGCCATGTCATTAGATTTTCTTCTTTTATACCCTTTCTTGCCAGCCACGCTGTGGAGTACTTGGACGCGTGTGATGGAGCATTGTCCTGCATGAAAATCATGTTTTTCTTGAAGGATGCAGACTTCTTCCTGTACCACTGCTTGAAGAAGGTGTCTTCCAGAAACTGGCAGTAGGACTGGGAGTTGAGCTTGACTCCATCCTCAACCCGAAAAGGCCCCAAAAGCTCATCTTTGATGATACCAGCCCAAACCAGTACTCCACCTCCACCTTGCTGGCGTCTGAGTCGGACTGGAGCTCTCTGCCCTTTACCAATCCAGCCACGGGCCCATCCATCTGGCCCATCAAGACTCACTCTCATTTCATCAGTCCATAAAACCTTAGAAAAATCAGTCTTGAGATATTTCTTGGCCCAGACTTGACGTTTCAGCTTGTGTGTCTTGTTCAGTGGTGGTCGTCTTTCAGCCTTTCTTACCTTGGCCATGTCTCTGAGTATTGCACACCTTGTGCTTTTGGGCACTCCAGTGATGTTGCAGCTCTGAAATATGGCCAAACTGGTGGCAAGTGGCATCTTGGCAGCTGCACGCTTGACTTTTCTCAGTTCATGGGCAGTTATTTTGCGCCTTGGTTTTTCCACACGCTTCTTGCAACCCTGTTGACTCTTTTGAATGAAACGCTTGATTGTTCGATGATCATGCTTCAGAAGCTTTGCAATTTTAAGAGTGCTGCATCCCTCTGCAAGATATCTCACTATTTTTGACTTTTCTGAGCCTGTCAAGTCCTTCTTTTGACCCATTTTGCCAAAGGAAAGGAAGTTGCCTAATAATTATGCACACCTGATATAGGGTGTTGATGTCATTAGACCACACCCCTTCTCATTACAGAGATGCACATCACCTAATATGCTTAATTGGTAGTAGGCTTTCGAGCCTATACAGCTTGGAGTAAGACAACATGCATAAAGAGGATGATGTGGTCAAAATACTCATTTGCCTAATAATTCTGCACACAGTGTATATATAGATAGATATATAGATATGTAGTTTTTTTTGTTTTTTTATTCCTAAACTACATACTGGCAGAACAAAGTACCTAAGATGGTGATGACAAGTGGGTAAGGGGGAAGAGCTGTTTGAGAAAGATCAACTAGGGATCAGGGGGTGGGAGGTCATCCCTACACTACAGCAAAAATTTACCTTACAGGCTAAATGATTTAACCCTGCAATTAGCGGCTTTCTAATTGCCAAAAAATGTCAAAGCCATGTATGTCTGCTGTTTCTGAACAAAAGGCAGCATGGTCTACGAGTAAGGCGTAAGCTGAAACGCGTAAGACCGATGCTGCACCGGCCTCTGACAACTTAAGTAGCAGCCAGATAGTGGCCTCAAATATACCAAATGGGCATAAATCAATGCCTTGGGTTGTCAATTTAAATACATTTATAGTTTACATAGGTAAATAAAAAAAAATCTCTATTTCTGTTTAAACAGGTGATTGCAGAAATGATAAAACTTCTCTGGTACTTTGGGGGCTTTTCTCTGAAATTCCCAGTAGCGAAGGAGTTAAACACTATGGGGCTGATTTATCAATGTCTGGTGAACATGATACGCTGTAGCGTATCATGTCCGCCAGACATCGCTGAATGCCGACAGCATACGCTGTCTGCATTTAACATTGCACAAGCCGCTAGCAGGGGGTGTCAATCAACACAATCATATAGGATCGAACGGATTAATATTCACAGCCTCAGAGGCAGCGGATGAGTTAAGGAGCAGCGGTCTTAAGACTGCTGCTTCTTAACTTCTGTTTCCGACGAGCCTAAAGGCTCACGCGGAAACAGTTGTATGTGCTTGCAATCAGCCGATGATAAATCGGCCCCTATGTTTAAGTCCAGTAAAGAGTGTTAATTGTATTTTATACATATAGAAAACCACAATTAACCTGATAATTTGACTTAAATATATAATAAATCCACATAAAAACTTAATGGATTAAAAAAAAAGCTTGGAACTAAATTTTTCTTGAAGCCCAAATATTTGTGAAAAAAATTGGTTTTAGTGTCTTTCTGCATCATTTCATATCATTAGATGTGTGGTTGTTCAAATTAGTAATTGCTTCTTGAATTACATCCCAGATATTTCTGTTTTAGGAAGTAAAGATTTAACATTTATTTTTTCCTTTACGATTTATAAAATCTCATGAATAAAAGGAAAATTAAGTCTAATGATTTATTTCAGGTTGAAAATGTATTCAAAATAAAATATATATTTTTTTTCTTTTACATTAATATGTGCCTGGATAAAATTTTTGGCCTGTTGCCTAGTGACGTGTATTGGTTGACACTGTTCTGTTTGTTGAAAAGCAGTACTAGACTGCAAAAAAATGTACACATAGAAAGCACTCAAATTCCCTCAGAAATTGACTAGATCTAGAGAGTAACAATTGGCAGAGTCACAAAAGGGAAAAAAATAAAAAATAACTTTTATTAAGACAATTTAAAATAATGGACACACATACGTTAAAAACACAGGAATGAATTCTAGGCCTAAAAATTGTTATGGTGAGAAGTGGAGGAGAAAATCAAAAGAATAATTTGAAACACACTATGTAGTTCCAGGTAAAATATAGGGTAGTCAATCAATATTTATATGTATAAATGGCCTAGGATGTGGATGCTAATAAATTGTATTATATAAAAAATAGGTGGCGCAAAAAACTGTTGTTCCTAAGTTCAATTAATAAAAATAGAAATACGCAATCCAAATAAGATGTGTTCATATACCATACATAGGTATCCAGCTGTTTTATATGATGTGGCTAAGATCCTTAAGAAACACAAATGTATATATATATATATATATATATATATATATATATATATATATATATATATATATATATATATATATATATATATATATATATATATATATGTTTATATCCAATTGATATTTATTGTTTTACTCTTGAATGGATACCCCTTGGTACTTATCAAGGTAAATTAAAATAAATAGATAAAATAGGGTGGCATGATTATACAATATAAAATAGAAAATATATAAATATATAAAACATATAGACACTGGTGTCTTACCTAAGCAATCTTAATACTGATTATCTAAAACTGATACAATTAATAATCACATTTATACAATGTATCGTTTTCCATACAATGTTATAGGTGATCAGGCTTTCTGTGTACAATGTGCATACAAAGAGAGAAGCGCTCTACCAGGAACGAACAACAGCTCATTAGCTAGTTCTATGGCGATTTACCACCCGGAAGCAGCCTCTTTTAGACCAGTGTGCTTTTCACAAAGGAAAACGTTCCTGAAGTATATCAGTCTGATCCCGCCAATTAAGGTCAGTCCAGCCCCGAAATACCAGGCAATTCTCCTCTGAACAAGCAACATGACAACCACAGACGATCGTTTCGGCCTCCTATGGGCCTTGTCAGTGAGGTGCAGCCACATTCCTCTAAGCACACTGGGCAAGGAGTCCACGTCTGGTTTCCCCCATCACCCATAGGGAGACTTCCCCAGGGTCATATTAATTTGCATACAAATAGAGAAGCGCTCTACCAGGAATGAACAACAGCTCATTAGCTAGTTCTATGGCGATGTGTGTACAATACCACCAATTGTAATCCAGTCTTATGGCTGGTGGATATATCTGATACCAGTCTTATTTTGGTGTCTATGATTTGGGCTTTTGACAATATATGTTGGTAGCTGGTTATCACTGTATTAGCATGGTGATAAATTAAAATTCAAATATGTCCCAAGTGGACACATGTGTGACTTACATGGATCTTCAGCCTATGTGGCCAGATTAGGCGGATAAGGAATTAAACCGCTTTCCTTGATGTAGGTTCAGGAGTCGTTCAACAGTGCACTGTGTAACTTACATGTATCTTCAGCCTATGTGGCCAGATTAGGCGGATAAGGAATTAAACCGCTTTCCTTGATGTAGGTTCAGGAGTCGTTCAACAGTGCACTGTTGTCAGGATATCCTCTTTTCCTGTCGGTGGGTTTGATGATTTACCGGTTGCCTTATCAGATCCTAGGATTATATCCGTTAGGTTGACAAGACTCAGTCTTTGTTTTCCTCCTTTGTCACAAATAGATCCTCCACATATACCGAGTGAGTGTATATTTGCATGCTTCGTATCTCAGGTAAGCAGCCTTCTCTCCTTCTGGCCAGACTCTGTGTATACGTTACCACTACTAGTTTCAGGGACACGCCCCTTCCTCAGGAAGGGGCGTGTCCCTCAAACATTGTATAAAACATCTGAATACCTATGTATGGTATATGAACACATCTTATTTGGATTGCGTATTTCTATTTTTATTAATTGAACTTAGGAACAGCAGTTTTTTGCGCCACCTATTTTTTATATATTATTTTAAACTTTTTTTGGGAAATTTGTTTTAAAGTGTGCTAGTTTCCTAATATGATTTTGACAGATATATAAACTCTTAACCCGATTGTAATAAATTGTATTACTAGATTGTCCTACTAAACATATGTGTAGTACCAGGAATTTATAGGATGGAGTATCAGCTGATCGGCTTGGAAATAGTAATCAGCTTGGAAAAATTATCAGTATATATAATCTATTAATAAATGCCAAAAGATCTATATTATAGTGGTGTTGACATTTATTTATCATTTATTTATTTATAACATATTTTACCAGGAATGTGATCATGAATATGATCATCATAATTGAGAGTATATAATTCCCTGGTATAGATGATTTCATATGATCCTGTTTTTAAATAGGTTAATGGGTATCCCCTTTCCCACGTTCAATATATAAGTATTTCCACTGAAATCAATATGTTATATTCACTGTTTTCGTTCAGATGGTGGGAGTCATATATGGTAAGATACTTGTGGACTTAAAGGGAGACTATTTTGTCAGGATTAAATTGTATATACTCCAATAGCTGATGTGTCTTATATATAATGTCAGTAAGACGAATAGGATGTTATGATATCATATATGGTATACTTATAATCCTAACATACATCACTTCATTTGCTATCATTCCTTGAGCTGACACCTGTTATAAATATATATCCCCCAATACCTATCTAACCTATGCTCCTCAATAACAATCTAATTTATTTTATCTACCATTTCAAATATACATATGTCTCTCAAGAATATTCGGAAATAGATCTCTGGAAAGATATCCCTTACTTAATATTCCCAAACCTCGAATCACCAGTAGTTGATATATGAACGTAACCTTTATCTCCTTTGTGCAACACTAGCTAAGTCAATGATGTGATTTTCACAGTACTTGAACTGTTTAGTTCTTAACCTTGAGTTGAATTATAATATCCCTATATACAAATCGTTGGGGGGTATCCCTCACATCACAGACTAACTAACAACATTACCTTCAATCCTATTGGAGAAAAACTGTTTTCGCCATGATATGGGCGGAGCCCCAAGGGGATAAATACCTGCCAATACGGTGCCGTCATAACCCTTTGAAAAAGCCAAGCTAATCGGCGAAACATGTCAGGGAGGTTGGGGAGTTAATGGGCTCTCACTCCGTGTTTTAATTTGTGCAGGAATCTAGCTTAAAAAATTGGTTTAATTGCCTACGCACTCATTTTTAAGCCAAAACTAACCAAACAGATATTGAGACAAACAGCGATCTTGTTATCATCATAATGGCAGCAAGTGGACATATAGCAGAATTAATCTGATACAGCTTGATCAACCAGGGATATTTTTTTAGTTAAAGTAATGTGGGGTTAAACTAAGATACTTATAACCTTACAGAGATACCATGATTACATTTGCAGATATATTTTACTTTAACAGGTGCGGTTACCAGAAATACTTTTTGAACTGTAATATACAAGTGGTAGAACGATATATTTATCATTATCATCTATTGTGTTATATATACACAAACATATGTTTCTTCTGAAACTTAGGATAATAATCAAGTGATAAAATAGAAGACGAGCTTCTGACTTGAGCATATGTGACTGTATAATTAATCTAAATACTGCTTGATAACTGAAGCAAAGTGACCCGTATAACTCGCAGTTCAACTTTACTGATGCTTACCTGTATCACAAATGGGTTGTATCTTAGTACAAACATTTGATCAGCAATGTTACACCCTTTACCCAACCAGCACTAGATGAGCAGCAAAACGATACTTTGCCTATTTAAGAATATAGACACATTTAAGTAAAACTTTGTATATTTAGTTCCATATACAGCTGTATAGGAGACCTACAACAGAAATAAGAATTATATTTATGGACATTTAAATACATGGATTTATTACATCCCATTATGGGATAGGTTCCTATTATATGTTATTGGTCAAATTTTGTAACTGTAGCTGAATATATTGACTACATAGAACGATTTCTATTATACATGGCTAACTATACCTTGAGATTGTAGATGAATATATTTATTATAAAAGTCAGCAAGATAGATAACTCCACATCTCATTGGTAAATATGCACTGTTGAAATTCAGACTTAATCTATCCAGCCATAATCTTGATGTCCCTGACATTATATTATATATAAGACACATCAGCTATTGGAGTATATACAATTTAATCCCTGAGAAAGACAAAATCAGATGTCCTGACAAAATAGTCTCCCTTTAAGTCCACAAGTATCTTACCATATATGACTCCCACCATCTGAACGGATACAGTCAATATAACATACTGATTTCAGTGGAAATACTTTATATAGTGAACGTGGGAAAGGGGAACCCATTAACCTATTTAAAAACACGATCTTATGAAATCATCCATACCAGGGAATTATATACTCTCAATTATGATGATCATATTCATGTCAACATCACTATAATATAGATCTTTTGGCATCAGTAAACTTTTTTAGCCTATATTCATTTATTATATATACCGATAATATTTCCAAGCCTATCAGCTGATACTCCATCCTATAAATTCCTGGTACTCCACATATGTTTAGTAGGACAATCTAGTAATACAATTTATGACTTTGGATTAGCATCGACATCCTAGGCCATCTGTACATAGAAATATTGATTGACTACCCAATATTTTACCTGGAACTACATACAGGGAGTGCAGAATTATTAGGCAAGTTGTATTTTTGAGGATTAATTTTATTATTGAACAACAACCATGTTCTCAATGACTCCAAAAAACTCATTAATATCAAAGCTGAATAGTTTTGGAAGTAGTTTTTAGTTTGTTTTTAGTTATAGGTATTTTAGGGGGATATCTGTATGTGCAGGTGACTATTACTGTGCATAATTATAAGGCAACTTAACAAAAAACAAATATATACCCATTTCAATTATTTATTTTTACCAGTGAAACCAATATAACATCTCAACATTCACAAATATACATTTCTGACATTCAAAAACAAAACAAAAACAAATCAGTGACCAATATAGCCACCTTTCTTTGCAAGGACACTCAAAAGCCTGCCATCCATGGATTCTGTCAGTTTTTTGATCTGTTCACCATCAACATTGCATGCAGCAGCAACCACAGCCTCCCAGACACTGTTCAGAGAGGTGTACTGTTTTCCCTCCTTGTAAATCTCACATTTGATGATGGACCACAGGTTCTGAATGGGGTTCAGATCAGGTGAACAAGGAGGCAATGTCATTATATTTTCTTCTTTTATACCCTTTCTTGCCAGCCACGCTGTGGAGTACTTGGACGTGTGTGATGGAGCATTGTCCTGCATGAAAATCATTTTTTTCTTGAAGGATGCAGACTTCTTCCTGTACCACTGCTTGAAGAAGGTGTCTTCCAGAAACTGGCAGTAGGACTGGGAGTTGAGCTTGACTCCATCCTCAACCCAAAAAGGCCCCACAAGCTCATCTTTGATGATACCAGCCCAAACCAGTACTCCACCTCCACCTTGCTGGCGTCTGAGTCGGACTGGAGCTCTCTGCCCTTTACCAATCCAGCCACGGGCCCATCCATCTGGCCCATCAAGACTCACTCTCATTTCATCAGTCCATAAAACCTTAGAAAAATCAGTCTTGAGATATTTCTTGGCCCAGTCTTGACATTTCAGCTTGTGTGTCTTGTCAGTGGTGGTCGTCTTTCAGCCTTTCTTACCTTGGCCATGTCTCTGAGTATTGCACACCTTGTGCTTTTGGGCACTCCAGTGATGTTGCAGCTCTGAAATATGGCCAAACTGGTGGCAAGTGGCATCTTGGCAGCTGCACGCTTGACTTTTCTCAGTTCATGGGCAGTTATTTTGTGCCTTGGTTTTTCCACACGCTTCTTGCGACCCTGTTGACTATTTTGAATGAAACGCTTGATTGTTCGATGATCAAGCTTCAGAAGCTTTGCAATTTTAAGAGTGCTGCATCCCTCTGCAAGATATCTCACTATTTTTGACTTTTCTGAGCCTGTCAAGTCCTTCTTTTGACCCATTTTGCCAAAGGAAAGGAAGTTGCCTAATAATTATGCACACCTGATATAGGGTGTTGATGTCATTAGACCACACCCCTTCTCATTACAGAGATGCACATCACCTAATATGCTTAATTGGTAGTAGGCTTTCGAGCCTATACAGCTTGGAGTAAGACAACATGCATAAAGAGGATGATGTGGTCAAAATACTCATTTGCCTAATAATTCTGCACTCCCTGTAGTGTGTATCAAATTATTCTGACTTTTGATTTTCTCCTCCACTTCTCACCATTACAATGTTCAGGCCTAGAATTCATTCCTGTGTTTTTAATGTATGTGTGTCCATTATTTTAAATTGTCTTAATAAAAGTTATTTTTTAATTTTTTTCCCTTTTGTGTCTCTGCCAATTGTTACTCTCTAGATCTAGCCAATTTCTGAGGGAATTTGAGTGCTTCCTATGTGTACACTTTTTTGCAGTCTAGTACTGCTTTTCAGTAAATTGTATCCAGTACACAGCACCTAAGGCGACATAACCTATCACAGACTACAGTGGTGCAGACCTGTATCGTGTAGTAGTATATGAATTTTATAGCTTATTCCCTCCTACCCTCTGAGTAGTGCCATTGGGTTGCTTTTGCAAACTGTTCTGTTTGTGCATTGCATCATTTTTGGCACCAAATCATCCTTTTTACTCACTATATTGTATACATTTGGCTTCCTTTTCCTGCCATTGCATCTATGTAATTTAGTGCTCCACTTGTTTTTTCGCCCCTTTTTGCAACCGTGTTCTATAGTATTAAGTATTGGGGATTTCTATGTTGCTAACTTTGCTCTGTTAGATAACTATCTGATTGCTGGCGGAGTCTAGCCTGATATACCTGTGAGTTCCTGACCCATGCTTGTCTCTTTTCCAGATTCTCCTGTATATCTGATAATGCAGCCTCACTTGTGACAACTCTTTGGTGATTCCCTGCATACATTCACTGCCCAGTTTTTTGGCTGTCCAATTTTTGCTAACTCTACTTGCTGATCACAAAGTTTCATGCAAGTCCCTCCAAAATCTGATAGTGGATCATGACCTGGGTCACATCCAATGTGTTAGTTTGTATAATTTTACAACACATCCACAGGGTTTTTCCTTGACAGATATTTGCTACTTTGCTAACAGATTGCATTTGACTATATTATTTTAACATCCTTATTTTGTAATATAGTTAGATGTTTTGTCTTTGCTTTAAATATGTATTTGTACATGCCTATGAACTGTATGACATTACCAGCTTTGTAAAGGAGAGTCCAACCTTAGAAAGAATGAATAAGCTCCAGCGCAGAGTTGAAGAAACACAAATAAAGGAACAGTCAGGCTTTGGGGAAGCTTTATAGTGCAGCAAAGTGCAGACCTTGAGGCCCATTTATCAACCTCCATATGGAGCTTGTGGGCCCATGTTTCTAAAGACCGCTGCTCCATACGAGTACGAGTACGATCGGGTTGATTGACACCCTGCTGGTGGCCGATTGGCCGCGAGTCTGCAGTGGGCGGCGTTGCACCAGCATCTCTTGTGAGCAATGCTGAATACGGAGAGCGTATTGCTCTCCGTATTCAGCAAGGTCTTGCGGACCTGATCCACACTGTTGGATCAGGTCCGCAAGACCTTTGATACATAGGCCTCCTTACCTCATATAAACTTAAGTTGTTATAAGTGAGTACTTGACCCAAGAAAAATCAACTTACAAGCTTGTTTCATAAAATGTTTCGGTCTCAGATAGTGCACTAAACAGGGGTTGAGAGTTTTAGTTGTATCATATAATGGTTTCAAATGTACTACAGAAGTTAGCATTGTCTCAACACTGGTTTTGCCAACAATTCTTTCTATGGGGGACAGGGGATGGCTCCCTAAATTATTTATGTTCAAGCTTCCAATAAGAGATTGTTTACAATGGTACAACACTGTTTATATTAGTTTACCACATTGATTGAACAATAATTGTTACTTACTTGTTACTGTACATATTGTTTGGGGTATAATCTATTAAAAAAAAAAGTAGTAAAAATAAAAGTGTGTTGATGTATTTTATGCTGTAGCTTGTGGGAATCCAAAACTAAAAAAAACTATTTTATATTTAATATTTTTTATTAAGGTTCGATACAGATCTTACAAAAGTTGAAAATCAAAACATGAGAGCCCAAACTGAGTTTCAATGATACAATGCTTTCAGCAGATACAAACCAGATAATCAAGTACATAGCAATTATACAAGACCTTTATATTCTTTGTTCACTTGAACCTCTTGTTAATGTACAGAGAAAGTCACTAACATAGAAAGGTCTGTACTAAATGGGGGCAAATAAAAGACAGAAATGATGAACCTCAATTTTTCACTATTTTCTGTTAGATTAGAATTATTATGGAAATGTCTTAGGACAAAGACTAGGGCAATGATCTTGGGAAGTTACAAATGGGTCCCACCTGTAACCCAAGAATGTAGTGAACAGATGAAAATCTTCTTATCGGTTTTGTCTATCGGCAGAGCCAGCTAGAAGTTGGGATTAGGAGAAAGAAGAGGGGAGAGAGAAGGAAAGAGGGGAGAGAGAAGGAAAGAGAAAGAGAAAAAAAAGTTTTTTTTCTCTCCTCCTAGCCACCCCCCTCCCATGAACTTGGCCCAAACAGGGAGGGGGATATAATACAGTTCCCCTCGCTATCAATTCGGTATCAATTCAGGGCAGCAGGCAGTAATGGGGTCATTCCACTTATAAAGCTAGAATTTTGTCCTTTCCCAAGGAGTCCCACGGCTTCCAAATTTGGGCATACAGGTCTGTTTGCTGATGTGAATTATATACAAAACTCTCCATAGATTTAAAATAAGAGATAAGTTGTGTCAGGGCCTGCCAGGGGAGTTAGGTTTCTTCCAATTCCTTGCGATCAAAAGTTTCACAGCCATCAAGATCGTTATCAGCAGAGTGCCCACGGGCATGGAGAGGGGCTGCAGGCCAGTATGTACAAGAGCCAATTCCGGGGATAGGGTCCCGGCCTGCCCCAGGTGACAGCACAGGATACTCAATTTGTTCCACAGTGGTGTGATGGCAGGGCAAGCCCACTATATGTGGTGGGTATCACCGATCGACCGACACCCCCGTCAGCAAAGGGGGGAAGAGTCTGGGAACATTTTATGCAACTTTAGAGGGACATAATGCCACCTAGTCATGAGCTTGTAATAAAGTTCATAAAGAGTCATGCAGTGGATTGAAGCTTTGGTATGCAGAATTGCATCCGTCCATTCCACTTCAGTCAGATCCACTCCCTAATCTCTCTCCCACTCCATCATCTGCCTGGTCTTGATCAGTGTTGAGGCATTAAGAAGAAACAGTGGAAAGACAAGGGAGAGGAGTGTTGAGTACCCATGGATAGCTGGGTCTCCCATGGTGTTAATGGTCTGAGTGGGCCTCTCAGGAATCCCTAGGATTTCATCATGGAGACTAGTCTTAAGAGATCAAACCTGAGCCTGTACAGAATAGAATGGGTGTTAGCCAGATCGCCAGATGACAAAAGACCTGCTCCTGAAAAAAAGTCGGCCAATTTGAGCCGAGAGAAAGCCTGCCTAACCACAGGAACGGCATGCAGGAGGCCATATAAAAGGCCTGATATGGAGTGGGATGATGAGGGGTGAGGGGAAACCAGAGGATTGTGTCAAAGACGCAGCCAGAAGTCCCTACAATGTAGGATCATTTTGTTGTTGATCGGAATGTCCGGGGCATAGTGAGGGGGAATCCAAATAAGGTCCAACAATGTCATGTGGGCGGGCAGAGTCACTTGCTCAAGCTCTAACCAGCGAGGGCCAGACCCTGTTACATTCCATTCTGAGATATGAGATAGAAAAGGGGCTTTGTAATAAAGCCTTATGTTCAGAAGGCCTAGTCCTCCAGAGAGGATATGACACTGTAGCAGTGTAGCAGCAATATGGAGTCTCCTCCAATTCCAAACATATCAATTGATTACAACTTGGAATTTGTTGAGTTACAGAAATGGAACCTTTATCAGCAAACATCTAAAAAGGTATGTTAATTTGGGGAGCTGTATCACCTTGACCACAGCGATTCTCCCATGCAAAGAGATTTCCTTGTATCTCCTGGAGCACAAGTCCCGCTGAAGTTGGGAAAGAAGGACGTTAAAGTTTTTAAATAAAACAGATCCAATGTTGTGAGAGAGAAAGACCCCTAAGTGTCTTATACTGGACATGGACCACTGGAATCTATATTTCCTCCTAAGGGAGGACAACATAGATTCAGATAAATTCAGTGGGTACACCTCTGTTTTACTCAAATTTAATTTGTAGTAGGAAATGTTTCCGAATCTCTCTAAAAGGTCAAATAAGGTGGGAAGGGAATTTTCTGGATCTGTGATAAAGAGTGTCAGGTCGTCTGCATAAAGAGCTAATTTCTAGTGTGTGTCATGTAATATCAGGCTGTAAATTTGGGCTGAGTTTCTAATTGCTGTTGCTAGCAGTTCAATAGCGAGGGCAAATAATAAGTGAGCAGGGGACAGCCCTGTTGTGTCCCATTTTTAATGGCTATTACTTCCAAGCAGAAGTCCAGCCCTCTTACCCTTGCCATGGGGCAAGAATTAAGAGACCCCACCACCTTAAGAAAGGCGTCAGGGAGACCAAAAGCTTGGACAGCTGAAAACATGTAATCCCACCTCACCCTGATGAATGCTTTTTCAGCATCCATCGACAGGGCGAGGAGGGGAATCCCCATATCCGCAGCCTCAGTAAAAATATTCAAAAGACGCCTAGTATTGTCTGGTCCCTGCCTGCCCGGGAACAAAGCCCACCTGGTCAATATTAACCAAGTTTGGAAGAAGTCTGTTCATTCTAGTGGCCAACAATTTTGTATAAAGCTTTATGTCCACATTAATTAGGGAGATTGGCCTGTAGCTTTCACATAAGGAATGATCCTTTCCCTCTTTAAGCAAAGCGAAGATCAAAGCTTTCAAAAAATTCTGGTTGCAACTTGCTTTTGATGAAGGCAGAGTTGTAAAATCTGGTGAGAATTAAGATCAATTGTGGAGAGAAAGTTCTATAGAATAAGGCGGTAAACCCATAAGGTCCTGGGGCTTTATTTATTTGAAGTGAGGATATCGCCTGTTTTTAGTTCCTCAACAGATGGGGGGCCACAAAGGTTTTGGGCATCTTCTGCAGACTGGGTCGGAAAGTTAAGGGAGAAAAGGAACAGCTCAATTTGCGGGATTGGTGTTTTAACACTTCCCTGAGAGTTATCAAGATTATATAAAGTGTTATAATATTGAGCAAATGTGCATGCAATTTCTTTTGGGGGATAGAAAAACATTTTTTTTTTTAATAAATGTATAAAACAACATTTTCTAAGCTTAAATGAGAAGGAAAGAAGATTTTCTTATTCATAAAAAATACTGACCTAGATTATAAATTGTGCGGTATGGCTATACCGCTGAAATAGCGGAATAGCCGTACCACAAAACTAGTCATCCCGTTGTCACAGAGCCATCTTCCATCTTCAACCAGTGGTCATAGAGTTGAGGCAGCACAGAGCAGAGCAGGATCGGTGACAACGCTGACGTGGAGCCTCCTCTTAATGTGATTGTCCGCCGCACACTGAAGATTGAATGCAAGATACCCGTTTTATATTGGCTCCACGTCGGATGTCAGCGCCGTCGCTGATCCTTCACCGTTCAGCACCACCTCAGTTCCTCTACCCTTGGATGAAAATGGAAGATGGCTCAACGACACCGGGATGGTGATTGAAGATGGAGCTGCCTGGAAGAAGACCTTTACCGCTGGACTTCAGGAATGGTGAATACCTATGTCGGGGTTAGTGTTAGGTTTTTATTATTTTTTAGGGTGTTTTTTTTAGATTAGGGCTTTTTTTTATTGCTGGTTAGCTTAGAAGTTTTTTAGATAGGTCTTTTTTATTTTGGGAGGTGGGGTGGGTGGGGGGTTTATTGTTAGGAGGGACTTTGTTATTTTTTATCCAAAAAGAGCTGATTTATTAAGGACAATGCCCTACAAAAGGCCCTTTAAAGGGTTATTGGTAGTTTAGTGTTAGATTCGCTTTTTTATTTTGGGGTGGCTTTTTTGTTTTTATAGGAGTATTAGATTAGATTTAATTTTTTTTATTTTGGATAATTTTGTTAATTATTTTTTGCAATCTTAGATTTTTTTTTATTTTTCATAATTTTAGAGATTGTTATTTTTGTAATGTTAGGGCCCAGGTGCAAGAATATAAGAAGGGCCCCCCTACCCCCCCCAAAAAAAAAAAAGAAAGAAAAGTGAATTTGATACATATCTTTTTTTTTTTTACATTTTTTTTTTTAAATATATTTTTTATTGAGGTTTTGAGAAGTATTACATAAAATATTCATCTAATGACATTGATAACATAGCATTGAGACATACATTATTAACATATAAACTTAGCAGAGATATAGAGATATAACAACTCTTGGTATAGAGTCTGTGCATCACTGGAAGAACATAAATACAATAACTATAGAATATACCGCTATGTCTAATGTTCACACTGTAAGTATGTAGATGAAGAAATTTACAATAAGTAACAATTAAGTGAAAGTGATGTTGCAAGATAAGGATAACCAGTATGTCAGTAAAGGATAATGGAACCTCAGTTTTATGTTATATAAGTAGGAAATACGATCCCCACATTGCTATAAAGAACATTCATGAAGTTATTTATTCTAGGAAAATTGGGGCAAGTGTGGGTTAGTTTTTGTTTGGTCGCTTTTGAACCAGATTAGCGAGAAAGGGGGAAAGGAAGTCCAGCGGGCAAGAGCCGCTCTAAGTGAAGTAGGGGAGGGGATGAGGAGCGGAGCCATGTAAGATACCAGAATAGTAATGTGGAGGGAGTGAATAAAGGTCATGTTATATAGTTATAAAGGTGGACTCTAAAGGGACGATTTACTGTTTAGATTGCTTATAGGAAGGGACATAGCTAATTCAAGGTATAATAAATAACAAAATAGGACTTGTCCGTTACGTATGATACACCTAGAGTGCCCTAGATATAACAGAGTTTTAGCTTACATTAGATATTGTGTGTAATGCTCTAAATCAGTGCTTTCCAAACTGTGTGTCGGCAGCAGTGTGTAGGTGTGTCCCTGCTTCAGCACAATTTTTTTTAATTTTTTTTTTTTTTTGGTTTCTGACTTTCCGTCTGCCTGCTATGCATATCACATGGTTGACACATGATTGATACCTAGGGGGTCACAGATCATCTTAACTTATTGGCGCAGCTCAGTGGGAACTGAAACTATTCCCATTGGCGGCTTTGGCGGCACATTGGCTCCTGACTGCACGTGTAGTCTCCTTAATTGGCTTGTGACTGCATGTGTAGTCAGTGAGTGGGATAGCAGTGTGTTTGCAGCGTGGGCAGTAGTCAGTTGGGCTCACGGAGCTCTGAGGGCGGCAGCTTAAACGCTGAGCTGAAGTCAGAGGGTTTTTTTTGCAGCTAGCTCCCAATAGTGCATTGCTGCTCCTGCTCTTGATATATGGATAGGAAGTGGAAGCTTAAAAATGCTTGATGATGAAATGTGTCTTTATCTAATATTCCACCAAATATTCTGAAATTGTGTTCATCCCATCAACCTCATAAATCCAATTAAAATAGTAAGTAGCTATTGGTGTTATTAAACTTTTTTTTAATTCTTGCACATACATACTGTTACTTGTAAATACATATTATTATTATACAATTTATGTATGTGTCCGTATATATTTTAAAACAAGTTAGTTTAAACTCCTTTTTGCTAGTACAACTGAATTAATTACTGTGTTGCGAAATGATGTAGGTCTATAAAGTGTGTCACCAACATGAAAAGTTTGGAAAGCTCTGCTCTAAATGATGTGTAGCAACTGAGTCAGAAGTCTTGAGTATAAATAGTACTATATACTACTATCACGGTGGGTCACCACTCTTCTGTACGCATACTATAGCTCAAATCCTTATAGATATAGAAGGAACGTCTATTTAATCATATGGAGACTGAGAGGAACAAAGCGTTATACATATTACGGGTTAATGTTTAGTTCTATACAGATCTATCATATCTAATTGCTTTTATACCTATAATTAACCTTGTCTATGACACATGTTATTACCAGAAGGTAGGATTGCTCATAGGTATCCCTCCTCTTGAGATCATAGTGTAGACACTGGTGAGTGTGTGCATGCACATACACAGACATTTACTTACACATAGATAGATATAAACACGCACACATATACGCATACATACACATGCTCACATATACACACATATTTGGTTGCACAATATATGAAATTATGTAAGCTAAGTTCCTGGAGAGAGAGTAATAAGATTTGTGTGAATAGATTAAATCAACTGACTTAAAAGTTCACAATTCAATGGACTTAATATTTTTGGAGTGACTAGTATAGCTAATTCTAGAGCTAGTTACTTAAATGTACACTACATAACTGTATTATGTTGAAGGTCCTGGGAGAACAGTCATTTAACCATATATAGTGTAACCTAAGTAACCAAGCCTATCAAACTACAAAGATGTATGTGTATAGTGATAGGATAAACTGCGTACTGGACTTGGGCTGAATTGGATCTGTAATTCGTAGTTCAGTTTTGAAAAGTGAAGCATAGGGAAAAGACATATCATATAGATGTTTATGCCTGAAGTGGTAGAAACTAGATAGCGCCACTAAGAGGGGGGCTGACTTCACTCATAACCTACATGTTTGCTATTAGAATTAAAACCTTCTTTAGGAGCTTTGGTCATAGAGTAGTACACATACTTAGCTATATTGGGGAGATAGCTAGATCAAATAACAGTAACATGCATACGCTGATTGGCTTCTGTAAGCAGAAATCCATATAAACTATCATGTACAATAATGATTTGATAGGCATCATTTACCGTTATGTAAGCACTATATGAATAGTTGATGCAACCAACCATCAACCGCGTTTACATAATTACTTTTATATGGGTCGGTATTGGATTCAGTAATACTGGCAGATCAAGTAACTACATGAGGGAGATCAGACATCTTTATAACTAGAGGGTTGCCTCTTACCTTGTGAAGATATGCAGCAATTGGTTGAATTATTATTTTTCTGGTTCAGAGTGCTAAACTTAACTATAAAAGGCAGTTTTTAAACTATTACAACACTAAGCTAATATATATTTGACATAAGCTTAACAAGATGAGCTATGTAGCTAGATATTGTGGATGGAGTGTAATTACCTGACGCATTGTAAAACGTTGAACAGAACTAACGCTAAACAGTACACAGTTATAGTACAAACTATCATATCTTAGTTCTCAGGCAGTCAGCCTTCATCTAGGCTACTGATAACTCCCAAATATGGTATAGATATGAGTCCAATGTAATCAAAGTCCAAAGTCCTAAAATGTATATGGAGTATTGATGTGTCACAGGCAATCTAACTGACAGTTAGCCCATTTCCAAACTGAAGTCTAAATTGAATTACCCTACGCCGGTACCGCCTTTAAGCCATGTCCTCCGGTATAAATATGTGCTGACCAAAGATTGTGTTGTTGTAGGGAAACTAGGTGCAGATTCAGTTGTCAGGGGAGTTAAATTAAGTTTTCTCTCGATATCGACTCCCTGTAGGAGCAATAGGTTATTTCTTAGCGCTTGCTGTTCAGATATACCCTGATTTGATAGTAAGTAGGAGCCGATGTCTGCAGTGTCGAGGTAGGTGTCAGCCAGAGCTACCGTTATGAACAGTCCCTGTAATTACTGGGAAAACGGGGTCTCTGTAGCTAGGGACTGTTTCAGCTCTAGATCTCCACACTGCACAAGGATCACATACTCAGCCGGCTCCAGCACATCAGCAGTCTCCAGATTCCGTGGTGGCTGTTTGGAGTTGGGTTGGAGGATCATGGTGAACAGGTAAGTCCATAAATGGTGTGTCGTCATGTGTGCACACAGCATCAGAGCACAATGTCTCCTCAGGTACTGTCTCTGCCTGCATAGACAGCGGAAGGAAGAGATCCGATGCTCATCCCAACTCGCAGTACCCAGCGCTCAGTGTGAATCTGCAAGAGGGAATCTCTGAGTACTGCTAAATCGTGTCTGCAAGTGTAGTGTAGCTCCCGCCACACTGTACAGGATCTGTGCTCTTAGCTTCATGGCTCAGCTGCAATAGTAGCGACCTTAGTTCTTCTTTTAGGCTCTTAAAGTGTCGCTCCAGGAGTTGTTGAGTACGTTGTTCCCAAATATCTAGGGCTTCCATATCAGTAGTGACGTTTAGATGTAGGTGCTGTCTGGTATCTCCACGTGGTGCAGCTTGGCAGTGGTTATCAGCGTTGAACTCGCTAAGTGGTAAACCTTCGGTTTCTTTAAGTATAAGATGGATAATGTAAGCTGTCTAGTGTATTATAGGAAAAGTTTGGGCTCCTTATATGCGAATTAAATCAAATAATTATGTCTAAGAGCCCGGAGCTTCACAGACACACGTCTAGCTGCCTCAACAGTTGGCTCTGCCCCCTTTTTTTTTACATTTAACACAGAAAAAAAAATGTGAATCAGATTACATGTCTGCAAAAGGAGGTACCCTGTGCCCACAGTCTGTGAGATGGGCTGACCCCCTATACTGTATATAGTGACACTGTTTAACCCACCAGTACTGTATAAAGTAAATAAGTGACACCGACTGTAATCTGCTGGTGAAATGGCTGACCTGACCCTACCCGCCCCAGTATTTTATAAAGTGACCACAGTAGTCAGTGATATGGTCCACCCCCCCCTCCCGAACTGTATATTAGGGTTGCCACTCGTCCCTTAAAATACAGAACACTTATAAGTTACACATGCTGCAGGGTGTGAGGAATATGAATAGTGCTGTTCAGAAACACAATACATGTTCCTCCCTGCACACCCTGCAGCATGTGTAACTCATAAGTGTCCAGGAAAACATGGCTGAGGTGGCAACCCTTACTGTATATAGTGGTACTGTATAGTGACACTGTTTACCCCCTGCCCCCCATGCTGTAGTAACAAGGTCTGTAATTTGCTTGTTCCACAAACACACACACACACACACACACACATACATGCATAAATACACACACAGTCACATACATACATACACACATATACACACAAACACACAAACACCAATGGGTAAAACAGAAACACTAACCCCTGTAGTCAGAGACACTAGTGAAGCATCATGTCACACTCACATGATATCAGTGCAGGCAGTGGCAGGTCAATGTTTTTTCTAAATAAAAAAAAAATGTTTTTTTTTTTTTTTTTTAAGATGGGCCCCCACCCCCAGGGGGGCAGTCGCAGTTGCAACCTCTGGTTTAGGGGTTAATAGTTAATTTTGTTTGTCGCGATGTGGGGGGTTAATAGTTTTAGTTTAGTATTTACTATGTGGGTGTTTTACGCTTTAGGGATTAATAGGTTTCGTTTAGTATTTGTGATGTGGGTGTTTGGCGGTTTAGGGGTTAATTGGTTAATTTAGTATTTGCGATGTGGGGGATGGTGGCTTAAGGGGTCCTAGGTGTATTGTAGTGTAGTGTATTGTAATGATTCAAAAAGAAAAGATTAGTCTGAGAGTAACATGTAGATGTATTATTTAAAGTTCCATTAGCTGTTACAGGGACCTATTTATGAAAGGGCTGTCGGACATGATCCGACATTGCGGATAATGTCCGACAGACCTCGCTGAATGCGGAGAGCATTACTCACGCATTCAGCATTGCCCCAGCAGCTCTTGTGAACTGCAGGTGCAACACCGCCCCCTGCAGATTCGCAACCAATCGGCCGCTAGCAGGGGGTGTCAATCAACCCGATCGTATTTGATCGGGTTGAATTATTGCGATGTCTGTCCGCCTCCTCAGAGCAGACGGACAGGTTATGGAGCAGCGGTCTTTAGTCTGAAGTCTCACCAGAATACGGGCCCTCAAGCTCCATACAGAGCTTGATAAATGGGCCCCTAAATATTGACAAAATAAATGTTGTCTATAAAACAATGGGAGCTGCCATGTTGTAACTTAGGTTACCTTCTCTGCTGTGGCCAATTAGGGATAGTTGTAAATAGGTCACTAGAGTGTGCAACCAATGGCTGTGTGGAATATAACAGTGTTCTGCACTTCCATTTCTTACAAGAACTGAAAAGCTCACAATTTCTGAATAGAATTACAGGAAAAGGGGACAAAATAAAAAATTAAATTAAATTGCAGAGTTTTTTTGTATATATAATATAATTTATCATTTTATATTACCATCTCAAAGTGTTTAATGTTGTTCCTTCTTAAACAGAAAGTAAACACATTTTTTAGAAAACCTAGAGCTTTGATTATAATAACATTTTCATTATTTTTTTGCATGGAGTTAAAATAGACCAACTATGTTTTATTTATGAATGCTGGGTTTTATTTTACAACTGAACTTTATATCTATATAGTTATCTACTTTATCTGAGTTTTTAATACGATGGTATTGCCTTAGATGCTAATTTCAGATAAAAAAAAACATACTTACAAATTGTGCCTTGCAGGAAAATAAACTCTATTAACTTAATTGAATGGAGAGCTTTGTTCAGAATGACTGATCCTTTCCTTTTCTGTTCACACAAATATATTTTCTGCTTCTTAAATATTATCCTGCTAAAACCAACTGACCTGAGCTAATCACATTTACAGATGCTACTTTCTGATCTCAACACATTTGTACATTTTCTCACTTAAAAAAAAAAAAACCTGATGTGTGAATCTCTGGTACACAATAGTTTGATTTCTTTTCAGCAAACGGAAGACTATTCTCTTTTTTTTCTGTTTCCATGGTTGCAAGGCACCAATTTATTTTCTTAGTTATACCTATAATTTAATGCTGTATCATTAAAGGGACAGTCAAGTTCAACAAAAACTTTCATGATTTAAATAGGGAATTTAATTTTAAACAATTTTCCAATTTACTTTTATCACCAATTTTGCTTTGTTCCATTGGTATTCTTAGTTGAAAGCTAAACGTAGGAGGTTCATATGCTAATTTCTTAGACCTTGAAGACTGCCTCTAATCTGAATGAATTTTGACCACTAGAGGGCATTAGTTCATCTGTTTCATATAGATAATATTGAGCTCATGCACGTGAAGTTACCCTGGAGTGAGCACTGATTGGCTAAAATGCAAGTCTGTCTAAAGAACTGAAATAAGGGGGCAGTTTGCAGAGGCTTAGATACAATGGAATCACAGAGGTAAAAAGTGTATTTCTATAACAGTGTTGCTTATGCAAAACTGGGGAATGGGTAATAAAGGGAATATCTTTCTTTTTAAAACATTCAAACATTCTGGTGTTGACTGTCCCTTTAATAAAAAAAAATGTGAATTTGTATTAGTTGTACTTCCCCCTAACAGAATAATCACTTAGTAGAGTGACCTAGGTTAGTTTGACAATTTTTTTTTTTTGGATACTACCCTGTAATTGTGATAATTTAGTAAAATGTATACATTTTCATTCTAGTAGAAAAGCTTCTAAGAATTTAAAAATATTTGTATATATAGATTAAAAAACTGTTCTCTATTATGTGCCCCATGAAAAATTCCCATTATTTTTAAAAACATAGGTGAGCTTTGAGAATCAGACCTATAAACTTCGCCAGACAGAACAAAAACTACTGAATCAGACCAAGTACAAACTTCAATAAAAGTAGCTTAAAGGGACATTAAACCCAAATTTTTTCTTTCATGATTCAGATAGAGAATGCAATTTTAAGCAACTTTCTAATTTACTTCTCTTATCTAATTTGCTTCATTCTTTTGATATTCTTTCCTTAAAAGCATATCTAGATAGGCTCAGTAGCTTCTGATGCGTGGCTGCACATAGATGCCTCAAGTTATTGGCTCACCCATGTGCATTGCTATTTCTTTAACTAAGGATATCTAAAGAATGAAGCAAATTAGATAATAGAAGTAAATTGGAATGTTGTTTAAAATTGTATTCTCTTTCTGAATAATGAAATAAAAATTTGGGGTTTAATGTCCCTTTAAAGGCAGTCAAATAATAAAAACATTTTGGGCTAGATTACAAGTGGTGTGCTAAAGTTAGCGCGGGTTATGATAAGCAACATTGCAACTGCACTTTTTGAAGTTGAAAGTAAATGAGTGCACTCGAACGCAAACAGAATTTGAGTTTGTCGGCTTAGATTGACTAAAGACAAAGGGGCCGATTTATCATCGGTCTGTTCGACATGATCCGCTCAGCGGATCATTTCCGACAGACAGTGATAAATGCCGACAGCATACACTGTCGGTATTTAACATTGGTGGACTGCTTGTGCAATGCCGCCCCCTGCAGATTCACTGCCAATCGGCCGCCAGAAGGGTGGTGTCAATCAGCCTGATCGTATAGGATCGGGCGGATTGATGTCCGCAGCCTCAGAGCAGGCGGACCAGTTATAGAGCAGCGGTCTTAAGACTTCTGCTTTTTAACTGCTGTTTCCGGCAAGCCTGAAAGCTCACGTGAAAACAAGGTCATCCAGCTCCATTTGGATGTTGATAATTCGGCCCCCTAGTATAAAGTTTAAGGGGTAAAAAAAAATGTGCACAAAACAAAAAAAATACATTTAAATAAAGTTTTACACTCTTTACACTTCTGATTAAACTATTAACATAAATAATAATAAGATTAACATAATAATAAAAAGATTGTATGAGGAGAAAAGTATATGATATATGGTATATGATAATGTATTTGACTGGAAAGAGCTATAACAGCGGCCATTGGGTTTCACTCCCGAGCAAAAAAAATTACTTTTAACTTGTAATACGCACGCTAACCCGCCCAAAGTTTATTTTGAACGGTGTTTGCGTGCAAACATTTAGAGCGCCACTTGTAATTTGACCCTTCAGGCTCGCCGGAAACAGCAGTTATGAAGCAGCGGTCTTAAGACCTCTGCTCCTTAATTGGTACGCTGCCTCTGAGGCTGTGGACATCAATCCGCTCGATCCTATTCCTATCGGGCTTATTGACACCCCCTGCTAGCAGTCAATTGGGCACGAATCTGCAGGGGGCAGCATTGCACAAGCAGTTCTGGTGAACTGCTTGTGCAATGTTAAATGCCAACAGTGTATGCTGCCGGCATTCAGCGATTTTTAAAAATAAAAAACTTTTTTCTTCTGTAACAAAATATTTAAACTCATTGTAAAAATGTCTAAAATTTAATTTTTATAGAAAAGCAATACAAACATCTAAAACCCCTGGACAGAGATATTTTAAACATTATGGGCTAGATTACAAGTACTGTGCTAACTGTTGCAATCTCGATTTCCTTACATCTGGGTTTGCGCCACTGACAACCTCATTTAATGGTAGTACATTACTAAAAAGTTGCACCAAACACAACATACAGTATATACTGCAAAGTGTTATATTGTATATAATCATACATATACATTTCTATATATGTGTAGGTATGTATATACACTGGTTTTCAAAAGTGTGGGGTCACTTATATAGTCATTGACAAGGTTAGAATTAAGTAAAATAATAATTGTGTCCTTCAAACTTTGCTT
The DNA here is from genome assembly GCF_027579735.1 of Bombina bombina. Lineage (NCBI taxonomy): Eukaryota > Metazoa > Chordata > Amphibia > Anura > Bombinatoridae > Bombina > Bombina bombina. The sequence continues at coordinate 140,701,717 of NC_069509.1, read as the reverse complement.
TCATCAAATAATCCTCCATGTCCAGCAATTACAACCTTGTAGACCTTTGGCATTTTGGTTGTCAATTTGTTGAAGTAATCTGAAGAGATTTCACCCCATGCTTTCTGAAGCACCTCTCACAAGATTGGCTTGATGGGCACTTCTTATGTACTATACGGACAAGCTGCTCCCACGACAGTTCAATAGGGTTGAGATGTGGTAACTGTGTGGCCACTCCATTAAAGACAGAATACCAGCTGACTGCTTATTCCCTTAATAGTTCTATCATAGTTTGGAACTGTGATTTGAGTCGTCCTGTTGTAGGAGGAAATTGGCTCCAATCAAGTACTGATTGGAGTGATAGCCTTCCTTCATGGAGTGATAGCCTTCCTTCTTTAAGGTCAGTAGTTTTACCCTGTATACATCTCCAACTTTTGCACAACCAAAGCACCCCCAGACCATTGTATTGCCTCCATCATGCTTGATAGATGGTGTCAAGCACTCCTCCAACATCTTTTAATTTGATCTTCACAAATGTTCTTCTTTGTGATCTGAATACCTTAAACCTAGAGTTGTCTGCCAATAACACTTTTTAACAATCTTCCTCTGTCCAGTCTCTTGGTTCTTTTGCCCATCTTCGGGCCAGATTACAGTTGGAGCGGTATTTAAGGCTTCCACTCGAGAGCTAACTCTGCTAGAAATAATCTTTTTGCGCACATCAGTTAGCGATTGTATTACAAGTTGAATGTAAACTGTTTTCTCTTGCACACTAACCCAATGTGCACACAATACTCCATTCCACCATAGAAGTCAATGGAGCAAAAAAAGTGGAAAAAAACATCTTACTCGTGCGTTAACCAAATCGCATATTCTCAAGTGTGCTAACCTAACATGAAAATATGATTATTCACATTCCAATGTTCTTCACATAGAATAATATATTCTATTTATTTATAAATACACACACACACACACACACACACACACACACACACATATATATATATATATATATATATATATATATATATATATATATATATAAATATATACACACAGTTGTATGCAAAAGTTTAGGCACCTCTGACAATTTCCATGATTTTCATTTATAAATAATTGGGTGTTTGGATCAGCATTTTCATTTTGAGCTATCAAATAACTGAAGGACACAGTAATATTGCAGTAGTGAAATGAGGTTTATTGGATTAACAGAAAATGTGCAATGAGCATCAAAGCAAAATTAGACAGGTGCATACATTTGGGCACCCCAACAGAAAAATTGCACCAATATTTAGTAGAACCTCCTTTAGCAGAAATAACAGCCTCTAGGCTTTTCCTTTAGCCTGTAATGAGTGTCTAGATTCTGGATGAAGGTGTTTTGGACCATTCCTCCTTGCAAAACATCTCCAGTTCAGTTAAGTTTGATGGTTGCCGAGCATTGACAGCCCGCTTCAAATCACCCCACAGATTTTCTTGATATTCAGGTCTGGAGACTGGGATGGCCATTCCAGAACATTGTACTTGTTCCTCTGCATAAATGCCAGAGTAGATTTTGAGCAGTGTTCTGGGTCATTGTCTTGTTGAAATATCCAGATCCGGTGTAACTTCAACTTTGTGACTGATTCCTCAACATTATTCTCAAGTATCTGCTGATATTGAGTGAAATCCATGCGACCCTCAACTTTAACAAGATTCCCAGTACCGGCACTGGCTACACAACCCCACAGCATGATGGAACATCCACCAAAATTTACTGTGGGTAGCAAGTGTTTGTCTTGGAACGCTGTGTTCTTTTGTCGCCATGCAAAACACCCCTTGTTATGACCAAATAACGCAATCTTTGTTTCATCAGTCCACAGCACCTTCTTCCAAAATGAAGCTGGCTTGTTCAAATGTGCATTTGCATACCTTAAGTGACTCTGTTTGTGGTGTGTGTGCAGAAAAGGCTTCTTCCGCATCACTCTCCCATACAGCTTTTCCTTGTGCAAAGTGCGCGGAATTGTTGAACAATGCACAGTGACACCATCTGCAGCAAGATGATGTTGTAGGTCTTTGGAGGTGGGCTGTGGACTGTTTTTGACCATTCTCACCATCATTTGCCCTTGCCTCTCGGATATTTTACTTGGCCTGCCACTTCTGGCCTTAACAAGAACTGTGCCTGTGGTCTTCCATTTCCTCACTATGTTCCTCACAGTGGACACTGACAGCTTAAATCTCTGAGATAGCTTTTTGTAGCCTTTCCCCAAACCATAATGTTAAACAATCTTTGTTTTAATGTCATTTGAGAGTTGTTTTGAGGCCACTCTTCAGAGGAGAGTCAAAGAGAACAACAACTTGCAATTGGGCACCTTAAATACCTTTTCTCATGCACCTGTCTATGAAGTTCAAGGCTTAATGGGCTCACCAAACCAATTGTGTGTTCCAATTAATCAGTGCTAGGTAGTTACAGGTATTCAAATCAACAAAATGACAAAGGTGCCCAAATTTATGCACATGTCTAATTTTGTTTTGATGCATATTGCACATTTCCTGTTAATCCATTAAACCTCATTTCACTACTGAAATATTACTGTGTCATTCAGTTATTTGATGGATCAAAATGAAATTGCTAATCCAAACACCCAATTATTTATAAATGAAAATCATGGAAATTGTTGAATGGGGTGCCTAAATTTTTGTATACAACTGTGTGTATATATATATATATATATATATATATATATATATATATATATATATATATATATACAGTATATATATATATATATATATATATATATATATATATATATATATATATATATATATATTATATGGATTTAAGAGAGAGAAGGAATCCTGAACCAAGTATATCAGGATGAAAGACAGGGAATTCAGCACTCTTTTCAAAAAATGTTTTATTTAGCTCATCAAAGTAAAATAAGGAGTATCCAAAAAATAAGCTTATGTGGCAACAAGAGAGGACAATCTCTGGCACTGATATAGCGAGACTTATTGTCTCAGATATACACATACAATATGTCTATATACAATGGACCAAAAAATGTACAAAAAGAAAATTAATAAACACAAAATTAATATACAAACCTGACCGGTCAGGGGTTAATGTGAATGCATGAACCTGATACATTTACTAACCTAGAGTTAGAAAGGTATACCAATATTACAGCAGATAGCTTAATCTGCTGTTTGTTATCATGACAGACAAGGATATCTCATTGTATGAACAGTAAAATGAATATATTTCATAGGAAGCCTTTGTCAGACTACTACACCCTGCTGCGGACGGCACCTTCAAATATAAGGTTAATTGCCGGGCAGGTATAGGAATGGGATCTAAGTAGGTACTGACATTGCGCCCAAAAAAATATAGTACAACTATGGGCAGTACATAAAAGGCATATTCTTAGAATGTGCATACATATATAAGCAGAGATATATTAATAAGACACACTTATCAAACTACTACACCCTGCTGCATACGGCACCTTATTACATAAGGCTTAATGCCGAGCAGGTATATTGATGGGATCTAAGTAGTTATTGATAATGTATCTCAAAATATGTACATTCGTCTGTTAGTAGGCAAGCAGCAAACAGTGTAAACGTAAGCAAGGAAAATAACTCAGCAGAAATGAGTGATAAGCAGGTAGTAGCGTATATTTCTGTTAGTCGCTAGACAGTCCCTTGCAAGAAGTCTTTAATGTATGAGGATGGAAAGTTCATGATAAAGATGGCAAGCATAAGTGCAAAGTAAAGAACTGCTTGTTAGTTTTGCATAGTGTTGGTGATTCTTTGACCATAAAGATAGCAATCTCATCCTCTATTTTGAGACTTGTAGTTTAACCCTCGCAACCGGGTAGCGATATCCAGATCAGATATAGATGTGCCTATCTATCAGGCAAGAGATATAATAGCATATGACCTGTCTCCTGTAGAGTCCTAGGACTAATGTATGGTAGGTAGTCCTTGGTGGTTCCCCAGGAACATCTTACAGGAAATCCTTCGTGAGCGTTTAGTTTGCAAAACTTCTGTGTTCAGTGGCGTTCACACAAACCACATGTTCCGTGTCAGCTTGTCCAATGCCGACGCGCGTTTCACCCGCTGGGTGTGTCGGGCTTCGTCAGGGCGTAATGACGTAGGGAGCATCTCCTCTCCCTTTTAAACTTAGAAGGATACACGCCCCTGTTGAAAAGCTTTAAAGCTCCATGGTGCTAGACAAGATAATTAAAAACAAGTGAACTCACTATATAGTGTCTGAATTCTAACATTACTAATAGTGAAAACATAGCAAACCTGGCTTATAAACCTAAATGGAAAGATATAGGTATATGTACAGAATAAGTCATAATTTGGTCATGTATATCGCAAGGTAAATTTAAGAAAAATACCGAGTGATGCCTACGGCGATAGGGGCCCTAAATTTAGAATACTCAATTGAAAGAGATGTGTTATATTACAAGTGTGAAAGACTAATATAAAAGTGTAAGAAAGGATTACAGATATATCCCTTCCTTAAGAAAGTACTCAATGGAGTAATTGTTATATCACTGTATGGTAAACATATGTCTGATAGCGAGGAATAGGAGTAGGGTTAAGATGACATCCATGCCTTATAGAAAGCAGGCCATGTCTATCCTGTCATTCAACCCATTGGGTGTCTGGGTTTGTAGGATCGTAATCCACCTACATTCCTTCTGGAGGAGGACTTTATCATTGTCACCCCCTCTGTTATTGGTAATGCCTCTGTCAATACCAATGAATGAGAGGGAGTCAGGATTGCAGGCATGAATTTCTTCAAAGTGTTTGGCCACATTACTCTTGGGATTTTTATATTTAATGTCATCCCTATGTTCAGTTATCCTGTCTTTTATAGCTCTCCTGGTTTTACCCACGTAAAAACGTGGGCAACTACAGGAGAGGAGGTAAATAACCCCTTCAGTACTGCATGTAATGTGGTGTTTTAGTTTGTATATTTTGCCTGTGTGGGTTGAAAACATTTTAGTTTTCACCATGTATTTGCACGCCACACATCTTCCACAGGGATGGTTTCCAGTGGACCTATGTGTGGTAAGCCAATCTGTTTGTTTTTTGAGTGACATATACTGACTTCTCACGAATTTTTCTCTCAGGTTGGGTGCTCTTCTGGCAGTGATTGTGGGGTGATCTCCTACTTCTCTAGATACCCCTTCATCACTCGTTAGGACGTGCCAGTTTTTTTCCAGTATCTTTCTCAGGGCTTTCCAGTGACAATTGTAATCCGCTATTAGTCTAATTGGACCCTGTTTAGCTTTTTGTTTGGGTATGAGAAGTTGCTCTCGGTTCAGATGAGCTGCTTCATTTAGAGCTCTGTTTACAACTCTTTTAGAGTACCCCCTGTTTAGAAAACGTTTATGCATCTCTATGGCATGCTCATAGTATTTTGTTTTTGTGGAGCAGTTACGACGTAGTCTAAGGAACTGCCCCTTAGGTATCCCCTTCTTAAGATGGTCAGGATGGTGGCTTGTCGCAAGAAGCAAACTGTTAGTTGCAGTAGTTTTGCGAAAATTCTCAGTCACAATAGAGCCCTGGTTGAGGTTAATCTTGATATCCAGAAAGGATATTTCCTCCTTACTGCTTTGCAGTGCGAGATAGATATTTTTATCATTTTTATTCAAAGTTTCTACAAAAGCAGAAAGGCCTGTTTCAGAGCCCTCCCATATGAGGAAGATGTCATCCACATATCAAAGCCATATGTGGATGTTCTCCTCAAAGAGAGGGCTCTGGTAGACATCCTCCATCTCCCAGGCTCCCAAATGGAGGCAAGCATATGTGGGGGCACATGTTGCCCCCATAGCTGTCCCTTGCTGCTGAACATACACTTTATTGTCGAAAAGAAACACATTATTTGTCAAGATGAACTCCAACAGTTCCATGACAAAGTCAGTGTGCTGTTGTGTTTGTGTACCTCTCATTGCAAGGAAGTGATGGCATGCCTTCAATCCAACATTGTGTGGAATGGACGAATATAATCCTTCCACATCCAAGCAGGCCATAATAGCACCTGGAGGGACTGACAGGTTATCGATTTTCCTTAGGAAGTCTGCCGTATCCAGGATGTACGATGGTAGTGTACTCAAAAATGGCCTAAGAAAGTAATCTACGTAGTTGCCTAGATTTTCAGTTAAACTGCCAATGCCGGCAATTATTGGGCGGCCAGGTGGATGGTTAGCATTCTTATGTATTTTAGGAATACAATAGAAGACAGGTGTTATTGGATGCTCAGGGTAAAGATATTTCTGTTCAGGAGTAGTAATCAGGCCATCATTCTTAGCCCTTTTCAATATATTAAAAAGCTTGAATTGTAGGGAAGATGTTGGATTATACGTCAATGATTTGTAGTGCTTCTTATTCAGAAGTTGACGTTTTGCTTCCAGGACATACATATTCTCATCCCACAGGACTAGGTTTCCACCTTTGTCCGCGGGCTTGATTAGAAATCCTTTTGCATTAATGAGATCATTGAGTGCTTTGCGTTCAGGTTTTGTTAAATTATCATCAACAATTCCTGTAAAAGACATACAATTCACCTCTTTCTCAACTTGTCTTACAAAAATATTGACTGCTGGCACCATTGATAGTTGCGGCATATATTTTGATTTCGCCTTAAAATTAGAAGTGGTTTTATTATAGTGAGGAAGATCCTTAATCTGGGTAGAAACGTATTGGCTTCCTTCATTTTCTTCTAGTAGGCTTTGTAAATTTTCTAACGTGGACTTATACTCCAAAGTAATGGCGACATCGTCCACTAGGTGTTTGCTTTTGCCCTTCATTAATTGTGACAACACAATTTTTCGGGCAAACAGGTGGAGGTCTTTTATAAAGTTGAACTTATCAAGGTGATTTGAGGGGCAGAAGGAAAGACCTTTTTTAAGTACCTCTATGTGGGCGAGGTTTAACTTAAAAGAAGATAAATTTATTATCTGGAGGCCTTCTTCTGCTGTTTTTAATATCCCCTGCGTCCCCGGAATCGCTGGGGTCTGCCCCTCACAAAATTCCCCCGATTTTGTTGTTGCCTCCGTTGTCTGGAGGGATATCTCCTCTCTCGTGAGTCTGAATTTTTCCCTCCTCCACCTTCTCTTCCTACCTCCTCTCCTCCTTCCCCTAAAAAATCATGTGATTTTTCTGTAACTGATCTATGGTGTTCTGATTCTACATCAGACACATCTGTGCCAGAGTCATAAGTCCCCCTTACTGACAGATAGTTGTAGACTTTGTTGTTCTTATAATCATCATTGTCTCTGGAAAGTTTCCTGCCTTTCCTTAATTTAATGTCATTTTGTAATCTAGCAATCTGTTCTTTAATTTCTTCATTAAGTTTTGCAAAATTATGGTTGTTAGAAAAAGTGTTAACTACTTTTAGGCATTCCTCTGCCTGTGTGATTGTATTATCCAGTCTTTCTTTATTACGTTTAATCATTTTACCCATCAAAATGATGGAGCACTCTGTTAGGCTGGAATTCCAGTCCTCCATGAATGCTTCTCCTCCTTCATCTTCCCTAAGATTGGTCCCGGGGTCTAGTCTCAATCGTAGACCCCTAGGTATGATGTTATTTTTAATGTAGTTCTCTAGGCTTAAAATTTCAGCCCTGAGTTTGACCTGTTTCACTAAAAGTTTTTTATAGTTCTTGAATGCCCCATATATATTGACTGGTGCATTATTCTCTAACTGACTCTCTTCCAGACCTGACATAGACAGTGACGCTGTTAGCTCAGCCTCCAAGTTCTCATCAGATAGTGTGAATGCCATATCAGTGATATAGTTGAAAAAAGGGCTCAAGTGCCAAATATTTGTCTGTCTTTTGCAGCCACTTAAGTACAGGATACACCCAAGAGTTGTAAGCTCTTGAAAAATTAGTGATAGCAATACGTGGTCACCTCTCCGGAAACCTATGACTTGGTCATAAGACCCAGTGATATAGGTACAGTAATTTAAAAAATTAGAAGAAAAATGACGGAGGGGACGCAGCTGCTGGGAGCTAGTATATGGTGACCCACCAGTTCATAGATAAATACTGGTATGGCCTTGAATATAACAATATTGTGGTGCAGACCCTTGAAATAAATTATATGGATTTAAGAGAGAGAAGGAATCCTGAACCAAGTATATCAGGATGAAAGACAGGGAATTCAGCACTCTTTTCAAAAAATGTTTTATTTAGCTCATCAAAGTAAAATAAGGAGTATCCAAAAAATAAGCTTATGTGGCAACAAGAGAGGACAATCTCTGGCACTGATATAGCGAGACTTATTGTCTCATATATACACATACAATATGTCTATATACAATGGACCAAAAAATGTACAAAAAGAAAATTAATAAACACAAAATTAATATACAAACCTGACCGGTCAGGGGTTAATGTGAATGCATGAACCTGATACATTTACTAACCTAGAGTTAGAAAGGTATACCAATATTACAGCAGATAGCTTAATCTGCTGTTTGTTATCATGACAGACAAGGATATCTCATTGTATGAACAGTAAAATGAATATATTTCATAGGAAGCCTTTGTCAGACTACTACACCCTGCTGCGGACGGCACCTTCAAATATAAGGTTAATTGCCGGGCAGGTATAGGAATGGGATCTAAGTAGGTACTGACATTGCGCCCAAAAAAATATAGTACAACTATGGGCAGTACATAAAAGGCATATTCTTAGAATGTGCATACATATATAAGCAGATATATATTAATAAGACACACTTATCAAACTACTACGCCCTGCTGCATACGGCACCTTATTACATAAGGCTTAATGCCGAGCAGGTATATTGATGGGATCTAAATAGTTATTGATAATGTATCTCAAAATATGTACATTCGTCTGTTAGTAGGCAAGCAGCAAACAGTGTAAACGTAAGCAAGGAAAATAACTCAGCAGAAATGAGTGATAAGCAGGTAGTAGCGTATATTTCTGTTAGTCGCTAGACAGTCCCTTGCAAGAAGTCTTTAATGTATGAGGATGGAAAGTTCATGATAAAGATGGCAAGCATAAGTGCAAAGTAAAGAACTGCTTGTTAGTTTTGCATAGTGTTGGTGATTCTTTGACCATAAAGATAGCAATCTCATCCTCTATTTTGAGACTTGTAGTTTAACCCTCGCAACCGGGTAGCGATATCCAGATCAGATATAGATGTGCCTAACTATCAGGCAAGAGATATAATAGCATATGACCTGTCTCCTGTACAGTCCTAGGACTAATGTATGGTAGGTAGTCCTTGGTGGTTCCCCAGGAACATCTTACAGGAGATCCTTCGTGAGCGTTTAGTTTGCAAAACTTCTGTGTTCAGTGGCGTTCACACAAACCACATGTTCCGTGTCAGCTTGTCCAATGCCGACGCGCGTTTCACCCGCTGGGTGTGTCGGGCTTCATCAGGGCGTAATGATGTAGGGAGCATCTCCTCTCCCTTTTAAACTTAGAAGGATACACACCCCTATTGAAAAGCTTTAAAGCTCCATGGTGCTAGACAAGATAATTAAAAACAAGTGAACTCACTATATAGTGTCTGAATTCTAACATTACTAATAGTGAAAACATAGCAAACCTGGCTTATAAACCTAAATGGAAAGATATAGGTATGTGTACAGAATAAGTCATAATTTGGTCATGTATATTGCAAGGTAAATTTAAGAAAAATACCGAGTGATGCCTACGGCGATAGGGGCCCTAAATTTAGAATACTCAATTGAAAGAGATGTGTTATATTACAAGTGTGAAAGACTAATATAAAAGTGTAAGAAAGGATTACAGATATATCCCTTCCTTAAGAAAGTACTCAATGGAGTAATTGTTATATCACTGTATGGTAAACATATGTCTGATAGCGAGGAATAGGAGTAGGGTTAAGATGACATCCATGCCTTATAGAAAGCAGGCCATGTCTATCCTGTCATTCAACCCATTGGGTGTCTGGGTTTGTAGGATCGTAATCCACCTACATTCCTTCTGGAGGAGGACTTTATCATTGTCACCCCCTCTGTTATTGGTAATGCCTCTGTCAATACCAATGAATGAGAGGGAGTCAGGATTGCAGGCATGAATTTCTTCAAAGTGTTTGGCCACATTACTCTTGGGATTTTTATATTTAATGTCATCCCTATGTTCAGTTATCCTGTCTTTTATAGCTCTCCTGGTTTTACCCATGTAAAAACGTGGGCAACTACAGGAGAGGAGGTAAATAACCCCTTCAGTACTGCATGTAATGTGGTGTTTTAGTTTGTATATTTTGCCTGTGTGGGTTGAAAACATTTTAGTTTTCACCATGTATTTGCACGCCACACATCTTCCACAGGGATGGTTTCCAGTGGACCTATGTGTGGTAAGCCAATCTGTTTGTTTTTTGAGTGACATATACTGACTTCTCACGAATTTGTCTCTCAGGTTGGGTGCTCTTCTGGCAGTGATTGTGGGGTGATCTCCTACTTCTCTAGATACCCCTTCATCACTCGTTAGGACGTGCCAGTTTTTTTCCAGTATCTTTCTCAGGGCTTTCCAGTGACAATTGTAATCCGCTATTAGTCTAATTGGACCCTGTTTAGCCTTTTGTTTGGGTATGAGAAGTTGCTCTCGGTTCAGATGAGCTGCTTCATTTAGAGCTCTGTTTACAACTCTTTTAGGGTACCCCCTGTTTAGAAAACATTTATGCATCTCTATGGCATGCTCATAGTATTTTGTTTTTGTGGAGCAGTTACGACGTAGTCTAAGGAACTGCCCCTTAGGTATCCCCTTCTTAAGATGGTCAGGATGGTGGCTTGTCGCAAGAAGCAAACTGTTAGTTGCAGTAGTTTTGCGAAAATTCTCAGTCACAATAGAGCCCTGGTTGAGGTTAATCTTGATATCCAGAAAGGATATTTCCTCCTTACTGCTTTGTAGTGTGAGATAGATATTTTTATCATTTTTATTCAAAGTTTCTACAAAAGCAGAAAGGCCTGTTTCAGAGCCCTCCCATATGAGGAAGATGTCATCCACATATCGAAGCCATATGTGGATGTTCTCCTCAAAGAGAGGACTCTGGTAGACATCCTCCATCTCCCAGGCTCCCAAATGGAGGCAAGCATATGTGGGGGCACATGTTGCCCCCATAGCTGTCCCTTGCTGCTGAACATACACTTTATTGTCGAAAAGAAACACATTATTTGTCAAGATGAACTCCAACAGTTCCATGACAAAGTCAGTGTGCTGTTGTGTTTGTGTACCTCTCATCGCAAGGAAGTGATGGCATACCTTCAATCCAACATTGTGTGGAATGGACGAATATAATCCTTCCACATCCAAGCAGGCCATAATAGCACCTGGAGGGACTGACAGGTTATCGATTTTCCTTAGGAAGTCTGCCGTATCCAGGATGTACGATGGTAGTGTACTCAAAAATGGCCTAAGAAAGTAATGTACGTAGTTGCCTAGATTTTCAGTTAAACTGCCAATGCCGGCAATTATTGGGCGGCCAGGTGGATGGTTAGCATTCTTATGTATTTTAGGAATACAATAGAAGACAGGTGTTATTGGATGCTCAGGGTAAAGATATTTCTGTTCAGGAGTAGTAATCAGGCCATCATTCTTAGCCCTTTTCAATATATTAAAAAGCTTGAATTGTAGGGAAGATGTTGGATTATACGTCAATGATTTGTAGTGCTTCTTATTCAGAAGTTGACGTTTTGCTTCCAGGACATACATATTCTCATCCCACAGGACTAGGTTTCCACCTTTGTCCGCGGGCTTGATTAGAAATCCTTTTGCATTAATGAGATCATTGAGTGCTTTGCGTTCAGGTTTTGTTAAATTATCATCAACAATTCCTGTAAAAGACATACGATTCACCTCTTTCTCAACTTGTCTTACAAAAATATTGACTGCTGGCACCATTGATAGTTGCGGCATATATTTTGATTTCGCCTTAAAATTAGAAGTGGTTTTATTATAGTGAGGAAGATCCTTAATCTGGGTAGAAACGTATTGGCTTCCTTCATTTTCTTCTAGTAGGCTTTGTAAATTTTCTAACGTGGACTTATCCTCCAAAGTAATGGCGACATCGTCCACTAGGTGTTTGCTTTTGCCCTTCATTAATTGTGACAACACAATTTTTCGGGCAAACAGGTGGAGGTCTTTTATAAAGTTGAACTTATCAAGGTGATTTGAGGGGCAGAAGGAAAGACCTTTTTTAAGTACCTCTATGTGGGCGAGGTTTAACTTAAAAGAAGATAAATTTATTATCTGGAGGCCTTCTTCTGCTGTTTTTAATATCCCCTGCGTCCCCGGAATCGCTGGGGTCTGCCCCTCACAAAATTCCCCTGATTTTGTTGTTGCGTCCGCAGCAGGGTGTAGTAGTCTGACAAAGGCTTCCTATGAAATATATTCATTTTACTGTTCATACAATGAGATATCCTTGTCTGTCATGATAACAAACAGCAGATTAAGCTATCTGCTGTAATATTGGTATACCTTTCTAACTCTAGGTTAGTAAATGTATCAGGTTCATGCATTCACATTAACCCCTGACCGGTCAGGTTTGTATATTAATTTTGTGTTTATTAATTTTCTTTTTGTACATTTTTTGGTCCATTGTATATAGACATATTGTATGTGTATATCTGAGACAATAAGTCTCGCTATATCAGTGCCAGAGATTGTCCTCTCTTGTTGCCACATAAGCTTATTTTTTGGATACTCCTTATTTTACTTTGATGAGCTAAATAAAACATTTTTTGAAAAGAGTGCTGAATTCCCTGTCTTTCATCCTGATATACTTGGTTCAGGATTCCTTCTCTCTCTTAAATCCATATAATTTATTTCAAGGGTCTGCACCACAATATTGTTATATTCAAGGCCATACCAGTATTTATCTATGAACTGGTGGGTCACCATATACTAGCTCCCTGCAGCTGCGTCCCCTCCGTCATTTTTCTTCTAATATATATATATATATATATATATATATATATATATATATATATATATATATATATATATATATATATATATATATATAATAAATACACAGTATAACACTTTATTAAAAATGAATATTGTATAAATATGTTTTTACATATTTTAATCTACTTAAAAGGGCTCCAATGCACTTATATAAATATATATACTGTATGTGTACATATTTATTTACGTGTTTATATGTGTATATATGTCTGTAAATACAAATATACACATATAAAAACATAAAAAAAACATATGTACACACATACACACACAGAGATATATAGATAGATAGATGATAGATAGATAAATATACACACATACATATTTTGACATGTGCATGTATGTATCTCTATGTTAAAGCCCTTTGCCTGCATTTTTTTGTTAACACCTGAGATCTCATACATTTTTTTGCAATATTTAAAAAAATATATTAGATAGTGATAATATATTTTTAATGTGTTTTGTGACACTTTTTTGTTTCACGAAACAGTTAACCAGAGCTCTGAGTATGCGGTATCGCCACCAGCGTTAACTTCAATTGTGCTCAAATGACCGTGTTTACTTTCAACTTGTAATATGAGCAAAAAAAAGGATACATAAAAACATTTGCGATAAACCCCTTTTCACATGCGTTAGCGCTCCACTGGTAATCTGTCCCCTAATCTTTTCTTTTTATTGGCCAGTCTGTGATATGGCTAGAAGGTCACCATCTTGGAGTCACATCTTCACTGTTGACGTTGAGACTGGTGTTTTGCGAATACTATTTAATGAAGCTGCTAGGACCTGTGAGGTGTCTGTTTCTAAAACTAGAAACTCTAATGCATTTGTCCTCTTAATCAGTTGTGCACCGGGTCCCCAACTCCTCTTTCTATTCCGGTTAAAGCCAGTTTGTGCTGTTCTGTGAATGGAGTAGTATACAGCGTTGTACAAGATCTTCAGTTTCTTGGCTACTTATATTCTATATTGTAATAGCCTTCATTTCTCAGAACAAGAATAGACTGATGAGTTTCAGAAGAAATTTCTTTGTTTCCGGTCATCTTGAGCCTGTAATTGAACCCAAAATTGCTGATGCTCCAGTTACTCAACTATTCAAATGAAGGCTGGTTTTATTGATTCTTTCAGACACAATGACAATTTTGCAGGTTTAGATATACATTAGATGTGTTTTGATGGATGCCTTTGTACACTGATGTAATAATGTTAATACGTGATATGTGCAAATTAACCTGTCCCAAAACCTTAGTGATATGTGTCTAGGACAATTTAAAGCAATTGATCTTTGGCATGAGGTGTATTGTGAGTATGTACAAGTGCTTAATATATATCTTTAACCGTTAAGGGTTAAAATTATACACATATATATATATATATATATATATATATATATATATATATATATATAAACACATAGAACGTATTATGCTATGTACAGGACATTGGAATGTGAAATAAAGTAAATACACAGTGTAACATAAATATGCTTTTTCAAGTTTTCATCTACTTAACTGCAAAGGGCTCCAATGCACTTATATATGTGTACATATGTATTTATGTGTTTATATGTGAATATATGTCTGTAAATACATATATACACATATAAACATATATGTACATATATATATATATATATATATATATATATATATATATATATATATATATATATATAGTTCCAATAAATCCTGCATTCTCAGGATTTGCATGAAAAATGTCAACT